>NC_138126.1:74029137-74642233 GCF_964188305.1 Podarcis bocagei
GGATGCACTGCTTCCAGAACTACAGGTGAATCTATTACTTGCTCTTGTATAGGAGACCCAGGTTGAGATAAAAATGAAACAATACCCTGCGTACTGCATTCACCATCAACGGCTGCATCACAGGTGCCGGTGTCATGCTCCAAGACCTGTCTCTCCTTGGACTCACCTGGAACAACTGACAGAACTACAGGCTCAGCTGCAGGTATGCTGCTACCCATCATAGCATCAGCTATCTCTGCAGTCCTGTATTGTACTGATTCTTTAGGTCCATCGCTGCTTGCAGGTACAGAACTGCTTTTCACAGCGAATGGTACAGCAGTTTCACTTAACTTTTCAGATGGCGAGTCAGTGGTTTCTTCCATTTCAGCTACTGCTACAAAAAATGCAAGAACATATAACATCTTTAGTGCTGAACAATAGGAGTACATCTATCTTTATTCAACGCCACAACGCAGCAGTGGGTGGAACTTACAATCCAATGTGTGAGTTGAGGGGGCTCAAAGAAAGCAAACCGTTCAGTGAGGCTCACACACTGCAGCAACCACTGTCACCCTCACCTCACCATAAATACCAGCGTGGCATGAAATATTCAGTACAGTGGTACCTCGGGTTACATACGCTTCAGGTTACATACGCTTCAGGTTACAGACTTCGCTAACCCAGAAATAGTGCTTCAGGTTAAGAACTTTGCTTCAGGATAAGAACAGAAATCGTGCTCTGGCGGCACAGCAGCAGCGGGAGGCCCCATTAGCTAAAGTGGTCTTCAGGTTAAACAGTTTCAGGTTAAGTATGGACCTCCGGAACGAATTAAGTACTTAACCCGAGGTACCACTGTATTGTTGACCAAAGCCCAGTGTCATTTTTTATGAAGTCTTTCTTTGTACTGTAGAAAATAGACCCCATCCAAGATATGTACAGAAAAGAAACATACAACAACAAAAAACAGAATCCTGCCACCCAAGAATACAAGTTCAACTTTGGCTACCACTCTATATATTCAGCAGGGGTGGGCAATTTCAGAATTGTGCGGTCTGCTTCCCCCCACCCCCAAATCCCCTAGGACCCGCAAGCACACTTCAAGCTTATAAAACAAGAGTACACAACACTAGATCTGTCACTTAGGCATCTGCTCCCGCTTGGTAAAGCAGCGCTTGGTTTGCTGGATCAAACGAAGCCGCACGTAGGCCTGCAAGTTTCCCTAGCGCAAGACTACATTTTACCTTCTGCCCTATCTTGCTTGTTCTCCAGAGAGAGAAACAGATGAAAGAGGAGTTGCTTCCTACTTCTCCAAAGCATTTAAAAAAGAAGCAGCAACAAGGGGTGGCGACGCGAGCCTAGCTGGCTCGCCCCTCGTTCCACACAGGTGCACGAAGGAGGCGCGCAGCCTGTCCTCAGCATCTCCGCTCAGCTGCCCCTTCCCCCGGCGGTGCTACCATAGCAACGGAGCCCTCCTTACCTGCGAGAAGACTTGCGAGCAGCCAGGCCAGCCAGAGGCCCCGCCCCCGCCCGCGCGAGGACAAGACCATCATCCTCGCAAGGGAGGGGGGAGCTGGGAGAGGGGGGCAAGGAAAAGACCCGGCGGATCAACCGGAAAACAAGGTCCAGTCCAACAACAGCCGCTTCCGCTCTCCACTCGTTTCCGTTTCCGGGGCACCACGGAAACAAACAAACTCTATGGAGCTTGAAAAATCCTTTTGTCCGCTGGCGGACCGGATGTCCTGACTGTTTCTCTCCAGGACCCGACTGTGCCTCGCTCGGCGGCAGGTGGCAGTGCAGAAACCCAAGACCTTGCCCTTGCCAGGATTTGCCAGCACTGTATCTGTCTACCCCGTTTTCTAACTGTTGTGCAAGAAGAAATAAAGTGCCTGATATTATTATCGCCGTATTGCAGATTGAGCCGGATGGGCGGAGTATAAATATTATTATTATTATTATTATTATTATTATTATTATTATTATTATTATTATTATTATTATTATTATTATTATTATTATTAGTTCAGTTTATCTGCCACCAACTTACGAGGGTGGGAAGAGAGTTCGACTGAGGCAGAGAGCTCTGTGACAATCCTGGCCTTGGTACTTTTGTCTCCCCAGCGCAGATCTAAACTAAGGAGAGCTCAGATAAAAATCGGGATTTTCCTTCCCTGTGGCAATCCCCATAGAGATCCCCGATGCGGCTGCCATTTTTACTGTGGGAGGAGCCTTTGTCATTATCGATTTGACTGTGGCTGCCACCTTGGGTCTGTCCGGAAACGGAATCCAAACCAGACGAGGGGCCGTCTAAAAGGGACGGCTCGAAACCGGGCGTCTCCCCGATACATGAGGCAGCCTGAAAGGAAAAGGAGGCGTAGAACTGGGCAGCTCTGGCTGCATGGGAAATGCAGCCTGTAGCGGTCGCTATAGGGCTGCTAAATGCATACGAAGGAAAAAGAACAATACCCACTGCCGACTCCAAGCAATAACAATGAATTTACGATAGTTGGCGCAAATTGAAAGTATTTAAAGCATTAAACCAAAATCGATTCCGCAGCACTCTGCATCCCGAGGCGGCAACATTGTTTACAACCCGCAGAATACTTTGCCCAGCCTCCAGGCGAGTATTCTGCTGCAGAGGCAATTATTTATTTACGGTAATATAGTCCTGCCTTCTACTGATTCTACGGAAGCTGATGTTAGTTTGATCTAGCTTGAACGCCTCTCCCTAATTAAGACACAGCAATAACATCTTCATACAGTTTGGGGCTCTGTAAATGGGTTGCAGTATCAGTGTCGTAGAAGAGTAGAAGTTCCTAAAGTTGGGTTCATTTACAGCAGCAGCAGCAAAACAAACAAAACACCTGCTGTAAGGAGATTCAATTTCTGCACCCAGACAACAGCAGTAAACATTTCGGATATTGAGTGTGCTGGCTGGCAATGATAACGTGGTCTCCTTCTAAAACATACCACTGCAATAATGCAGATCTTTCGGAATGTGATAAAGCAGAAGAAACTATGACCAGTGGTTACCTAACACAACTTATGCCTTTAGGTAGGCAAGCAGAGCTCTTTAGTAGAGATGTTAAAAATGAACTTTTTACATGCAAAATATGTTCCCATTCAGTGAACTAGGAGCTTTGTCTCTTAGAAGGGACACTAAGCATACGCACCATACATTTAAATCACATTTAGCACACACTGCCTCCCCCCCAAAATTCCTGGGAACTATAGTTTACCCCTCAAAGCAGTAGCATTCCCAGCACTCTTAACAAACTAAAGTTCCCAGAATTCTTTGAGTGAAATAATCTGCTTTAAATGTATGGCTATTTTGGTGCTTTGGCAATATTTCCTGTCCTCAGTATTATTATGAAAGAAAAATAACTTCTAAGAAATACTGTTGTGATAATATTAAGGAACCCAATTTATTTGGTTATTTCTACCACACATTATACTGGCTAGGATCTGACCAACAGTGGCCACACTTAACCTGTAAAATGCTCAGTTATTCCAACATGGAGCTAGCAGAACCAATTTGATTCTAATATTTGAAGCTGCTGTAGTCTTCACGTGTAAGCAATGTTCTAGAGTGACATGACTAAAGGACCCCTAGATTATCCCAAAGATTCACCCACTGTCTTGTGCTGATATCTATGCTAATTAGCCTTTATTCTAATTATATTACGGTATTGGCCCGAATATAAGCTGCACCTTTAAAATTCGGGGGGGGGGGGAGAGAAAAAAGACAATACCCGAATATAAGCCGCTCCCTTAAAATTCCGCTGGCACTCACACCTGTTCCATTTTACCATATGTGTTTCAGCAGTGATATTGTAAAAGCCAGTTTTTGTAAGGTCACGAATTTAAGCCACACTTGAACTGTTCACGGTCGGAATTTGGGAAAGAAGTGAGGCTTATATTCAGGCCAATACGGTACATAGAAATAACTTCCAATGGAAGCCAGTGAGGCACAATATAGGAAACTTCTTTTACAGACATTTGAAGATCATAACTTTGTGGTACAGGCTTACAGCATCTACATTACATGTAGAAGATCCCAGGTTCAGTCCTCTGCATCTCCAGGTAGAGTTGGGGAAGAACCCTGCCTGAAATCCAGTTAGTGTAAACAATGCTGAGCTACATAGACCCATGGTCTGACTCAGCATAAGATAGTTTTCCATATGCCTATGATATTTCCAAAGCCTGCATACAAAAATGATTATCACAGAATCATAGAGTTGGAAGTGACGCTGAGGGTCATGCAGGAATCCTGCCCACAGCTGTCCTTGTGTAGGCTCAAACCACCAACCTTCTGTTTAACAGCCAGACACACTGAAGTTAAACCATTGTGCTACCTCAAGTGGTTTGTCTAGTCTATGTGCTCATGTGTGGGCATGCTGCTGCATATTGCTCTGCAGTTGGAGTAGGGAAACTTTGGCCCTCCAGTTGTTACTGAACTAGCATGCATGGCCAATTATCATGTTTGCATGTGCTATCTTCCTGTCTTGCATGTGTGCTTGCTCATGTTTGCATGTGAAGTTCTCATGATTGGGTGGGTAGGTAGGAGACAGACAGACAGATAGAATGAAGGACTGCCATGACCATGCATTGCAGGGGATTGAACTAGATGATCCTTTGGGTTCCTTCCAACTCTACAGTTCTCTGATTCTATTCACTGGTTTGGCTCACTTCAAGTATGTTGTTCTATATCTCATCTCTTTTGATATCTCTGTGTTAACTTAATTTTCAGTCTCAGATAATAAAGGACTGAATTCCAAGGCTATTGTCTCAGCTTTACTTCTTCCTCTCCAGACAGCTAATCAAATGGGACTACAGGACAAACTAGGAACAAACTAAAAACATCAACAATATGAAGATGACCTACCTTGCAGGGGCAATATCTAATTACTGAGATATTGTGACTTTCAATACTTTATATCACTGCAGAGTTATGTATTATAGACAAGTCATCACAATCATTGGCCTTAGGTTAATTCAATTCCATTTTCAAAAAATATCCATTAAAAACAAAAAGCTGTTTTAGGATCAAAATGCTTTTCTAAGTAAGTACAATGTAAGAGCCTGTAGAATGCATTTTTCTGCAAGCATGATTCGTTAGTTAGGGTAGAGTGGCTTAACTTGCAATTGCCTTGATTTTTGGCACATGAATTAAATTCCTAAGCATGTAAAATTTTCTCTTAAACCAAAGTTTGTTTGATTGTTTTATCCAAGAACAAATATAATGGGAGAGATGCAGCAAAGGAACATGAATAGTCCATAGATTATTGTTTATACTTATCTAGGGAAGCATATGAAACAACCTACTTTGGCACTGCTGGATAACCAGACTCTCATACATCATCTCTTTCTTTTCATAGCTACCCAGCAGACTTGAAATGGCCCAAATTCAGTGCACTTTAATGTAAAATTTATGAGAATTCCAAAACAGAATAGAGTTGCCCGCACACTGTTTGCAACTGTATGTTCCAAATAAACTAGGTTTTGTATTTATTTCTACCATGACAAAAAGTTTTAACTTATACATTAGATGGATATTATGCCAAAGCCGCCAGAAAGTGGTACAGAAAGATACCCATCTGCCTTTAGACACTGTTAACAATCTAAAGTGCTCTCATTTGCAAGTTTTATTTTGCTTTAAATCTTTGGAAGTTTTTACAATGACATAACTTACAACAAACTTAGAATGTAGGTTACTGTAGATGAAAAAAACTCTGAGTCTATAGAATATCCTTTTGGTATTACTTAAACATGAAGAAGAACCTTGGAAAAATGCAAAAGAAAACATGCCTTAGAAAAAGAAAAAGCCCTTTTATCCAAAATAAAAAAATTCCTTCCAGTAGCACCTTAAAGACCAACTAAGTTAGTTCTTGGTATGAGCTTTCGTGTGCATGCACACTTCTTCAGATCCCTTTTTTTTTTTTTTTACTATGACAGACCAACACGGCTACCTATCTACTACTGGAACCCTTTTATCCAGGCACTTAATCCTGGAAATTATAGGTTTGTTTAAGGCAGGTTTGGTTAGCAGTTGTATCTTGCAGTTTATCTATTTGAAAATTAGTCTGCTTCATTGAGATCAGAAACTCATAGGTGATAATTGCCAATAACGTGAACAATTGAAAGGGACATTTAAGATCATGGGTGGCCCTCCAGATGTTGCTGAGCTCCAAATCCCATCAACCCCAGGCAGCATGGCCATGCTCTTAAATATCTCTTTCAATTGTTCATGTTATTGGCAATTTGCTTTTCGGACACAAACCACACATAATTTTCTTTTATCTGCTGTGTGTCTCTGTCTCACCATGAAATGCAGTGCTTGGGACCAAAAAAGATGTTAAGTTTTGATCCACACTCTTACATGTCCCTGCATAAATGATATACTTTGTGAATGCCTTCCCATCTTACATTGGAGATGGGACCCATATGGGATTGGATCTTCTGTTGAAGTAAGTTCATTTGGATTCAATTCATGGTGTTTATGGAATATTAAGTAACTTATCCTGAAACAGTTATCTAACAGCTGTGATATGCATAAAAAGATGGGGTTTGCTTTCTGCTATTTAAAAAAAAAATCATAGAATGGTTTCTGCCCCCACCCTATGTACCTGAATAATAACTTAAGGTGCAGTTTTTGACATTTTTTCTGTCTTGTTATCAGTAAATACTCAGTGGTGTGTAGACCACCAAGGTGGTCAATTGTTTAAATATAGCTGTTTGGATAAAAGCCTCTTACTGAACCATAATTACCATAGCCAACAGGAACAATGCTAAATTTTGATAGTTCAGATTTCCCCCTAATTATTATTGATATTGAAACTTTGCCACATCACAGCGATACATAGAAATGTCGAGATCTTTAAAGAGGACTACTCATAACAACATATCTAGCAATACATCAGGTATAACCCTACATATTCTAAATTTTAAGCAAAATTGTATCAAGTGCCTTACATAAATGGCATGAGCAGCACTATAGTATAGCACCATTGTTAGCTGGATGTCTCTAAAATTTTGACTGCAAGAGGAATAAGAATCTAGAATAAGAAGAGGATTAAGAATCTGGTATTAGTTCACAATTATCTACACCGGGTGACATGCAACATAATAAAATATTCTAAATTGCTTTGGGATGCCTCGTGGGAAGTGATTCATAGATGAAATAAATAATAGCTGCTGTAGGTCCTCCTCCCTTCTGCAGCCCCCCCAAAATTTCCTCTGTAGGGCGGGGTGGGGAAGAAGTCCATTCACATTACATTATATATCACCTATTGACATTGCAGACACAAGTCTTTCCCAATCCAACTTGGAGATGCTAAGGTAGAAACTTGGACATTCTGCACGCAAAGCACTAAACTACATCCCCTTTCTCTTTATCAGGATGGGAAACATTCAACACACAAGACAAATTAGGCCCACCAGGATCCCCAGTTTTAACCTACAAGGCTGTATTCTCCAAGCCACACCCACTTGCCTCACACCTGACAGCTTATGATAACAGGTGTGGGGCAGGTAAAGTCACAACTGCAAAGAAACCACCAGGAGTCTTAAAGTGTGTTCTGAATTGTTGCTTGGCAAGCAAGACCTGCATTTAGTGCTTTTAAATGCAAAGACCACTGGGGTCGGCTCCACTCAGGAGCTCCCAATCAGAGCACCCAAGTGGAGCTGATCCCTGCCAAAACAGGGTGTACAATTAGCACTGCTTTCTGCAGAAGTCTTTGCGGCAGCAGTAGCAGCTTCAATTCAAGCCAAGGCTACAAAGGAAGAAGGGAAGTCTCAGGAACACAATTAAGAGTGTGCTGCTGATTCTTCCTTTTGGAGCTTGAATAAATGGCTGTCACATGACATCTGCCAGTCAAAAGTGGTCAGCAGAGGGTGGCTCAGATCTGGATCCAGCCTGCTGATCTGATCCGGTTCCCCACCCCTCCTCTATATGCAATACCACTGTAAAAATGTTTTCCTTGTCAAATTACAGAGCAAGTCTGTTGATGTAAGCTGAAAACATACATATAATAAATTAAGTTCAGATAAATAAAAAACCTGAAGTCACTCAAACCAAGGTTTGAACTGTCACTAAAATTAATGCAAGGTGGTCTTATAACATTTCTGAAAGTCTTTCAAGAAATAGTGGGGCTGCAGTATTGCTGTTTATGGCCACTAAGACTATCTGCATTGCCCAGCATCCTAATTATGATTGGTAAGCTGGCCTGGAGATAACAAACAGGGAGTAAGTAATCCCTATATGGTGGGCCCAATCCCTAATACTTTCAGAAAATAAAGTGGGGGAGAGAAGGGAGTTGGGAATTATTTTTGTTTGGAAAATATATCCATCTGATAAGAGAACAAGCGAGGGAAAGCATATAAAAAAGTAGTTCAAAACATTCAATTTCTTTTTATGGGTAACAATTGAAGAGTTGCTTTATTCATCTGCAAAGCTGGTTAATTTAACAGGTGTTTGCTGGGTTTCAACTTACACTGGGAGTGGGGGTGGCAAGACTATAAAACATACAGTAATAAAGTTATTTGGTGTTTAAAGCAATTACTTTATTAATAAATATACATCCATATGATGACGTAAATACAGATCATGAACACTACTCCATTCCCATACAGACAATTGCACACGAGTAGCTGAAGTTCATGGACATAAGAACATACACAGTATCTAATCAGACTTTTTACAGCAGAAGACAGGGTGATAATTAATGAGCAACTGTTTCCACCAAAATAACCCATCCCATCAGAAAAGCAAACAGTGAAAGATGAGAATCTTAAAATGGCCCATTTAAGCAGATTTCTGAAAATTTCATAAAATTACTATAACTTTCAAGATGAAATAGATTACACATCGCAGAACCTAGATTTATCTATCTGGAAAAAAATCAGAAGGAAAGGCCGCTCTAGTATTTTCTTACATGTATAATAATGTTTGAACTATGTTAAATATATGTATAATAATAAAACATAATGTGAATATAAGTGGAATCCAAGAACTTTGATTACAAGAAACTGTTTTGTATTTAATAAATTGTTTGATGCTGCTCTATACATACAGTAATAAAAACCAGAATGACAACTTAGGAAAAAGCTGTAAAGTTATCTCTACTACTCTGTCTTTCAAAAGAAGGCAAAAGTTAATGCTCTGATATTAACTGCCTTCTGCATTGTAGATCAGGGAATATCTCATCCCATATGCATTATCCTGACTTGCTGGGTTTGTCCCAAGACCAAAAGCAACTTCAAAGCATAATTGAAATGGACCACTGCAAAACAGAAATGCCAGATGAGTCCTGACCAGGAAGTTCTATTCTCAAAACTTGCAAAACATGAATTAATTTAAGAAAATTACCTGTATTTTAAAAAAATGGCACCTTCACAATAGTTAGCCCCTAATTAAACTTACAGCAGTGTGTGTGTATGTGTGTGTGTAAAGATTTTGAAAATATCCAGTGCAAGACTTCAAAAATAGAAGTAAAATTATTTGGTTCTACGGTTTAAGTAAATTTCACCAGAAAGTGAACAGCAATTTCTGTAAGTGTTGAAAATAGCGGCTGTAGTATAGATCTCTCTTAATGCTTAGTTATGCTAATTGCTTTATCAAAAAGTGAAAAAGGCTATTTTTAAATCAAAAGAAAAGTGAACACAAGTTTGACATGTAGATTTTCTGAACAGTGCCAATACACATCAACAATCCTAGCTTATGAAGAGCAGAATTAAGGTATATAATATAAAATTATCAATTTGCTTTACAAATCATGTATTAATACTACAAGGAGAAAGGGACATTCCTCCTCCCCCTCTCCAATAATATCAAAGTATAGGAATTAACATGCTGTTTCAGTGTTTGTCATGACAAGAGACAGTGTTACAAAAAAAGAAAAGAAAAAGAAAAACACAATGTATTCTGGAGATTATATACAGGAGTAGCAAAAATATTTGAATATACCATTCAAACATCTCAAGTTCTTGACTTCTGTTTTCCCCCACAGCATGGCACTTGTAAACCGCAGTAGAGGATAAAATGAACTGGAATCAAGAAATGCCCAACAGTGTTTTTCTGGCCTCATTAACAAATCCAGGCGTTAAACTGCCCTTTAGAGAAATGAAAGAGGATTTTTCTGGCCCCCCTCCCAACTTACAATATTAAGTTATTTTAATGGGTAAGTTTTCCATATGATATAATTAATAAGCACTATAAATGAACATAAATTGCTTAGATGAGTTCATTATTTTCTCAGCATATGTGAATACAAAATTCATTATACTAGAGCAATAATGCATCTGCGTTGTCTCCCAACACACTGCACGACACCATTGAGGAGATGCACACGTGAGAAATAAAAGGGTAGCTTGGAAAAACAGGAGGAGGTAAGTAGAGTTACTCAAAGGTACATTGGTGACATGCAACTTGCTCCTTGCCAGTAAGGTGTGCCGTTCTTGTAGTTTTTACATTCAGCTGCTTTCCTAGAGAGAGTTCAGAAAGGGTCTGAAACAGCCTCTGGGTTGGAAAAAAAAGAACCATCTAACAAAACAGCCAACACAATATATGTCCTGAGGGTGAACTAGCTCACATTAGCACTGTGTGTGTCAGAAGTTGCACCACTGTGGGGAAAATTAATAAGAGTTTCATATTCCGAAGTTTCTTGAGGAAATATATAATGGACTTCATAGCTTCAGCAAAAAATTATTTTACCAGCATTTAGCTGCCATTAGTTTACATGACTAAAGAGCCTTCCAGTACTGTTGAGGTTCAAGGTTGCCAGTGCATACAAAGTCCCCCCAAAACAATTCAACACACCTATTATAAAATACAGGATAAAGTCCAGCTCATTATGAGTTAGGCATCACTGGAACACCTGAAGGCTTGCTGCTTTTTTCCTGATAAAAAAGGCATGAAATGACATCCATTTCTTAAGTTGTCATTACTAAAATCAGAGTTGTCATCAAAATGTCAGCAGGCCACAATATTTATCTTACAAAGGAAAAGAATGAATACTGTTCATTTTCATCTCTCTAATTAACCTGAAAGAAGTCTGTCCCCATGAATTTGCAAATATTTATCTATAACCTCTCTCTTGCGTATTTGAAGATACAAATTTAAATTTTTAATCTATAACTATATGTAAACTTATTTTCAGAATAGCTTTAGTTCTAAAGAAATATTTGGAATATATTCAATATTGAGAGTTTATTCAGTTACAACGTAATGTGTGTATTATACATTGTCTCTCTCTCACACATACACATTTTTAA
The DNA here is from genome assembly GCF_964188305.1 of Podarcis bocagei. NCBI lineage: Eukaryota > Metazoa > Chordata > Lepidosauria > Squamata > Lacertidae > Podarcis > Podarcis bocagei. The sequence goes on from NC_138126.1 coordinate 74,040,385, forward strand.
AAATAACAACACATACCCAATTCAATGCAGAACATTTATTTTAGGTGCACAAAATGGCAAAATGTATGTATAGTTCTGCACCTCCATGCATAGATGTATTCCAATAGTTTGTTATATATCTGGGGTCTATAAACACATCAAATTGCAACTTGCTTGTGCATCAACTGTATCATTTCCAATTATGATCCATGAAATGTCATCCTTTGGTAGATATACGCTCTCTTAGCTACAGTATGTGTGATAAATAAGACTTCCACTGGCAAAATTATTAAACATGACAAGATTATCTATCTGAAAGGTATAATTTTCAACCACACCAAATATTTGAAATCCTAAAAAACTGCTGCCATCTATGCAGATATTGCAGTCACTTAAAATGTGTATATTTATTGACAGATCTGAGAACACAGGGCAAATCTCACATATATCTGTGTATGGCAAATGTCACTGAAATGGACTGGATTTAGGAGCACACAAATGTGCAGAATCTCAGCCACAACTTTTACTACACCTGTACATTATTTGCATATTTGATAGCACTTTTTAGAAGTTAAATTATAAAATATTTCAAATATTTAATTCTTTTTGATTTGGTATGTGTAGTCTTAGGCTTTTATAAATTGTAAGTCAGTGTCCAACAGTTAGCATATGCAGGAGAGCTACCATACTTTAATGGAAAAATAGCACTTTGGATATATATCAGGTGCTACATAGGATTTTTTTTTAATGTTTGGATTACTTGAAACTGATAGCACTTTAATGCAATGACTGCCTGGAATGACCACTTTTTAAAAAATATAGTTTTGAAATTTTGAAGTATCTACAAATATTGAGGTCCGTGTTAAGTTCCAGCCATTGTGGAAAATTTAGTTCTTTTTCTACTTCCTCCTATTAACAAAAAGAAAAAGAAAAAAGAGACACGTACACTGCAAACTTTACAGAACTATTCCTGGTAAAGCTGTCCTGAATAATTGGTTTCTATTAGTTTCTTCTGGTTACTTGTTGAACAAGTCTTTATTTTGACTATAAATAACCTAGGATGCAGAATTCTGCTAGTTGAATTGCTAACCACATAACTAAAATGGCCAGACAATAACTTTGACACTTAGAATATTAGTAATTATTTTCTGGAAATAGACAAGGGCACCACTGAGGAGTCCGCTTGTAAACGTAAGAAACATTAAGTGATTATGATATGACATCTTAAAAAAAATAAAATGTAGGAAAGTAAGTTATGGAAACGTTACAAAAGAAGTGAAAAAAACATGCCACAACTCAGATAATTTAAAAAGAATTACTGAGGAAATGTTACTTAATTCCTCGTTTTTCACTCAGCAGGTTGCTTGATTTTGCTACTTGTTTCACCAGCAGCATGCACTCCTCTGTTATGTACCACAGCATAGGGAAATGCTGCGCTGCTACAAGTATAACTTAGATTTGCAAGCCGTGATAGAGCTTTAATGCTACCTGGAGGTCTCCCTGGGCTGACTTTGTATCCTGCAGCTTTAGTTGTACCCAAGGGTCTACCTGGACTTGTCTTAAATCCAGCTGCTTTGGTGGTCCCCAGCGGTCTACCTGTGCTCGTTCTGTAGCCCGCTGATTTTGTGGTCCCCGAAGGTCTTCCACGTTTACCAGATCTGTTGAGGTTTTTCTTTTTCTTTATATCATCTTTCGTCTCTATACTCCTGCCACTTGTGGTCTGCAAATGTGGTTCATTTAACGCATCTTGTCTCTGGCATGGTATTGGCTTGTGGCTGACTGTGTGGCTATACTTGGTTTGTTGTGTGGAATACAAATCAAACTGATCAGTGGGGGTCACGTTGTCATCATTAAGGCAAGAACTCTTCCCAGGCCCACAGAAAGGGGAGTTACCGCTGGCAACAGGATGCATCATTTTCTACCAAAAGAGAGAGAGAAAGAGGGAGAGATGTAAAAAAAAAAAATAAGGTAGCATTCAGCAGGGAAATATTTGCAATGCTCTCCAAAATTAGACAAATCAGCACAGGGCACAAACCAACACCTAAACAAGACATCTTGAATATCAACAGACTCATTAATCAAATACTACTCCAAAACACTATCAATATATTACAGCATAGGTTTCTGCTAATTTTACATTTTTGCATTAATCTTTGATTTAGCACAAATAAATCTTACACAGAATTTCAGCATTGCAATGATAGTTGCTTTAAAAAAAGTCACAGTGAACCAAAAGTTTCTTTTTAAATTAATTTTTATTGGTTTCATAATCATAAAACTTACAGGAACATAAAAAATAATGTTTCAGGGGCTATTATGTATAGATAGGATTCTACTGACTGTATTTTTTCATATTTTTCTTCTTAGTTCTTTTCAGGTATATCTGACATGACCAAGATTTGAAAAAGCCATTCCAGTAAGTGTATACTGACATTTTATTTTATTTCTATTTCTTAAATTTTTATACTGCCCTTCATCTGAAGATCATGAGCAGTTCACAACATAAAGATACAAAATGAGAACACAAAATTCATAATAAAAACAAGAACAAGAACAAACCAATAACCTCCCTTCCAACAAACACATTTAAACGGACATAGATATTTTATGGTGGTACTCCATTGTTTATATTGTGTGTGTGAATATAAATAATAAAATCAAACCATTCCAAAAATAATTTGGCCCCCCCATGCTCAGCTTATGTTAGCTTCTCTGACATAATACTTCACATTTTGCATACTCTCTTTTGGCTCTTTTTATAGTCTTTTTTCAAAACCAGACTGTCAATAGTAGATAAAAAATCAGAGCTTTACTTTTAATATCTGTCATTTTAGAAGCACTATTCAGAAGTGCTAACTGGGAGTCAATGTTTATTTGTTGCTTTGTGATTAGTTCCTGGAAAAATAGACCAGAAAGTGTTTGCACAAGTGGCAGCACATTACTTTGGCCACACAGCCCTGCCATAAATTGAGGGTAATGGTTTTAATACAGCTTATATTGTGCATCTGGAAACTGGATAGTCTACAGTGAATTCTGGACTGCTGCGATTTCTCTGCCACAATCAATTTCCATGTTTTCCTATATACTAAAGACCAGCCCTCTCTCAACTGTATTCATATTCTCTATTCTAAGATAGTTAAGGATGCAGGGTCAGCTCTCATATTTTGGCTTTCATTAAGAAAGTGTTTCTGCATCCATAGGAAATTAAACTATCTTCCCCATTCCAAGGCATATATCATGATATAATAATAATAATAATAATAATAATAATAATTTATTTATACCCTGCCCATCTGGCTGAGTTTCCCCAGCCACTCTGGGCAGCTTCCAATCAAGTGTTAAAAACAATACAGCATTAAATATTAAAAACTTCCCTAAACAGGGCTGCCTTCAGATGTCTTTTAAAAAGAAGATAGCTGCTTATTTCCTTCACATCTGAAGGGAGGGCGTTCCACAGGGCGGGCGCCACTACTGAGAAGGCCCTCTGTTTGGTTCCCTGTAACCTCACTTCTCGCAATGAGGGAACCGCCAGAAGGCCCTCAGTGCTGGATCTCAGTGTCTTCTAATATCGTATTCTCTTTAATGCCCCAAATTTACAGTGCCTGCCTATATTCGCAAACTCAGAATGGGAGGCCAGTAGAATCAATTACGAAGTACCAGACATTGTTTTTTCTTTCCTGATTTTCAGCATAGGTATGATGAATTTGTTATGAAGCAGCTCTCCTATTCATTCATAGATAGAGAGATATGACATCTCCCATGTAAATCCTTCTGGTTTTGATGAGGATTCAATCAAACCAAAGGTTTGATGCGACCCATTGTTTATCAGTCTCTTAAAAGCCTCTTAACTGGTTGGTCTCATAATATGGACTCAGTAGTGGTGTAATTCTTTCTCTGTTTACTGATTGTTTGTATAGCTGCTTCTTGTTTATTCTAGGTCTCTTTCCTTCAAAGATGATGCTCTAGTCTACATTTCCAAAATACTAACAGTGGTCTTGGTATCCAGGTTGAAAACAAAATGGAAGTTTCTAAATGAATGTAAGCTTTGAAATATTTATCTATTTTAGAGAATATTTGAGTATATACCAAAAGTAAATCAGTATGATGTCATCTCCGATCTTAAGAAAAGCTCATTCATTAAACAGGTGCATTATTATGAAAGGATTGTTCTTTTCCCAGATTGTTTCAAAAGCAATTGCATCAATGGAATTTTTATGGAAATGTTGTTATTAAACTTGGCCTAGAAATAATTAAGTAATATGACACACAAATCTACTTATGTTGTAATTGTTCGGCAATCTGTGAAAACCACATTGTTGCTTAGAAAGATGACACTGAACTATTTAATTCAATAATTTCTCCATCAAAGGGGCTTAACTTTCCCCCAAAAAAACTTACATTAATTTTCAACACCTGACCTGTCTACTGAAGAACATTTTAGAAAGGTGGGTAAACTAGAGGTGCTAATGGTATACCAGTCAACATGTAATCTGGCCTTCGAAGTGGTGTTGAAATACAGTGTCTTAACAAGAGGTCATCCAATTAGGAAACAATGATCAACCATTTGAAGCACAAGCCCTTTTATTATCAATGACCTTGTCAATGTGACAATTTAGGATCATCTATCCTCAAAGTGTCATGGTGCTCACTGGAGACCCCACTGTCTGTGGAGGATTTCTCCACTAACCTCAGCAGCAGCTATGCCAGTGGCTTTGTTGTAATGTAGATTGATCAGGGCCACTTATACACTGGCTTCCAGATAGCTTTTCATGCAGTGTTGCTTCATGTACAACAAGCTTCTTATGCTGAAATGAATTCAAAGTAAGGAGTTGCATAAATCCCACATGCACCTAGTCATTCAGTATACCTGAAGTAGTGTCTCTACCCCCATAGTTCAGCCCGGACACTGAGATCCAGCGCCAAGGGCCTTCTGGCAGTTCTCTCCCTACAAGAAGTGAGGTTACAGGGAATGAGGCAGAGGGCCTTCTCAGTAGTGGCATCCGCCCTGTGGAACGCCCTCCCATCAGATATCAAGGAAATAAACAACTATCTGACTTTTAGAAGACATCTGAAGGCAGCCCTGTTTAGGGAAGTTTTTAATGTTTGAAATTTTATTTTGTTTTTAGTGTTTTGTTGGGAGCCACCCAGAAACCCAGCCAGATGGGTGGGGTATGTATGTATGTATGTATGTATGTATGTATGTATGTATAAATAAATAGATAAATAAATAAATCAAAACATGTTGTGTAATACACACCATAGGAAGCTGGCATCTATCAACGCTTCCTACCAAGTATATACATGACAATGCAGAATGTGTGTATTATAAATACATATTATATATAACTTCCAAGTAGGGCATTTGTCTTGCATGCAGTCATGGTGTGCAGCAGGCACACTTCCAATGTTTTACTTTTAGCCAGAAGCATGTGAGGACACCATGTATATTCCATCACCATCATCATTTACTTTAATAATTTAATTCCACTTAAAAACATTGAATTATGGGCGATTCACAAAAATGATAAAATAAAATGTAACAAAAATATATAACAACTTGCTATTAAATATCCAGGGGAAATAATGAAACCAAGTTACAGTGGTACCTCAGGTTAAGTACTTAATTCGTTCCGGAGGTCCGTTCTTAACCTGAAACTGTTCTTAACCTGAAGCACCACTTTAGCTAATGGGGCCTCCTGCTGCCGCCGCGCCACCGGAGCAAGATTTCTGTTCTTATCCTGAAGCAAAGTTCTTAACCTGAAGCACTATTTCTGGGTTAGCGGAGTCTGTAACCTGAAGCGTATGTAACCTGAGGTACCACTGTACTGAAAAAAATCACAACACTCGAGTGGTTTAGTATAAAACACTTAATTTCACACAGGTTTGTTGTTGTTGTTGTTGTTGTTGTTGTTGTTGTTGTTGTTGCTGTTGCTGCTGCTGCTGCTGCTAAGGGCAACACATGGTCCTAGAATGGCCATAAAGAAGGTGCCAGTTGCTCCTCTCTAGGAAGGGCATTGAACAGTTGAGGAGCTAGCACAAAAAAGACCTGGTAGCCACTGTCTTACTTTACTTGGCAAGAGCAACTGAAGCAGGCCTCTGAAGGGGATCTCAATGTTCAGTTAGGTGTATGTGAGAAAATGTGATCTTTCAGTTATCCTGCTTCAAAGCAATTAAGCGCTTTAAAGATTAAAATCAGTACTTTGAACTAGGTCCTCACTTAGGACATGGGGCTGATGCAATATTATTCTACTATTCTTTGTGGATAAACAATTTATTGTTGCAGGGACAAATGGGGAAAAGAGATGGATACAGGAGAAAGTTATACAGGCTATTAATAGAAGGAAAGGTGTATGTGCAACTTCCTCTAGTTAAAAATATCCCAAACAATGGAAATGTTAGATTAGCTTTATGCTACTATTTGCTTCATGCTACTGATAAGAAGCAGCAGTGAATCAGGTTCAGTATCTTGAATTGAACATTAATTTAACAAAATGGCAGGCCATACATGATTAAATAAAGAAGCTATAATGTTTAATCAGTTTTAACAACTTTTACAGTACAATCTTATATGTGACTAAGTCTTATGAATATATCATTTTCCCCACTTAATTCATTTATTTGGAAGGAAACTGCAAATAAATCAATGGGACTTACTTCCAAGTAGGTACATATAGAACTGAACTGTTAATTGGCTGGAAAAGTTACCTGGATTAATCAGACAGCATATTTTTAAGCAAAATATTTTATAAAAGTCATAAAACTGCAAATAGCAAGTATTTTAAAAGGTGTTCTCCCTTTCATGTAACATAGGAATGTCTCTTATAAAGTACACATACAACATATGTGAGTATGCATTAACAACACATCTTGTTTCCATTCTATTGTTTTTACCATATGGAAGTGTACTCTGTTAACTGACAAAGACTCGTACAATTAATCAATTGATATCTCTTTAATCCGGTAACAACTCTATTATCAATCCTAAAATTGCTATCTGGTCAAGGATAGAACTCTTCCACCTTGTCCCAGGAAGTTTGTATGCTGCTCTTTGCAGTTCCTGTAGCAAAGAGCAGAACAAGCATTATTATAAAACAATTATAACATTTGGTATCCTGCCTTTCTTCCATTACTCAGAGAGGAGGATACAGGTGATTTTCCATCTGGGTACTGACCAGAGCCAGAGGGTGCTACCCCATGTGGCCACAAAACATGCCTTATGTCAGGAATGGAAAGTCTTTGGCCCTTCAAGAGCATGGACTGCAATTCCCATCATTCCTGTTCATTCAGGAGGGAGATTGATGGAAATGGTTCCCACCAAAGTAGTCTGGTGAATAAGCACTCCAGCCTGCTGTGTCAAGATGCAGGCTGGAATGCTTTCTTACAGGAACTCCTCTAATAGAGGGCATTTGTGCAAGCAGATATATTCTGGCCTAATCAACTTCACTCCTAAGGGACTGGGGGGGGACAGTTGGCATGCTGCTTTTTTGGCTTTTACCATTAAACAAAAAAACATTGCAACTGGAATTCTCATATTGTAATGGGTATTGGAGATAAAATCAGTCTGACGTACATTCTTAGGCAAATTTAATAGCTTCCACTGGGATCTTGACATATGCTCAAATGTCTAATTTTATCCTCGAAATAAAAATCTGAGGATGCAAAATAAAGGCACTATCAATAGCAGAAAAACTCTGAAACATGCTAGAGACTGTACTTTATCATGCTCTTCACTAGTTTTGCAAAGACTGTGCTGAAACCTAAGATGTTCAACAAACATTTTCTTATATCTGCATGAGCAGAAAGACTTTTCCTAAACATCTACCATAAAATTAACATCTAATCTTAAAATATGTACAAGCTAAATGCATGACAATAATAATAGTGCAATCAAAAGTAAACCACACAAGAATCTGGGACCTACTTCCAGATAAGTGTGTATAGGATTGCAGCCTAAGGGAGCAATCCTACCTCTGGATGGGAAACAGCAGGGCAAAATGGAGTGATAGAATCACTGGTGGCTCCAAAACCCTCCTACTTGCATCGGCTAGATTGGAAGATGGAGAGACTGAAATCACAATTTTTGCTGCAGACTGGTGCGGCAGAGGAACCCAATTTGGACCCCTCTCTGGGAAGTGGACCAGCTTAGGCTACAGAGGATTCTTGTTACTCCAGTTCCACCCCAAACACCTTGGTATGGGGGTCCTCCAGCAGATCCATCACCAACAATACATTTGCATCTGTCATCCCTCCTGTGCTGCAGTGAGATACTCTGTAGCACCAGAAGTACCAGATACCCTGCAAGTGTAGAGAACAGTGTACGGGAATATGCGTTGGCTCCTACTCCCCTCCAGAAGCACGGATTGGGGGTTAGGATTGCATTTTAAATGTTTACAAGCATAAATTTGGATCCCATAAAACAATTCTAAAGCACACACTAATGCTATACATGTAATGGTCTAATGAGATGCACTTAAGCAGCAGGTCTTAATAAATGTGGGTAGCACTAATCAATATAATATTTAAGTAACTAGCAATGCAAATATTTGTCAGTCCCATATATTAAAGGTATGCTTACACATATGTGCAAAATACAGGGACAGGTATTGTTTTTCATTAAACATGTAGTTGGTTAGATATAAACAAGAAATCACACACAAAGAGAACAGCTCAAAGTGCCTTTGTTAACTAATAGGACACTTAACAAGACAAATTCTAGAGAGATACTGTTATAAAAACCACAAAATGTATATCTTCCCCTGCTACTGAGTGACCATAGCAGTTCAGGAATAGAGGGCAGACTGACAGAAGCTTATCCCTGCTTTCCCCTCCGACCCCATACTGGAGCATAATTGTCCTTCCTGGGACATTCATAGGGAAGACACAGTCGTTCTGTGTCTATATTAGATGGTGCCTCATTATCAGCACTGGGGGAAATTAAATAGGTCTTGGGGCATGGGAATGATAAGCTTTTCCATCATTCCACTTGGGCCAAAAAGCTGTTAAGACTCCCGCATCTGCCTTACTCTGGCTAGTTAAATAAGTTACCCTTTAAGGACACGACTAAACAACAACATGCTCTCTCACCTACATAGCCCTTTTGTTCACACTTGGATGATAGGCAGAAGCCGAGGAGAGGCGAGGCTTCCCTCCGTTTCCCCCCCCCCCTAGGTTTTTTAGCATTCGGTTTTTTTGTTTCAATTTAGTTAAATTTATGTGACGCGGCACAAGTAAGGGTGGCTGCGGCGATGTTGCAAATTTACATGGCTTCAACCACCACAAAAAGTCGTAGTTGTAATTTTGTGAGGGCCTTTGAAGAGAACAAATGAAAAGAGAGAGAGAGAGAGAGAGAGAGAGAGAGAGAGTGTTGCCGACCAAGCCACCCACCCCGTCTCGCCTACAAGGAGGGGAGGAAAAAAAAAAGGGGGGGGAGGCTGTCCAGATCTAGTTCAACCTACTGCTGCCCTGTCTGGGTGTCTATTCTCCGGGCACCCAGCGAAAGAAGGGTCCTTCAATTCCACCCACCTAATTGTACAATTTGATACAGAAACCGGGGGGGGGGTAGAGGAAGCGGCGGAAATGGTGCCACCCCGCTAAACCCCACGGGCACCCCGGGGTGCAAAAAGGAGGGAGGCGCAGGGGGTGCTGCCTTCCGCCGACTGCGCCCGAAAGGCGCCAGGAGAGAGAGAAAGGCGTTCTCCTTCCTTCCTTCCTGCCTTCCTTTCTTTGGAGCCAGCTGGGTGAGGCTCCATCTTGCGCGGCGGAGAAGAGGAGAGAAGCGGGCGGCCCTCGCAGGCCCGGGGCGGCTCCTACCTGAGGGATTCTTGGCAGGGCGGAGGGGGAGGGGAGGGGACAAGGCGGCGGCGGCTGGTGGCTCGGTCCGCGAGGCGCGAGCTCGACGAGGGTTGTCGTCGTCGTCGTCGTCGTCGTCGGAGGGACGCGTCGCGGGGCGCTGGGGCCCCTCCCCGCCGCCGCCGCCGCCGGCTTCCTTCGTCGCAGGCGGCCGGGCGAGAGAGAGCGAGACCAGCGGGGCAGAAGCTGAGACGGCGGAGCGGGCCGCGAGAGCCGGGCCGGAGCAGCTGCAGGGAGCCGTGGCGGCGACGTGCGCGCTCCTGGTCTGGGCCAACGCGCCGCGGGAGCGAGCGGGAGAGGCAGAGGCCGGGGGGAGGGGAGGCGGAGGAGGAAGGGAGCGGCAGGCGGACGCCTGAGAGGAAGGGGCCGCTCGCCGGGGGAGCCGCTCAGGGCCTGGCTCGGCCGCGGCGGAGGTGCCGCCTGCTCTGAGGCGGAAGAGGAGGAATGAGGGAGAGACGTGGGCCCACAAAGAGCCCCGCAGCGCTGCCAAGGCGAGCCGGTGCGGTATTGTTGTGGCATAAGCTCATCACCCCGCCCCCCATTTGGCAGACGTATAAAACACACAAACACACACGGGTGCGGATAGGGAAAATGTAAACAGTGGAGTCGAACTGCAATGAAACGGGGAAAGTGCAGCCCGCGAGCATTCAGCTGAGAGCTTAAATGACTGCAAAATATATCTGAAGTGTAGGGTGTATCTGAAGAGGTGTGCATGCACACGAAAGCTTATACCAAGAACTAACTTAGTTGGTCTTTAAGGTGCTACTGCAAGGAATTTTTTTATGCAAAATATAAGCAAGAGGAGCGCCGGTAAGAGGGCTCTCCTAAACCCAATTGCCAGGGAGAGGGAGCACATCAAACTTGATGGGACTTGCTCCTGCCTAGGCGTGCACGCGTATAGGAATATCGCCTCAACTTTCTCTTAAGAAAGTGCTTAGTGCTCTTTACTGTAAGAATAGTAGTTCTAGTAGCCTTTCCATGTTCAGCAGCTGCCTTAATGTTGAGTCATATTAGAATTCGCTCATGATTCATGTAGGTTTGGATAGAAGGTATGCCAAGTTTGGAAACGTTTTGGTCACTTGAACGGGACTATTTTCATTTTAAAAAACGGAATGTGCTGGAGGAATAATTTAAGGCAGCTATGCTATCCTCAGGCGGTGAAAGCTGGCCGCAAGAGCGCGTGTGTTCGGGAGGAGGGGTGGGAAGGGGATGCTCACAGATGTGAGAGGTGGATTGGGCAGAAAGAGAAGTGTGAGACCGAAGGTAGAGAAGATGTGGGGGTGGGGGGAGACACATGGCCAAGAGGGAAGATATGAGGGACTGAGGAGAGAACAAGAGGTTAGCATTTACCATCCAAGGCATCTTAATCAGTTTTGGCAACAATGAGTCATGAGCTGTGGAACTTTAAATGCATTTTTAAAAATTGCAGCTGGATCCTCTCCACTTGGGTTTAAGCTGTCATAATGGCAAAAGTTGCATAAGCATCCAGTGCAAGGCAAGCAAAATGGAGTTATAGCTCTCTGCTCCACATTTCTCAAGCCTCTTCCGATGCTCTTGACATAGTTATGTGCAAGCTCTGACACTGGCTCACTGTTGTCTACAATGACAGGCAGTAGTTAAGGATTTTAGGCAGGGTGATGCAAGGGATCGGACCTGGGATCTTGTGCATGTAAAGCAGATGCTCTACCACTGAGTTACAGCCCTTCCTTGTAGCTTTGATGTCATAACAGAAGGATCATGGAAAGTTTTTTATCTATCTATCCTTGTAGAAAGATCTAGGATGAGTGTTACCATGATCCTTCTGTTATGACATCAAACCTGCAATCCTAAACACACTCACCTAGGAGTAAATGCCTTTCAATGCAGTGACTTTTATTTCTCAATAGATACTGATAGGATTGTACTGTAAGTGATACAGGAGATCTTAGCTTCATTCTGTGGGTGATTTCTATACCTACACGTGCTACACAATATTAGAAATATTAAATTGAATTAATATTTACATATTCTTAGATTAGTTTTATAAAATGCTATTCTACTTGGCCTGTATAGTATTCCATAGCAATATACAATTTCAAGACTGTTGTGTCATCTGTGTTTTAAACAGATTATCAGATCAAATGTATTGTGACAAAAGCTTTCATAAGTTACATCTGATAAAGTGGGCTCTCGCGCAAAGCAGCTTATGCCACAAAACATTTGCTAATCTTTAGGGTGTCACCACCAGGACTCTGATGTTTTTAAATTATCTTCTGATGTGGGCATGTGAAGGGTTAGTATCAATGGCATATCTGCTTCAAAACAAAATTTATTTTACAGCATTTCCTTCAAAAGGGCCACCTTACTTCCTTTACACACACGCACACGCACACACACACACAGTATAAATAAGCATTAGATTTAAAGACTATTTTTAAGGAAGACAATGTGTGGATTAAAAAAACACAAAACCTTTTTATTTTGAACAGGGAAGACAGCTGCTACCCTGCTGCCACACATTACCCATAAGTAGCTGGGTACATGCAGCATGAGGCAGCAGAGTCTTTGCAGCAGCAAATAAACAATTAAATATTAATCTACTGCACTCTTCATAACGCTTGCAAGCGGAATGGAGCCAGAGTGCAGTTCCCTTGCTGTCTCTTTCCTTAGAAAGGCTTGCTATAAAATGGACTCCTTTTAGAATATGAGCTGAAGCACAGAATCCGTGAATGCTGGACCCTTCATCCCAATATTAAAACCAAGGATTACGGAAACATAAACCTTCATAATTTATCTGCACATATTCATGGTGGCACAAACATCAGTTATTCTTGTTGACAACATATTCATTCTTCCTTCAGTTAAAGCAGGTCCTACTTTTGTGTTACAATAGTGTAAACTCCTCTGCCACCACATTGATGTACAAATGTATCCACATAAATGCATGTTTACATGAATGGAATTTCAGTGTGATTTATAAACTCATAGGATGGCCATAGTTGGTTGCAGGCAAACCCCACTGAAAACTATTAGCTTGTATCTCTAGTAACTAGATTCTGTGAGCTACCAGACTAGCACATAATTTTGTCTAGTCTAAGAACCAAACAATTGTAAAAGACAAAACTGATGCCCCACCCTCATATGAGTGCTATTTCCTTGTAACATCTAACAAAAACATGTGAACCCTTAAACAACCTGAAATCAGGCTACCTAAGGGAGTGCTTTGTTATGTGTTGGCCTGAGCTGTCATTAAGGTCTGCTGATGAGACCTTCCTGGTTGTGCAGCAGCCTAGAGAGATAACAAGCAGAATGAGAGCCTTTTCTGTTGTGGCACCAACTCTATAGAATCGTCTCCTCTCATAATTAAGGCAAGCACCAACCGTGCCACTTCATATTTTTCCCCTCTTAACCGCATCTAGTTCCCTGCCCCTCTCAGCAGCAGAATCGTTAAACCACGTCTGCTACCTTCCTCCTAGGACTAAGGGACTCTGCTTCACATTTCACATAACAGCCCACAGCATTACTACACTGGGGAATACTAGGGTTGAATTACCACTCATTGTTCAATGCTAGTTAGAACATATTCTTAGGAATGAGTTGCCTGTATTTCTATTTAAACTGGATTATATTTTCACCTGGAATTACTGGGATTGGCAAGAAGGCATCTATCATGTCAGATTATTACTTAATGAATTACTGCCATGCGTTTCCAAAGAGGTAATAAACTGTTGCAGCAAAAACAGCAGTGTTGCTGCAACTTTAAAGACTACGCAATTAATTATAGTCGCTTTCATGGACTAGAGCCCACTTCAGCAGATGAATGGAAAATTACCCCAAGTTGGCAGGTGTAAAAATATATACATTATAAATATATATACAATGTTAGCTGTGTGGTCAGATCACCATCTTCTGTACTGCTGCCACAGTGGTAGACCAACTAGGTTGGGTGTCCTTCTGAATTTTGGGAAACGAATGAATTCCAGTATACTTAAGAACTGTTCCATTGATGGGCTGGTGGACCTCAAACATTGACATAGTGGAAAGCAAACATGATGTCCTCCTGCTGCTCTGGCTCAGGTTTCTGATACAAGGGAAAGCTAAGGATATTGAATGATAAACAAACTACTGTGGAAAGTTTATGTAATATCAGGTTAATATGCTTAAAAAAACCATGTACCACAGCACTCTATCAATACATGAAAATGCACATTCTGTACTTTAAATCACTTCCTTACATCTCTATAATGTATTCATTACAGTAGTGGGTGAAAGCCAAAGTAGTTGGGTGACATCCAATTGTGGCAGCCTACTAGCACATATATTCTGCTATCAGGAGCACCATTCTTCATATAGCACAACAGCCAAATTCAGAGGGGGCTTAGGCCTGTAGGAGATTTGTGCTTAGTTTTTTAGGTGCTGTTACAATACATCTGCTTGCACACTACCACTAACTCTCCCACTCCTTGCATGAACATGTTGGAAAATAAAATACCCTGTAAAGAGCAAGGTTGGTAAATGTGCTAGAATTATATGCCAGGGCAAACAGAATGAGGTAGCCTGAGAAACAAGGTGCCCTTTAAATCTTGGGTTCAGCAGATGCTGCCTACACGCACGTGTAATATTCTCACCACAAGAGGTCTGTATTATTATAGACACACCACAGAATTTCCTCAGGAAACCCATATTTTCTACCAGACTAAATAGGCTGTTTGGCTGTGCTTTTCAACAAGAATGTGGCTTTTTAAAAAATGGACATGACCTTCCCCTCTTGGGTTATGTGATGGCTTTTGTTCTCTAGCTGAGATAGGATTGTTAAAAATATTTCAGATCTTTGGAATAAAAGCAGCTGCAGAAATGAGTAATTTATCTTACCTCAAACCAAAGCCTTGATCTCGGGGAAAATTAGAAAGGGCTGAAGTAACAGTAGTATGAGTTTTTGCATGTTTACGGAACACTAAGTAGCAGGAAGAAGTAGCACAGAAACCTTTTCAGTCAAACCAGCTTTTGTGCTCCATAATGATTTTGTTAATTATGTATGAGACTTATTTCTGCCTCACTGATTTTAATCTTATCTGTGGCCTCCCTAGAAGTCTGCAGCAAAAAAGCAGACATCACATCAAGTCATATTTGTAAGACATAGAAGACATCCCTTAAAGAATGGCTTTCTCTCCATATACAGCTTTACGTAGCTTGAATAGTTTTTCTGACTGAACCTCTTCTTCCTTTTACTACTCCTCCAATGTAGAGGTGGAGGGGGTTAATCTTTTTTCAGTCAGTGGTAGGAAAAGTAGATATTTTATTTATATATCACTGAATTACAGTCCTCTCTAACCTGCGTAAAGAAACTCAACATAACAAAAAATGAGTAGTGTGTGCATATGCAGAAGACACCATCAATCCTTAGCCTTGCAAATTGCAAACTATTTTTTCTGATTCCCAGGGCAGTCAGTCATGTCCTTTCCCTGCACCCCTATAATTTCCTCTATATTGATCAATAGCTACCTTCACAGTAGTAATTTATTTTAAAGCATGCTTTCTAAACAAAGAAGTTACTAAACCCTAAAATTAAGGCTGCAATCCTGCACTTCCTTCCCCAGGAATAAGTCCCATTGGGACTTACTTCTGACTAGATAAATACAGGACTGCACAGTAAGTTATCTTTAAACAGTTTAAAAAATAATTTTAAGGTTGATCTATGGATTTTACATTTTTCAGTCAAGAGTGCTGAACAAAAATGCATTTTTCCTGTCCTAAACCAGGGTTAAGTAGAAGGCAGAATTTCTTCTATTCTAGCCTTTAAGAACACAAACTTGTTTAAGCAGATACCATATTTGGAAGAGATCTTGGTCAAGAAAAATAATCATAGGAGCAGCACATTCCTTTTCAGTCATGTGACTGGAAAAGCAAGCAAATAAACGTGCCCTAAAAGGCGGGGTAGAAATATATTAAATAAACGTGCATGCACACGCAGGAACACTCTCCCCATTATGTTAACATAAAATGTTACCAACAGATGATAGCAAGTTGCAAGTGGTATAAGATTTGCAAAGCATCTTTCAAGACATTACATAAGACGACAAAAGGTTTTGCCATCAGAGCTTAAATCATAGGCAAGACACAGCAGGGGAGGGAAGTGAAAGGAAAGGGGTAGATGTCTGAGAACAGTTAGAAGATGCTAGTATAAAGAGAGGCACATTTTTTAAATCAGGAACTGTTATTTTTAAATACTTGTACCCCACCCTTCTCATACACCAGTATCAGTTAAGCTTACAATAAAAAACACTGATATATAAAAATAAAAAAGCTTAAAACCGGAAACAGGCTCAGCAGATAAAAATATTATAAACAAATAAAAGGAAGGAGCCAGCCAGATGTCAGGTGGTAAAGAATTCCAATGACAGGGAGCAGCAAGCAAGAAGAGGCAAGCTCAGGATATGGAGGATATAATCCTGTGGACATTACAGGAGCGAAGAGTGTGCTGCAAGAATGAAGGCATTTAAATGTTAACAGAAGAAATGTAAGTAGAATATAAAAAGAATTACCCAATATAAAAAGCAGAAACAAGCAGGAAACATAGCTATAGGGACAAGTTGAACAGATTATGAAGAATCCAAGGAAGAAGAAAGAGGGAATATATGGGGAGCAAAGCAAAAGCAAGCTTACAAGTTGATGGCTCATCAATACCTAAAAATCAAGTTGTCAAAAAGTATTTCATTTTTATGCATAGCTTCATTATTATTAATTTCAATTCTATAACACTACACATTTTAAAGAATAAAATATCAAAACAGTTAACAGTCTACAAACTTTGTACAAATTATACACGTAAAAGGAAGTGTTGCATAAAGTAGTTTAGTAAGCAGATGATATGGTATTATTCAGGATGCTAAAAGTCATAGCAGACTTCAAAGATTTCCAGTGGGAAACAGGATGGACTTTTTGTCTGATCCAGCGTATCACTTTCTATGTCAATTTCCACAGAGGTAGCAAATGTGTATGTACTGACAAAAACACCTCCTATATTTGGCATAGCACCCACTATGTCTACAAATATGCACGTACTTTTCTTTTAGCAGAAGCTGGCTGACTCAAGAAAACATCCACGTCTCAAACCAAAATAAGCTCAGATCCAGATGAGAAAAATTCAACCTTAGTTTTAAAGCATTTCAATGTTTCTAGATTTGAAACTGTAGTTCTTGTGACCTGTTGCTTATCACAGAGAGCTCCTGACAGTTAACCTTCCTTTTAAAAATGTAGCTGAACTGCTGGAGTGAAATACCAAGTCTGAGCCAAGTAAGGAAAAAACCTTAGCTATTCAATATTTTCAGAAAAGGAATACACAATGACGTTTTGTTTTATTTTATGAGGAAGTTAGAAAACACACATATAATGAAATTTTCTTTACAAAGACCTTGTATTCATTCTAAAACTGAAAATGACAGGTATAGAAAGAATTAAGTATCTTCTCAAATGAAATGTTTCCAATAGCATGGCTTCTCAAAGTAGTTCCCATTGCAAAGTATTTAACAGCACAATCGTGCCCCTGCTAATCTCCTCACCTTCCCATGAATTCTTACAGCCCAGTGAAAGTGTTTTAGATTTTCTTTTAAAAACAAAACAGCTACAGTCCTACCACATGGCAAGTCAAAGCTGTTGAATAGTGAAGCATAAAATCAGTACAACACATGTCATTAATCTGGCAAAATATTTTGGGAAGTCCAACACAGTTAAAGGCAATTCATGCTTTGAAAAACACATGAGCTTGTTTTGGTGTTCCAGTTTATTAAATTTAGAGCCTGATTTATTTAGATCAATGTACATTTTACATATTAAAATTAGATTTTGCCCCATAGCATCACACTCTTCTACAAGACAGACATTTCAAAACTGGACTAATTTTCAGCTCCAATTATTACTGCCATTGTTTACACAGTGACGCAATAATAAAGGCAAAATTACAAGAATTTGAGAAAAGTTCTCTCATAAATGTTAATGTGATAAGAAGTGGAAAACAGAACAGCTTTGGAACCAGGCAGAGTTAGACCAAGTTCTCAGTTAAGTGTCTACAGGTCAGAGACTGTCTCAAGTAGGCTACCATATTCTGATACAATAGCTACCAACATTGGAGGTGATTGACAAACTATTTTCTCATATGCCGACACAGAAAAATGGGGGGAAATAATTAAAGAATATATATACACACACATTCACAATAAGCTTGACTAATTCTGTACTTCCCTTTCTCATGTAATGGAAGTACGATTTCTCTCATTAAATAATAAGTTCAATTTTTTAAAAAAACTTTTTTTGCTAATTCCTAAAACCAGACATGTATAGAAAACTTATTTAAATCTTCCAAATTTCTCATTTTGCAGGAAAATATACAGACACTACTTTTGTTATCCTTATGCATCGAAGTCCATTAAGAGTTTAAGTACTCACAATTTCCAGGCCATTTATATGGGTCTAGAAGTTCACATGCCTCTCACTGATCTATCTTGGAATGGGAGGAAGATGGGCAAGGGAGGTTTTTTCTATGCGAGGTGGGAAACTTCAACCTTTGTTGAAGTACAACTACCACCCCCTGTTTAAGATTTTTCAAGCTGAGCTTATACTAGTTGTCCATAAAAGTTGTAACTGACTTTATTCTGTATACTTAGAAGCACACAATTTTTTTAAAAAAACTTTAATTATGCCCTCCTGAAACTGTTGTAAACTGCGCAGAAAAGGACCCCCTGACAAAAGTAATATTGATCTTTAAAAAAATCCAGCATGACTACATTAAAAAATGTAATTTACAATAAGCAGTGTAAATAGCAAAGATAAACAGAAACGACAAGTTTCACAAATGAAAACTGGCAGACATATTTACTCCAAATATTTATAAAACTTTGTATCTTCCTTTGTTGGTTGGTTGGTATGAATTTTGCTGTAAGAGAAGAAAGCAGTATACGATTAATCAGACATGTAGTTAGCATACTTTCTAAGCCAACTCAACTATAAAAACAGTAACAAAAGTATATTACAGTGTAGCAAAACAAGAGTGTCTAAGGGCAAGGAAACACATAATGGAAAGCTCAATAAAGCATTTGATTGTGAGCTTAAGTGTCTGAAGTCAGCTCACCATGGAATAAACAAAGAATCCCAAATCCGAATCCAAAAGCAACACGATACAGAGCAGAAAATTATTAACATTGGTTTTGGAAAAAAAGAAAGCTTCAATTTACAAAAGGAAATAAATCAGTTGTCTTCTATGGAAAGGTAAGAGATGTTTCCAAAGAAGCACATATGCAACCCTCTTAATTTTTTTAATGTACAAGGATATGTTTGTTAACCCCTTGGAGAGATGTCTCTAATAGCAAAATCCTCACAGTATTCTGTCTCTATCTGTTGCTATAACAGACTAGCAAGAACACTGGGGGGCTGACTGGTCCAGTATTTCTGGATTTGAGGTATTAAGTATAAATAGCTTAAGGGAGCAACCCTATGCTTCTGTGGAGGGCGCCTGGGAGGCTGCTGAATAACTTGAACCTTCCTCTCCATGACTAGAAGGGGAGGACCATGCTCAGAGGCCTCGCTGGTTCAGCAGCACAAAGCCACAGCTTATTTGTCCTCTGCTCAGAAGGCAGTAAAACAAAGCGAGTCATTACAGGAGCATGTCAGGGCAGATTGGGGGAGGCACTGGCTCTCCTGGATCCAAAGCTCCTCCATTTCCCAGAAATGCCTCGAGAACGCAGGAGTAACTATACCAGTTCTGGAGCTGGTATAGGTTATTTCCCCTCCCACTGGAAACAATGGGAGGGTTTTTCAAACAAAGGAATTGGTGAGGAAGCATTAGGTAAGAAGCCACCCACACAACTATGTTTTGCCCTGTCTGGCATAAACCTGGTAGGGCTTTGGAAGTGGAGGCTGCTTCACCCCTGAGTCTCCCCCGCCCTCCATGAACTTCGTAGGATTAATCTGTCCAAATAGTATTGCGGAATTATAGCACAAGTGGCAAACTGCACCTGGCTAATCCAGAATTCCTTCATGCTCCTTGAGCAGTTTCTACACATGGGTGGGGCTGCCCACCTGTCATATGGCATCAGGTGATTTTCCTTTGAATCTCTAAGCATGCTCCTGATTTTTCCTTTGCAGCTCTAGCTTAATACACTTCTAAGATCAAAAGGAAAACCCCAGAATTCAAGTTGTTGCTGCAAAAGAAGAAATGCATTCCCGATTCTTCCTTTAATCTGGTGCTTTTTTTTAATTTGGCAGGGCAACAGAAAAAGATACCAAAGTGCCAAATTCTATCAGTGGCTGGAAAGGATGAATTGGCTGCTCTCCTATTTATTCCTTTACATTTTAGCCATGTGAATTTACCTGCCCCTCACCTGCTGTCACACGATGTCAGGTGTCGGAGAGGTGGGCATGGTTTAGACCAAACTCATGCCACATGTCAAAAGGAGAAGCCTGAAAGGCCTAATTAAGCCTGTGGGTGAGCTGCTCCCCACCGCTGATAACTGCTATGAAATACCTGGAATTTCAGACAAAAAATATGACTACTTCACCTACCAGTCTGATAAGCTCTTCTTTGATAAGCCTGGTGATTTCTGCCTTTGCTTTCTGCACAGCCAATTCATTGGCACCTGAAAGCAGAAAATAAACAAAAATTAAATCATCAAGGACGAAGCATGCCAACAGAAGAATCACATTGTGCTGGTAACCATGAAAGTGCTTCAGTAATCCAATAATTTGTATATTGTGACATTAAACCTACATTAAGTTTCAAAATGTGCTTTCTGCACATATTCACATTACCAAGAAATTCAGCAAAAACAGAAAGAAGAAATTAGTGAACAATGGAACAAGCACCCTCATGTCGCCTTAAATCCATGGGGTTTGCATGGAGTTCCCACCAAAATTAATAACAAGGATATACGTATGGGAATGTGCTTGCCAGGGTTACATATTTAGTGAGTTTTGTATGTCTGAATAGCTATGTAGAAGTGATACACTCCTCTCTTTCTATAACATTACACCAAATTTAAAAGCCATTAAAATAGTTTAGGTCTCAAACAGTGGCTTCCCATATGAAACTGCCTGCAAACTTTGATTAAATAAAGGAAACCCTGCTCTTCACTTCCTTCAAATTATCAGCTCTATCTTGTATAATTCTGATCAGTATGTGCATTTTGTGATTGATGGTGGGACTCGACTCACTTTTTCCAGCCCTGTGGGTGGTGATCTGAAAGGAGGCCTACTCGATGATGGGCTGCAAATGCCCCCAAAGAAAAGAGTGAGATGTGCCTGTAACTAAGAATTCAACATCCTGAAGTTACACTGGCAGCATCTTATGGCTATGGCTGACGGTGGTTAGATAAGAGGTAGGAAAAGAGGCTTGTAGAATCTTTTTTACCATCCTCCTAAAAAACCAAAAAGGTAAAGGACCCCTGACAGTTAAGTCTAATTGTGAACGACTCTGGGGTTGCAGCGCTCATCTCGCTTTACTGGCTGAGGGAGCCGACGTTTGTCCACAGACAGGTCATGTGACCGAGCAACGGGAGCTCACTCTGTTGTGGGGATTCAAACTGCTGACCTTCTGATCGACAAGCCCAAGGCTCAGTGGTTTAGACCACAGCGCCACCCGTGTCCCTTACCATCCTCCTAGCTGGAGCCAAAAGTAAAATGGTGGCTGATGTGCAGAGGCAATTACCTGCTGCATCCCAAGAGCCCCATTTGCTGAGATGACCTGTACATGCAAGATGTGATACAAATTTGTATATCCCTTAGAGCTTTTAATTTATTGGAGCTGGCCCTAATGTGGCTCCCCTCCCCATCACATGGAAACATCTGACAATATGGAAGATTCCTGCTCCAATAACTGAGGCTGCCAGGAGTGTCTGGTGTTGGTCTTAGAACTAGAACAATGCAATGGAGTGTGCTCACCCCCCCTTCAGTTGAGAGAAAGACAGGGAACAGGCCCTGTCTACCACTGACATTTCATCCTGCTACTGTATGGGCATTTCTGGTTGGGGAGGACAAACCTGAATCTACTCTGGTGTGTTACCCTGATCAAGACTGGGTACTTGTTTTGCTCCAGCTTAAAAATGCCACCACTAGAAGCCCTGCACTTCCCCTTGCTTTTGACAAATCCTTGCAAATATCTTTAGAAGGTCAAGTCGCTGGCTGGTTGATGGGAAAGGTGGCTTGTAATGAGCTGGCAGCTTGTTTGAACTCCATGCACCTTCACAGTAACCACTGTAACCGGAACACACATCCATTGTCCTTCATCTCCAGGTGAACCAATGGGAAGTCCAGATGGCAGTATTTAAAAATGTAAAAGCTACTATTGTTCAACTTGCTCCTTTAATTTCTTCTTGTCAGCAATTTTGGACACTCTGGTCAACAGTGAGCCCTCTGCTGGTGTGGGCACACAGGGAAATGTCAGACCATGTTGACTCTTGAAACTGCTCAATATTGCTGGTTTTCCACACCTCGTTGCAGATGTACCCTCCTGAATACTGGCTTGTGTCAAATCGACTGTGTGGTTAATCACTACAGCCAAGCGAGAGATAACTAGAGCATGCACCACTCTGGCGAGAGAGTCTGTGGGCAGATAGAGTCTTAGCCTGCGTACCAGATAGAGCTGGTAAACAGCTGCCCTGGACACAGAATTGTTAGCCTAGTTAGCTGCAATGCTTGCTAAAAACACGCCCTATGTGGCATTCATTTTACATTCACCAGACGGCTGTAATGGGAGTTTTCCCATAACAATTGTTAGACTGTACTAAATATATTGTTTTAGTGGAAATGATTAGCAATACTCACTCTCAATGGCCAAGTAAATTTTTCGTTCTCCCTCCTTGGGCTCTTTGCCTGGAGGAAAGTATGTTCCTCTGATTGTAATGGCAGCTTCAGAATATTCACTTATTCTGTGCAGGGCTTCCTTTGATGTTACTTTCCACCTGGCAGTCTGTAAAACAAAAGAAGCAAAGAAAAGGAAAGATGCTAAGTATTAAATCTAAAAAGGCTAAGTGGATTTCTAAACAAAGGGACTTCACAGTAAGTAGCGTAACAGAATGACTGGAAACCAGAAATGGGGAGATAGTGTAAGTGATTAATGCTTTGATATTTAAATTTTTTAAAAAATATTATAAATAACACTTTATAAAAAATACAATAAGCACCATTTAATAGTTCTTTTCTCTCATCACTATGCAGGACAATTTTGAAAAGCTAAACACTTCTTAATGTATCAGAAATAGTCTATATAAAACATTATCAGAAGATAATATATGTGCAAGCTTTCCTCAGATAATCTCTTATTTAAAAACCACCCTGGTGGAAGTATAGTTTTGTTCATGAATGAAGTCTCTGCGGTGAGCTTCTGAAGTGCCTTTATGAGTTGGAAAGAAAAATTATTTGGCAGAATGTCAATGGATTATTAAGTGTGAATATAGTTGACATATTTTTAAAGTAATTTTCAAGACAACAAAAAATATATTGGTCAGAAAACAAAAAGTAAGGAAATCTTATTCAGTGGAAGAATATCTTTTCCAGTGTGAAAGTTTCAATCCTTCATTAAACCACAAATGCTGCTGACTAGTGAGAAAGTCCATAGTTGCACAGCAGCAGTTAAACAGTTGATAATATTAAGGATGGATATGGCAATTAAGAAACTACGCTAGCAAGAAACTGTATACTAGATTCCCAGCTAGAGACCTGAGCTATCCAACCACCATTGCAATATGAAGAATCCACCACCACAAAATCTTGCCTGTGGGAAATCATTGATCTCCAGTTCTTCCTCATATCTTTTAAAAGATTCATTTTGTCCGCCTTCCTGTTTTTCCTCCTCTTGTTTCTCTATGGGCACGTAATTCAGCTTGGCATTGATCTTCTCAGCCAGTTGTTCTGCAATGGTCTTTGCAGATACGGTTGGAGCCTGAATGGTGCCACCCCTCAGGATAGCATTTGTAGCTTGCTGCATCACATCCTGTAATAAGGTATTTTTTTAATAAAACAAAACAAATTTCAGAAACATACCACAGCACAAGGTAGTACAAGAATTTTATCAGCATATGAATGTTGTTTCATAACCATCTGTGCATATATATTCTAAACCTGCACAAATGAGACGTCCCTATCACTGACTAATCCCAAGCCCCCTTGGATGTACAAGCAAAACAAATGTTGAATTGAAACAAAGACAATATTATCCCAGGATAACTAATCTCCTAAATTCCCAGATGGGTAGCCATGCGAGCCTGTTGCAGCAAAATCAGTTAAAAAGACTGGAAACAAAAATGCTTGTGGTACCTTAAAGGCTAACCAGTTTATTATTGAATAAGCTTTCATGGATGATGAACCATAAAAGTTTATGCCATAATAAATTTCTTAATTTTAAAAGTGCCATAAACTGCTATTTTTAATCATAAAAACGGGCCTTCAGACAGTCTTTGCATTCTAGTAGCAACTATATATATATATAAGCCCAGCACACCTCACATAAAAAATTGATACAATTATGAGCAGAACCATGCGGTCTTGGTGTTCAAAGTTAAGCCTGAAATCAAACACAGTGTAGTCAGAAATGCACTAGCTATAATCCAGGTTACAGCAGATGTGATGTGCCCAGGTTTTGGAAGGAACTGCCAGAATAAATAATGCAGGCTAGGGCCACTGCTGTGACAATCTATAGATCTGCAATACTGGATATATCTTTTATTTAGATAATAAACAACACAGTTTATTTTCCAAGAGTGATCTTGTTCATGTATCATTAGACCCTGAAATTTTAACAGTGGAGCTGCTCTCATTACAGACTTAAACTCATCAATACATTATCAACTGGGCAGGTCAGCTATGGGCCAAATTATAAGTGACTGGAGCAGCTACATGCATTCAAGTATGAAGCAGAACATCTGTCCTTTTTGAATTTTTATTTTATTTTATTTTTTGCACCTAGGAGTATATGCCAGTGAGGAGAGCTATTCTTTCCTTTGCCCGACACGGCTGGCTTCCTCTGCTGCAAGCATTTTTCTCTCCACTTCCGATATTAGAGTTGGCTGAGAGTGTTTTGAAGCAATGGAGCACAAAGCAAAGTAAGGGATGGCCTAGCTTCCCTCATCCATGTACTGTTTTTTATGTCTGCCCAATTAAGGCATGAAAGTGAGACATATTCCTAAATAAACATGGCTGCCCCATCACATCAAGTTTGGCCTAACAGAACTAAAACAGCATTTTGCTACCAATTATGCTTTTAAATGGAAATGCTGAAAAGCATTAGCAGGCTCTTGTCCAATTTTGCACGGGTTTACATACAGGTATGTCTAAAAACATGGCCTAAACTGTATTGTGTTGGCTTGTTTGCAGAATGAGCTTGGACTAACAGCTTTATAATAAGAGGAAAAGAATCTGGAACAGGATTAAGCACATTCTCAAAACAGCTGCCCCCAAGTTATGACTCCCTTTCCTAGGTTGCAACTCTGTATAAGCAACCAAGTGGTGGGGATCCAAAAAGCCCAAGGGTTTCAGGATGCTTTTGTTATACAAAAGAAAACAATGCTAGGCAAAAAACTGTATTTGTAACTCCTCTGTTCCAAACACTGCTTTTCCAGGAATCCACACCTGCATTTTCTGCATGCAATTAGTTGCATGCATCTTTGGATTCTGGCCTAAGTTTTGAATGGGGTTTTATCCTAGTATAGTGGTACCTCGGGTTAAGAACTTAATTCATTCCAGAGGTCCATTCTGAACCTGAAACTGTTCTTAACCTGAAGTACCACTTTAGCTAATGGGGCCTCCCCTTGCCGCTGCAACGCGATTTCTGTTCTCATCCTGAAGCAAAGTTTTTAACCCAAGGTACTATTTCTGGGTTAGCGGAGTCTGTAACCTGAAGCATCTGTAACCTGAGGTACCACTGTACCATGAAATACCTTCTATGAGAAAAACCCTCCGCTTCTTAGCAAAATGAATTCACCCCAAACATAAAATCCAAGGACAAATAGGATTGAATAGATTACACCCAAAAGTAATATAAAATTAGTATGGTGATGTCTTTCACTTGCTAGTGATAATCTGAATGGCATGCTATTTATTCTCTGAATGATCCCAACCAGTCACTGATCATTCAACTAGCTGCTATAACTGGTTGCTCTTTTTTTTGCTGTGACAGGAGGCTTTTCATATGGTTTTACTGCTCTACTACATTTATTTATTTATGATTGTAACTAAATTTTTACTGTTTAGTTTTATGTTATGACCGTTAGTTGCTCTGAGAGTCTGTGCTGAAAGAGCAGCAAATAAATTCTGTAGCATTTTAATGCCTCCTGTTACCAAGACAACTGAGCCAACACACTCTCTTGCCATGGAATGAAATTACCTCAGCATGCCAAGATAGAAAAAAGTGACTGAGGTGCTTCAGCAATGGAAATGCTCCCGATTTTACTGCACTGTGACAGTTTCACTGCCGCACAGCAAGGCAGGGAGCGTCCACACAGCTGCCTCAACAACCAGGGCATGTGTCCTACTCCCTTCCCTGACAGTACTGCGGTGGCATGGCCAACACTAGCCATGATAGTATGATTCCCTCTATGTTCCTTGACCGGTTAGAGTAAGTCAGAGGAGAAGATAGCTCAGACCCAAAAAATAAGTGCCAAAATACCTACAGAGGAAGAAACGAGAGTTGTGAATTGTTGCAGAGAAAAGAGATCCTGTTTAAGGTTTTCCGGGAACTTTGCATTAACTCATGATTCTGACATGTTCTCCACATTGCACACAAATAGTGGGGAAAATACTGCTCACCTAGGAAGTGGCTCATGCAGAGCAAAAAGTATATGAACAGTAACCCATTTTCAGATTTAAAAAAATCCTTCTAGTAGCACCTTAAGAGACCAACTAAGTTTGTTATTGGTATGAGCTTACGTGTGCATGCACACTTCTTCAGATACACTGAAACAGAAGTCACCAGACCCTTATATTTTCAGATATTAACTTTATGGCTGAAGTGTTGGGCCTGTTTAGCATTACTACATACATATTTATACTACTGGTGCACTTTTTGCTTATATTTTATTTTCCCTTTTCTATTTCCCTTGTTTTTTGGTCAACAAACATATTACTTAATTTTATTTAATGTCCTCTGGGACCAAATAGGCACCTATTTTTTTGCTATCTATCCCAAACTGGGTCTGAAGTGTTCATAAAAAAAAGAGAGAATTATTGACAAAAATAAGAAAATTCTTATTCGGTAATCACTGTTACTGAGCATGCTAACAGCCAACCACAAAAAACTGTTCATGCAGAAATACCATTCTACAAAGAACTTTTGTTAAAAAAGGCATATTTGCATATCAAATATGGTTAATGACTTTTTTTAGGGACCTTAAAAAATTATTAAGGTATTTATAACTTTCATAGTTGGCACAGTTATTGGCACTAATACTTTGAATTTCTGCATCAACAGTCACATCAAAAACACTTCAGATATTGCCAACATATATGCAGTGGAACTTTTGGTTATCTGGACCTCCCATATATGAATTCCTTTTCATGCCCTGTGCCCCTCTGCTCTGCTAACCAAGTCATCAAATTCCTAGACTGCCCAGCAACATCTGGTTCTTCATCCCTGCTGTAGTGGCTATTCAAAATAAATACTTCACTCCTCACTTCTGGGATAGTTACATATATAGAACTACAGAAAGGCATTAAAAGGGAATTTGAATTTTTTTACTCCTTTTTCAATAGTACTTAACTTGGACTGTATGGTTTTGTGTCAATCAAAACTGAGCATTTATTAACACAGAACTCTGTAAACAATGTCTACACCATTTTTTACCCCAGTGTAAATGTGTGTGTCTCTTAGGGTTGTCCAGATAATGAGAATTCTGCTGGATGCAGTCGGCAACATATAACATATTCAATAAAAGTTTAGAAATGTTTGCTTTGTAAAGGAGGGTGACCTTAAATTGAAAAGAGACCAATACTTGTGCCTCGGCTCCAAGATTCTTCTGTGCATTGATTCTCAATGCCAATCTCTTAGCAATTTCTAACTTTTCTGCATTTCCTGCTGTTGGGGCAGGGACGTTAGATGTCCCGCCAGATGATGCCATGTCCTTTACTCTTTTCTTTGAATTGAACATACTTTCAATCTGCTCGTCAATCTATTGAAAAAGAAAAAAACAATGTAATTTCAAGTTTCTGGAAATTATGGTCAACTCCATCAATGGAAGCCCAGTGCAAGGGCTTTTCCTTGTGTAATGGGGCTTCTCCCATCTCCTCCCCCTGTGTGACCCCTACAATTGGCTCTGGGGGAGGTCAGAACCCCCCGGAAAAGCACACAGTGGAGGCAGGATTGTTCCATCTGATGTGTGTAACTCTGAATTCCACCTATTATATGAATAAAAGCAAGAATCAGTCTCTGAAATAATTCGGCCTGGGGTGTTGACAGTCTCACTTTGAGTGAAAGGCAATAGAAAAATTATCAAAACTTGAAAACCATGCCTGACCTTCATTATAAACAGTTTCAAGAAAGGCAGATAAATTAGTTCATTGCAGGAAAAAACCAATGAGGAGCCCTGTGACTCCTTGAAGTGTAACAAATTTCTTATGACATACAGCTGTCATGGACCAAAATCTACTCCCTCAAATGCATCTGATGAAGTGGACTGGACTTTAGCCCACAAAGGTTTATGTATAATAAATTTGTTAGTCTTCAAGGTCTCACAAGGTTCTTTGTTATAAACAGCGGGTAACGTCCAGTGATGTCTGCCGAACTCTGCAAGGGACTTCACTTGTGTAACATGACTTCCCTTCCTTTCCTCAACCCTGAAGCCCCCCACATGTCCCCAAATCTGATCCAGCGGATCTGTCAATCTTCTGGAGTGAAGCCTGAGAGCTCCCAGGGGCCTACAAAAGGTGAAGACAGGAAACTCCTGCTGCACAAGGGGATATCCACTTGTGCAAGGTTGGATTCCACCCAGTACTCGGTTTCCATTTAATGTAAAGAGTATGAAGCATCTGAATGCCAAAAATCCTTTTAATTGTATATAAAAAGGAAATTCAGCTAACAAGCATGTTTTTGTGAAATCAATCAGAACAGAAGCAGAAAAAGTGAGTCACAATTCTGTAGTTACTATGTGTATATATATATATATATATATATATATATATATATATATGAAGAAAATGCTATACTAAATAGTAAATTTAAATACTTACTGAAACTGCTGTATCTTCATCATCTGAATCTTGCAAGCCAAGTGCAGCTTTTTGTAATTTCTTCCGCTCATTAGCCAAAGCCTCCTCAGTTTCATCAAACTTGAATCCTTTCCCAGAAAACCCGCTGCTCTTCTTAATTGTTTTCCCCTCCTAAAAGGCAAATCTCCTTGTTCAGAAGTCACTTCCACAATATAAAAATTCCAACTTAGCTTTTAACATGACTATTGCAAATATTTCAATACTTGTTTATGTTAATGAATGGGGGAGCTGATCCTGCTAAAGTGCTGCTAAGCACTCACAATACATAATGCAGGTAGAAAAATTCCATATACAGAAAAAGTCCAAACGTAGAAACAAAAAAGCAGATTTAACAGGTATCACACATAAAATAGAAATATATTTCACCTTAAAAAATAACTACATGGCACCTGTGGAACAAAAAGAACAAATCCACTGAACCCTTATTCTTTTTTAGATATTTCCATGCACACCCAAGCAGCATTTTAACAAAAAACTAAAAAATGAAACTGCAGTGCTTTTCAGCGTATAAATCAAGGCATGATCTACATATGCATATGTACACCACTTCAAGCTGCAGGTAGGGGGTGGGCGCTGTTTTTTACTGCTCCTTATGTATAAAATTTCCTAGATGTAAAAACAAAAACACAAGGCAGAAAGGTCAAACACAGGCCACTCCCTTTTCTAGGTTTCTACTAGTGGGAAGTTGTTGCACAAAATAGCACTCAAAAATGCCATCACCAAACCAACAATCTGAAATAAGCTACATTCTTTTACCTCCTTCTCATTATATTATTACCAAGCCTAACTCTACAGCATGGCATCCAAACTTTAAAAGTACAGCTTGGATTCAAAAAGCAAGAGGAACAACGCTCCTGCAAACAAGGACACACAGTGCTCAAGTAGGCAGGCTCTATGGCAGACCTCAAGCTACTGTTTGCTTTCTCAGAAAAGCATACAGTGGTGCCTCGCAAGACGAAAAGAATCCGTTCTGTGATTCTCTTCGTCTAGCGGTTTTTTCGTCTTGCGAAGCAAGCCCATTGAAGGATTAGCGGATTAGCGTTATTAGCGGCTTTTAGCGGCTTATCTGCTGATCGGATCAGCTGATAAGCGGCTTAGCGGCTTAGAAAAGGGGGGGGAGGGAAAAAAACCAGCAGGAACTCGCAAGACATTGTCGTCTTGCAAAGCAAGCCCATTGGAAATCCGTTTTGCGAAGCACCTCCAAAACGGAAAACTCTTTCGTCTAGCGAGTTTTCCGTCTTGCGAGGCATTCGTCTTGCCACTGTATTTGGATTAGTTTCACTTTTCTCTCCCAACACTCAAAGTGGGAGGTGTTCTTGAGCAGAAGACACTTTGGCTCCAACCCCATAAAAGCCACGTTAAAACTATGTCCCAACAAGTGCCCATCTGAAGCCTATTTAACAACTGTTTTGTCTTTGCACAAACATTATCAGACAACGGAAAAGTGGATTACTTACAGCTTTCTGCTGATCTTTGAAGTCAGTCCAAAGCTTTTCCAGCTCAGGAGGAACTGGATTACTTGACAACTCCAAAGCTTTAATTATATCACCAGCATACCGTGCTTGATCTTCAGTAATGAAGGTATATGCATAACCCTGTTAATAAAATATTTATAAACTTTGGGGGCAGTTATATTTTAGGACACAACAATCCACCAAGCTAATGTGAAGAACTTAATTCACTGTTTGGGGGCAACCAAATATATAACAAATAGGGTGACAGGTAAGAAGAGCAATCACAAGACACCAGTCTGTTTTAATCTTGTGGTGACTTCTTGACCCACAGGTGAACCAATGGGAATGTAGTCACTGACTTCCGTGGTATCACAGTTCTTTTGCTAAGGTTTCCACCGGATTCCAGGTTTGACTTTTAGCTTTTTTAAAAAGTAAGAGACGGGGGCAGCATCCAGCAAGTCAACTACACTGATGCAAGAAACCTTTGTGTGTGCAACAGCCCACTCATCAAGTCCAGACAGTTGGGGTACTCTGGAGAAGATTTTTTTTGGGGGGGGGGGGGGAGAAAGAGAACAGAAGATCTGTTGCACCAGCAGAATCCCACTGGCATAGCACTGGAAGCAACCCAGAATTTACATTTTTAAGACTTAATTTTATCTTTCTACATTTCAGTTATAAAAAGGTCTTCTTTAAAAAATAACCTCATTTAAAAAGAAACTGGAACAATGCAAACATATGCTGTACATACACATTAACCATAGTTCAGTGCAACATGAATTAGCATGCTAATTTGTTCCAGGACCGCAGTGATCTTACTGTACCTGCATATGAATATGGTTGCCGTGAAGCAAACGTAATTCTACAGTACAAAACTGGTGTGGGATGCATGGCCAAAAGAATCTGAATTATGCCTTGAGGTTACACAATGGCTTTATATGGTTACAAACCAATATAAGATTATTATCATTATCATCTTCTGATCTAACTGAGTGATCAGTTAGAACGCATGCTTGTTCAGAAAACATGAATGTCAAAATGAACTTCCTGCTGATTTAAATCATGACTTAGATCAGATTTAATATAGGTAAAGGGACCCCTGACCATTAGGTCCAGTCGTGCCCGACTCTGGGGTTGCGGCGCTCATCTCACTTTACTGGCCGAGGGAGCCGGCGTACAGCTTCCGGATCATGTGGCCAGCATGACTAAGCCGCTTCTGGCGAATCAGAGCAGTGCACGGAAACGCCGTTTACCTTCCCGCCAGAGCGCTACCTATTTATCTACTTGCACTTTGACGTGCTTTCGAACTGCTAGGTTGGCAGGAGCAGGGACCGAGCAATGGGAGCTCACCCCATCGTGGGGATTCAAACCGCCGACCTTCTGATTGGCAAGTCCTAGGCTCTGTGGTTTAACCCACAGCACCACCCGCATTCCTAGATTTAAAATACCTTTATTTAAAACTGATCCACCTGCAGTGTTCTACAAATTCTCTACCTCCAGCAAACAAAATCATCTTTATCAGAGTACTGTTTTTAGCAATTTATTTATAAAACATATTGCATACATACTTTGTTGCCTGCTCGTCCAGTTCTGCCTGCTCTGTGCACATAATCCTCATAATGATTGGGGCAGCTGTAGTTGACTACAAGCATAAGATGTTTTACATCAAGACCTCGGGCTGCCACGGATGTGGCCACAAGAAGCTTGCACACTCCACTCTTAAAATCATTGATTATGCTATCTCTGTCATACTGGTCAATACCTGTGGAGGACACATAATACAGATGTTGAGAAATGACATTATTCAGGTTTCATTACTCTAGTTATATAGCTGTAATGACTGAATAATGTCCATTACCTCCATGAAGAGACAGGCAGGGATAAGAGGCTCTCATTAAGTCTTTCAGCAATCCATCAGCATGTTCTTGTTTATCTACAAATATAATGACAGCTCCTTGTTCCTGATAATGTCCCAATAATTCAAGTAACTTCAAAAACTTGTTCTCCTCCTCTATGACAATCTGAAAGAACAACATAGTTTAAGCAGACAGCATCTCATGGATAATTGCTTAAACTGGCTTCCAGTCATATTGGAAGTAAAAATCAAGTAAGTCAATATACAGTTCTCTTCCATCTCAACTCTATGATTCTTGCTTTAATTTTGATAGTGCAAATTGCTAATTTTTGCAAGAAAAACTACAGCTGCATCTAAGCAAGTGGGCCAAGGCTCTTCTCTTCTCTTGCTTTTGGGAGTTGGGGAGTCACCCTGCTTTGAAAGAAGTACAAGAAAGAGCTGTGCTGCTAGGATTTAAAGAGCTGGTCAGAATCATGCAAAGGAAGCCACCATTAAATATAAGCTTCCTGGCACAACAGCTCATAGACTGTGCATACAAATAATAACCTTGGCGGAAAGAAAAATAAATATCCTTGGTATAAGGAAAAATAAATTTCACTACTGTAAGATATTTTTGTCAGTCTCGCCAAAGCCATGTAAGACAAGGATAAACATAATCACTATCCCCTACTTTGTAAAGTGAATGTATTTTAGAAGTCTGTTTTTTTAAAATAATCCAGAGCTGAAGCCATCTTGGATGTATAGTTTTGTATGTACAACTGAGTTTTGAGCAGTTTGTTGCAAACAAACAGATATATTCCTGAAAGCATATATATTCCTAAAACTTACCACTTTTTGTTCCACATCGGAACAGACGACACTTCTACCACCAACTTGGACTTCTATTGGCTTGCTTAATATTCGACGAGCTAAAGCCTCCATGGCTCTAGGGAAGGTAGCAGAGAACATAACAGTCTGGCGATCAGGTCTCACATTGTCTACAATGCGCATAACCTAGAGCAAATTCAAAGGGAAGGTTAACACCACAATTCTCCAAATCAAATTACCGTATTTTTCGCTCTATAACACGCACCCGACCATAACACGCACGTAGTTTTTAGAGGAAAATCTGTAGGCATGCCACCCGTAGGCATTCCCTCCATAACACGCACAGACATTTCCCCTTACTTTCTAGGAGGAAAAAAGTGAGTGTTATGGTGCAAAAAATACGGTACTTGCATCTTAGCTCATGCAATACAATGCAAAACCTTACATAGACAGTTCTGGGAAACATTTTAGTAACCAAACGTTTTTGCAAAAGCCTATGGAACATAGCAGGCATAGGCAAACTCAGCCCTCCAGATGTTTTGGAACTACAACTCCCATGATCACTAGCTAACAGGATCAATGGTCAGAGATGATGGGAATTGTAGTCCCAAAACATCTGGAGGGCCGAGATTGCCTATGCCTGGTTTACCCCAACACTTTACAGTGGTTGTACAAATACTCAAATAGCAATATGCTCTCAGTGCTTTTTCATTTAGTGAAAGAAAATCGTAATTGGAAAGCAAGTGAACATTGGGGACATTGTTTACTGTTGGGCATGGGACAATCTCCTATAAGGATTATTTTTGCAGGTCTACTTCTGTACAAATTCTGCAACAAAAAGTGCAGAACAACCCTCCTGCATTCTACAGGAAAGAAACTTCAGTGTCTACAATAGTGGTGGCTAATCTTTCTGATAAGTTTGCCACAAGCATAAGCCTTCTAGAGTTTCTTAAATACATCCCTTTTGTTGTTGCCTGATGCTATTTTGAATATAGTCTACTGAACTGGGGAGCAGGCAGCACTAAAGGGCTAAGTATGTGCCAGCCAAGCCTGTGAACTTTCCAGGCACCCATTTCAGATTAATCACATATGTTCTAAACAATGGATGGAAGAACTATTTTTGTCCTGGGAGCTGCAATCACTTTTAGGCATCTTTCAGAGGCCACGTGGGCAAGGGTTGAGGCAAGAATGGGCAGAACAAATATTAATTTTGCTTTGTACAGCAAGCTAGTTTCTACACCTGTTTAAACATCCCTCTCTATCTTCCATCCAGCCAAGCAAGTAGCATTATTAGTGTTCAAGGACCAATTGACACTAGGCAAAACACTCAAGGATGGTGCAAAGCAGGGCCAGGATGTGGTTTAGGGAGAGTCCCAAGGAGCAGATAGAAAGACCTGGAGGGTTGCAATACGGCCCAAGGTCTGAACTAAAAAGACACACATAACTTCTTCCAACTCTACAATACAATTATTCTAAGTCTGGTAGTTTCCCATTCTCACCTGAGGCTCAAAGCCCATATCAAACATTCTATCAGCTTCATCAAGGACAACGTATGTCACTCTCCGAAGATTTGTCACTCGACCTATGAAAAGGCGAGAGAAAAATAAAGAGAAACAAGAATAAATCTAAAGGCCGTTTTTTCTTCAACAGCAAATGTAAATAAAATGGTACACATTCTGACTACTGGCTAAACAAACATTAAATGTTATATTTATTTTAGAAAAGCAGTTTGCTAAATGCCTTATCTCTTGCTCCATTGACATTTTGGCAATTGTGTACTGATGCACAAGGCCCATTATTTTGTCAAACTCCTCTCTTGCATACCAGTACAGGGCCAGAAGAACCTGTAAAATTCAGAAAACAGCCCTCACCAAAACACATCATAAAACTAAGACTGAGGTGAAGCAACGAGCCACATCAGCCACTATCTGTGAGCGCCACCTAGAAAAAAACATATTAGAGATTACAGCGCATGTGTGGAAGGCAAAGTTCAAGAGCTAACTGAAGAAGCCCCACAAAAGCCTCTACATAGATTATTATTTGAAATATTTATGATGGGTGAAAGTAACCACAAAGAAGACAAGAGTTTTGTCACTGTTTTCGTCAGAAGCAGCACCTCTCACACTGATTTGAAGATAAGGAGAATCATCTAGACAGCAGCTAACAGCAAGAATTGTATAAGCCACATTTCCCATACCTTCAGACACACCTTAACACTTATAATTCAGTCTTTAAAAAGCTACCCCAATTGTAGTGGCAAATGGGCCTATGCATAGTATGTCTTTTGTCTTATTTTACGGTCTAAACTCAAAGAGTTTGTCTTTAAAAATAAATCACAACAGATTCTTTCAGAAGTGCCAATACAAAAGGCACTTAAATCTAAACTTAAAGGTTGTACACAGTAGCAATTCTACATTATATCATTGAACTGAAGAACCCCCATATGTAAGTAGAACACACTTCCCTACACACACTGCAAATGCAATTTGTGGGTTCCCCCCTCCATCAGCAGCAACATCTAAAGCCCTCCCCCCACCACTCTAGGGGGTCATGAATCAGTGTGAAGCACAGGGTGTGGATGAAAAAATAAGGGGTGGGGGTCAGAAGAACACATACACACCCTGCATTTGTGATAGTGCTTTCCACTTGGGATTTTAGGATCTAATCTCATGTGATTTGGAATTACACAGGAGCAGATTGAGTTTTAACAACAAAACCCTTGAACGCTTAAAACTAGGGAAGAATTGAAATGTCTAAAACCCACAGGTATTGCTGCTTCTATATGCTGTAAAGGGAATGGGTAAGGCAGGAAAAACCCTACCCAACCTCCTCTGAACATGGGAAGAGCAGAAACCTGACATGAAGTTTGGGGTACATTAAAATCTAAGAAAGCATGGAGCTTTCTCCACAGCATAGGGGTTATGCACTCCACCACAAGCTCCCTTTAATTCTGCAGATCCCTAGGTTACTTCCACCCCAATCATCAATTACGATCTGAATTTCTCAACTACTTATTTGGATGCTGGACTGAGTTACACACAAGGGGAGGAACACACAATTTAGCTATTTTGAAGCAAGGATATTGCTTTAAAGAAAAGGAAGAGGAAAAGCTGTTTTAATGTGGCTTTTAAGGTAGCTAATTTAAAGCGGATAAAAGGTAAATCTCCTTCTTCAGGACTAAATACATATGTTATTATCCCATTTTAATTGGCAGAATTTTCATTATTTATTCAGCTCCTAAAAGTATACATTGCTTGGGAACTGCAATGATGTACCTACCTTTGATGGCTTAAGTCTTGGAAGCCCAGTTCTATAATTCTTGAAGGAACTTTTCCCACAGAAGTCAAATGTCAACAGTTTAGTAGAGGTTTTGAAGTACAATATTTAAGCAAATCAAACATTATTTGACAAGCATGCAATACGGAAATAAAAAGCATTTTAAAGCTGCAATATCTCTGTTTAGTATATTGATTTGTACTAAGAAGGAAAACTTATGATATATGAGAGAAATTTCATGTTTTTGTTGAAAAAGAATTGTGGATTTACTTCAATTTAGAAATGTGCAGCTATATTTCCTTCAACTAAAGTTAATTACTATGTTGCATTAATGTCAACAAGCATCAGACAGGCAGCATAACTTCAAATTAAAAAACAATAATCCTAAGTAAGCCAATTTTGAAGTTGAGATATAAATCTAAAATGCATGTACTTGTTCTAAGAAATTCTTAAGAGTTACTGTCCTTCACTTATAAGACCCACATCTAAAAGTTATTGGAAAGAACCATTTTTATGACTATGTTCACGATATCTGATATCACAGCTTCAAGAAATACATAACTTCCAGAATTCCATTTATGAATAAAATGTTCCATTTATTTATCATTAAAGAAAATCATTAAATGAAAGTCTCTTCTTACCATTGTTAGCTGCTAACATGTCAATCATGCGGCCAGGTGTGCAAACGATTATTTCAGCACCCCTTTTCAGTTCAGCAATCTGGTAATAAAATAAGTTGAGGAAAATTATAACACTTATGGTATTATCAGCAATCCTTAAGCAATTATTCTACTCATCAGTGATTCAGTACCAATTCCCTCAGCTGTAAACATTAAAGGTTGGGGGTACTATTCCCCTGCAACATCTGATTAGCTCATTTTTTGTCAGTTAAAACAAATCAAAACATAGTAAGATGCTTGCAAACACCTTACTTACTATGGTGTCCCACAAAGATTAATCTGCAGTTGGCTAGCTCAGGGCGGCCTTTTGTTTGTAGAAGGCAAAGTCTGCATCCAACCTATTGTAATTTAAATTACCTTGGGTGGTATCCAGCTTTTACTGTAGACCCAGTGAAATTAATGGAGCTAACTTAGCCATGTTGATTAATTTCAATGGGTCTATTCCAAATAAAACTTAGCTGAATACTGCGCTCTTGTTTTGTGGCAGAGTTTAGACTCACTACATTCCATTTCTTGTGAATTACTAAGTGTGGGATGTCTCAAATATGCAACTGGGAAACTCCCAATTACTATCTGAATTGTGAAAGCAACTCTGCAGTCAAAACAACAGCTGTGGGTTCAACAACAAAACTGAAAGTTCATAAAATTTTACCAGAATAGGAACATATTCATTTTCATAGATCTGTAGAGTTGGAAGAGACTACATGGGTCATCTAGTCCAACCCCTTGCAAGCAATGCAAGAATCTTTTGCCCAATCTTTTGCTTGAAACCATGACCCAGAGATTAAGAGTCTCATGTTCTACCTACTGAGCTACTAAGATGGTGATTTTGCTGAATCCTTCAGCAAAAAGCCCCCTTTGCTAATGTATGCATCAGAGAAAAAATAGGAACCCCCCCCAATGGGTGTCCTGTCCCTCTTAGGGTGGGTGTAGTGTGGAATAGCCATGGAAGGCTGTTGCAAGAGGAGAGCCCAGCTCATGCCTCTCTGGATCCAAAATAGTAACCTTCGCATTCTCTCTAAATTAAACAACTGTTACAGAGAAGCTACTTGAAACCTAAAAAAGAAAAAGGATTCCAAACAAATTCTGCAGCGATAGCAACACAAATCAAGATGCTATGAATAGAGAGACAAGATTTATATGTACCTGTTCACTTATTCCTGTTCCTCCATATACACATACAACTCTAACCCCAAGTGTCTTTGAGAACTTCTTACACTCCTTTGTAATCTGTAAAGCCAGCTCTCGCGTGGGAGTCATAATAACAGCTGAAAAGAACAAAGCAGTGTAATTACAAAAATCCTGACTCTTTACTCATAAACAAATCTCACCATTTTCAGCACCTTACTTCCAACACATGCTTAAAAAGTAATGAGATTTCCTTCCACAAAAGAAATCCAATTTCTAGAATGACACAATTTTCTTTTGTGAGAGAAATCTAATATGTCATAGTAATAGGTATCTTATAGATGTATAGGATTTTATGTACAATGTAAAAGTGTGTAAAGAAACAAGGTAAATATGAATTTCATCCAATTTCTTCCCATTAAGCCAAGAACTTGCTTTTTTTAGATAACAAATTGGCAAAGCTCTAGCTTGGTGGCTTACAGGCACATTCAGACAACCATCCTTTGCATTTTGTTTCAGTTTTGTTCCTCATTTTGCTGCACAATTCCTGCTGTGCTCCATTCTCCTTTGAACTGCAACCTGGTGCTTTTCCTTAGTAAATCCTGAAGTTGCTTAGTAGCACCCAGTACCTCAATATATATGAGGCAGTGTTTGGGAAGAAAGATTGGGGAGGGAAGGAAACTTGAGGATGGCTCCATAAACTAATCCACACATGCTCTGCTAGAAGAAATTAACATTTAAGATACACCTGCAACACAGAAGCAAAGCATATCCTGTATTGTCTTCCCCTCCGCCTGGCAAGGAGAACAGCTACCAAATTTAATAGTGACATTATAACTATATAGCACAAGCAGGCATTTCCTTTCATAGTTCACTTCCAGTTCATGGTTGATCCATTAAATTAATTATTAACCTGCACACAAACAGCAAGGCATTAAAAAGAATGTCGCCATCATGTACCTATTGGACCCTCTCCTTCCTCTAGTGGTCTCTGATCCATGATGTGCCTGAACATGGGCAACAGAAAAGCAATAGTCTTTCCACTTCCTGTTTTAGCAATGCCAATCAAATCACGTCCACCCATAATTGCAGGTATAGCCTGGGCTTGGATAGGGGTGGGCTTCTCATAGCCATGCCTTAAAGGAAATCAAAGATTGTATGTTAAGAACCTGAACATTCGATTAAGCACATTTTTTAAAAAAAATTACAGAGTCAAAATTATTAATTGAAATTAAAATACATCACAACAAAAAAATGATTAGTGAACAAGTGACACTAAATAATTAAGTTACCTGTAGCTGCTAAATAATTAAGTTACCTGTAGCTACCCTGAAATCTTGAATTTGCATGGCTTTGTTAGATAATTTCTTTTACACAGACCCACATGGTAACTGTGTGCTGCAAACAAATAACTACCAAACTTTTAGAAGACATCTGAAGGCAGCCCTGTTTAGGGGAGCTTTTAATGTTTAATAGGTTATTGTATTTTAGTGTTTTGTTGGAAGCCGCCCAGAGAAATTATTATTATTATTATTATTATTATTATTATTATTATTATTATTATTATTAACAGCACAAGTCAGAAAGCAAAGACACAAGGAGAATTCATATACACTTCAAGACATGCATGCTTCATTTTGCTGTTGTTCACTTACTTTTTCATGGAATTCAGGATTTTCATAGAAATACCACACTGTACCCAGGTTTTAATTGGCTTAGGACATCCTTTACCCTTGACTATAATTCCTTCCATTTCCAGCCTATATGCATTCACCTCTGAAACACAATCCAGATTAGCATACTGATTAACTTATCCACATAAATCAATGCCCTCTTGTAAGATATTCTCTGTACATGTGATATTATTGACCTCTGCAGCAATGTTTTTGATAAAGCATATTGAGATTTTCAATAAGCTTTCTATGTTGTAAGCATGACTACAAAACACAGTAAGCCCACAACTTATGCGTAATTAACTTGTGTACATTCAGCTTTAAGCTCTTGGAGAAAACAAAAAAAATTAAAAAGGGATAGGAAGCGTGTGGGTGTTCAGGAGAAATGAATTTGGCAATCCCACCAACATTGTACCCAATGCATTTAGACTATATACAAAATTGGCTTTAGTGCAATCCCCAGAATGTAGCCCCCATGTAAGCGTGAATGCTTACTGTATGCCAGTTGTCTCCCAACCTATTTTTATCCATGGTCATCTGAAATGCAACAGCTCTGAAACTAGAGTTACTACTCTACTTTGACGATTGTTATTACCTTCCTGAGTCATCTTAGCCAGCTCTGGGACTTCAACATAGAAGTTTTTCCTGTAGGGCTCATATTCAATCTTCCCATGATCCACTGGTTCCAGCAATTTCCTATGTTTGGTCTGGTACCCTGTCAGTGCAGTCTGGAGATCTACTTCCTCCTCTTCAGAAGAATACTGTTGAGTTATAAAATAAAAAAGCCAAACATTCAGGCAAAGTAATATTCAGGCAAAATCTGCTTTCTGCAGAGCATGTTTACCTTACCTTGCTAACTGAAAGTTATACTAAGAGCAGACGAGGGCTGGGCAATAACTGCTTTCCAATATAGCGATACATCACCAGCTAAACATCATGGTACAGTGGTACCTCTGGTTAAGTACTTAATTTGTTCTGGAGGTCCGTTCTTAACCTGAAACTGTTCTTAACCTGAAGCACCACTTTAGCTAATGGGTCCTCCCTCTGCTGCCATGCTGCCACCACACGATTTCTGTTCTCATCCTGAAGCAAAGTTCTTAACCCGAGGTACTATTTCTGGGTTAGCGGAGTCTGTAACCTGAAGCATCTGTAACCTGAAGTGTATGTAACCCGAGGTAACACTGTATATCACAATATCTGATATCTGAAATAAGGAAGGAAATATGCAGAGGCGAACAGGACAATGTCCTAGCAACTGCTACTACTTACAGGTCTAAAACTGATAAATGATGATATTATCAATCACCTCATGGCCACTTTCAGCAGCAGGAAAGCCAAAATTCATCCAAATGAGACTTTTGGTCTGGGACTTGGCCAATGGTGGTACTCAGGACAATCCAAAGTATGGTGATGAGTCATAGTGAATGGAAATAATCTGGGACTCCTAGACTGCCAGCAGGCCTGCTAGATGGCAGAGGCAGCAGCAGCAGCAGCAGCCTGGCAGTGGCAAAATCAACAAGGGGGGGGAGGGGCAGTAGCCACGGCAGCCTGGCAGCAGTGGCACAATAATCAGAAGGCTGAGAAGCCTTGTCATGGCAGTGGACAGCAGCGGCAGCAGCCTGCACGGCCTTGTTGTGGTGGCGTCAGTAGTGGTGGCCTTCAAGGCCTTGCCACAGTAGTAAAAGTGGCAATGGACTGCAAGCCTTTCTCATGGCGGAGGCGGCAGTAGCCACCTGTAAGGCCTTGTAGTGGTGGCAGGAGAGCTAGCAGAAGCAGAGGTGGCTGCAAGGCCTTGCTGAGGCAGGCTGACACAGCTTCTACCACCACCTCCCACTACCGCCAGGAGGATTTGCAGGCTGCCGCCACTTCTTTCCACCATGCAAGCCCCACTGCTTATGTCACCATGAGGCCTCATAGGCTGCCACTACTATTGCTGCCCTCTTCTGTTGCCACGATAAGGCCTCGCAAGCTGCTTATCCTAATCCTTCTCACTTCTAATTATTATCAGTGACTCTGCAGTTCTGAAAGTATAAATCTCAAAAGGAAGGTATTAAGTATAGGCAAATGCCATTATATTTCACAATGCCTATTACAACTCTTCATTTTTTCTGTGGGAAATATACAATTTTGCATATAGATTGGTGAACATCACTAAACTGGGTTACATACATGGTTAAAACAAACTGTTTTATAAAATCTATAAACTTGATAGGGGATTTCATATGGCAAAATAAACAATTTGGCATGCTGTAATTACCTCCATTGCATCTTGGTCATTCACCATAAGTTCTCCTTTCTTCTTTTCTGTTTCTGGAGATGCTTTTTTGGTTTTCACCACTGTTACTACTTTAGTAACTGTTGGCCCAGATTTCTTTAAAAAGAAAAGGTCATAAACATTAGAAATTTTACAAGCCATCCTACTAGCAAACTCTATATACTAGTTTTGATTTCATATATTTCAGATTTAATACACAAAAAACTATTTTAAGACCTGTACATCATCATCATCATCATTATTATTATTATTATTATTATTAATTTACCTTTTCACTTCCACCTCCACCTCCACCTTTAACACTTCTCATATTGAACTTCTTAACCTCTTCTTTCACTTCTTCCATATATGCATCTAATGGATCAAGTTCTTCATCTTCAATCTCATTACCTTCCTTTTCCCCTTCTGCAGTTTCTTCATCATCATCTAATGCGAAAAGAGATTTTAGTAGTATTTAATACCATTTTGGGATACAAGTAGTTTGTACAATTACAATTCATGCTTTTATAAACAAATGAATCAAATTGTTTCTTCTTGCCAAACAACTTGGAAAACTCTTAACACTTGCATGCATCCATTTATCATCATCGTATTTGTATACTGCATTCATCCAAAGATCACGGGGCGGTTCACAACATAAAAATAGAAAATGAGAACACAAATACATAATAAAATAAAAACAAATTCCCTCCCACAAACACGTTTAAGAGGCCATAGAATATTTAATCAGGCAAAGGCCTGCTTATAGAGAAACATTTACACCTCGTACCTAAAAATATGCAATGAGGGCACCAGGCAAGCTGCCCTTGGGACAGCATTCCACAAACAGGGAGCCACCACAAAAAGGCCCCCATGGAGGGGGCACACAAAGGACCTCAGATGATGATCACAGGGTCTGGGTCAGTTCATACAGGCTCAGAAGCTTAACATGGGCCCAACCCAATGGCCCGGTTTGCACATCACTGTAAACCAAAGAATGATTTATCATGACAATGCAAAAATGCTGGTTCCCAACAAGGAGCTTGCACCTATTTTGCTCCTCCCCAGGATGGGATGGCAGCTAAGCCAAGGTTTGGCTTAGTGTGTTGTCCGAATATGGGATTGTGGCTAATGTCTCTCCTACCCAACCAGGACCCGTAACTGCAAACCTTGGCTACATATCATAGTTCAGGAGAGACCTTAACCATGATCCTGGGTTCAGACAACACACTGAACCAAACCTTGACTTAGCTGCTACATAGCAGCAAAGTCTGGGAAGGAGTAAAGCGGGTGTTATTTCCTCCTCAGGAGTTTGCATATTTGCATACTATCAGCCATGGTTTGGGCTTAGCATGACATGCAAATGAAGCCTATATCTTCCCCTCTCCCTTAACCACTTTGAAAGCAAAAAAGTAAAGTACATATGACATTGTACAGCACGTGATCTTCCACATCTGCACATGTTCAACAGCAACAAAAAGGCTTCCCTCCCCACAGTTAGTTACATAAGAAGTTAATACCATCATCATCTTCTAAGCTCCATTTTTTCCCCTGCTTCATTTCTTCAATTTCTTTCTTTAGTTCTCCTATATTTTCCATAGCTTTTTTTCGCTGTTCTTCTCTCCATTTCTCTACTCTTTCTTTTCGCTTCCTCATTTCCTCTTCTAGTTTGTTCTGATCAAAATTCTGAGGGAGAAAAAGCAACCGTATGCAGTTACTGATCACTGACATGAACTGTTTTTCCAAAAGGAGATGAAAGACATTGCCAGTCACATCCAACATAAAATCTTGGGAAACTCATGTGTAACAATACAAGTTCACTCTCTTGGAG
The DNA here is from genome assembly GCF_964188305.1 of Podarcis bocagei. NCBI lineage: Eukaryota > Metazoa > Chordata > Lepidosauria > Squamata > Lacertidae > Podarcis > Podarcis bocagei. The sequence continues at coordinate 74,084,389 of NC_138126.1, forward strand.
AATTAAGTACTGTCATTCTGTGCCTTGGACAGCTACTGTGTTTCATTCACTAATGAAGCAAAACATAAGTAGCAGAACATAGGAAAAAGCAAGCAGGTTCCAGCTGCACGGCTGTAATTACAAGAGACTGTTGTTACAGCAGCAGTAAGTAAATGCCCACAGTCACAACACAAATGTAGCTTATGTTCTACTTGTTAGAAGTCCTCTATTGAGCCACTACATTCTGTCCAGAAGGATGATTTAGAACAGATGTTTGTGCTACATGCAGAGAAACAAGACTTTATACAGCATTAGAAACACTATCAAGTGCATAAACTACAGTATTGTGCCTATTATTGAATAATGAAACTTTACAATAGTTACTATACATACATTTACATCTTGACCCTTTTCTTCTTCTTTGTCCTCTTTCTCTTTTTTCTTTTCTTTGTTAACTTCCACACCTTCTACTTTTTCTTTAGATCGTGATCTGAAAGACAGTATCAAGAGTTGCATATGACTGATGGTGAATGCCAGCTTCCCTTAAGAAGTTTTAGGTGTAGTGAAGGAAACAAAAATGGTATTGCACATAAGTAATAATAAACTATGGTAAATTATTATTTAACACTGGAATCCCCAACATGGCACCCACAGACACAGTCTTTGCACCTGTCAAGGCCCCCTGCCTCTCTCAATTTTTGCTGGGTGTGAGCTGCCTGCTTCTTTCGTGTGCATTCTGTTTGTTTTGTCAAATGTGCAGGTGCTTTGCCTTTTTTGAGAGGGGGGTTCTGAGCACTGCTGGTTTTTCTTACATGAAGTGGGATATTTTGTGCTGAAAGTAATAGTTTTACTTTCCTAAATGTGCTCCGAAACGCAAAAGGTTTGGGAATAATGTTATTGCACTCGCAGAATGACTTCCATTCACACAACAGAAATTCCCATCCCTCTCTTTTCCCAGATTAGGAGAAGATTAGGAGATTTGCACTGTAGAATCCTAAGAGCAGATTTGGAGGGGCACACAGGGGGAAGAGAGGGAGAAGTTCCATTGAACAAGTAGAATTTGTTCAATAAGCATGCTAATTTGATGGATACAAACCCGTTTATTAAAAAATAAGACTACCATGTTCAACAGGATTCACACCCAAGTAGGTGTGCAAAACATTACAACCATAAAATATAATCTAAAGCACCCTCCCCCAACCTTGAAATCCCATCTACCTTGATGGACTACAACCCCATCATCCCTAACTACTGTCATGCTGACTGGAGAGGATTACTTACTTATTTGGCGCATTTATTACCTGCCCTGCACCACAAGGTCACAGAACAGGCTACACAGCAAAAGGACAGTACAATATAAAATAATGACAGCTAAACTCAGTTCACCATAACCAGTATACAATCACAAACAACCAAACACTCCCAAAAGCTGTACTTTAGCATGCCTTCAAAATATATGTAGAGTTGCCATTGGCCACACATCTAAAAATAGGTATTTCCAAAATGTAGAAGCTTCCACTGAAAAGGCCCTACTGCATAGCACTACCCCACACACTGGTGCTTTTTAACTTGTTCAAAAGCAATCTAGAGTACAAGTATAAAGTGATGCATTTCACATATATGCTCCTGGGGTCTGAACTAGCAGTGACTGACCAGGAATGAGACCTTGGGGTTATAGTGGATAGTTCAATTAAGGTGTTGATCCAGTGTGTGGCAGCTGTAAAGATCATTAGGAAAGAAGCTGGAAATAAAACTACTGATATCATAGCAGCATTACACAAAGCTATGGTATGAAGACATTAGGAACACTGTGTACAGTTCTAGTGACCGCACATCAAAAAGAATACTTTAGAGTTGGATAAGGTTCAGAAAACGGCAACCAAAATGATCAAGAGGATGGAAAAACTCCCCTAAAAGGAAAAGTTGCAGTATTTGGATTTTTTTTTTAATTCAGAGAAATGGAAAGTAAGAGGCGGCATGACAGAAGTTTATAAAAGTATGCATATCAAGAAGAAAGTGGATAGACAAGCTTTTCTTTCTGTCTCATAACACCCAATGAAGCTGAATTTTGGAATATTCAAGACACAATAAAGAGTCTTCCTTACACAGTTCAACTATGGAATTTGCTTTCACAGGAAGGTGTAATGGCCACCAACTTGGATGATTCTGAAAGAAGCTCAGACAAATTCATGGAAGTGAAAAATAAAAACAACCATTGGCTACTAACCATGATGGCTCTGCTTTGCCTTCACAATTACAGGCAGTATGCTTTGGAATATCAGTTACTAGAAACCATAGGGAGGGAAGAGTGCTCTTGCACATGCCCTGCTTGTGGGCTTCCCATAGGCATATGGCTGCTACGGTGAGAGCAGGACACTGAACAAGATGGCCTGCTCCACCAGGCCCTTCTTATCCCCATGTGACTCAAGGGGCTTCAAAAGGAAAAGAAAACTGTCTGCATCGCTCTGTATTTGCCTCTTTAGATCCTGGCCTTAATCTCATCATGCACATAATTTCAGACATTGACAATTTATAGGCATATACCAAGTGTTAGGCTCCATTTTGATCTTTTCTTACTTTCTTTCTTTTTCTCTCTTTCTTTCTTTTTGAAAGCAAACACTTATTGAAAATTTAATTTCCAGAATACCTACGCGTAACTAATAGTCCCAGTGTTTATTTTACACCTCCTTGAAGGAAACAGCTTGTGCAAATCAACTAAAAATGAATGCTTGTTTCACTTAGTGATTTAGCACTTGCTTTGGAATTGTTAGTGTCCTCCAAGGAGTCACTGCTGGCTAAAATGAATGTTTTAAAACACACACCTTCCCTCAGAATCTGACAGACTTGGCTTCAATATGAAAGCCATTTATCATGTTTATTATGGATTTTTATTATTCCCACCTCTTCTCCCACAAAAAGGACAAATCCAATTCAAACATGTGCTAACCCTTGGCTATAAATGTAGAAATCATTTTGGTTGGTAAAATCTTATAAAGTTCTCTTTAGAGCCCACTGAAAGGTTTTAACAAAAACCATATGCTTATCTTAAACAACAGTTTATGTCACTGAACTTTCAAGACATTATCTTTGTGACTTTAGAATAAGGTTGATAAAGCTAGATGGATATATTTCTGAAATGGCTTACATATTTTTATTGTATACCTTGACCACATGCTTGCTTAATACTTTTCATTTAACACACCTGTTTTTAATTTTGAGAAAGCAGATCTGTAGAACAAAGAGGACTCCTTCAGGTTTTCTAAACGTAGTGATAGCAGCACAGAGGCCCCAAAGGAACAAGTTATAAAGAATGGTTTGATTTTCTAAGAGGCCAGAGAATCACCAATGCCATTTTCTTGCAGCCCAGCATACCAAAACAGCAGATAAACACAGTGCCCAGCAATGAGAGCACCAAGATCATTCACTAGGTGGAGCATGCACACAACTCTCTCTATAAAGAGCAGCTACTCAACAAACAACAGAACTAAACCTTTTCTTACATAGTATTATTTACAGAAAAATAAAAATAAAGGGCTCCCTATCATAACGGTTGGGGACGAGGGTGGTACTGTGGGTTAAATAACAGAGCCTAGGACTTGCCAATCATAAGGTCAGCGGTTCGAATCCCCGCGACAGGGTGAGCTCCCGTTACTCGGTCCCTGCTCTTCCCAACCTAGCAGATCGAAAGCACGTCAAAGTGCAAGTAGATAAATAGGTACCGCTCCGGCGGGAAGGTAAACGGCGTTTCCGTGCGCTGCTCTGGTTCGCCAGAAGCGACTTAGTCATGCTGCCACATGACCCGGAAGCTGTACGCCGGCTCCCTTGGCCAATAAAATGAGATGAGCGCTGCAACCCCAGAGTCGGCCAGGACTTAACCTAATGATCAGGGGTCCTTTATCTACCTAATGATCAGGGGTCCTTTATCTACCTTTATCATAATGGTACAGGTAACAACACCGGAGTACACAGATTAGAGTGTATGCAACACCAACCCCCTGTCAGGAAGGATGAAGGGAGGTTTTTGGATACAAGTTAAGAACCTCAACAAAAAGAAATGGTTCCCTCATTATGAAGCCAGATACAAAAAGTACTCTGCATTACATGTCCCTCACAATACTCAACATTTCCTGTTTTGTGTCTTTGCTGACTCTCTGCAATGCTGTGTACATGAACACTGCCCATACATGCTCTTCCATTTTTATTGGGATTGCTTTAAAAATGTGTGGATACAGCTTAGGAATTTGGGGGGGGGGAGAGGGAGAGAATACAGAACTGAAGTGTATGAGGTAAATAAAAGTTCTAAAAGGAGAAAGTCCACCAAAGTGGAACAGCAGGTCAAACCTAAGAAGTAGGCAAATGCAAAACATCTGTCCTGGATCTCAGCAAAATTTTAAGTTGTTATTATCATGATAGTTTCTGCTGCAATTATGCCAAGTTCAGATGAGACAAACATATGTTAAAAAATGTGGAGCTCTTCCTTTTTGGCACTGTGATGGTGGTGGTGGTGAAGCAGATTTCAAAGCAGTCAAATGAAATACTGTAATAAAACTTGATAAAGGAAAGGACTCTATAATGTAGTATTTCCCAACAATTAATCTTCTAATGTCAGACTCTGAATTTTCAGAACCTCGGCATTTCATCTCTAGCACTAATGGTTGCAGCAAAAGCATTAGAAATTTACTTGCAGTTCACACCAGGACAGAGGGAAGGGAGAAAAAAACTTATTAACTGGATACCATACAGAAGCAACTAGGCATAGTTCCCCAAAGCTCTTCCCTAATCACTTCATTTACTCACTTGTTTCTTCATATTCAATCTCTTGTCCCTATTCCTCACAAATGCAATACAATCCTCCTTATTTTTTATTCTACCATGCTTATCTCCATGCCTTCCTATATGTTGCTCTCTACCCAGGGACATTCTTCTTCTCTCATTGGTATTTATCAATGAGGTTTTTTTCCTTCCCAAAGTCTATAGAAAGTTGACCATAATTATAGCTATTCTATTAAAGTATTCAAATATTTAACAAAATGGCATGCATTAGTATGCCAATTACCTGTTTTCTACTTTCTTGTTCTTGCCAGGGCTAGAAGATCGGGACCGTCGCCCTCTACTTCGGCTTCTGGATCTTCTTCTTTCTCGACTGCGTGATCGTCTCCTTTCTCTGCTCCGTTCCCGCTCTCTGCTTCGTGAACGCCTACGCACAAGCAGATTTTGGGTAATACTGTGTAAACAAAATATTATTTCTAGTTTAATCATTAAAAAGAGAGATAGTAGAAAATATTCATTAGTAATCTAAAAAGATTTCATTAGTAATCTAAAAAGAAAACAGGACAAGCATTAATACCAATGATTACAGCTTTTCAAGGAAAATGACCAACTGAGAACACTTCCTACTGAACACACCGTCTAGTTAGAGGCAACCTCTTTCACCAGAACACACCCAGTATCTCCCAGGGGAGGAATGTTTTAATAAGTTATTCAATTTTCCATTGCTTACCTCACACGCTTTCGATCACGTGACCGAGATCTCCTCTTGTCCCTGCTCCGTGATCTTTCACGCCTACGTTCTCTGTCCCTGCTTCTAGAACGTCTATCTTCTCCACGTTTTGCTCTTTTGTCAGATGGAGAGCGACTCTTAGAACGGCTACCAGAACGCCCTCGTGATGAGGAGCGCTTCCGATAATGCCTGTGGTAGCAACAGAATGGTCAAGATATACAACACCAAAATTGGAGTTTAGCGTACACAATCACAAATGTTTTCAAAGAATACAATCTTTAGAGCTTTTAAAAAGGTTAAAAATTAGCTCTTGACTTATCTTCACATGCTGGACAAGGACTGAGGAGGCACAGCTGCAAATCCCACTCAACCATGCATGAGCCAGTCTCTCTTAGTCTAATCTACTTTTACAGGCGGGTGAGCGATTGTTGATAATTCCCCCCCCCCAAAAAAAAGCTCAACACGTCTGGGCAATACCCCCCCCCATTTCCTCAATTTGGAGTCTCAAAAAATAGGGGTCGTGTTACACATGGAAAAATACGGTAAATAAGATAAAATTCAGAACTCATAAGAGGGGCTGACAATGTCATTTTGGTTATTCGAGCTCTATTATTTTGTATTTAAAGTATTTCCTTTTCAAATGGAAGCATGGCTCAGAGCAAAGAAGCATAACAATAATAGAAGGAAAGCAGTTTAGGAGTTAATAAAACAGTGAGTAAAAGCAAAAATAAATGATAAACTAACATCCTTTGAACCATTTCCAGGCAACTAACTATTAACACTGTTAATTTCTAGGGCTGTAATGTCCTGTAGATTATAAATTAGGACAGAAGATAACATTAGCCAGTTGTTGGCAGCTTGATCAAGCAATCCAATCTCTGGATAATTGTATACTCAGCCCCTAAATTACAATGGGACAGCCATTCATGTCAGCGTTGCCTATTGTTTAATTTTTAGATGGGGTAGACAGAAATAATGCAGTAGAAACAGTAGTATTTTTATGCCCAAAATGTTAAGAATTGTACTTTCCCTCTCCCATATATCATAAATTAGAAGTATTGGGTTAATATCCAAAATACATGCCAAACATTCTCAAGAGAGCCACTAGCACCCTATAACACAGTTAAAGCTGCTAAGCAAATCATACCAAGAAAATGAAACATAGGGTGAAAAGAGTAAAGTAGTACTTAAAACACTGCAACCTAAATAAATATCTTGCTAAAACCTTTTGTGGAACTGAAAATATAGAAAAATTAAAGAACTGTATCTTGTAGTACTATGAAAAACTGGCAGGTCCCAGCACTGTTTTCTTCCTTTGCAACAAATGCACTTCATCTTGAGCAGGAAGAACCCACAGATGTTAGAAAAGAATAGGGGCCCTGTGAATATCCAAATTGGGCCCCATAGAGATATACTGAAAAAGGATGAGAACTTTACTAACACAATCATTAACATAGTACATCTGAGCTTAGAAAGTGTGAGATCAAAAAGTATTATTTTAAATAGGGTAACTCACTGTTTTTGTTTGGACACCTGTTGCTTTGTTGATCTAAGGAAATGAGAGAGATTAAGATAAGCAAGGTGAAACCACCTACTAAACCAGCATGAAACCTTTCACACTATGTGACATAAATGGTCCAGACTCATGCCATGCAATGCTGGGATTTTCCCTAATGTCATGAAACCATGTGTTACTGTGAAAGTCATTACAAGCTTATTACATAAGTCTTCAAATCATGTTCCATGCCAGTCAAGAGTTTTCTTTCATTTGGTCCAAGAAGCATTACACTGGTTTTTAAGAAATGGCTAATATGGGAATCCATTTGCCTTGAGGCCAAGCTTCACCTGTACAAGACAACCAATCTGCAGAAATTGTTCCAAGAGTATAAATAATTTCCAGGGCAAACCATAGAGATGTTGGAAAAGAGAGAGGTCCAAATATTATAAGAATTGTCAGTAATCAGCTATGAATTCCCAAGCACAAAATACACACGTTGTCCATTAAAACATATACACATATATATATGCATACACACACTATTTCAATTCAACATACATGCAGGTAGAGACACAATCACCTGTTGTATTTTTTTTTTTTAGTATGGAACACAGTTAAAAACACACACATGCACAATTCATACTTGTTGGATAATGTGCATTTTAAACTCACGGAGTGGGATTGACCTAATGAGGCTTCCCCCTGCACCCACCCCCCAATTAGCTTAAGGGGAGTCAGGAGAACCTTCAGAACAGTGTGCAGGTGAAAGAAGGGAGATCATTCTAGCTGATGATGGTTGTGCAGATGGAACATTTGTCATAGTACAACACTGAATTTCCTTATGTATTCGTGTCCATGTACTACAACAAAAATCGTAAGAAGCAGCCTTGTGTTATTGTTACTGGTTCAGTGAACAGTCCGAGAGCCTCCAAGGCTGTAATGATGTTAAGCAGGGATGGATTAGATCAGTGCCTAACAGACTACTGTGGGCCCCACAAAAGTTGCCCTGAGCTTCCTAAAATAAGAATGAGATATAACCAAGAAAAATAAAAATATGCAATCTGCCAAGTCACTATTAAGGCTCTCTCTTCAAATTATTTTGGATCAGGTATACTACAACCATTCATTGCTAGCCTTGGTTCAGCCTAGCTACCATAAACCTGCAAATCTGTTTCATCCCAATATTGATTAACAGCAGTAACACAGTGGCAGCTAATGGCATATTTAACTTTTAAAAATGAACGAAGTTGACCTTGCCACAGGGTCTTCTCAGTAGTGGCGCCCACCCTGTGGAACGCCCTCCCATCAGATGTCAAAGAAATGAACAACTATATGACATTTAGAAGACATCTGAAGGCAGCCCTGTTTAGGGAAGTTTTTAATAACTGATGTTTTCATGTATTTTTAATTTTTTGTTGGAAGCAGCCCAGAGTGGCTGGGGAAACCCAGCCAGATAGACAGGGTAGAAATAATAAATTATTATTATTATAATTACTATTATTATTCTGTACTCTTAAAGTCTGTTAGAACCTCTCTCATAACAGTCACATCGAGTTTGCTGTTCATAAGCACAGGTCATCCCAATTTGCAGAGGATTATGACCAGTCTGGATAACTAATGGCCTGGTACAGGTGAGAAGCAGCAACAAATTAGAAATCAAACAATTGAGTACAGTGGTACCTCGGGTTGAGTACAGTGGTACCTCGGGTTAAGTACTTAATTTGTTCTGGAGGTCCGTTCTTAACCTGAAACTGTTCATAACCTGAAGCACCACTTTAGCTAATGGGGCCTCCTGCCGCCACCACACCGCCGGAGCATGATTTCTGTTCTCATCCTGAAGCAAAGTTCTTAACCTGATGTACTATTTCTGGGTTAGCGGAGTCTGTAACCTGAAGCGTCTGTAACCCGAGGTACCACTGTATTACAATTGATCTCATGGACATCAAAATTAATCCAACCTTGCACGGGAAATAAGTGGCATTGCCCTTTCTGGATGAAATTCATATTTAGAAGACCATTCTGTTGGGTCGTTGAAGCTACTGCTATGGACCCCCGGCCTGGGGATGAGGTGGGTTCAAAAACAGGGACAGAAACATTCCTGCCCTGGGGTAGGACGGGAGAGAAGGGTGGCCATCAGCCGCCTCAAACACACAAGAGAGAAGCAGAGCGAAAAATGGCCCCGATGATGCCCCGTCGAAAGTTGTAACTCACTGTAATATAGAAAAATAATGGCGGACTCTATGAAAGTGTCTGAAATAAAATCCCGGCCCGTTTGGCAGTTGCGACACTCCCGACGGCGAGAAGCTCGTGGAGAAACTCGCGACCCCCGAACGGCCTTCCTCCCGCGCGGCTCCCCCTGAGGCGGCCCCGCGAACGGCCGGCCACTTTTGTCCCGTGCGGAAAGGCCGACGCGGGCAGGGCCCGACCCGCTCCCGCAAAGGCCTCCCGGCTCACCTGGACTCGCGGCCCATAGCGGCTTCTTCCTCCTCCTTCCTGACTTGATCCCTCAAGGCTTAGCGGCAGCGGCAGCAGCGGCAGCCATTTCCGAAGGAATAAGCGAAGCGGAAATGAACCCGCGCTACGCAGAAAGCGGAAGGAAGGGGCCTTCACCCGCGTTTCCGCCAGCCGGGCACAGCGACCCCTAGCGTCCGGAGGGCCGAGCTTTCACAGGCTCTGGCCGGGACCTTCCTCTCTCCTGCGTGTTTGTGTGGAAGAGGCGGCAGGTGGATGAGATCGGAAGAAAAGCCCCTTCTGGATGGGTCCCAAAGCCCATCTAGTCCAACATCTCGTTCTCATAGTGACCAGACGGATGTCCATGGCAAGCTGATGTTCAACCTACGGATTGCAATTGTAATTGAGCAAATTGTAATCTCTTCTGACACGGGGACATTCCCAGGGGAACCGAAGGAAGCAGTGGTGTGTCCACTCTTAAAGAAAACTTCATTAGATGCCTTAGATCTATCCAATTACCGCCCAGTTTCAAATCTTCCATACCTGGGTAAGGTAATTGAGAGAGCGGTTGCTGAACAGCTTGGTAGGTTTCTGGAGGAAACATCGGCATTAGATCCATTTCAGTACAGTTTCCGTCCTGGTTTTGGGACGGAGACGGCTCTGGTTGCCCTAACAGATGATCTCCGTAGACAACTGGATCGAGGCGAGTCAGGACTGCTGATCCTTTTAGATTTGTCAGCAGCCTTTGACATGGTTGATCATGATCTTCTGGACCACCGCCTCGCAGACGTGGGGATACAGGGCATAGCCCGTAACTGGTTGTGCTCTTTTATCTCTGGTCGGGGACAGAGGGTGGCACTAGGGAGGGAAATGTTGTCGCGCCACTCCTTGGTGTGTGGAGTGCCGCAGGGCGCAATTCTCTCCCCAATGCTTTTTAACATCTTTATGCGCCCCCTTGCCCAGATTATCCGGAGCTTTGGGCTGGGCTGTCACCAATATGCTGATGACACTCAGCTCTATCTGCTGATGGATGGCCACACCGACTCGGCCCCGAACACACTGACCAGATGCTTGGAAGCTGTGGCTGGATGGTTTCGTGGGAGCCGATTGAAACTAAATCCTTCGAAGACAGAGGTCCTATGGCTAGGTCGGGACTCCCTTCTCTTGCGGGGGCCCAATTAGTGCCATTGCCTTCCATTAAGAGTTTGGGTGTAATCCTTGACGCCTCCCTTTCCATGGAGGCACAAGTTACAGCAACAGCCAAGGCGACATTTTTCCACCTTCACCGCATCAAGCAGTTGGTCCCTTACCTTTCCCGCCCTGACCTGGCCACAGTGATCCATGCGACGGTCATCTCCAGGCTTGACTACTGTAATTCGCTCTATGCGGGGCTGCCCTTGAAGCTGTCCCAGAAACTCCAGCGGGTACAGAATGCTGCAGCGAGGCTCCTCACGGGGTCTCTGCCATGGGAGCATATTCACCCAGTGCTTTTCAAGCTGCACTGGCTCCCGGTGGAGTACAGGGTCAGATTTAAGGTGCTGCTTTTGATCTTTAAAGCCCTTCACGGCCTAGGACCCGCGTACCTACGGGACCCCACAGAGAGCCTCAAGGTCCATAAATAGCAACACCCTAGGAAGTTAGATTGGCTTCAACTAGAGCCAGGGCCTTTTCAACTCTGGCTCCGGCCTGGTGGAACGCTCTGCCTCATGAGATCAGGGCCCTGCAGGATCTGATTTCTTTCCGCAGGGCCTGTAAGACAGAGTTGTTCCACCTGGCCTTTGGCTTGGAGCCAATTTGATTCCCTCCCTCCCTCTCTTTCTTTTTTCTTTTCCTTCTCCTCCTGCGATGAGGCTACATTTTAATATTTTAATGTTCCATTATTTTCATGTTGTATTTTATTTTTGTTTTTAAGTTGTAATCATTCATTCATCTTGTTTTTATTATTGCTTGTAAGCCGCTCTGAGCCCGGCCTTGGCTGGGGAGGGCAGGGTATAAATAAAAAATTATTATTATTATTATTATTCTGTAATGGACGGTGCTGAGCTAGGAGACACGTTCCATTTATCAGCTGCTTCGTGATGTTTGCATTTAATACTGACTTGTCTGTGATTCCGTTCTGATTTCTCAGCCACCTTGATAAAAAATAAAATTCACGAATTCTCTTTTTAGCTACAATACGGTTTGATGCCAGAGACAGAAAATGCGGGTGTTACCTCCAGGAGAACAGAAAAGTAATACACCCAATAAATTTATAATGTATTTAATGCATTGGTCTTCAGCTGGTGAGGAGGGACACACTATCATGGCCTGATCTAAGTTGGGTTGCGAAAGCAGCACTACCACCCCAGAAATTAAGAAATTGTTCCCCAAAATGTATGCCTGGGTGCTGGGTTGGAAAAAGCTGAAGGCAATTGCTACAATGCCCTGTGTACAACCATCTAGTATTAATATTAACATACACAAATACCCAAAACTAGCTAATATGATGCGATAGCAAATACTTCCTACTTACAACTTGGATTCATGTCTAACACAGACCAGGTATGCAACTATTTATCTTAATGGAGATGGTAAGAGTATTGCTATAGGATTGGGTGGCTTGTTTGGCTAATGCCTGTGGATCCCAGCCAAGTCTGTGATATTTTTTTATCTATAAGACTGTAGTCTGTGGTAGAAGGAACTGCTGAACTGGCCAAACCAGTTTATATTTTTTTTAAGTTAACAGCCTAGCTGGGCTGCTAAGCACCTTTTTTGTCATAAGAATAGAGAGTTGGCCATGTTGCAATAGGAACAAGAAGCTAATGGTGCTTCCAGGAAGAGAGATGACATATTGTAGGTAGGAGACTAGCCAAGAGCTAGTCACAATTTTTAGTCTGGGCTGAAGCTGCAAAAAAACAGGAGGCCTGACTTTCCCTGTGTGCTTAATCCAGAGCTATGGGTTTGGAGATCTCCCTATAAACTTAATGGGGAAGCAAGATCTATTCATGAGTTAATACCCTGTTTAGTGAAATGTTTGATGTTCTGTGCTTTTGATTCTGTTAGGAGCCACCCAGAGTGGCTGGGGAAACCCAGACAGGTGGGCAGGGTATAAATAATAAGTTGTTATTTTGTTATACTAAATCATATATCCTAAAATCACCAGTCTCCAGTGACCTTCACTGCAAGGAAACTGAATTGAGGTGTGTGCAACAGTATTACAGTGAGCAGAATCATGGGATGAGGAGACCTGGGATAGCAAGTTCTTTAATTGTATGGAATTATTGCTATTTCATGCTGCTTTCAGTGACTTTAAATGCAGAGACATGCTACATCAATCTGCTTTAATTCGTGTGTCTATAGATATACTTTTTTAACACAGTCACTGCTTAAGCATCTTACAAATATGCTAAGATGCTCCAGTACACCATGTGACTAATGGATGTAGATATAAATAAATAAAACAAACCACCAAATCTGGAGAGAGACTGGACAACTGTTGACCTAGTAGTAGTGCATTGGTATAGCCTACAGTAAAAAGCTACTTCGTGGTTGTGATGGAACTGGGTGGGTGAGACGGGAGCAGGATTGGCAGAGAAGCATGCTCAGTTTGTTAGTATGACAAAGGGTGAAATAATCTTCCTTTTTTACAGATGTCCAAACACAGTGTTCCGTAGTTCTCCAGATGTTCTTTCAGGGTGGAATTGCACAGTACAGTACCACAGTGTACATTTTTCACAATTGTAAATAGAAATATGACATTTCTTTAATTCTCTCATTAGTTCCTGTGTTCATTTTTCTAGAAGGGTGACATGCAATGCTTGTTGCTACCAGCTGTTCAGCATAACTCCCATTCTGGTCTTTCTACACATTATTGTCCTTGTTCAGCTGGTAGATGGCATGTTGCTATTGTGGTGTGTAAACAGATTCAACAGAGCTAGCTGCAGTGTTTAATTCTTTCCTTTCTAAATCATGCTTGTCCATAAGTTACATGAACATATATTCTATAGTTGGAAATGAAAATAACATTGGAAAGGTATTAGTAAAACACTTGACAACCCAAGTAGTCTTTAAAAATGAATTACAAAGGCATGCCAACAAATAAATGGTTAACAGACTTCATAGAAGCAGTCTAGAAATAATTACACTGGAGGACATACATGACCACATGAGGTTTATTGGATTTTGCAAAATGAGGTTTTTGCAAAAGGAACCACATACAAAACACCTTTTTACTATTCACCTGCTATCCCACCCTATACATCACTTTTCATAGCGGAAGTGGGCAATATGGGAAAATTCTATATTCTACCCATTAAATTTTAGACTTGATACTGATTTATCACTGTTGAAAAGTCCAGCTTGGCAAATATGAATTAAAGAAATTCAGAAACACCAGCTGAAAGGTGTTTTAATGGTTAAGTCTATCAGCTTTCTGAAACTATTAGTTGGGAATGATGAAAACTTCAAAGCATTTTGAAGGTGTGACACAGATACAGTATTTCTGCAACAGTCACTCCTTACAGATAGAATTATTAATGCCAGCTCAATTTCAGCCCTCACTTGCAAAGCAATTGTTCTGAATCTTTTGTATTACATCCATTAGCTTCAAATAGAACCTTTCAACATGTCGACAGAGATATAGTCAGACCTTAGCATATACAATTAGATGCTGAGAGTTTATCGTAGTGCAAAGTCTACTGAACACAATAGAATATATCATGGCCCGATTCTAGGGAGGAAAGAAATACATGCCCAGGAAAGAACTCGGATACAAACAGGGCTTTGCTTGCTGTTTTTGCCACAACCGTTCCTACTGCTAAAGAGTAAAGTTGGTTTTTTAAACTGAGCAGAATCATGTCCTCAGCGCGGGAAACTGCCATGGCAAACACCTCAATCCAAGTGCACAGATGTCTCCAGTGCATCCATATTTACTCTAAAAACTCTTTTCTTCATATAACAGATACAATTATAACAATGAACCTTGGGTCAATGAATGCAGTCTTAAAACTGTAACGGAGGAAAGAAGCAAAATAAGGAAAACAGCTTATTTTTATTATTCAAAACAAAAACAAAGAAGTGACCGCCTCTAAAAAGAGAAGCTACATTAGCCTCTATAATCACAGAATGATTTCAGTAACTTAGGGGATCACAGCTACATGGGTAACACCTATTGTTTACGATGGCCACTGTACCTCCAGAACATTTAATCCCATTAATTCTTAAGGTCCCAGGCAAATATCCACTCATCCTTCAGCATAAAGGGAACTATTACATAATAGCCTGATTTCTCCCAGCCTAATTTCTCACTGAATACCTAAGCCTGGTGCCAATTACATGTCAGGGTGGCAGGTTCAGAAGTGAACCAGGGATCGCAAACATTGCACACAGCACTGAAGCAGAGCAGAGAAAGATGGGGAGGGAGAAAGGAAGGTTGGGTGTGCATGCTCTCTTAATCTGGGCTTCCTCTGAACCAGCCTTTAAATATTATAGGGTTCTTAATTTATTTTTATGTATATTTTAGTAATAAAATCTGTTTTTAATGGTAAACAACAACTGTGATTTACTGAAGGAACTTAACTCTAAATAAATAAATAAATATGAAGGACCAGCAGCTAAAACCAAGTAAAGACTTGTTTTATGGTACTGACCAATAGAACGGAATCTTTCAGAAATGAACCAATCAAGAGCATTTACCTAGAATTGCCCTAATGATTTTGATGGAAGACGCTTCAAGTATCTGTTTCAGATGGGTTATAAAAACTTACTTGTGAGTCAGCATTCCCATGTGAAATGAACATGTAAGCAACTGTACAAACTAATAATTTGATTAAAATTGTGGTTAAAATCTGGTCTGTACTCTTACAAGTCACATTTCCCCCCTGCTACTGATAAATGTAATGATCCCTTGAATCTCCAGACAGAAGAGGCTGGACTCCACATGCAATATTCTTGCAACGGAAGATATAGGAAATAGGAAGCAGAAACCTGTGTTAGTTTACACTACAATGAACAAAAAAAAGCACTTGTCAAGTCAGAGGAATGAGCAAAACTTGTGACATTTTTAGGTACGAAAGTATAGTTACCCAAGAGAGCAGCTTTTAAATCTGCACTAATGCTGTATATTGCATTAGATCATGTAAACACAAGTAATTAAGATTCCTAGTCAGGTTAAAAAAAGATAACAGGCAATATCCAATGGAAGTCAAACTCAAGAGTAGGCTGACTGAAATGAAGGACTAAAATCCACTGATTTTAATGAGTCTACTTTGAGTAAGATTAATGTTTGATATCACCCAATGAATGCTTAATGGGAACACATAAAGAAGCTGAATTTCACTGCTTCGTCTTAGCTCTTGCATTCACATCCTAAAATCAAACCTCCCTAACTACAAGAAAGCAAAGAGAATACTACCCCATTTAAGGAAGACATAAAATGATGACTTATATCCAGCCTAATTCTATTGTAGAATCAATCTTGGCGCTGGCTGTATTTTGATAAGACTATCCTGACTGCTAAAATGCATGAATTGAGGGATATAAGCTAATAAAATAGGATATTCCTATGATAAGCTTGTATTCAGAGCTTTCCTTCCATGAACAGAAAGATCCATTTGGAGGAAAAGAGACCCGTCAGAGACTCCTGCTGGGAAAAGGGAGAGGGTAACAATTTTTCTGATCTCCATTTCCTCCTGTGCCACCCCCGCAAGTTCTGGAGAATCCCCAGCCCTCTGGTATAGGAGGAACACAAAAATCCTCTCCCCCACCTTTCCTCCAGCAGGAGCGTCTGATGAGTTGAGTTTTGCTCATGGAATCCTTGGATTCACCCATAAAGACTAACATAATTCTATTCAAGTAGGAGACCTCAGCTGCACTGTGCTCTCAAATCATAGAGCCAAAGGGAAAGGTTACAGTTTCAGGGTGATTCTTTTTAATTGGGGTGGTGGACAGAAAGGACACATTTCAGTTTTACAGAAAAGTGTATCATTGGACCGTTGACCAATATTTGCATTTGACCGTCCATATCTGAGATCACTCTGTACTGTACTCAAAATCTACCAATTCAGCTTCAAAGCCAGGACTTCAAAGCTCTTCGCTATCAAAGCTGCACTGAACCAAGTATTGGATATAGGGTTAACACTGTTTATATATCCAGAGACATGTATGAAATCAAGAGTGACGCAGTCCAGCTGAAGTATTACACCAGGTTCCACAGCTATCATGGCACTTCAGGAACCAAAAAACACAAGCAGTTCATGGCAGAAGATGAAAGTAAAGAAATAGACACAAAGGTCTGTAAAAACATCCCCCATTTTGCTGTAAGTGTCCATGGAACGACTAATCACTTCTGCAGGGATCCCAGACAGTAAAAGAGCAGCAGTCAATACCGTGGTCTTCGTTTTCTTTTCACTCTGTATAAGAAATAAAAATTACTTCGTTTTTCACAGCTTTCATCTTTAAGCACCTTATCAGAGCTTTAATACATTTATTTTTTATTTTTATTAGGTATTTTGTGGTTTTATAACTTGATTTTATTCTGTGAACTGCCCTGAGGCACCCGGGTATAGGGAGGTATATACATTCAAATAATAATAATAATAATAATAATAACAATAATAATAATAATACATTTCATAATATTACCTAATATTTTACGATACACTTCTCAAAGTGCATTTAAAAATGCATCTCAAAGGTATTTTCCTGTAATCTTGGTTGCTTGTTTCTATTATGATGAGCTCTTTCTGTTCACAAATAGCAGCTGGAGCTATTCTCTTACATTCATCAGGCAAGGGCAGAGGCTTCAGTGATGAAGTAATAACTTTGGGACTTGGAAACAGTGTTATCACACTGGAAATTGTTCCTTTCTTCAAAGTTCCATTACATTCGCTTGCCAGTTGTCTATACTAAAAGGGACTTTTGTCCACTGATTGTTACTTAATAAGTCCCTTGTCATCCACATTTGGTAATTCTCATGTTTCACTCAATACTGTCACAAAAACAATGATGACAGCAAAGGAAAGTTAGCTGAAAACGTCACCAGTTTGAAAGAAAAGTAAGATATTTGATCAATACACTAAAAGGTGAGAAGACATGAGGCTGTGCATCAATCCCTGGGCAAAAATGTAAAGCAAAGGGGACAGAAACCTCATGCCAGGGCTACAAATTCAAGGCCTTTAAAATTTACTCAGAAGTAAGGTATTCTATATTTGAATGTAACTTACACCCATGAAGATCCTCAGTACTGAAGAGTTTATGCATTGTCTCTGTAGCTGACTACTCTCAAGTATTCAAAATGTATATACACAAAATGCAAACAATTGCTGATAAACCTAAATTAGCATTGTACTGTATTGTCATTATCTGCTATACTGCATAAAAGCTAAGAAAATTCTAACACGGAGCTTTCTCCATCATATCTTTTTTTAAGTTAACACATTTTGATAATCCGTTTATCCTTAAAAAAAAGGTCTTACCTTTGGGAAATATTTCGACAACCCCATGTATGCAAGCTGTAAGGTAAGAAATGGAGCAAATATTGACTGTGGGGGGGGAAAAACAAAGAAGTTAAATGAAACAGAAAGTAGTAACAAGAAATTCACATTGCTACATTATTTCAAGGAAATAGTCTATGAAGTGTTTCAGCCAATTGATTGGAAAATATAGAGAAGAGAACCAAATTTGAAAGCACCACTGTCAAAACAGACTGAATTTATATTTAAGGAAGATCCAGAGAAGTCACTAACATATATCTAACGTACTGGTACAGACCTATAGGGTTAGAGTGCTATAGTAATGTCTAGGAACATGTCCATTCAAAAAGTCCCCAAGGAAAACTTTCATATGAATCATTCAGTAAATAATCATCCTTGCACATAATTAAACACTAACATTCAAATTTACTTTTGAATAATTTAAAGCCACTTGATAGTAGAAATGATTAGGCATTGCACTTTATATAGTTAGGAAATGCTTTTCTGCTGATTACCCAGTTCCCATAAAAATGAGCCTGGGAATCTCCAAATGGTTTGGATAGTTTTGTATGATTTTTGACAGATGATTAAGTAATTTAAGATAGCAGTCTTCTTCATTTTTGATGTCTAGAAATTTGTGTCCATATCTTGCCAACTTGACCTCAGTCCTAAAATCAGACGGTTACATCTTCCTTAGGGGTTCTGATGGCAAGAAAACTTTAGTCCAATTGCTTTGGAGAGGCTGATTCATGTGATTAGCTCACAACAGGATTAAGACAAGGTGAAATCTAGGCATATTTTGTAGTTAAGCTTCATGCATAAGGCCACGTTTGTTCCACTATTAAATGTTATCACTGGCTAGTAAATTGTCAGCTGTGTTTTAGCACACAGTAGTCAGCAGTACTTGGCACAGCCTGAAAAGCAAACAACACTGCTGGCAATCCTGGGCTTCCAGGACTACCCATAGCTTAATTATTGCCAATACAGAAGAGCGCCAAAGTACAGTAATTTCTTGATGCTTTTGCTAGGCCAGGGCTTACAATTTCTTGTGGTTCTGATCCTCTTGCCAAACACCATGTGTCTTAAAATAATCATTGCTCAATCATCACTACTTAGGGCAAGCCACTGTTGAAGAGTGGACAGAATTATGGATTTGGGCTTAAATCCAAATCTCTACTTAACTATGAACTTGATGGGTGGGCCTAGGGAAAGTTATTACTTTTCTCAGCATAAATTCCTTATCTGTCAAATGCAAATTCCACTGTCAAACTTTCTGGGCTAATCAGTAAGGCAACCAGGTCAAATAAACAAGAAGAACTAAGTTACTAAGACTTTTCTTTACTCACCAAGTATTTGCAGACAAAAGCTCTAACTCCAATGGCAAGTAGCGCACACCCCACTAATCTAAAAATGCGGAAGGAATCAAATTCCTCCACCACATTTCCATTTTCCTGGCTTGGCTTCTCACTGATAAGTTGGTTTCTTAGCTTCATCGCTTCATCAAACCTCGAGAGATACTGGTCTAACCCGTGGCGAGGTGCTCTCTGCGGAACCTCCATCAGATCCCCTCTGCTGCGCTGTCGGAGCTCGCCAGTGCCATCATTTCCAACCTCGGGAGTTATGCTAAACAAGTCCTTTTTCTCTCCCTTGTGCTCTATTGCACTGCTTGCGTGGTCGGCTGTTCCTGCCAAACTGCAAACAGTGTCACCTAGCACAACCCGTTTGGAAACAGGAGTGGGAAGAGTGCTTGGTTTATCTTGTTCCAGCTGAAGTTTTGATTCTGAATGGCTGTCATCATCTAAAGAGGAGGTAAAGAAGAAAAGAGTCACTATGCTAAATATTGTAGGTTACTCTACAAGACCTAGGCTAGTAGTCTTCCATGTTTTCAAACCTGGGACCCACTTTAAACCAAAACATGCATCTGTGGAACATTTTCTTCTTATTTTTTTTTAACCATATATTTGTACAGCAGTAGGGCTGCTGTTGTGACCATCTGAGATCAGGTCATAAACTGGTAGTGGATCCCTAGAGACTAAGGTCCTAGGCCATGCAGCTGTGGAACTAAGCACTGTAAGGGAAACAGGGGTCAAACAAGAATGGCATATACTTTTCACATTGAGCCTAATAACACTCCCCCTTCCTGCCCCAGCTAAATACCTGCTGCTTCTTTCATGTCTTTGCGCATTAAGGAAGTGGCCTGTGCAGTGATACACTGACAGATAGCCAAGGCTTTAGTTATTTATACTGATTGTTTTATGAGTTTGAAGTACTGGTTGCTTTATGTGTTTTATTGCAGTAACCTGTCCTGGAGAGTCATAGGGCAAAGGGGAAGGGCATAATTTTATTAAATAAATAAAAATGAAGCATAATACCATTTCAAAAAGATACTAAGAGTTGGTGCCCTTTCCCTTGCAGACCTCAGCCTACAAAACAGCTCCCTTCAAAAGGACACAGGACAAGTTACTTGCTGGCTTTTGAAAGCAACACAAGGACTAGGTGTTCAGTGGTAATTTTAAAAAGGATTGCACTGCTTGCGTTTTATTGCTGGTTTAATTTTCATACTATGTGGACAGCAGCAGAATTTTTTTAAAAGTCAGATAGAAGCCAACTTTCACAATCAGAGCTCATGTCTCCACCTAATTTGGGGGATCCCCTCTCCCACCTTCATCCCCCTGCACTACAGCCCACTCCAACCAAAAGTATTCCCTAATCCTCAAGAGCAGGTTTTCATGAAGCTAGAGTGGTTACTTCTACCAACTCCATTCCATGTGCTTTCCTCTGGTTCCATTCCAGTTACAGTAGTTTATCGAGGCCAAATAACCAAATAATAAATTTTCCACACATATTTTTTTCCTGAGTCAAATAGATTGATTGCAGAGAGACTTTTTGCCAAAGCTCTTTAAATAACTCATTTTGCATATAACAGTGGTTTGGAGAGAAACAAGTCATACCAAGATGGATTTGTGACTACAAACTGTAGAAGGAAGAACAAAAGTACAAACCAGAAATGCAATCTTTAATCTTTTAAAAGTGTAAACATTTCATGCCTATTTTTTCCAAGAACTGTGACAGAATAATTAAAAACACCATTCTATAGGCTTTCCAAAACTGCTTTATAGCACATATATGAAAAGTCACAAAGCCTGCCAAGGAGAAAGCTGACCATAATGGGTTAGTTTGGACAGAACACTAACCCACAGTTTAGCGTTGCGAAAGCAAGTCTATATTTCTCCCAGGCTCACATGCTTTCACCCAACCTCTCCCAGAGCTTTCAATTTTTTATTAGTCACAGCTTCTCATGTCATCCAAGCTCAGTCAAACTGTGTTAGGATAGTTAACCATAGTTAAGATTAGCCATAGTTCAGGGTTTGGACAGCAAACTAAAGTGGTTAATCTAAAATGAAGCATCTGTTCCCCTTAGTGTTGACCAGGAAGAAGAGAAGGAAGGAGGGCATGTTTGTGGGGAGGAAGCAGTGCTAAACCCTCATTTAGCACAGGGGTGGCTGCCCCCCAGGCCAGCTTTGGTTTCCCCTAAAAAAAGCTCAACTAAAAAAAAAGTGGGTGTTCCTGCAACTCTTTTTCCAGAAAAAAATTACTGGTAATGGTGCTACAATGATAGAAAGCTGTAAACCTGATGGGGATGAAAATCACCCTCTCCCTGGACTTCAGACCAATACTTTGATGACCAAGAGTTGAGGGCAAAGTATACACATGCAAGTGTGCATGAGTGAGGGTATGGGGTGGTCACATCCAGTGCTGACCTGCAGCCTCTAGAGGTTTGGCCAATACTGAATGTGACCCATGGGACAAAAAAGCTTTAGCAACACCTGGTTCAGGGACTCTTAAGTGCTTCAAGTTGTCATCTTTCTTCAGAGGATTACTAGCACCCTTAAACTAGAAAGAAACGATTTCAATCTCCAATATTTCAAACACACTAGAAGGAAGAGAATGACACCAATACATACTGTGGAGTCTCAGCTCTGAAAATATTAAAGAGTACTGTAAGGACACAGAAAGAATCAAAGCACGTAAACACCTGCAAGCTCTAATGATTTCCACAACTCTCTTCCTCCTCTTCTTGACCAAAAAGTACTAAAAGCAGGAGCTACTGTACAGCTTCCCCACCTAAGTGTTAAGCTACATTCTCTGCTTTTAAATGCAGCCAGAAGCACAGCACATTAATAAAACTATCTACATATTCAATAGGAAATCAAGGAACATGACAAAGATTCATTATGCAAGCAGTAGGCAAATCACCATGGTCTCAGTTCCACATTTAAAAATGGCAACACAAGGCAAACAAGTGTTACAAGTTATATTGTGAACTGGAAACATTATCTAAATGATAAATAACAGGAAAGAGACCAGTCTGCGTGTTATACCGGTTAGGGTTAAAGGAGTAGAAAGATTCAGATTCCTGTACTCTCAAAGTTCTCTCACATAAAGCTCTTGCGCAGTCAGACGCAAGCTTATTGCAAGGATACACCCACCCAGGGCTTCTTGGTGGTAATAGCTGTTTTAAACCCATATGTCATCCCAAAAAACTAATACATTGAGTGAATAAATAAGCAACAGGTGGGATAAAAACGATTCAGAGAATAGAATTATGAAAAAAATACTGATTTCATTCAGTAATAAGTATTGAAATGATTCAGCATGGTTTGTTGGCACTTTCGCGTCAAATATAAGAGCGTTCAGCATTCTCCATTGCAAATGGAAGCACAAATCCTGAACGAAACACACTTTAGTTTATAAATTGTGCATGATCTGTTCTTCCCAAAGGACGTAGAGGCAGGTGTGACCATTTTCAATGCTGAAACAGCCATCCTTGGATCGCATGAAAGAACTTGATTTATCTTCAAACAAAGCACCTTTACCTCAAATAAGACGAATGCGATATATCACTCGGGGAGGAGGGGCAGCGTCATTTTGAGCTATCAGATTAGCTTGTTAATATACGGACTATGTTAACCCATTGTTCGGGAAGGAGAGGAGGACTTGACGAGGAAAGAGGGGCGCGTGTTGAGCTCCCACCCCCGACAAGGAAGGAAGGAGGTCGTTCATAAGCGCCCAGCGCAGTCAAAAACCGCCCCCCCCCAAAGCCACGCTCCGTCCTCACCCGCCTTTGGCCGGTGGAAGCCCATGATCCGGTTGATCCGATCCTCCGAGTTCATCAGCAGTTTCCTCCGGCGAATCTCGGCCCGGCGCTGAGAGGCCGTGAGTCCGGGGGCCGTGGCCGAAGTCGTCTTAGGCCCCTCATGGCCGCCGCCGTCTCCTTCCAGAGGCTCCGTTTCCATCCCTAGCAGCACCGAGGCGGCGGCGGCAGCGAAAAGCCCTCGAGCTTCCTCTCCGCAGCAGGCACACAATGGGGAACGGCCAGGCTCCGCTCTGACAACCCTTCGCTAACGCGCATGCGCCGCCGGCGCCGCCATTTTAGGTACCGCCTCCAACCGGTGGGACGAGCGGCGCCATCTTGGATGCGGGTTGTGGGGACAGGCTTTTACTTGTAACCGCGAGAGCTTACGGCAACCCCCCTCGACGGGCTCGTAACCTGAGGCTGTTTTCGCTGGAGGATGGCGCCCTTCGCAAAGATGGCGAAAGCAGCCTCGCGAAGAAGTGCTTGCGCATGCGCGCTGGAGGGACAGGCATTGATAGCGCCGGGGCGGGGATGAGGAGTATGCAATGACCTCATACAGCAAAGGGTGGGTGGGTGTCACAATCGCTCCACGCTGTAGCATTTGTCCTAATGCAGGAGATGGTGGCATCTTCAAACCTGACTCTACAAATGTATTTGGGGGAGTGACACAGAAAAATACGACAGTTACTCGAGGAAATGTAGTCTGCAAATCCTATGCACTTGGGAGTAAGCACCGGAGGTCCACAATCGGATTTATTTTTGGAGTTAACATTTATTAGCCCAGCCTGATCTCGATTTATGAACGAACAACTGCCAACATCTATTGTATATCGATTTTTACTTTTGCCTTTCTCATTGAAACACAAATTTTAGTGTTAATTTTTTTCGTTTTTTAAACAGCCTTTGTTTTCTTTAAAGAAAAATCATCAGGCACCCATTTTGCTCCTTTAAAACTAATATTCCCTTTTAAGAAATTTTGAGCAACGTGCACCTTGTGGTCTTTTATGGAAACATATATTAAACAGAGCAGTAAGTACACACACACAAGGTTTTATCTCCCTCTCCTATCATGGGTGTCTAAAAACACCTGGATGTCTGGGGGACTTCTCCAAGATAAAAGCAGGAAGAGCTGTATTTAGTTAAGGAATCTAAGATTGTTCCAAGGCTCAAAGTGTAAACTGACTCAGCTATGCAATGCATACAAAGATATTTCACATGCACAAAATTACAAAATATACATTAATCTCTTTACTCTTTCACAACCTTAACAAAATCTGAAGTAGACCCGCCAGAATTTGGCATGTGAAATCATAAACATGAGCAGTTAAAATATAATAAAGTGTTCCTTGCTATGGAGTGTTAAAAATGACACTGTTAGAATTAAACCATGCTTTCTGTCATCTTGCTTGAAGTTCCAAACCTAAGAGCTGTTTTGCAAACAGACAAAGTGCTCTGATGGTAAGAGCTATTTGACAGTGGAACAGACTACCTGGGAAGGTGGTAGACCAAAACCTCAAATGTAGTAAGCAGGTTGGATGGCCATCTGTCAGGAATTCTTTAGCAGTGATTCCTGCATTGCAGGGAGCTGGACTCAATGACCCTTTGTGTCCCTTCCAACTCTACAATTCTATACAGCCATACCTCGGTTTAAGAACAGCCCTGTTTATGAACTATTCAGTTTATGAACTCCGCAAAACCAGAAGTAGTGTCCCAGTTTGCGACCTTTACCTCACTCTAAGAACAGTGGAAGGGCCTCATTAGGGAAAGCACGCCTCGGTTTAAGAACGGACTTCTGGAACAGATTAAGTGCGTAAACCGAGGTACCACTGTACTAATAAACTTACTACAGCATCAGTCTTCCTAGTACTGTTAAGAGAAATATTTTTCTATGGTTTATATTCTCCCTCCTCAGGCAGAACCATGAATTCCCTCTGCTTACAAAAAGACTAGCACATACACATTTACAGGAACACTTAACTACAACAGTGAAGTCATTTACAGACAGTGTCGTCATATGGATAAAAGAAAAAAGTCTAGCAGGTGAGATCATTTGGTCCAGCTAATAACTTAGAAGTTAAAATATTAGTGCCCATTTCAAAACCCTACTGTTGCAATAAAACATGTCACACTTAGACACCTCTTCTGTGGCTTAAATTTGTTTTGTCACACCTTTGTAATTGCAATATTTTGATTTAGAGATCACCATATTTTTGTCTGAATATAAAAGGGACTGCACCATTCTTACTGGAATTCTTGAAGGGTGATTTTAGAAGTTCTAAAGCCTTGTCAAGTAATTTGAGAAAGTGACTGTGTCATTGTGTTAATGTGTTCCAAAGATAACACAAAAAGACATACTCAGGCACCTTCCATTTAATTCCATGTGTTCCCATTCTACTTTCTTTCCACTGCTCTCTAGATCCTCAAAACCAATTAGGGGTTGTTTTTGTTTGCTGCACTCAGCATCCCCACCAGCAATCTCTGCATAAACACCCAAGTCTTCTACTCACACTTCTATGGTTACACAAGTAAGGAATGGTGTCGCATCCTGCTATGCTATTATAGACTGGTTGTTTCCTAAATATAGAAATCCTTACAGCTAGAGGATAATATTCATGAATTGCATTAAACCTATGCTTTTCAATTAAACAAAAGACAGCAGTAGAGTCGTTATACATTAATTATAGGCATCAAATGGGTGCCAAGGATGTCATGACGTGTCTTTTTGTGGGGGTCATATATACCTGATAGTTTCTGGTTGTTTTTAAAGTTTTGGTGAAATATACCTTGCCATTGTAAATGCTCTTTCCTGAGATTTTGTCAGATTCATGCACCCCCAAATCTTATGCATGTTTACATTATATTCTGTGGCTGTAATCCAAATAAGCAAGCAGAGGATTACAGCATTAATATTTGTACAACATATGAAGCAATTATGCTTTTACTTGCCAATTTTTTTGTCCTTCATTCCTCCCCTCCTTCTAAGTAAGTGTTGTGCCAATGCCCATACCACCCCCTGAACAAACTTTTAGTTTTTCCTGGTTTCTGTGTGTTATATAATGAAGACACTTGCTTTTAAGCTCCTTTTTGTGCACTAATGACTCTCTACTTGTAACTTGTGAATAGGGTGGTAGGCAGTATCCTCATGGGAACACTAAGTCCAACAAAGGCATCTGGAGCACTGGATCAGTTTAGATTATTGCAACCTAAGGGTGTGGGCAAGCTGCTTAGAGAAGTGTAGCTGACCACAGGTCTCATTGTCCCTTGCTGATTCTGGATTCTTAGAGCTAGCTGCAGGGAGTTGATTAGGTGGGTTCAAGAAGTGATTAATTCTTCAATAGAGAGTGAGGAGTACCATCTGTCATAGATGAGGCAGTGATGCATCTCCTCAAGAAAACCTACTTGGACCCAGAAGTGTTAATCTATTGCACAATGGTGAATATTTCCTTTTGGGGCAAGGTGGCCAGGAAGGTGATGGCAGTCCAGCTTCAGGCATACAATGGTACCTCGGGTTACAGATGCTTCAGTTTATAGATGCTTCAGGTTAGACTCCACTAACCCAGAAATAGTACCTCAGGTTAAGAACTTTGCTTCAGGATGAGAACAAATTGTGCAGTGGTGGTGCAGTGGCAGTGGGAGGCCCCATTAGCTAAAGTGGTACCTCAGGTTAAGAACAGTTTCAGGTTAAGAACAGACCTCCAGAACAAATTAAGTACTTAACCCGAGGTACCACTGTACTTGGTAGGAAACTGATTCCTTTGATCCATTCCAGTCTGGCTTCAAGCCTGGCTATGGCACTAACACTGCCAAGTTTCCTGTGGCGTCCAACTTCTGTTTGTAAAAAGGACTGATGAAGTTCTGTGTGAGCTCTTTCAATTAATTTTATTGAGTAGCCAAATTTGATAAATTAGCACAGCTAAAATAAGCATTTGCATGTGTTACAAATGACTTTATACAGGAATAAAACAGTGAAAATTACAAACTGTAAAAAGGGGAACAAGTAAAACCTTGCCTCCAATTTCAGAAGAGCATGGTTTACAATTTCACACCGAATATCAATGTCTGAGTTCAGAAAACAAGGATTAATATTACAATATTTTACACTACTTTACAAAATCAAATTTACTACGTAAGGATTTAATCTGTAACTGGTGGACAGAAGCTTTATGTCACATTTGATGGTCCCTTCACATTCTGTATGATTATATATTCTGTTAAATTAATTTTGAATAAAAATAAACCTCATCATTATTGCAAATTATGAAATTACAGAAATGCAAAGGCTAATTAAAATGGATGGTTTTGATGCTGACTGAATTTAACATATCCATCAATCATACTAAATTGTTTAAAAATCTTAAAACTAGAAAAATAGAGAACATCTGTTGTGAACTGCCATGCTAAGATGGAAGCATCAGGGCCATTCTTGCCTAGTTAAGTTGTGACAGATCTTAAAAGAGACAGTTGTAAGTAAAAGTATAGCATAGGCAATTTTACACATGGGTCTGCCCTGCAATCCCTATTATTAAAAAAGGAGTACAACTTGAAGCAGATGTAGTTTTGTCCATCATGAGGAAAATTAGAAAATTCAATATTGCAAAAAAGAGTATGAACATTCTAAAAAGCATTCCTATCCAGACAGTATAATGTGCTCACCATCCTTTTTATTTTTGTTAAAGAGGTGGAGATTAGGGATTTATTCTTGAAATCATTTTCTCCCTCAGTTAGGCTAGTTCAGTCAAGGCCTATCATCCTGCCTTACATGAAGTGAAACCACGTTTGAAATATACACACCCCATGACACACTCTTCAAACTAAGTATTTTTGTGCACAGGAGATAGCTGGGCATGGTGCTACAATTAAGGGCTCCCACCACCCCAAGGAGTGCAGTCAAGCCTGGCGACACCAGTTATCTGTTCAAAATATTATGCGTGCAGCACAGGGAGCAGTTATTCACCCAAGGGGTGCTGGATGCATTTGTTATCCATGCACAGTACCTGTGCCTGAACCAGAAAAATAATCTAAGCACACAATCTATGCACCAATTGTTCTTGGTATATTTTGTACACTTTTGTTTAGAAGAGTCCATGGAACTATGGTCAAAATAATAATATTCAGGTTTTGATTTCCAGTACTCACAAGCACGCACTGCATTATGATCACATGCTGAAAATGTGCATATCATTCTCGATAGCAACTTCCATAACTGGATTACCACTTTAAAAAAAGAATGACACCAGCAATAAGGAACTTCTCTTTTGCAGATTTCAACAGGTATTTTAATCCCTTTTGAAGAGGGAGATTCACCCCCCCACCTGTAACATGAAAGTAAGCAATTCTATAAGCAACTTTTTATAGACCACTCTGACACACTGGATAGATTAGCAGACAATGTTGTTAGAAGTAGATAAGAGTTGGTATTCCGATTCGAAATGCTGGTTTATAAACACCACAGTTCTTTAGAGAACCTTAGTGGCTTTTTGTGCATGTAATGCTTACCCATGCCCATCACTGAGGACATTTCAGTTAATCTTCTATAACTGAACAAAAGCAACGGTCTGAAAAAATGGCTGCAAAGTATCATTCCACAAAAGGAACACCAAAGAAGAAGTGCAATGGAAATATATTTCCGATCCACTTTTCTTGGGAGAGGAGAAGAGGTGTGAGAGAAAATAGAAATCCAAGACAGCTACAAGTTGAAGTTCTACCATGGATGAAGGATGATACTAATGCTGGCTGCTTGTGTGGTAATCTACATAAAAACACTAATGCTGTTTGCCATGATTTATTTCACAGTAGTTTCCTGGGTATGAGTAAAACTAACATTTATTATTCTTGCTTATACTATGCAGAACTTGGGATTCTTGCCTATTAAGTGGGATTTCTGAAATCTTTTTCCATTGTAGCCACAAAAATTCTTCCCTGCATTTTTCAATTTTAAATGGCAGCATGTTAGATGCTCATCTGGATTTTAGACAAGTTACTCGACACTGTTTTTAACGTGATGATTATGGCTTAGTGTCACCATTAAGCACTCGTATTAAAAATCTTAACTGAATATAAAAATGTGACTTTATATTTAATCAAATGCAACCCATGACTTTTGGTTGAACAGTCTGTTCCCCTATTTACTTTCAATTAATGAATTAAGACTTACACACATCATGTTACTATCAAAGACAAGAATCCATGGTCACCATTTTTGTAGCCGATTCAGGCCATGTGATTATAATTCTCAATGGACATAGTGCAAGTTCATGGTTCTTTCAGGTACTAGAATACTGGTGCATCTTAAAGCTTTTTAAATGAATTGTTTCATATTCATTTAAATCCAGCCAGATCCCTTCACGTTTACTCTGCCTTGCTTATCATAATCCATTTTGAAAAGCACTAGAAACTAAATATTTTGTTCACCACAAATTGTTTCATTGCTTCTTTAAAAATGTATTTTTAAAAAAATTAGTGATACATATTGTATAAATCAAGACAATATAGTTTCCCTGCAACTCAGTCTTGGGAGGTTTGAAATATAGCAGCAAAACAAAGCAGAAAAACAAAACAAAAAGTTAGAAACATAGTATTTTGAACAAAAAAAAATCTTGTATAAAGGTTCAGCTCTTCAATATTGCCTTTATAATGCTACTTACAGTGAAACATTCTGCAGCAAATTAAAAAGGCATCCAACATGTTCAAATGGATTTTAATTGTTTGAAGTACAAGATTTGGTGGTCCTTTATTTGCTTTGTTTTTCCTTTCTTTCTGAAAATCACAGTGAGATTCTCATCAACTGGATCAGGCCAAAAACTTTATAGGAGCATTACTAGCACAAGTGTTCTGTATGCAGGAACGGTCCTTCGAAAGGGACTCATTTATTCACTTGCTGCTGAATATGCAAAAGGAACTCATAGTACGATAATGCAGATTCTGTTCTGTCTTCTATCATATTTTGCAGGAAACTTGGTTTCCATGGACTTTCATCCCTTAAAAATAAAAGCAAACAGAATTTCATGAGCATCAACACTTTTTAATGCTTCATTCCTAGAAAATATTTACAATGTGAATTGTCTGATAAAAGCAAAATCTATTTTGTTAACATGTCGGGAATCTACAGCATTAAAGATACTCATGCTGTTTGCATGGGCACAAACTCTGATACGTACATGGACCAGAGGAAGCAAATACTTCATTCATGGCAGCACTTGGGACAGCCCTGTAGCTGTTCTTCCTATTGAAATGGAAGGGAACTACTGGCTTGTGTGGGAATTCCATGCATGCCACAAGACTGGCCATTTCAGGTAATTACTTAAGGGTCTGAGCATCCCTCCATTTGTACATTCCTTAACATTCCATATGCCACCAAATATCAGTGTTGCCACCCCTTTTTACTTTCGTTGAATGTGGTCTCACTCTATCTCTGCCAGAAGCAAGCAGGCAGAGAATGTTCCTCTTTTTAATAGGCGGGGGGCATGCAACAGAGGAAGTTTGTAACTAAGCTGTTCACAGAGAGCCAGTTGCTACCTGTCCCAGGTGAGCAGCAAGCTGCACGGCTACCAGGTCTGTATGCTGATGTAGTCTTCTCATATAAAAATGCCACTTACCTTAAAATATACAATATAGGAAAGAAGGGCCTTTGCTCCCTCAGCCAAGAGATAAAAGCAAGCATTCTAGAAGACTCAGCCGTATCAAGTTCTGGAAGTTGTGTCTGTTACAAAAAGAGCTACTGTGAATACCAGTCAAAAATAATATCTAAAGTACTCAGGTTATTTATATTCAGATCTATTCAGGTTGATATTGGCCCCCAGACACCTTCAAGAATATGCATAACCCCCATTTGTTTGAAGAAGGCAAAAACTGTCCCCACTGCATTTTTTCAGGCACTGCTGCTCAAGTAAACCTGCGTTGTGCAAAATGCCATTAGCAGTCTGTCAGCAACCCACTATCAATCAACCATGGTGCAAGAGCAGCCCTTCTGAAACTTAAAAGATTTAGTCAGCAGTAGGATTCGCTCTCTGCACTGTTCCTTTATCTTCAGCTCCTGGCTAATTTGTAGTGAACAATGTGTATACCTAAACAAAGAGGCATTCAATGGGGTTCACTTGCATGTGCAATAGAAATTCGCTTGTGTAACAGGATTCCCACCCCAACGCTCTGGAAGCTCCTCCAACTCTCCAGCGCAAATATTGGGGTGCACGGGACAGGAGGAGAGGGGAAAGCTGCAGCGCACACCTGCTTGCACTCCACTGGATCCTATCCCAAATGTCTCCTTCAGGACTGGAAGTGGATCCCTCAATCACCTGACACCATTGTGACATTATGTGACAACGTCAAAGGGACTTGCCTCTAAAGTCCCTATGCAAGCAAGTTCTGTACCATCCACTTGCAAACAGCCTTAAAAATGATGGCAAATCACAGAGTCTGGAGATTCCCTACCCTCAGGCCTACATAGTGGAAAATCTTTGAGGAAACATTTTTGTTCCCCTAAATAAGGAAATACAGGGTGTATTCAACATTGTGTTAAGCGGATCATTCTATAAGTGTAAGGGTTTCTTCTCATGCAATGGAACCATCTCCCCTTCTCCTCTGCCTGCACAACTCTTAAATCTGCTCTGGGGGCTTTCTCAACTCTCTGGAGCCAATCTGGAGGAAAAACATCCCTCTGCACTAATGCAACTATTTCACTGAATGCTGCCCATAAATTCAGACACTTGTGATGGATATCTAAAGATTAGAACAGGTAAAGTGAGCTGCCTGTAAGCCAATCCTTAAAAATACAATAGTTTGCACAGCAGGAATTTTAATTGTGTAGCTTAACTTTTTTATGTAGTTCTAAGGAGCCAGAGGTTCTTCTGAATTACAGAGGAATCCTCACTTACGTGGGGGTTCCATTCTGGGATGTGCAGAAGTCCATTCTGACCCTGTTCTGCCCCCTGCACCCTTTCGGCACTGTGCACCCTTGTGCAGAGTTTTGCGAGTTGGGAGTTGCCTGCACATTCTTACCATATTGTGTGGTATTGATGCATAGTGTTGAACTCCAAGGACACGGCTGATAAAGTTCTGTCCACAATTCTTTCCAACCCACAAAAACATCACCTGTAAAGACAGACATGGATAACCAGAAAACATTACTCTGTGCATTTTACTCCTCTCATACACTTTCTGGCAAATGACAGCTATGAAGCTTCAAAGAGAATGAGCCACATTTTGCACACAATACGAATATTAGCAGAATGTAACTTACAGAGCCAGCATCCATAAGGTAGGCACCATCTCTATTTATCTTTTCCACAGACAGCTGGAGAATGGGAGGCTGAGGTATTGTTTTGTCATTGACGTTGAGGGCTCCCTAAAGAAATATGCATATAATTGATAAGATATGAAGAGGCTACAGGTCAGATCGTGATTAACAATAGGAATAAAGACCTTTATTGTGTAAAAAGGCACAATGTACCGACCCGTATGTTCCAACTGCATTTTACCCTTCAGTATGATTAACCTTAAGGGACGTGGGTGGCACTGTGGGTGAAACCACAGAACCTAGGGCTTGCCGATCAGAAGGTTGGCGGTTCGAATCCCCGCGAGGGGGTGAGCTCCCATCGCTTGGTCCCTGCTCCTGCCAACCTAGCAGTTCAAAAGCACATCAAAGTGCAAGTAGATAAATAGGTACCGCTCCGGCGGGAAGGTAAACGGCGTTTCCATGTGCTGCTCTGGTTCGCCAGAAGCAGCTTAGTCATGCTGGCCACATGACCTGGAAGCTGTACGCCGGCTCCCTCGGCCAATAAACTGAGATGAGCGCCTCAACCCCAGTCGTCCGTGACTGGACCTAACGGTCAGGGGTCCCTTTACCTTTACCTATGATTAACCTTAATCATGGCAAAACCTTATCGGGCCTAAGAGGTGGTGTTTACAGGCACAATTTAGAGAAAAATGACCATACCTCGTCTGTGAGATTGTCAATTCGGTATAAATTAGGATGCATCATAAGCATGAGGTACACTAAAGGTTGGTTCTTCACTTGACACATGGTAAAGATGCGATCATCTAAACGTATGTTTGTCCCGGTTTGGAATGCTTTCTGTAAATAAAAGTAGCATCATTACCACATCCATTACTCAGGAAGTAAACATACACAGCATAGCATACAATTTATATCCCATTTGGTAACATATGTAAGAGAGGAAGATGAAAGGACATCTCAGAGGGCAACACACCAAGAGCTATGGGTTGCAGGCAAGCCTGCACTCAGAATCTAGAGTTTCAGAATATCCAACAAAATTGTTCTGTTAGCACCTGTGCAATGAGACTTTTTCTCCTCACACACATAAAGCCATCTGCTCCAGAGGATTGGGGGAAACCCCTGGAATAGATTTAGGGAGGCACGGGGACACAGGGAGAAGCAGTCTGTTGTACAGGCATAAGTCTTTGCAGTGGATAGGACAACTTTGCTGGCAAATCTGTGCTCTGCTTATTTGTTTGTATAAAATTCATGTTGTGTTTGATACAGTCTGATTTAAATACAGTTAATATATTTGAAAGTGCAACAGCAACAAACACTAATCAGTCTGGAAGGTAGGATTCATTAGTCTAAATCCAGAGGGCCAGTTTCTCCTCACACACCAGGACTTGAGGAACAACCTCCTATCATAACCTGCTGTCAAAAAGCTTTAACCACAACTTGTAAAGTTTCAGGGAAGCCAAAATGGAACACTGAAAAACCACTGGAGCTGCAGTGGACAGAGGAAATGGCAAAAGCCAGTGTTTCCATGTATTTTGGTGCACATCTCGGGACCTTCATATCCTGGATATTATGTTTTCAATTTCACTTTTGTCCTTACCTGCTTTAAGAGAGCCAGCACATACAATGGGAAGAGACGTAATGAAATTGGAGCCATGAGTCCAGGCTGCTGAATGGTTAGAACAGAGGACCGGTACGCAGACAGGGAATCTATTACAGCATTCACCAGTGCATCTCGAGCATCACTCAGGCTAGCAGTAACTGACCGGTCAACAGCTAAAGAAAAAAAGTACAAACTCATTTTGGATACTAAGTTAGGCGTTCTTGATGATCTATGGTTCTACAGTTGCTTAACACTCTCTCTCTCTCTCTCTCTCTCTCTCTCTCTCACACACACACAGACACACACACACACACACACACACAAAATAAGCTAGGAAGAATGCAAACCAGAGATGGCAGAATGTCAGCCCTTCACACAGTGAATCATTGTTTCAGTCACTTGAACCCACACAGCTATAGCAGAATGCTATGCATTCTATGTCAATATAAACCAAAAACATTCACCACCACCCTCAGTATCTCAAGAGCAATATGGTGGTAATAAAATAATAATTGTTCAGACATTATTATTCAAAACTACAAATACTTTACATTCAAAAAACAACCAAAACACTTACCCATATTGGCTAGCAGCCCGGTAATTGCTTGCACGTCAGCTCCCAAATAAACATCACTCAGCTGGCTAACAACTGGTAAGCACAAAGTGTGAACACGAATCCTCCTTTCACCTGTACAGGGAAATCCATAACATCAGAGCTGCATCTAACAAATGTGTCCAGGTGATGCTTCAGAAACCTTCACAGATGTAGCCCAACATTATAATTAATAGTTTTCCCCCTGCCTTAATGTAGTTATTCATGTAAGTCAAATACAGGTTGCAGTTTTTCAGCCAAACTTCCACCACGGACACTTTAAAAGAAAAATAATAGAATTATAGATTTGGAAGGGACTCCGAGCATCATCTAGTCCAACCCCCTGCAATGCAGGAATCTCAACACAGAATCATAGAATTGTAAATACTACAATTGTCCATCTTCAGTTTAAGCAGTCGTTCTATTTAACAATGTGCATTCTGGCCTGGAGTTTATTAATGCAGTAATGAAAAAACTACAAACAAGCTAGTGTGTGCTAATTAGTCAGATTTATGAAGACTCAAGACCAATTAATTTTTTCTTCACAAAACATGTAGATCAACAAGCATGTATATATTTTGTAGCAGATACTACTAGTGGCAACTGATGCCATGACATCCTTACCTTTACTAGATGTATAGAGGAGAGCTGACTGGAAGCAGACAACCTGCATGTCTGTGAGATTCTCCTCTACTGACATCTGTACTGCATATCCTGCATCAGGGTTCACATTGGGTAAAGACAACAGATCTGTTGACCGTACAAAGAAGTTGCCATGGAAGGTATGAATCGAAAGGCCTATGGAAGAGAAAAGTGTTTCAGGAATACTATTTCAACTCAAATCTTGCACAATCACTTTGACAGCATTGTCTCCTTAATGCTGAAAACTAATATTACTTTATAAACTAAAGTTGTTTTGACTTCTTGCAAAGAAAGTCATAAGCACGTCTGAAAGCTGCTGAAGTTCAGTAATTTATCCAGTTCTCCAGCATCAGACCAGCCTTAGGCAGTGCCACTAAACACGTATTTACTGGGTGTCCTCTATTCAGAGAACTTGTATAATGTAATGGCTGAGATTCAAAGGGCCATATGTGATATTCCATGGACATACTGACGCTGTATAGCACCCATTTCCACTACAAACTCTCGCATTGCTGGAAAGTTTTATTAGAGAAATATTTAACATAAGTGCAAAGGGCAACAATCCTCCTGTGCTGATGTGGAAGCTATTTTGGCACATGCAGAGAGCTCTTTGGACCAAGCCAATGTCTCAAAGTCTCAGTCTCAGTGACTAAACAGATAAGTAGCACAATATCTTAAGGAATAATTACACACATGTATTAACACTTGCATTATCACAGGGAGTCCATCAAGTCCTGTAAGGGGGACTAAGGAAAATAAAATAACGCTCTCAAAATAAAAGACAGAGAAGCAACTCCATTACTATTTCACCTGATCTTGATTTAAAGATTAACACTCGGGGGATAGTCTCACTTTATTAACAAATTTTTCCACTGGCAGAACTGTCTGAAGGTTATTTTAAACTAGACTTGGTAGACTCTATATGTAAATCCAGGGCAAGATCACACAAACAAACATTTACCTTTCTCAAGGCTAGTTAGTTCAATAATATTCTCTTTAATTTTGTTTTCTTTATTTTTAAAAGTAAATAACAAATAGACAAAGGTGCTATTTTTTGTATAAGGAAAGATTTAAAGACCTGTATCCATTAAAACTGAAGAGGCAGAAATCCAGCTCTAGGGACGTGGGAACTGCTTCCTGACTCCAAATTCAACTCACCCAAGTCTTTTCTTTTTGGAAACAGCCTGGCCTACTCGTCGACAGAGAGAACAACCACCCAGTATTCTGGACCACTGGATCACAACACACTGGGAGAATCTAATACATTCACAGATGCATGTTCACTGTTCTAAATATTATAAATTCACGATGCAAAGCTTTTAAATATTTGCATGTGCGCTTCTGCCAATTACTTATTTGGGCACTTATGGAAGCACTACTTTGCTTAACATTAGCAAATTTAATTGTCTGACCTTTCGTACACCTTATTCGCATGACAGCCTCAAAACCAATCTTCCGAGTCAAGTATCGTTTCAGCTCTTTCTGTAGTTTCTCCACCAGAAGAGGATTGTGTTGTTGATGGTAAGATTGGTAGTAATAGACACTACCAGCTGAATACCTCGATATACAACCTAAAAATAAAAATCCAAGGATAAATTGAAGGAACAAACTACAGTCAACACAATAAATACAATCTAACATTGATAGTATTAGGAAATGCACTAACAGTATTCGGAGAAAGTATGTGCCAGGGTATTTTAAAATATTGTAGAAATGTTACAGTAAGCCCACAACTTATGCACATTTAACTTGTGCGCATTCAGCTTATTGTATTAAAATTTAACTTCCTATACTCCAACTGGAACCCAGCATTAAGATTCAGTTTTTACTATTTAAAACGTATTGTTAAAACTACCATGCTGATTTCTTTTCCTTTTCACAATGAGACATCAGAAAACACAAATGTGAAAATACCTTACTCACCTAATGAAGCCAAGTCAGAGTACTGCCCGCTAAGGAGGAACAGGTCAACTGCAACCTGCTGTCCAGAACAGTCCAAGGCCAACTTTTTATAGAAGTCAGTAGATGGTGTAAGATGGATATCCTGGTAAAAAAGTCAAAATGGTAGAACTTCAAAATACACGTTTCTGCTGTTCTTCATAAACTTGCATGGATTGAAGCAGTAGCTCAACTTATCCGTAAAAGAGACTGGGCATGGGTTCAAAAGGGTGTTTTGAGGGATGCAGTTGCAGCCAGTAAGACAAGTTAAATAAAGGGTTACTTAAAGAATACATAGAAAGCAGCTTTTGCTAACCTTTGCAGCAGCTTTTTGGTTAGGCTCTTCCCGAGGTTTGAGCGCACCCACTCCTACAGTTGGAAGTTGTGTCTGGAAGACAGAAATCCGACCACCAGTGGGGGACATCAATTTAAAGGCAGCCTGTAGTGCAGGTCCCAGAGCACTCTGAGTTTCGAGGGAGTTAGTGAACATTTGAGGCAAAGTTTTCAATAAATCTTGAATTAGCTGGGGGTGAAACAAGAGCATTAGAATATTCAAAAGACATGTCTCCCATAGAATTCAAAATTTCATTAGAAGCATTCATAAAAGACATTTTGTTAGCAAATAGTAAGCCTTGCCATTTTATAGCAACTGGTCTCTGAAGATTCCCAACCCACCCAACCTCTTCCAAGATATACATTCTTTCAAAATCAAACATAAGCCCACAAATTCAATGAACTGTCCTTTCTATCTTTCATATACTTGTGCAAAAATGTGGTCCAATCTCCAGCCCATTACCATCCTCGTCTCCCTGAATATAATTTCAAGATAGACTAACAGAAGCTTCAATATCTGCAACACAGGTGGGCGGCTGGATAAACAGAATTTGGGATTCTTTTTTTTAAAGGGGGGAGCTTAGTTATTGTGCCTATAGCGTGTTCACCAAGGGTATGAGCTTAAAAGTAATGCTAAATTCCTGAAGTGAAGTCTCATATAGAAACACTTTAATAAGGATTTAAAGTCCTCTTGATTAATATTACAAAGTATCTGTGCTTTAAAACAGTCTTGCAACTCCAGTAATATGCATTATATCCTACCTATTCACATGCAAGCACACATGGAACTTTGCTTTGTATCAAACTACAGTGATACCTCAGGTTACATCTGCTTCAGGTTGCAGACTCTGCTAACCCAGAAATAGTACGAGTTAAGAACTTTGATTCAGGATGAGAACAGAAGTCATGCTCCGGCGGTGTGGCGGCAGCAGGAGGCGCCATTAGCTAAAGTGGTGCTTCAGGTTAAGAACAGTTTCAGGTTAAGAACGGACCTCTGGAACGAATTAAATACTTAACCCAAGGTACCACTGTATATGGCAGCATAATCTAATAAAACTGAAGACTTGTATATTTTGGGAAACACTAATACCACATCATTTGATAATTTGGGAAGCACCTGCTTATACCATATTTGGTTTCTTCTAGAAAGAGGGAATCTATACCAAATACACATGAAGCATAAAGGAAATATTTTTTTACTTTGAAGATAAAGATTGGACACCACTGATTTAAAAGGATTTCAAACTGAACATGCTCAAGTATAACTGTTAAAATTTCAGAAGTCAGCTCCCCCCACTCCCTCAAATTCAGATTAGCGGTTTTATCATTTATTCTGTTCTTAGAAGAGATGTTGCCTAGTCAGTTGCCAAAGAACTTTGCACTGTACATATTTGCGCAACCAATCAACTGGAGTGGGCAAAAAAATTTAGCTCATAGCCGTAAAAGGGCTAGGGGGAAATGATAAAAAGGACAGAGTTAAATGACATCTGTTTTAAACATATACTTGCATAATGACTGCATAATATTAATCTTACCTCTTTACTTTCATTTAAGTTTACTAGTAGGTTTTCCGGCATTGGGATAAACACATCTGTAAGAAAAACAAACATGCGATGAAAGCTCTCTGAATCAGTTTGACTGTTTAAGAAGTATTCTTAAATATTCCCCACATCTACGAAATGCATTAAGTGCTTGTAAAGCATTCTTTTCATAATAGTCCAGGCAGGTGGGAAGGAGATATCAGACTCTTCCACAGCAACAGACACTTCAGTCAAGGATATGGTATGCAACTGGACATCTTTAGACTGTCCACTGAGAAAAATGCTTTAGAAGAACTGGTTGGTTAAGCTGCTTTGGCAATTCCCCCCCCCCCACACAAAGGCACCTCTGTAAGAAAATGAAAAGTTGGTTTTACTGCAAAGTTCCATTCTTGTATGTCAGCAGGAAACAGTTAACCCATTCTCCAGTCAAAGGCAAGACCAACAACTTTGATGTCCCTTCCAAGAGGAATGAATGACCCCCAACACAGTAGATAAAAAATGAAGATGCAAAAGCCTTGAGAGTGGCAAGTGAGGTGCTCCATCTCATTCTTGTCAAAAAGGTGGTTTGACCCATACTGAAAAAGGCAGCTTCTGAGGTGGCAATGGCACAAGGATGTCCCATGTGCTGACTCAGGCAGCCTTTTCAGGAAGCAGCAGTGCCTCAATTTTCCATTTACTGGGGTAGACAAATGACAGGAGAGAGTCAATAAAGTTGCCCTTTCTTTTGAAAGGGGCTGTAATATCTGAGGAACCAAGTGAATGAGCAGCCTCCCTGCACCTCTACAGCAGCAAGTCTATTACACCAGTTCTGATTCTAGGAATCACAAAGCATACTTCATAAATCTAATGCTACAGATTATTTCTACTTACCTTCAATATCTGAAACTATCAACATCTGAGGCTGAGAGAGACCTTCCTGAAGGCTATAGAAATGGATTGTGCTGTCAAATGTTATAAAGCCTATTTTTGTTCTAGTGTTTCCTGGAAGTCTGAAAATTAAACATAGAAACTTGGTATCATGTTTAATAAGGCCCTAGGTGCACATTCATGTCAGATAGATGTATTTTCTTTGGGAATAAATGCTTGTAATGCATTACCCTTTGCTTAATGCTTCATTTTTGTTGCAAACAGCTATCAAAATGTCATTCAGGGTAGCAGCATTCAATGTTGTAGATTAAAACCTTATGCTGATTTTATTAAGGTAACAAAAACATATCACCATGCAAGGCTCCATGTTAAGGAAAAATAATCTTGCAAGGAGAAAAAATTTGGAATGGGTTGGATCTAGGTTAGGGTTATTCCAAGCATATCTGAAATGCACTGAAGGTTCTACAAAGATTTCATTTGTTACACCAATATATTTACATTTGTTTATTGAAAAAAACAATACAAAAGCACAATGTTCCTAATCAGAATGCCTCTACGAAGTACCTGCATTCGTTATTTGCCTGAATGTGCTTCTTGAATATATTCTTTTGAAATCCAGTACAGTACCACAAGAAAAAAGTCCTTTAGTTGCTTTAATGAAAAGAAATACAGTGCAGCAAATTGGGGGTTTTAATACAATGAGCTTGAGAATGTAAATTGTTTCAGTGATGAATACAAATTTGGTACCTGAAATTCACAGTAAGTGTGTAGGGTGCATATTATGAAAATGGCAGCTTGAAATAACACCAACTGATTTTTTTTTAGGTTTGGCACATGAAAGGATTGGACTAAACATGACAATGACATGAACATTAAAAACTATATGGACAGAGTGAAAAGATGTGCAGGACTTACAAATCTAGATTGTCCAACACGGTCTTGCATACAGTGTTCAAGTATCCTGTTTCTATTGCATTATGTGACACATCAAACACAAAGAGGTACACAGGAGGCTGAGGTGGACGTAGCTGAAAAAGAAACAGTTACCTTAGTTTAAATTTCTAAACCTTGTCACAACACTACTCCTAGTTGATTTTAAATTAAAATTAGAAGCACAATTGGAAAAGGTAGGTATTTGCTGGAGAAGGGGGGGGAAACAAGCTGAGAACAACCAGGCATTGTGTGTTTTCATCCATCACTTGAAATATACATGCCAGGAATGGAATGTGGGAGAGGAAACCAAATTTCTCACACATTTGGAATACTGAGCTACAGCTATCTGTGCTGACATCCAATATTATCCCATGTCCTGTCCCAATCATGTACAAGGTTTCAAATATGTTTTGAAATTCTGAGGCTAGTATCAAGGAACAACAAGCAGTTGCTCTTTGAATTTTTTAAAAATAAGGATCATCTTTTCCTTGGAAGGCACAATACACATGGCTTGTCTTCCTGACTCATCGCTGGGTTAAGTTCATTATGTGACAATGAGGGACATTGTCTTCCCTGTTGTGGCACCAGATCTCTGGAATGTCAGAGTCAATACACATTTACCGAGGCTTTGTGAAGTTTTAAAGTTGATTAGTATCCAACCTGTTCTGCTTGACATTGTTTTTATGTACAAATTTGTTGTTTTATGCTCCATTGCATTATAATGAATTTGCTTTATTTGTGTTTGTAAGACACCTGGTATCTCAATTGCTGAAGGGTGGTCTGGAAACATTTAAAAATATGTCATGTTGGGGTGCATTAGGTGTTTTCTCTACTAAAAATGAACATCTTTATTTGAGAGGATTTTCATTCCTTTTCTTGGTGTCATATTAAGACAGAGAAAGGCTATGCCTGATAACCAAGCCAGATTTGTGACTTATGGGTCACAATTCTATCATGGAAGTTTAACAGAGTGAATACAACCAGTCTATTGCATTTATAGGCAATAGGCTTGCAATTTTACAAAAAAAGCTATATTCAGTGGGCAGCATCCATGGGATAGATTTGGTGTGCTGCATGTCCTCCAGGGCTTATCTGTGCTCCCTTCTGCATGCGCACACACACACACACACACACACACACGGATGGGGGGAGCCGTTCCTAATGGCAAGGACACCACCAGGGAACAGCATTCAACATGGTGTGAATGCTATAGTCAAAGAAAAATGGGTAATCCCTCATTACTGAAAACATAAGCACTTATGCTTATGCTTGGCACTGTGTGGATCACAGCCATTTATCCTAGACTAATACAGTGCAATATAATCAAAATGAGAACTATACTAAGATAGCAACTTTTTCCTAAAGCAGTACACTTACCTTGACTTACTTTTCTTTTTTTATTATTTATAAATTGCATTTTACATGTTTTGCCAGATGATTTCCATGCATACCATAAAAACAGCTATTTCTTTAATAATAAAAAATACAACCCCCACCCACCCCCTGAAGACAGGTGTTCCCTTGATTTGTTTTTAAACCCAAGGCAGTCGCCTTTTCATCCATCTGGAAAAGGCTGTCATATCAAAAAGGTCTTCAGTTGACTCCCAAAGTACAGATAGTGGACACCTGTTGTACCTCAACAGGGATGCTATTCCACAGAACAGGGTAGTCACTTTGAAAACCCTGCTTTGCATGTAAAAGACAGGGAAGGGAATAAGGTCTTCTACAGAACAGAAGCTGTTTTTAATTGGGTTATTATAGCAGGCAGCTAGCTTGGGTAAAGGACCTTACCATATATTCAGAAGGAGCCATAAACTCAATTGTGGCATTTTGAACTTCAGGTCTTTTATGAGGTTCTCCATAAACTCTTGTCACAGGATTGTACATAAATTCTTCAGGAACTGCAAGAGGGGGAAAAATATAGTGCTTTACTACAAGATACAAGCATTCTAGGGATTGAATATTCTAGATATAGTCGTACACCTAGCATTCCCTAAGGTTATCACATAAAATTTATCCCCCTAACATGTTACATCCTCAAGCACTAAACCCTTGAAAGAGCTAGCAATTGATACAATGATGTCCCACTGGAAGCAGGTAGCATATTAACATACAGCAGGTATCTGATATCAATACAGTTGATGCTTTTAGTGGATTTATGCTCATTTGACAAAGAAAACTCACCATCATTCACTCTGTAACATAAATTGCACTTCCATCTCCTTTGGTCAAGAAAGCTGACAAAAGGATTGATGTATGTCCTACAGCTACGACATCTCACAATTGTACTGGAGGTTACCACAGGCAATTGCTGGAAAAGAGAAATGCTTTTGTAAGTCATGTGTTGGGAATACACTAGCCACCTTGAGTAATTTGGGTGCCTACCTCTGGCCCAGATGTAAACAGATATGGTACAATGGTCTAAGCACTAGCGTCTCTGTCAGCTGAAGGTGGGTTTCCACATGTGTGATAACAACAATTATTTTAACTGCGGCTCAGTGTTTTATTTGACACCGAGACATACATGAATCATGCTCTGGGATGGGAAATGGTTTTGCAAGACCACCATATTATGTTAAATCACCAGTTTTACAAGCAAAAAATTATCTTAAGTGACAATGCACAAAGTTTATTGCTGCAGTAAAATGGAAGCAGAAGGACTACTACGGTTGTATCTAATGGTACAACTTAGCTTGTCCCACAGAACTTCCTTTCCCTCTCCTTCCTTACCCCCCATCAACTGCTGCAGAGGGTTTGAAAAACCCCAGAGCAAACTGGGGCAGTTGTAGGAGGAGGAGGAGGAGAGGGAAGGGAAATTCCATTGCAAGAGGATGTTGTTCCACTGGTGCAATGACTTTGTAGGATACAATCACAATCCCTCCTTTTATCAGGAAGTGCTGTTTAGTTTTGGCCACTAGTCCCCTTACCAGCATATTCTTAAACTGGAGTATTAAACTTAATCCTGTAAGGTCACATTCAAATGTACATTTACATAAAAAGGAAACCCATTATAAGAAAACAGGGTAGAGTGGCTGTCTACAATGATAACAACCGATGCCACAAACATTTCCCACTAGGATCAAGTAGTTATTCCCCAGCCTAGAAACCCTCTACCTATTTGCAAACAGCAACCTATTCACAGCAGGTTAAAAATCAGGGAAAGGCGGATTTTGAATGCACTCTTTGATTTAAAGATTAGCAACTGAAATATCTGTTAAGAATAAACCTAACACCATACGGCTTTTGAAGGCTTCAGTGCTGAATGACACACAAAGTTACTACCACAAGGGTATAGATAAGATGTTGAAGAATTGGAAGGTCTCCATTAACAAAGCTCCTTTCAAGTGGGGCTCTGAAATGTCATCTTGCAGGAAATGTTATTTTTCTAGGGCAAGGCTAACAAAACTATTTATACTGGCTGTAGTCATATGATCTTCTAAAACAATGGTTTGGGGAATTTTGACCACACTCTTCCTTCCCTTGCACATAGGGCCTAATTCCTTACTTTCTGTATTGAACCAAATCACAAGCTGCAGTGCCACCCAAACCACTGAACTGCCGCTTTGGGTGATATTGCGTAAAAGGATCTATCCTGGTTTGCAATCCTGATTTGTAGGTACTGGCCACATCATTTGATTCAAGCCCTACAGAAGAAATGGGATGTGGGGGGAATGCATGTGCACAGCGCTCACACTCCATCCTCCAAATATTGTTTGGAGGATTATTTGAATGCCTTATTCTGAAAGCCAACTCCCCATCACTCAGAGTTTTACATAATGTATCATACCGATAGGTCTTTGAAAGGATGAAGCAGGAGCCCCAAAGGAAGTTTGGCTTTGTTCAGTAAGGCCTGAGTTTGAGGAATGTTAGTCAAGGTACATCGGAATAACCTACATGAGGGACAAACGGTGAAAGTCACTATTAATTGCATGCACCACCCCTTCCTGATCAGGACAGATAGTTTTCCTTATGACCCTCTCTTACATAATGTTTCAGTCAAGCAATAAGCTCAGATTCAGTTTTATGCGGTGTGACAACCACCAACAAATGCAAAATCT
The DNA here is from genome assembly GCF_964188305.1 of Podarcis bocagei. Taxonomy (NCBI): domain Eukaryota; kingdom Metazoa; phylum Chordata; class Lepidosauria; order Squamata; family Lacertidae; genus Podarcis; species Podarcis bocagei. Next base: position 74,129,140 of record NC_138126.1, read on the forward strand.
AAATATAGTTTATAATACCCCAGGTGAAAACCACAGGGACACACTCTGAAGAGGGTATCTAGAGAAGTGTTCTTCTGTTTACTATTAATCCTACTTGAAAAGCAATCACAGGCTACATGCCAGCTATCAACTAAGCTCTCAACAGCAGACAGGCACACCTTCACGACATATGAAAGTGAAGCGTCTTCCTTCCCCCAACCCTCAAAATAAATAATTTTTAAATTGGCCTTACTCTGGATTACAGTTGACCTTCTGGATATCTTCGTGCAAGTTCGGAATAGGTGCTTGCAAAGGGGTTGCAGGGAGAATATTTCTGTCTTGAAGAAGATTAATAGGTCTTAATCCTTCTGGTTGAAGGCTCAGTCCACCCATAGATGCAGCTAAGGAATTTGCTCCCAGGCCAGGCTAATGAAAACAGAATTGCAAGGTTAGCCGTTTGAATCACCTTTAAAATTCATTCATATCAACTGGATGGAGGACTGCTATGTTTGCAGACCACTTTCACTAGAGCGTTTAAGTAGAAGTTGATCTTGCCTAAAATGCTGTTTGAACTAAGAGCCAAACTGGACATGAAAGGCCTCATCTGATCTCTTTGTACTTTCAATAATTAAATAATTTTTGGAACACATATTTCAAACAATATTCTTTTACAATATCAAGCAACAATGCTTGATTGTTGATTATTAGAAAGGAATGCAGAAAAGACTGGTGGAAAAACAATGTACCCAGAATTCTCAATTGGTATAGATATTGGACTCACTCAAGCTCTCTGGAATAAAGAAGGCTGACTTTCAAAGTCAGCTATGTCTTTATGTAAATGTATTTATTAGTTAAATTTTTATTCTGTGTGCCCCCCCCAACAAATAGTGCTCAAGGCAGCTCAATGAACTCCCAAGATAGCTTACATAGTTAACATTTTAGTAAGATTTTAAAGATTTACTTGAGGAAACTGTGGTGATCCACCTGGATACTGCATTCTTGGTCCTGCAGATGGAGACGCATTCTGGTAGCCTGGTGCCAAGGTGGGATAAGCACTCCCAACATGTCTGTTTGTTTTAAGATTCTGAGGAGCAGAAGGGGGATGTGCAGTTGCTAAAAGAAGAAGGTACTCATTAAAATGCAAGCAATAACACTAACATTCCAGTCGTAACAATGTGGAACTCTCTTCATATTTTTCCCCCTATATTGCAACACCAATATGCACACCACTTTACACGTTCTTTAAAACTCTAGCTCAGTAATGAGGAACCTGAGACTGTGAGTCCAGATGTTGCTGGACTACAAATCCCATCAGTTCCTGTCAGTATGGCCAATGGTCAAGGATGAGATACACACACCCCCAGTCCAGCAACATCTGGAGGGCCACAAGCTCCCAATAATCAATACAACCCATACACTGCTGTAACTGAAGTAAAAACACTTTGACTGAACAGCTCTGCAGGATGTGGTTTAAAGACCACCTAAGGCTTGCACTTGGCTAGGTCATACAGCAGCAACAATATTATTACAATATAACATTAAAGTATTTCCATTTCTAACTTGCTAGTCTTAATTTAGGAATACTGTATATGGCCAGAGGGTTTTCATTAATTAGCCAATCAGGAAAAGGAAACATGTTTCAGCTCCTGATTTGCCAACAGCAGCTTAGTGACTATAGTTCTGCAAGTGTCAACTAATTCCATTTGCCTGTTTGTCTTCATGCTTTGTGTTTGACCAATTATGTCCTCAAGCAGCACTAGGAGGTCTTAAATATAATCTGCAATTTCCACCTGTAGTCAAGACTTTATCATCTTGCCCAATATAACGTGAGTTCAGTGAGTGACTTAATACTTTCAGAAATATTAATCTTACCTGTTAAATTATTAAAGTTTATTAAAATTAAAAGGAAGTCATTCAACTTAAAGTGAGCTTAGCTTTATACAATGTATATGTTATGTTCACTTTCTAAAATAAAAATGTATTCATAATGTTTCTTACTGCCATTCTACCATAAGATCCCAAGGCAGATTACAATATAATCAAACAAGCCCAGTAATTTCTACCTTTATAAAACAAGTAAAACAGTTCCAAAAAAAAAGCATCACAGTGTTCATTAAAAAATAGGCATTGCTAAAGAGCAGAGGCCAAACTATTACAGACTTCAGTCTCTTGCACCAGAAGGCTTATAAATCTTTTCACCCAAGGGCTTACCTGTCACACCATTGCATGGATATTAAACAGGCCCATGTGTTTAGGTTCAGAATGTCTGAAACAGTTAACTCTCCATATATTTCCATTTAAGCAGGAAGCTGCTGTCATGAAGTAGCAATGAGATGGCTGATAAATTGAAGAAAGTATGTCTTACCCAAGAAGCCTCCTCCCTCTATTGTATCATAATTGTTCTGGACCAACAATCCATCACTGGCAGTGGATGCAGGATCACCTGCCAAGAAAGGCATCTGTTAAAAGCAAATTCTTAAATCTAGTACTTGTGTAGTTCTTGCTTATTGGTCATTTACCACTAAAAACAATTCTGGATGATATGCAAAGGTTAAATGTTGTTAAGGTTAAATAACCCCCATTATGTACAGCTTTTCTCAGTCTGGAAAATAATTCTTCAGAACCCCTACATGACAATTCTACCCATTCAAGCAGTACAATATCCACAATTCATCAGGCTACCTTTCTGCAGCATGCTTTCATGAATGATGAGAGAAGGGATGTGTAGACGTCACCTTTAACAGACTCTTTCTAAATGCACTTTCTGGTACAGAAACATGTAAATATAGAAATACACAGCCTGATAAAATTGGTGGATACCCCTTGGCCTCTGTCGTGCAGTACTGCAAAAGTAAGGTTAACAGTAGTCCTATAAATCCAGTAAGGCATAAGCTTTTTGGCATGTAAAATAACACCCTGAGTTTAAGTCAGATCCTAAGGGATAACTATTTGAAAAGCAAAGCTGCTTAAGAGTATTCAAAGATACTTGCAGCCATGATTTCATTATTCTGGCCTATTTTGAAAACAAAGGTGGCCTGTTCTTCCCTCCAGATTCCTTTGATCAGACTTGAACCAGATGAATATTTCTTATTTTAGAAAAATAAGAGTGAACTGGAAGTTATGAATGGATAAAGACTGTCACCTCAAGTTTACAATAAGTCAATGAAATCCTATGCATGATAACTCAATAGGGCTTACTCCCTAGTAACCATTTAGGATTTCAGAATCTTGCATAGATTTCCTTCCATATAATAATATTTAATACATAAGCAACAACATCCAAGTTATAACATTCAAGATATAACAAGAGCTGAAAGAGGATAGGGCAAGGCTATGGACAACATTAAAAGTAGAGATACCCAACCCTGATTTCTGCCGATTCCTTCATCCCATGCCATGTGGGAGGGTCCCCTGACTGCTGTTGTCAATGGTCACTCCAGAGGTTGTTGAACTATAACTCCCATTAATCCCAGCTGACATGACCAAGGGATTAGGGATTAGAGGAGCTGTAGGTCAACAACATCTGGAGGGCACAAGGTTGAGGAAAGCTAATTTAAGTTCTAGTTGAATTGCTAAGACTATACTTTTAGATTTTTAATGCCATCTTTAATCCCACCCATCCCCTACACACCTCTGGATCTATACACTTGCCTTTAAGAGCTTATACCTGTATAAATATATTATGGTGCAACAAGACTCTTGTTTTTGCTGTTTAATAGAGCAACACTGATACCCTACTAATCCTTAGTAGTAACATTAAATAACATTTCCTTATTACAGGATCAATTCCTTACCTCCTTGTGTATTTGATGAATTCTGTAAAGCTTGGGGTGTCATGCTTGCTGGAGGAGCCATAGGCCGTGTAGAGGCTGGACTGCTAACTGGAGGAGGTCCTAAAGGAGGTCTAACTGGCGAATATGTTAGCTGATTACCTGGAAGAGGAACAGAACCTGCAAGAATCATCAGAACATGGAGTCAACCTTGCTTCTGATTTGTTTTATTTTTGAACAGAACCAACCAAGAGGGTTTAATAAGTGCATTAAATTTCTTCTACATGAGGGATATTTTAGGTGACCTTAATAAAATTCAAAGCCAAACTCATTCTACTCCCCTTTTCAATACAATCTGCATATTGATCCAAAGAGTAGGTGTAGGAATATGCACATAAGTCTTCGTTAGGCAGAATGGCCAGGGATGATAATGATGATGATAATAATAATATAGTGATAATAAATAAATAAATAATAATATAGTGATAAGGCATCACTCACAATGCAATCATGTCATACAAAACTGCTGGGACAGGTTGAGGGAGTTCACTTAGAATGTTGGTGCTAATTAGTGTAGCGTGAATATTGTGAAATGTATTTGGCTACCCACACCACCAGGTTTAGCCCTGTTCATTTTGTTTCGTACAAGTGTAACAAATCACTCTGTAGGTAAGAGCTACACATGGTGTAACCCCCATCCATATGACACATTCTGTCTATAATGATACAAGGTACAACATATACCATGATGTAGCAGGGATAAAGTGTTCTCCCCACCCACCTTTTTCTCATACCAGCAACAATGAAGCATCTACTTGTCTGTTGCAAAATGCTTGCACTACTGGAACCATCATAATAGCACAATGTTGAATTTCATCCAGTGCTTTTTATCTTAATAAATGTTCAGGGGTACGCTCATTTTCCTACTCATATTGAAATACAGCCCCTCAATGAGGCCAAACATAGATTCACAAAATGTTTAGGGGTATGCGTATCCCTGCATCCCCCCAGAAAAAAAGCACTGATTTCCACCCACAATACACATGAGAACATTTATTCGTTTTTCCAGAATTGATTGCTTTTAAGTACATCATTATTTCAAAAGTCTGGACTCAAGAATGCTCAAGATGAATGACAGTCAATATTCTTTGCTACTCCAGTTGCAGAAATATATTGGGAGAATTTCTTTTCTTACCTGGCTTTGTATAGCTGTTTTGAACTGGAGGACCTCCAGCAGAAGAAACATGATAGCTTGCTGATGGATTTGTACTCCCTGATGAAGGTAACAATGGCTGAGTTCCCCCTGCATGAGCAAAATGGTTTGGCTGAGAGCCCATTGCTGGCTGAATTGAAGGAGCCTGTCCGTACTGCCAGTTTGAGTGTGCTGGGAGATTAACTCCAGAAGGAAAGCTACCTGCAGAGCTTGATGCAGCAGCTGAGTTCTGCGATAGAGGAGGCATCTGGGCAACAGGTCCCTGTTGTGCTGTTGCTAGAGAAGCAGATCCAATAGGTGGCCGATTAAGAGTTTGCCCAGGTCCCTGATAATTACTAAAAGGTGAAGCGTTCTGAGGTGCACCATAGTTATAGGGTCCAGAAGATGTATGCACCAGGTTCTTTGCAGGCGCTTGCTGAGAATACATGCCTGGGACAAAAGAATTGTATCCCTGTCCACCTGGTAAGTGTGATGAATTCACCATTGGGTTTTGTACAGGACCTGGGGAAGGAGGAAAATCACGGAATGAATGCTATATATTCTCGCCATTGAGGAATGTAAACATTTCAGTAACAGAAACTAAATTTTCCTGAAGATACAAGTTAAAGGCAGAGAGAAAGCCACCGGGAAAAGCAGTAATTATATGCAATTTTTGCCGATTTGCTTCACATTAATTATAAAGTCCCCATATCATTGTTCACAATGAGGTATAATTCCATATAAAGAACTAACATGTTTAAGATTTTGCACAGTCAAACAAAAAGGTATGCAATCACAACATACAAGGGCTGCACAAAAAGTGCTTGGTTGCACAAAAAGAAGGGAAGCTTACACCAAGTCAATTCGCAACCCACTGCTCCTCACTATATTTCCCTGTGACCTTAAAAATCTTCTCCAAAGGTTCAAAGAACCCTTAGTAAAGGCCTTTGGTGTGAGGTGGGGAGCTACCAGAGAAGACAGGAAATAGTCCCAAATCAAGCAGAGACCCTTTCCATTAGCACTGTAGCATTATAGCAAGCTGGTTGGCACATGGTTACACAGGGGAATGGAATTAAGTCATGTTAACTCCCTGAATCATCAACCCAGGTGTCATGCAGGAGACATGTGAAGCAGGTCTGTAGCTGGGATAGGGGAGATTGCCCCCCAAATTCTCTGACCCCCTAACTTTTAATGAACTGATAATTAAAGTTATTTTAGAAAATGAACATGACAATCTTTCTTTTTCTTCTTAAATATGCTCTTATTTTGGGGGTGGTACTGGATCAGAATCTTCCTACCATTAAGCATCATGTGACAAGAGTAAGATGCTTTCCATTAAAATGGAAAGGCGGAAGATTGACAGAACTGGTCAATTTTTTCTTAAGTATCTACATTCACCAATTAGGTGAGTTATTGACCATTGCACTCATAAATCAAAAAACACATTCAAGGAGACATACAATACTGTTATATCTGTAGCTTGCAAACATTTGCTCAAGCGCTGAATGAGGACAATTTGAATCCACTCATTGAAATACTGAAACACAACCCAGACTACTTGAAATCAGAGCCTGAGTTAGTAAAATCCCTTACTGATGAATGTCCATCGTTGGTGCAATCTGCATATGAGCTCACAAAATATGGAACAGCATTTCCAGGACATGGTCTTTTCATTAAGACTGCGCTGACTATTCTAAGCAGTATGTAAACAGCTGAAATCTGCTTTCCTAATTTAACACTAGTTTTAGGTTCACAAGGGACGCAGGTGGAGCTGTGGTCTAAAGCACTGAGCCTTGGGCTTGCCAATCGGAAGATTGGCGGTTCGAATCCCCACGACGGGGTGAGCTCCCGTTGCTCAGTCCCAGCTCCTGCCAACCTAGCAGTTCGAAAGCACATCAAAGTGCAAGTAGATAAATAGGTACCACTCCGGTGGGAAGGTAAACAGCGTTTCCATGCACTGCTCTGGTTCGCCAGAAGCGGCTTAGTCATGCTGGCCACATGACCCGGAAAAACTGTCTGCAGACAAACATCGGCTCCCTTGGCCTGAAAGCGAGATGATTGCCACAACCCCATAGTTGCCTTTGACTGAACTTAAGATCTAGGGGTCCTTTACCTTTTTTTTTTTTAAAAAAAGGTTCATAGCTATTGCCAGTACTGTAATAATGTAAAGCAGAGCTTGCTCTTTCAAGCAGTAACGTCATGACAAAAGCATTGGTCTTAGATTCACTACATTTTGCAGCATCGAAAACAAGAAAACGTTTGTTATAAACTGTAAGAATACTGTTGAAGCTCATTCTTGACTTTCTACTAGTAGTTTCTCTTGTTTTGTTACCTTTTTTGTTACTGGTAATTGATTGCAAGAAAAGTAGCAATTGTCGAAGTTGCTTAGTGAAATATTTTGAATGTACACAAGCTGCAGTACAGTTAAAGGTTAAATAAAAACAGTTTACAATTTTGTCTTTAAAAGTCCTACAGACCAGATAAATGCCATATTGCTTTTTTGGTGCCCCTTCCCAAAATGTTGAGGCTCCCTATGGGCATGATATGGAATGCATCACAACAGTTTTGATTGTTACTTTAATGCAGCCATAGAGAGCTCCCTGTTTGATCAGAACAGTGGGAAGGGGATGCTTAGCCCTAAAAAAAATTCCAACTCTCCCATCCAGGATTTTTTTCTCCCCAAAGAGGAAATATTAAGTTGACCTGATGTCTCCCCTACAAATGTGAAAGAAGGGGGCATGACCATCCCAAACTACTGCTTTGATCAAATTTAGAACCTGCTGCAACTGCATTAAACTGAAAACAGAACAGGAGCTGTCAGCAGATGTTCCCCATGTATCCTGTGTCACATCTGGTTTGGCTCCAAGCCGCCATGAGGCAGTAAGAGAGGGGACCACGGTATAGTTAATTTGCTTCAGCCACAGGCCATACACAAACAAATGCAGGCATAAAACAAAAACACAAAACAGGCAGAAACAGATAAGATGAAAGAACAACTAACTCCAGGAGTCTTTCCTGTTATTGAAGAGTCATCGCAAATACCACCACCCTGATCCAAGTAACAGATCAAGAGCATCAGGCTCAAAAAGAATTTTGCCAAGGAAGATGTGGGGACTGTGCAGTCTGCTTATATTCATTATAAAAGGACTTGTTTTGTAGATTTTACCAAATTTATCAGCTGGAGGACAAATATATTTCCAATACTTGCAGTTGAAGAATAACTAAGCAAGTAACGAATAATGCCGTCAATTATGACAGACACAAAGGTGCAAACTGAAGGGGATTTCCAGTATTTCTAATGCAGAACTGCATGTGGTATTTTGTAGAATGTGAGAATGGTAAACACTTGGGTTGCTCAACATAACAGTTAATATCAGTTAAATAATTTTCAGCAACATTTTAGTACATAAACACAACATGGGGCCATTTTCATGTAGCCCATCCATCCCACTAAGAATTATTGCCTTTAAGTCCCAGCATTACAAAGGATGCTCAAAATTGAGAAAGCTCATGAACAAAAATCCACATGATCAAAACATCACCGCAAAACTCTTGTATCATATGACTAACTGGTAGGCTGAGCTGAGTACATTCTGTACAACAGATTTTGGGGAGTCTGCTTTGGATCTATTAGCAATATAACTCAATACTTGAAAAGGTTCAAATGCACATACAATTCTACCCCAAGTATTACTTCACTTCAGAGAAAATACTCATGGAGAGCTGGGGTGCCTAGAATAGTTCTTAAAAACTTTTCTGAAAAAAATCAGTATCAGAAAACCCATCATTCTCTCAAATTGTAGCTTAAGACCAGAGGCATAATTTGGACAATAATCTTTAATAAAGGGCAATCTGCCAAAACAGTTTCCTCAGAAATTTTGGGCATGGATTTTAATTTTTCATTTTTAGATAGCTTATCTTGAAACAGATGTTTATTTGTTCAGTTTCATGGCTGGTGCACAAATATAAGTTTAGTTTCGTCATCAGTAATGTTCAGCAAAATACAATCTGTTTCTGAAAAATCAACTCGTTTTTTTTAAAAACAAAATGCTAAGATCCATGAGAAATAAGTTCCACATCTTCTATTTTACCACTACTGCGTCCTGGGTCTCTGTGATGGTGAGAGTCGAAAAATGGGTGTGAGGGACCTAGTTTTAGATAGGTAACAGAGTAAATAACTACCAGTAATTACAACAAGTGATAATCTGACCAGTACAGAGTAATTTTGACAGAGCTTTCCCCCAAGGGTACAGACATTTTGACTAGTCATCATTCAGAAGGCTGGCAGTGTCTCTAAAATACATTTTGCTGAGGTTTCATGGGCCTCTGAATCTTAATGTGACTGCAGGGCCAAGTCTGCCTCCTTTCATGGGAAGGACTGGAATCAAAGGTCCACAATGTCATTGCTACAAAGCATGTTCGTTATTCTGGCAGGAACTCTTCTCATCCTTCTCTGGAGAAGGAAAGAGGCTTGGGAAAATCTCTCATCTATGCTGGGCTTTGGATGCAGTAAGGAATCGTTTTGCTTCCAACTGTCACCGACGGCCAGAATAAGGTGACAAACATCATGCCCTCTCTCCACCCCCTCCCCAATGCTTACCTCAGTAAAAGCTCTGCTCAACAGTAGTGGGCAGATTTTTGTGTATAATATGAACAAGTACAAATCAAATCTATATTGTGGAATAAAGATATTAAATAATACCTACCACACAGCATAATTTTTACGGGGAAAATCATTCCCCATGCATGCAAATGCCCTAGCCATTAAAATATTTAGCCAATAAAAAGTAGCCAATAAAATTTTTAAGGTGTGTGTTCTATGTATAGTGTAACTGCCAAACATAAGTAGCCTAAGATACTCTTTCATATTTGATTTTCAGTTTCAAGATGACAACTCATCAATTCAGTCAATTCTCCAACTGATCTGTACTTCCTGTTTTTCAGAAAGCAGCAAGATCCCACACTTTCAAACAGTCAAGTGAGCTCTCATTGATTTCTGATTCCTCAAGCCAGATCTCATGAAGAAAAGTAATCAAATGACACAGAGTATGTAAAGTTGCCATAAGACAAAATTACCTGTGGAAGGACCAAACTTATGTGTGCTATGAACAGGGCTATACCAGAATAGAAATGCATCTGTATACATTTCAAAGCTGGAGTTCAAAGCTGAATTCTGCTCTTCCATTCTTTAGAGCTTGCCACTCTTCTATTATATACAAGTCTTGTAAGCATTCTTTGTTAAGAAGATCTGAATCAAGCCAGATGCTTTCTGGAGACTATCCAGATATCCTTGTAATACTTAGGGTAAGCGATCAGGCAGTTTTTTAAAATGATTTTGTTTAATATTTGTATGTCATTTCCTCAGCAACTAACTTGAGCTCAAAGTGGCTCACAGGAGAAATAAAAATACTTCCCAATACAAAACAAATATACAGTCAATACTTGGTTCCCGAATGCCTCCTCTTTGGAACACATTGGCTCCCAAATGCAAAAAACTTGGAAGTAAATGCTCCGGTATTCGAATTTTTTTTGGAAATTGAACATCTGACGCGGCTTCCGCTTGAATGCAAAAAGCTCTTGCAACCAATCGGAAGCTGGGCCTCGGTTGTGAAACATTTCGGAAGCTGAAGGGTCTTCCAGAATGGATTATGTTCGTCAACCGAGGTTTGACTGTACCGCAAAAGTATAATAAATAAAATAAATGAATCGAAACAATACTAGACAGCAAAATTACAAAATTCAAATCAAGATAAACAGGATTGGTATCAGTATAAGGCAGTTATGGGGAACTGGGCATCCATCATGATGGATCCCCAATCCACACACAAACCCCCGGCAGGGTAACTTTGACAGGTGAGAGACACCACCTACCTGTCATAACATAAGGCTACAGATGGGAAGCACACCTTCAAAGGGGTTTGCTATAACCGAACCTCCAAACTGCATTTCCCCCTCTGCATGCATCTGCAGAAGGATCAATGCACCATTTGGAAGAAGTGGTTTGAATTCAGCTTGCTCCAAACAGATAAAGTTAGTCCCCCTCAACTACACTATTTTGGTCAAAGAACTCCCTAGTACAGCCAGTCGGAATGGGACTCCCTGCCAGTAGCTATCAGTTGGCACTGGCAGGGAGCACCACTTCCAAAAGAATGATCAGGACCTCAGCCCTCATTTGTTCCTTTGTAGCCAAATCCATACCTGCCGCACACCTGATACCACTAATTGCATGAGATGTGAGGCAAGTGGGTGTGTTTTGTGGATAAAGGCCTCAAAAACCAAATTGGGACTCATGCCAGGCTTAATTAGGCCCACAGGCTGGAGGTTTCCCACTGCTAGAGTATGTTGTCCCAGGAGTCATGAGAATAAATGAGAACAGCCAAAGTAAGAACATCAAGAGATGCAAAGTATCAAGGGTAAGTCCAATGAGAATTCTGGGAATGAAATGAATCACTAGAGTATAAAGGATGTGGAGGAATAAATACGTGTGTCATGTAAGGCTGGAACAGGCACGTTTTGCTGGAATCTCAGGTCTGCTCAGAAGCTCACAAACTGGAAGACCTGGAAAGTTCTACATCTACATTCATCCTTACACACAGTCTTTAGATTTTTGGGTCCTATTCAGACTATTAAACATGGCCTTCCAAACAGCAAACCACAACATCAGCTCACACAATGACTAGGGCTATTCTGCTGGCCTTGCACAGTGGTGGTATGGGTGTTAAAGGGATGTGGGCCAGCGGTATGCCTGACATGTGTAAAGGATGGATATTTATTTACTCTGCCAAAAAGTTCCTTTAAGATGTTGTTGTTGTTTAGTCATGTCCAACTCTTCGTGACCCCATGGACCAGAGCACACCAGGCACTCCTGTCTTCCACTGCCTCCCGCAGTTTGGTCAAACTCATGTTAGTAGCTTCGAGAACACTGTCCAACCATCTCGTCCTCTGTTGTCCCCTTCTCCTTGTGCCCTCAATCTTTCCCAACATCAGGGTCTTTTCCAGAGAGTCTTCTCATCTTATGAGGTGACCAAACCAATTCCTAATTCCACAAGAAAAGAACACTCCCATTATTGGGAAGCATCACACTAGCCTGATATTTTGCTCCTTTCCCTCACATATTCCAGTGGCCCAGGGCCTCTCTAGGCATAACTAGAAACCTTGGTTTTCTGCTAAACAAATCTCCTCCAATTATGCATATAAATAAATAAATGAAGGGCAGGAGGAGCTTGTTAATATTTCCCATTATGTCTGATCCAGGCCACTGGTTTCCGTTTCAGCTTGTTCTAAACTTACTTCTTCTTTACTCCATCTATACTTACATATAATTAAATTCATTTGTTCAGAACTGTGCATTTTTAACAGCAGCACTTTTTTGGCAACCTACTCTCTGCTTGTAGATTGTTCTATTTAGAGTACAAGTTGTTCAGAAGAAGGGCTGACTTTATGCTATATGAGCCATTCATGATGTTGGCAAAACACAAGCCATATTCATGTATCCAAATTATACTTAGAATCTCTTATGAGACAAATAATTAAATGATGATTTTATAAAACAACAATCTTTTACAGCTAGCCATTTCAACTGCAGATATTCAAGTATAAATGTGCAGCTATTTAAGCGTAGGAGCTGTACTTCGGGGGGGGGGCAATCAAGATCCTCCCACCACCACATAAACATAGTGCCACATAGGCAAACCAAGTTCAAAATGGTGACTGATGCCTCAATGATATTTCAGCTAAGTGAAGATATTCCAAAATGCCACACTGAATCTGTAACCTTATTTCCTCATTTGATTCCAAAACAAGAAATGTTCCTTTTTAAGGTGCTACACAGATTTCAGATACTGTTTAGAAATATGATCAAGAGTGAGCAACTTGATTTTATGTGAACTTAATGTGCAGCATTCTGCTGCTACATAGAGGCAGCATTGGGACATATAGGCAGCATTGTCCCAGGGGTCTGCAACCTTTAAGATAAAAAGAGCCACTTGGACCCGTTTCCGAAGAAAAAAAAACTGGGAGCCACAAAACTCGTCATTATAAAAATAACTTTTTTGTCACTTTTTATTATTTCTTTGTTTGACCCCTCAGAATTACTCCTCCTCATAGAAATAAACGTTAAATTAACAAGTTACCTTTTTTTGTGTGTGTGTTCTTCACTCCCCTTCAAAACAGTGAGCAGCGTACATGCCCCCTTTCAATGCAGTGACCAGCGTACATGCCCCTTACAATGTAACGGGCAGGCGGGAACGTGACGTCGGGACGGTGTGTGACTAACGCACGCACCACCCCATGCGACATCACAGCCAGTACAGCGCCTGCCACAGTGGGGAGTGTCGGGGCGCACAATGCGCCTCCTCCCCTCACTAGTATCCGCCCCGGAGCCACGGCAAAGGTGTAAAAGAGCCACATGCGGCTCCGGAGCCGCGGGTTGCAGACCCCTGTCCCAGAGCATTATATGCCATGGTTTACAAAACTCTAGACACGACACGTCTCAGCAATAATTCCTTGGTTTGATGTTTGCTAGCAAACCAGGATGACTGACATTAAGTTAGAGTTTCCCAGTTGGTATTTAATGGGAACTCTGGCTTAATAGAAGACAGAATGTTTTTGCTATAGCTAGCATGCAACAGGAAGAGGAGGGATAGGGAAGAACATACTTCCATGGTGCTTGTCTATGGTTTCATAAGCCATGGCTTATGAAACTGTAGATATTCCAAATGTTGCCACCAGCCACAGAATTTTATTCCAAATAATGAAGTTCTGTGGTCATTCCCATAAATCCTGAAACTGGGGTGCATAAGAATAGCCTGCTGGATCAGGCCAATGACCCATCTAGTCTAGCATCCTGTTCTCACAGTGATTGCCTGTGAGAAACCAGCAAACAGGATTTAGGCACGAGAGCACTCTCCCCTCCCATGTTTTCCAGCAAGTACAATTTAAATATATATAGCAAATGCATATTATCAGCCCCATCCAACCGCATAAATGCAGTGTGGACCAGATCTAAAGGTTACAAATTGTGTTGCTTAACCCAGAAACATCTGCAGGTGTACCTGTGGGTGAAGGGGCATAGTTCAGACATGTATCAACCCAGTCTCAGATTATAGTTATGTTCCACGGTAAAAGAAGACTTGAGCAATCAGTCAGATAAAAGAGATTCGATGTTATACTTTGTATCCAAATACTCACACAAGCAGTTCTTGGTCATGATCCACCTAGATTCTTTGTAGCAGATGAAGAACACAAACTAAAGCTACTACCACACTGCATGCAGCCCTCCTCACGTCAAGCCCTTCATTCTTACAAAAAACTGTGGGGCGGTTATTCCGAAGACGCAACTTATCATCGATCAAGTGATTGTGAAATCGAGAAACTACCTTTAAAAAGTTACATGAGCAGCTGGCTTGTACAGAGCAGTCACTCGACACTTTCTCCTTTTGTTCTGCATTAAGGTACGTGAATATTCCGGCAAGGAACGTTTCGCTCTTAAGGGTGCCACCAGGGCTCCGAACCCACGCCATTCACAAGCCTCCCAAGCAGGAAAACACTAAGGTCTGCCATGAAGCCAAAACCGGATATCAAATCAAGCCTGAACAATAATAATAAGAGTGCTACTGCTCAAAGCACTTCCCCATTAGTCACTCGCTAATAGAGAAGCCGCGACTGCGACTTAAGGAGCCGGTCAGGAAACGGAGCCTTAAAGGTCTGGGTCAGGGTTAGGAAGTAGAAACCCTCCCAGGCAGGCTCCGAAAGCCGTGTGAGTCGTCTAGCAGCAAGAAAACCCAGCGCTCCTCATTAGACACATCTAAACACGCACACCCCTCCCTGCCTTTGCTGGTGGCGCTCACTCGCCTCGCGCCCCGTCCCAAGGGCCCTTCCAGGCACAAGACGGGCGTCAGCGCCGGCATGTTGGGGTCCTCCGCGCAGTCCGGGCGCTGCCCCCACCCGACCCCACCCGGACGCGGCCGGGCCTCCCTCACCGTTGCTGTACGGCTGCTGCTGCTGCGGCTGCCCAGCCCCGTTCTGGCTGCTGTAGGCGGCGGGTCTCCCTGGCTGGGCCATGGTGGTGGCGGCGGCGGCAGCGGCGGCGGCAGGAGGGTCGTCGGTGCGCGGGCTCCCGTGACTGCGCGCCCGGCCCCAGCGCCAAGCCCAGAGTGGGAGGGCGGGGAGGCGCTCACCCTCCTCACACCGGAAGGGACCGGACGCAGCCGCGCAAGCGCACTCCGTACACGTGGCACTTCCGGGGACAGAGTGAGCGAGAGGGGTCGTGGGCGGGGCTTATGGCTGAAGAGCAGCGGCCCGGGAGAGATGGAGGCGGGGGTGCTTAAAGGGACAGGACGGCGAGCGCGCTGCCCCGGACTTTTGCTTGTTCTTCTATTCTAGCCCTCCAGATGTTTTTGGCCTACAACTACCATGATCCCTAGCTAGCAGGACCAGTGGTCAGGGATGATGGGAATTGTAGTCTCAAAACATCTGGAGAGCCGAGGTTGAGGAAGCCTGTGTATTCTGTATCAGTTCGTTGCAACCGAGCTCGCCAGTGTCTATTTTCAATGCAAGACCTGGCCCACAGTAATTCTGCGCGACGAACAAATATTAGGGTATCTCTGAGGATGTGCAGAGTGAGCTTTCTTCGCCGTCGAATAACCACCACCAGCCAGACCCAGCGTTTTTGGGCTTGGGCCGTGTGCGGGGTGGGGGTGTTCTTGTTGCTGCTTGTTTTATAGACACTGGTGTTTGAATGTACTGTATTTCTTTTAGATAGTTATCTAAATGTTGAGGGTATGGTTGCTTATGAGTTATTTTGCATTCTGCAGGCAAAACGGTCACTTCCAAATCATTCTACATTATCTTTTAAGAAACCTTTAGATCGTGTGGACATAACTACTTACTCCCTGTTACATACACTATATTATTTTGGGAGTGCAGGCTTTGGGACCTGCCTGTTGGTATAAGTTGAAATGTTCATTATACAGAATCGTCAATGAGTTAAAAGTTATTTTCTCCCCTCCAGTGAGCTGAAACAAAGTTGAAAACTTTTTTCAGGCCACTCCTCATATAGCGGCACCAACATGACAGTGATAGGTTCCCCCATCAGCCAGAGGATTCAGGTTTTCAGATATAAGGGCACTCCACCACATTCTACTCTTTTTTTGCTGAAAAATAAATAAATATAAACAAGCATGTCAAAAGTGCTATCAAGTGGCTTTTATTTTCATTATATTTAAAAAGGAAACCAAGATACTACACATCTGTGGTCTTTTTTTAACCAATTGATTAATCATATCATTTGTTGAAAGAATTCAACCACTATGATGTATTTAAACATGTGCCTCAATCTAGTATTTCTATTATAAATTAACATAAATCATTATAATAGTTTCAGGTAGGTAGCCGTGTTGGTCTGACGCAGTCAATATATATATATATCACACTTCTTCAGATACCTAGTAGTGTTAATGCATTAGTTCCTTCCTCAGAGTCATGGCATTACACAGAAAAGTATAAAAGCTTTTTATGTCTTCATCAAATAATGACTGCCACCCATTATCTTCTTGTAAAGTAATGTCAGCCTTCACTTCTACAATGATGTGAATTCTCCACTCTCTTCTAATATATGTATCAATAGAAGTATAATAAGCATGGTGCCAAGTCTGTTTATTTTCCTGTCTGGGAAATACTTTTTCAGGGAGGGTGGTTTCTAGTAATATTTTGTTTTCTGGAGAAAGTACAGTGGTAGGGAACCTCTGCATCAGCAGGATTTGACTTGGAAGACCATTTTCACACCAACCTGCTCTACATCTCAATTGTGGGCTCAAAGCAATTTTGCAGGCTCTGCTAATCAAATGTACCTCAGTGTTTGCCAAATCCTTGTGCCTATAATAATTGTGGTTTGATTTATAATTTAAATGCAATAGATACATTTGTGCTGCGTTTCCCTCCTAGAAACAACGGTTAGCAGTTGGGAGGATGACAGTCCATGGACTCTACAGTATTCCAGCCCAGCCTCCTTTTTATAGATATATGGAATGGAATGTAAATGCACTCCATGTTTTGCATCTGCCATCCAAATTGTGATTTAAGCCAGTTTGAAGGTAAGCATATACAGTGGACACTCAGGTTGCAAATGTGATCCGTGTGGGATGCATGTTTGCAACCTGCAGCGTTCGCAACCCGCAGCCGTGCGCCTGCGCACATGAGTTGCGATTCAGTGCTTCTGCGCATGTGCAAAGCACGATTTAGCGCTTCTGCGCATGCGCAACCCCCAAAACCTGGAAGCAACCCGTTTTGGTACTTCCAGGTTTCAGCAGGTCCGTAACCTGAAAAAACGCAACCTGAAGCGTCTGTAACCCGAGGTATGACTGTACATATGTATTGCTACACACTACCCCAATCTCTGAGTGGTGCAAAATTCCAGGGGTTTCTAGGTGCTTACCCAGGGTTCATGTTTCATTCAGGAAATGAGGGGTAGCAGAGACTGTAGTGTCTTTATGATATATGGTTTATTTACACATATATACAACCTGGGACTACAATGGAAAGGTTCTCATCATCACACTCCAAGAGGATCTAGCTTCCTCCATAGCTGCAGCCTTGGATTCAAACAGAAATCCAACATGCTCTCAAACATGGTTCTGACCCTCTCTCCAACTTGCTGCATTTTACAGACTGCAACATTGCTGCAAAAACCCAATCCTAAAGTCACCTCTAAAACTCTACCTCAAAACTCTCCTTTGTCTTCCAAACTAAATCTGGGTTGAGGAACAGACCCCTCCCATTTTCTGACTTGCAAAAAGTGCCCTCTGTCTGGCTTTCCTAATGGCCCATTACCTTCCCTTTGTCTTTGGTTAATGGCTAATCTCCCAGGAGATTTCCTGAAAATAGGAAGCTAGTTTGGTCAGTATTTTAACTTTGCTAAATTTTGTGTCTGGCAACCAAATTTAACACCCCAAACACTGATTAAATTCTAACACCTATCAGACCCAAGAATTTAGGGGAATCTTGTACCCACAACTCATAACACTATTATTACAAAGACAGTAGCAAATAATGACTGTTAGTGCACACTAGAGGCAAAAACATTCCTCTTCTTCCAGGCCTTTTGCTAATAAAACAATCTATGGCCTTTTAAACTCTGGGGGTTGGTTTTTTATTGTTGCTACTGTTATGTATTTTTGTGGTTTTAATATTTAAAAGGGCCCAGTGATCCTCAGATGAAGGCTAAATAAATAAATAAAATAAAAGTAGCTCGCTGGTAGGCTTGAATTTATGCAGTTCTTGTGTCAATTTTTTATTTTTTTTTTAGATTAAACTCTGTCACAAGAAGTAAATTCTCAGCTTCAGAGAGTCCCAATACATCCCTTACCTGGGTGGGGATGGAAAGGGTGGGGTTGGAAAATAGGTTTTACAAGGTAATACCAAAAGGCAAGGAACACATCCCGCAAGCAGAGAACTGTGATACTATCAAAATGAAATCAACAAGATTCATTCTGGCTTTTACTGTACACCAAAAAGCGTCCTTAGCAAGTGACTTGTGAAAGAAGACGTTTCCAAGATGCAATCTTTCTATCGTGGAGGAAGGCCACAATCATTTTTTGTGTTTAATGAAGGGAGTGTTTAATGACGCGAGAAGAACATGGTTGGTAGATTCCTATGACCGATATCCTGACAATGTTTCTGATGAACGTGGCACATTGGCATGTTGAATTTTCTACAGATGGGCCGTTCCCCTGACACAAGGCCACACTGACTAAGCTTTATCCCTATCCCATTAATTAGTCAAGTCTTATTTACCTTGTATTTTCAGTTTTTTTTCTGAAAGGGGAGAAACCAAGCATGAAACTCCAAACCACATTAATTTTACTTATAATTGCCCTGAACAATACAAATGTTACCTAACCCTTTTAAATATTTGCCTAGTAAAGCATTTTCTAATCACAGAACTATTTTACTTTCTAAAATTATTTGGAATGATATTAGTAGAATGATATAGTTTAGTGCACTCCATTCTTGGCCCCAGTTACAAAGTTACATGTAAAGATGCCAACCGCTTGAGTTATTTAATACTTGAGTACAGAAGACATTTGTTGATCAAATACTGAAAACTTAAACTATGCAACAGCTGAAAGTTAAGGAAATATTATACAACGGGAAGAATCAAGGTAATCAGGCATTCTTTTTCTCATGCTGCAAACAATACTTTGCAAAATAAGACTACCAGATTATTTACCAAGACTTCCTGAATGCAGCATTTCAGTGCCCAGATTATGTATTATCTTTACATCCAGCTAATATACCATGCTTACAAAGAAGAACCTAGCAATTGGACCTTACTTATATTCACATCCTAACCACAATTCAGCACACAGTTAAGATGATCTAATGAAATCAGTGGGCTTAAGGCTATGATCCTTTGCAGAGTTGCTAACAATCCCTTTGCACCCTGGAAATCTACCTAATTTGATGTTTGACTGAAGTGTCCCAGGGTGTAAGATTAGCATTCTAAAAAACAATACATGACCAAAAACAGATATATAATTATATAATGCTAGCAAAATGCTTAACATTTCAACAAGTGAGTCATTTCGAGGAAAGGCTTGTATATTAAAGGGTAGCGGGGCACCCCACTTCACCAACTACCTCGCCCCAATGTTGCTTGATATCAGGTAGCATCCCAACAGAGCTAAATGCCCAGTGGCCTCTACCCTCTGCTTTTTTCCCTTCTTCCCATCTCTCCCCGCCCCGCCCCCCCCCCCCATCTCCAAATGATTGCTTCATGTACCCTGGCAACAACATGCACCCTTCGAGCCTGTTCCTTCAGTCCAGAGGATCTGAATGAGGAAGGGCTATTGTGTCTGAGCTTTTCAAGTTCTCTGCTCCCTACTGAAAGTCCCATTCTGAGGGCAGCTGAAGCCAGATCATAACAGTGTGAGGCAAAGGGATTCCTACTTCCCACACCCTGGCAACAAACATACAAACACATGTGGCAATATCAAAGTCCTTATTGCATAGCATCTGGGGTGGAGGAGATCCTGAAAGGGAAAGGCACAGACTGTGTGGGACTGCAAACCAGCCATCATCATTGGTTATTTTCTGTACTGCTTTTTGGTCATAACCCCCAAAGTGATGAACTGATTACTACAAACAAAATATAGCAAAACTACAGTAAATACAAAAGCACAATGCAATAAATATAAAATAAGATAAGATAGCAACAACCCAGCCATACTAGCAGGGCTCTTGTGAGTTACAGTGGTTTGACAGACCCCAGGTAGCAGGAACACTTTCACCTGCTGCATAACTATTACCTGGGAGTAAACGTAATTTAATTCAACAGGACTAACTTCTGAGTAGACATGGTTAGGCTTGCGCTGCAAAGAACTCAGCGCAAGGCCTAGTGATCTCTAGGACCACCAGATCTAGTAATATCTCTCCCGTGGTAAATATTGGGGGGGGGGGGCCTTGGAACCGTAAAACACCCAACTATAATAAAAGGGTGAGGAAATAAGGAGTGGGTGCAGCCTGCCTAACAAAGGATCTGAAGGAGTAACCGCGGATTTGGGTTGAAGCCGCAGCCCTCTTTTCTCCAGCGAGACCCCCCTCCCATAAATACTCTTGAGGGGAAAGGACCCTCTTTCCGAATAGACCCCTTGAAAGCAGCTATAGGGCGATGGTGGCGGTTGTTTTCTGAACGAGAAGCGTCTGGAACAGGAGCAGCCTTCGTTGGGGGGCGGGATGCTCGAGGGGGACCCAGCCAGAGGCAAAACGCCCCACCAACCATCCCCGATCATCCACAGCAGAAATAGGAGGCGGCGGCTCAACTACCGGCGGCGGCGGCTGCCGTAATCCGAGGGGACCCGGAAGGAAGGAGCCGGCGAGGGGCGGAGCGGAGGAGAGGAGAAGAGCCGAGCGGAGCGGCCTCGGGCTCCTGTGTTGGTGCCGGGCGGAGCTGAAGACGGACTGGCCCGGATCCCAGGCTCTCGGTAGCGGGTGAGTGTCGCTTGGCGGCGGGGCTGCCGGCCGGGAGGGAAGGTGGTTGGCCAGGGACTGTCTCCCCTTTCTCTCGCCGCCTCTGGCCTGTCCTCCCCACAGAGCCCCGCGACGACTCTCCGGCCCCATAGCCCCTCTCTGCCCGGTCTGTCCTGCTAGCCATATGCTCCCACCACCTTACCTCTGCTGCCCCCCACCCTGTGCCCAGTCCTCTCTTGCCCGACCCCTTGGCTCTGCTTGTGCCCTTAGTGCTGTCTCTGATATTTGTTTGCCCCTTCCCGCAAAAGATCCCTTCTTTCGCCCCACTGATTCTTTCCCCTTCCCACTAAAATAATAACAATAATAAGCTCGTGCTGTTTCTTCCCCTCTCCTTTTGTCACTTGCCCCCAATACCCCCGCACCCTCCCTGTCTCTCGATTGCCTGCCCCCCTCTTTATTTCTTTATGTTCTTCCCTGTTTTGTTTATGATGGTGGTTTTTATTTATTTATTTTAAAATAGATGTTGGTGGCTCCGTAGTTCATTAGTGCTGTCATGCATTTTGCCTAAGTCAAGGACACTTGCAATTTAGAAAGGAAACCAAGTGTTATTAGGTGCCTTGCCCAGTTGTCACATGATGAGTCAGTGCAGGGAGTACGAAGGGTGAAACTGGGTTGGTGATTTGACTAGTAGTAACCTTTGCTGCTGTCACATATCAAGTTGCCACTAATGAATCAGTGCTATAGCACACATAGCGAGCTAAAACATGTGTGGCGGTTTCTGTTTTTTTTCACCCTTGACAACAGTTCTGTGAGGTTGGCCCTTGTCATTTCCATATACGGATGCGGAACTCATAGTGATTTGCCCAGGTAACCGCCCACATAAACATAAGTCGGGTCAAGCCAAGCGCGCTACCTCTGGACCAAGCTGGCAAGCTGTGCCCATGGCCACACATATTCTCACTGAGGACATGATGTTCTCAGATAAGATGTCAGTTGGCAAATTCTTCCAGTTGATAATTATGAAACAAAAGGCTTAATACTGATACATTCTCAGTGGTGGGAAGCTCAGAAGACACACCACTGGCTGTAAGGGAAGAACTTGGCTTAATTGAAAATTAGAAACTGCTGCCTTGGTGCTGGTGGGCTATTATAGTGTAGTATATATAGCAGGTTGGGAGAAGGAGAAAGCACACGCCATAATTTTTATAATAACCTTTTTTGTCCCATCAGCTATTTTGTACAGAATTAAATGCATACATGAAGTGATAAATAGCCCATAAACTTAGTTTGTTTAATATTTTGTCAGCTCTTCACTGCTGTTTCTGGGGCGTCTGAAGTCACTTAGAGTAGGAGTGATGAACCTGTGGCTTTCCAGATACTACTGTATTAGACTCCAGCTCCCATCAGCCCCAGCCAGTATGATCAATCGTCAGGAATGATGGGAGGAATGATCTAGCACCATCTGGAGTATCACTGGTTCCTGCAGCTCTACCCTAGAAGCAAATCAAAAGTATTGTTGGATAGCAATCCTAACACTACTTGCACCAGGAAGGAAATCCCATTGAACTTTGTTTGCTTCTAGCAAATACAATTATAATTTAGCTATTAAGAAGTGCTTCCGTTTGCTTGTTTTCCTACAACTGGTATTAAAACATATTTCATTACTCAACCAGCTCATTAAAATGTTTTCATGCTTCTTATGTGGAAGTCAGGCTAGGAGGCTTTTACTGAGGACTGTGTTCCTTTGCTAAAAATAATAGGTATGGATATTAAGGTTGTTTAATACAAATTAGTTCCCCCTGAACATGCTTTAACTATAATCACTATAAACTATATTTGTAATCAGGATTTTCGAGACTCACCCTCCTACTTTTAAATTTGTTTATCAATGAAGTAGGAATGCAGATATCACATTAGTGGACCTGATGTTTGGTGGCAGGAATTTTAGGTGAATTAATTTAGAACAAATGAGTAAAAATTTATGTATGTGTCAGAAGTTCAAAAAATGAGTTGTACCAGAAGGCAAACTGAAAAATATTATTCACTGATATAAAGCTTCATATATTTCTAATATTTAATGTGAAAAAGAAGGCAGGCATTGTGTTACATTGGTAGAAAGTTACAAAGTCTTCAAAGATTAACAACAGCAAAATAGTATACAAGAAAGAGGTCTGTATTTAAAGAAAACATCAATTACTTGTAGAATGTAATGCATACCAAATCAATATGCTAGTATTTAAATGGACTCTGGAGTGCACTAAACATTAACCACACGTCTATTTAAAATTGTAAGTCCTGCTGTGGGAATCTGTAAGAAGTTGTTTCTTACTAAGAAGTAATTTTGCAATCTTAGTCATATGTAGGTCACTGTAGGTCAGGCATGGAAGTTTCACTTTGATTTCCTAACATTTAAGAATCTGATGACATATGTCAGTGTAGATTATTTTGCATTACTAACTCTACCTTTTTTGGGTGGAAGGAGCATTAGGTGAAATGGAATGAATCAATAAAAAATGAAATTCATTCAAGGTAAATTGAAACAGTATTGAATTACTTTTAGTTGATCACTATTACCACCTCATTATATAATGAATACAGAAGTGCCACCATCTCTCTGATGGTGAATCTAATTGGCATTAAAATCATTGTGTTTAATCTGTTATACATATATACCACTACAAAGTGCTATGAAGCGGACTAGCTTTTTAAGAATGTGTAAAAAATAAGAGTTTGCATGGCATGACCTATGTACTTGCTTAGCTTTAGTAGTAGTGCAACTTCAATAAAGGTTGCTGCTTACATGTTGAAAGGTAGGAATGCAGTTGTGTTAAAAGGTTGAGACAGAGATGATAGAGACGCAAGGCAGCCAAACAATTGCAACACCACTCCCAAGGTGTCCTTATACTTCTGATTACTCAAAACTAATCAGTGAATGACAGGGGTTGGATTACTAAATGATTGCCTTGAGCCTTCTGGTATGTTTCTTCCAAATCTTCCAGCATTGGCCACGGTCTGAAAGTGACAAAACACATTGAGTGCCATACATAGAAAACTAACACACAAACACACACCTCTACTAGCCCAGCCATATGTTCTTACAAAAGGTCACATACAGTACATAATAGTTATAAAATGTTACTTGAAATGTATATTATATGCAACAGTTATTGTGACTCATATTACGCCACAATGTGCAACTTACATACCGTAAATATGTTGTCATATGTGTCATTTAAATCCCTTCTTAGGACTGTCATAATTCCTTCCCTGAAAATTTAATAATTATTGGGCCTATAATTTGTACCATGTAGGGCATCTTATGGAGGTTTTGTAAGAAGCTTACAATCTGAAAGACAGGTCGGATGAGGAGTGGATATATGTTACTGCTTTCAAGAGAGAGACAATCTATTTAATAGTTGGATAACCTTTTAGGTTAATTATTAGTAAGTTCAAACTAGGTGTCGTTTGGAAAAGTGTAGAATTGATGTTGCTACTAGAATCCCACCCCATTTCTTGAAGCATATAGGGGCTTCTATCTTCTCCTCAGATATATCCCCCTCACACAAAAAATACCTCAGGAGCTGAATATATCTTGCCTTGCCATAGGGAGCCATACAACCCTGTAAAGGTTGAAAACAGGCTTGAACACAAAGTGTATATGAAGTTTTCAGGTAATTTAAAATAAGCCACAAGCACAGGAAATACTTCCCCTATGGAAAATGTGGTTATCCTGAAAGAAAGTGCAGAAGCAGAAATAGTCGCTGAAGTATTGGTGTCAGCTGGCAACTTTGTTGTTAAGTTTGAGGCAGGGAAATTGAAATGAAAATTTGTTGGCCAAATGATGCCAGATTATATTCATCAATATGAAATAATCATCTTAAAAAGGGGATTTCTGTGACCTTTGTTTTCCCTGCAAATGATGATAAATGTTGGGTTGAAAAGAAACAAATAATGACATTACAATTTCCCACATGGACTTGATGCTGACCTACAACTTGTCAATGCATAGTTAAATGTCATATACATAGGCTCTTGCTTTGGAGGCATTTATTTGTAAGTGTCTGTCATTGAATTGTAACAAGTTATAGTGGTCACAGATCATTTGACAGAAAACCATTTTTCCACAGTTCCCAAGAAACATCATCATATGTTTGACTCTTGTCCATGAAACAATAGCTTTTTACATATATTGCTGCAGATGGATTTCTTTTTTTGATTGGTTTTTTTAAAAGACAATAACATTATTGAAGTTATAGGTAAATTCTTAAGGTTGCAAGATTGTCATGTTGGTCACATCTTTTTAAAAAACAAGAAAAAGGAAGTATTTAAATTAAACATACTTCTTGATTTTGTTTTGGAGGGAAGATCAATAAAGTTACCACACAAATAGTTTAATGTTAATTGGAGTTCAAATAATAGTAGCTAAAACGTAAATGTTATGTACATAAGCTTCCAGCTGTTATATTGGTCACTGTGGAATTACCCTTCAATAATAGAGTGGCAGTTTTCAAACTGTGTTCAAAAAACTTTGGAATTCCATAAAAGCTTGGTAGCTTCACAATGATAGGATTATTAGTGGTGGGTGAGCTGAATGATAGACAGTTTGTCTGTCATCATTAGTATTGCAATGTGCAGCTATGAAAGGGTTAAGGTGTGTGTTCTAGGAAGGCTTGTCAGCACATATGGGGCAATGACTAGGTCGAAACATTAACACACAAGGATTCAATGGAAGATGAGCAGAGATTCTGTGAACAGCAATATGAAATGGGATCACTGAAGGTCTGAGAAATTTGAACCTCAATGGTATAGACTATGACTATGTTCATTCATAGGGGACACACACACACACACACACACACACACACACACACACACACGGTGCAGATGGAATAGTTAGAGCTCACTGTTTGTTTATAGCTCCATCAATGCACAAAAGTAATTTGCAAGGTATGAGTGGCATGGGCCCTGTCCCATGGAGCGTACAATCTAAAAGTTGATACAGAGGACAGGGAGGGAAACAGAAGTGGTGTAAACAAGATGTACATGATATAATTTCATTACTTGAGCATAGTCAATTTCTTAACTATAGTTAAGAGACTGGGTGTGAGCCATTGCAGGCTGGGTGTCATATACCTCCCCCCGCCCCCAGTTCTTCTGTTCTGGTGCGTGAATTGTCATTGCTCCTACCCTGTCAGCCTGAAGCCTACCAAAATCTCCATTAGCACTAATTGCAGTTAAGGTTTACCAGGATTTCATTTTACTTGGCATTTGAAACTTAACTGGTTATTGAGACATCAAAGATTGGTAAGCAGTATTCAGTTACAGAAATTACATAAAGATGCTTAGCATAGCTTGTAGAATTAGAAGCCTGCAGGTTCAGGTCAGCTTCTGTTTTTCAAATAAAAGGTGCTACCTCACCCTTTGGTAGCTCTCAAATAATGCATGACTATCTAATAGGTTTCACTACATTGTACTGTAACCAGATAGCCATAGAAAAAAGGCTTACATAAATCACAGTTTTGATTTATATGGAAATATTTCATCTGGAAACTTTCTTGTTCTCCAAGGTAATTGGATACTACTTAGCTTCCAGAGACCATAATATATTTCTGCTTTACTTATGATGGAGTTTACAGTGGAATAGAACTCAATCATCAATAGAAAATTAGTTGAAAATACAGGCAGTTCTTAGAATGCAAAGTTCAATAAAACTGCTGTGAGTCTTGCAGAGTCACACAGTAGACTTTAAACTTTCATTTGCCAAGCTGTTTCTAGAAGACTGAATTTCTACAATTCTAGGTGCACAAAGTACAATGGCTAAAGTGCAATCAGGTTGTATGTTAACTCTTTCCATAAATTTTCTTAGAGGAGTTTTTACTTGATATTTTGAAACAAAGCTGTTGCTGTTATCTAGTGAATTCTCTTCTAGTTATTATCATAGTTTTGAGGGGGGAATTTCCAAAATAGTAAGTTATCATTTACTACATTTATAAAATAATTACCTTAGAATTGTCATTCTGTATTCTGGCTAAGGGGAAGCTATGATGTTTAGCCTTGGAGAAAGCCACTGTTTCAAATATCCCTTTATTCTAGAATGGGAAAGGGGGAACCTGCTGCCCTCCAGATGTTTCTTGCATCGTCCTTGACCATTTGCTGTGGGGACTGGGGCTGCCCTCTTCTCGAGGACTAATATAAAGGCATTTAGAATGCATTTTAAAATGTATGCAAGATCCTGTCGGGTTAAAGTTGTTTAGATTTTAAAAAATGACTCTGCTTTCTGAATGTGGTAGCTAGGGAGCGAGGCAAAACCTTGGGTGCATATATGGTGGAGTGGAAGGAAAGTGTGTGCATGTTTCCATGTCCTTGTGCAGACAGTGTAGAACAACTGTGAACTTCAAAGACCGCAGTGTAAGAAGAAGGCATTGGATAGAGTTATGTGGGCTACGCTTATGCAATGTTACTTTCTTGAATCTGCCCTCTCCCTGCCACCCCATGCTAAGTGTGGGCAGCAGCAACAACAAACATTATACTCTTTGTGAAAGGACACCTATTCCTGGATCATTTCCCATAACATTTACTTGCCTCTTGCTATGTTCTTAATAGTCGTAGCCATAGGTATTCAGGCAGGAGTGTGCAAATCACATCAGTATCCTTAGCCTGCAGTGAGAGGTTTGAAATCAACCTTTCAAAAAAGCACTGCTGTAACTTGATTTATATCTGGCAAAGCCATAGCATTCTGAAATAAAGAACACCAGCTGTGTTTTGTGGGGTTTTGATACTCGATCGGACCTGTGCAAGCTTCATTGAAAAGAAGAGTTTTAACCACAAGAACCTTGGTCAGGCTGATCCATTTCTCTGGATAGCTCAAACATCACTGCGGAGGCCACATTGCACAAAACACATAGTAATAGACATTAGAATAGGACATTAGCAAATACAGTATTGGAATGTGCAATAGGTAATCAGCAGTGAAATGGGGGAAAGAATGATGCCCTCCCTTACCCTTTGTTTACTTCTTGTGATGAGGTGTGGAAGATTCCTGACCCATTCCACAACTTCTGCTAGAGGCCAATGTTACAGTGCATGGGAGATCCCGGGTGGGCCCAGTATCCAGACCTGGTTCAAATTCTTGCTTAACCTAGAGTGACTTGGATGAACAAATGGTAAAGCTGTGGTGGGGCTTTCCTTCTGTGCCGCTATCTCTGACACTCCTCATGCAGGAGATGCCATATGGGAACTTAGCGTTTTTCCGCAAACAACTGCATATGTCTTTTATTTTGGTTAGGCTTGAATATGCCTCAGCATGAAAGACCCAAACAGGATTTTTATATAAAGATATCTGGTGACAAAATCCTTAATCGTGCATGCCAATAGTACTGCACTATTGCACTTTTGTGGTTCTTTCTCCTCCTCTTTTCCATGGTAGATATATTCAATTTCACTCTTGTAGATTGTTGTTGTTGTTACTACTGCATCATTTCTATCCTGTCTGTCCTTCTGCAAGGAGCATAGGGCAGCAGTTATAAAAGAACAAACTACCTTTAAGTATCAAGCTTCTCAGTAAGATATGTAATTTCCCATTTAGCAATAGAAATGTCCACTTTGGATGCTGGGTATCTTCTCTACTGTGCTCCCCCTCCATAGTTTGTTTCAATCCAATATATTAATTTCCTCTCTTATATAGCGTGTTGCATTTAAGTGTAACTTTAAATAAAATCTCCAGAGGCCTCTGTTTTGATTTACAAGATTGCTTAACCCAAAAGGATCCTTCCAGCTCAACTTCCTAAAGCCTAGTCATGTTATTTTCCCCTCTGAAATATGAGCAGTTATTTTGCATCACACCCTGTGGACTGATTTGTATGTTACTTGAGTAGATAGTTTTTCTAAACCTCTTGGAAGCTTTTCCTGTTCGGTATTTTGTTCAAGCAATAAATAAATCAGATGACGTGTATGTACTGCTGTGTTTCCTTGTTCTTGACCTTTGCTTTTCAGTCATGTCAGTGTCAGTTTTAGACGTGCCGTTGTGTAATGTGGAGTTCATGTGATGAGCGTGTTCTGTCCTTAATGTTTTCTTTCTAATGCATCTTGTATCTAATCAGTTCTTGTATAGTATAGTTTAGCCTAGCCTTTTACAGCACAATCCCATGCAGTCTTACTCAGGAGTAAATCATAACAAAGTGGTACGTAGTTCTGAGTAAACATAGGATCAGGTTGTCAGTTTTTTCTAATAAGGGGAAGCACAGCATAGGTCCTAATATTAGTTTTTTCTTGTTACACTCCATGTGATAGATCTTTGCTTTTTATGTTAACAACAGAAGGTTCTGAGTTTTTTTTATAATTATTAATAGTGTTCAGGAATCTAGGAAAAGCATAGGTCCTCACTCCTAATAACAGTGGCTATAGAACTGTTTGTGGGACGCGGGTGGTGCTGTGGGTAAAACCTCAGTGCCTAGGACTTGCTGATCGTAAGGTCGGCGGTTCGAATCCCCGCGGCGAGGTGAGCTCCCGTTGTTCGGTCCCAGCTCCTGCCCACCTAGCAGTTTGAAAGCACCCTTAAGTGCAAGTAGATAAATACCGGTAGGTACCGCTTTATAGCGGGAAGGTAAACGGCGTTTCCGTGTGCTGCGCTGGTGCTGGCTCACCAGTACAGCTTCGTCACGCTGGCCATGTGACCCGGAAGTGTCTTCGGACGGCGCCGGCTCCCAGCCTCTTAAGTGAGATGAGCGCACAACCCTAGAGTCGGACACGACTGGCCCGTACGGGCAGGGGTACCTTTACCTTTACCTATAGAACTGTTTTAGGTCTTGAGCCACTGTTGAATTTTGCTGTGGCTACTTTGTATCATAATCGGTAAGACGTTATCCCAGACTTGTAAAGAGAAACTACCAGATCACCTATGGTGATTATTATTTTATTCCTGGTGAGCAGGGAGAGGAAGTGTTGTAAAACAGATTTTTTTTCTTATTCAGCCTTTCTATGTTTCCAGATAGCTAATATTAATGAGGCAAGTGGGATAATAATAAATTTGTGGCCAATGGCTATTGTGGATGTATTGCAAATCTGTGAGTGTATATATTTTCATGGGAGAGGCCAGTATATAGGCATTGCTGGGAGTGAAAGGACATGAGTGCCACCTTTGCAGTTTGTTTGTGGTAATTTAAAGTATTTCAGAAGTTCAGAGTATATTTGAGAGATGTAATGAGTTCTAGAGACTTTAATAAAATAAAGCAGCAAGGTTGGAAACAGTTGTTTTTTCTCCTCTTTCAAATGTTTTTCATGCGTAATACTGAGCACTGCAGTTCTCAAAAGAGAAAATAAGGATCTAGTCATCGCGTTCTGGATATAGTTTCTGGCTGCTTCAAAAAAACTATTGACCATCTATCTCCATGTTGCAACACCAGGTGATAGAAAGGTTTAAAGTTTCTCTTATGTGGCTTTCTCGCAGTTTCTATTGTCTTGTCACAAAAATGGACATTGGAGCCTTCTCTGAGTCACTGAAGTTTTGATTACACTAGACTGCAGCCAAGGGACTCTGAACTCATATCACCTGACCCAATCCACACAGATGTTAGGGGTGAACATTTATAAAAAGTTATAACCACAGATTCCTGTGCCATCAGGGAAACTGAACCCAATCAGTAATTATCCTGGTGGTGTTGCAATCTGTTTCTGAGCAGGCTATAAATGCAAACACTCAAGGAGCTGAAGACATGTTTAATTTTGATTAGAAGTAGGACAGTGCAGTGATAAGGAAATAAGAGTGCCAGGGTCACTTGGATCCATGTGTTTCCTTAGACACGACAGTGGTGATAGTGAACTGCTCCCCCAGCAACTGTTTTAATTGTGGTGCTTCTAGTTGGCATTCAAGGTGAAAGGATCTTTCAGGCCTGGCTGCACTCATACCAATTCATCTCTTAATGGCTGATGCAGATGCTTTGTGCAGTGTGTCTGGACCACGGTTTGCTATTGGTTCTGGAGTTCCAGAAACAAAGGGACACTTGCTGTACTTTTATGTTTCCTCCCAGTTTTACATTGAAACCCTATAGATATAAGCCCAGCCTGGTACTTTCCACATGTGTTGGACAACTATTCCCAGAATGGCCAGTGGTCTGGCATGATGGGAGTAGAAGCCCAAAACATGAATGGCAGCAGGGAAGGGATGGATGGTATAACCCTAATACAAGTACACCAATCTCATGCAATCTAAACAATTAAGAGTTAAGACTGGAGGGAAGTGTTCACTGGCCAGTAGATAAGAATCTGTAAGTCCTGTAGGCTTCCTAGTTTGTAACTAATAAAACCGGCTCCTCCAAATGAGAGATATTATCTTGGTTTGCTCGAAGGATGTGTCCTTTGCTGAAGGCTGTTTAAGACTTAATTCCATACCATGATGTGCTCAGAATGTTGATTAGTTTCTGTAACACATTTTTTGGGTGAATATTTTTGGCATGGAAAATGGGCTTTCAGGGTCTGTTAGGTGGTGAACCTATTTGCTGCCCCACTGATTCAAAACCATTTTGTGTGTTCTCTTTTTGAGGTCCAAACCAGTCATGATTCATGTGGCCACTATGATGTCACTGCAGCATGTAGATTTAATTAGTTGGTGATGTTACAGAAGGCAAACAAAGTCCTTAGCTTTGTCTTCACATGGAATGGAATGTGAATACTTTTGTGTCCTTCGGAGCCCCAGCAAAAAATGGCCAAAAAGAGTGCTCTTTTTCAGAGTGTGTGAAAATTTTAATGATTTCCCCAATGCCCCCCCCCCACAGTGATACTCAGCACTATTGTCAAAATAAAAAAAATTCCTTCCAGTAGCACCTTAAAGACCAACTAAGTTAGTTCTTGGTATGAACTTTCGTGTGTATGCACACGAAAGCTCATACCAAGAACTAAGTTGGTCTTTAAGGTGCTACTGGAAGGATTTTTTTTATTTTGACTATGGCAGACCAACACGGCTACCTATCTGTAACTCAGCACTATTGGTTACTTTTCTGAGAACTTTCAGACAGCACATCAAGCTGCAATAGTAGAGTTTAATTTGAATAATATTGTGATGTCTTCTCTTGTGTTACCTGGCTGGCTGGAGAAGGTCACATTCCTTGTATTTTGAAATGGAGATGTCCCACCCAAAATTAGATGAAATTGATTATGCTATGCTGGGAGAACTACTTATAAACAAATGACCTGATTTTCCTCTGGGTCTTTTACCTAGTTAAATAAACATGAATAGCCATGAATTTAAATTATGATTCACAAAAAGTACTTCCAAATTTTCATATGGAAGGGAGGAGTGTTAAACTCTAAGGCATTGTATTTTACCACTTTTATCAAAGTAAATGCTTATTTCGTAAAACATCAAAGAAGGGGTCAACAATCCCTTGGCAGAGATGATACCTCTTTATCTCCTCTGGATGTGATATTCCTTACCATTCATTGAAGTCTGGAACCAAACTAGATTTATGCTGTGCCACAATAACAGTTTGGGATGTGGAACCAATGCTAGTCTTAGAGTGAGATTAAAAAGTATAATTGGTTGTGTACATTTTAAGCAATGTTACCAATTGTGTAAGAAGATACATGCTTTTATTTGGAAAAAGATGAAACTGGCATTTCTGCGCTTTGGGTTCTACTCAATTCCCTGTTTGTGCCTTCTGGATTCTGTGATTTCTGAATCCAATCCTGTTCTCTCTTCATTGTTAATAATACAAGGGGGGAAGTGACTTTTGTGCATTAATGGAGCACTTCCACATTAGCAGACCTTGGAAACCCCACTAAATATGTGTGTATCTGGACTGTAGCCACACAGTCAATTCACTTTTATTTTTACATGATCCAATTATATTACAATAGCTGCTGTAGACTTGGATCCAAGTAATTTCAGATGAAGTCAAGGGGTTTCCACATACCCATTGAGTCTTTTGTGTAGCACAGATGCTTGGCATACCACAAAACTTACTTCAAAATGCCTTTTGGAGATATCTTCTGATGAACAGATTTATGCTAGAAGAACTGTTCCCACAAGCACTCCAAGTTGCATTAGTCACAGAAAGTCACAGAAGACTGCAGCTTTTCTTTCTACTTTGTACTGTTCTTGCAGAGAAAGGCTGTAGGTGAGCAGATTGTATTGGTCTCACATTCATGCATGCGCACACCTATTCCGAGTGCAAGGGATGGAGGACCTGAAAAATGACACTTCAAACCCTGTTGGACATGAAGAACTAGTTGTGCATTTCATTGGAATGTGGCCTTAATCTATCTTTCTTTTTTAAAGCATCAAAACAGAAAGTTTGCCTC
Organism: Podarcis bocagei; assembly: GCF_964188305.1. Taxonomy (NCBI): domain Eukaryota; kingdom Metazoa; phylum Chordata; class Lepidosauria; order Squamata; family Lacertidae; genus Podarcis; species Podarcis bocagei. The sequence continues at coordinate 74,162,341 of NC_138126.1, forward strand.
TCCAGAATAATTTTTAAGATTCCAATCCATCAGTATTGGTGGTTTCACAACTGAAGAATAAAAGTGATTTATCTCTGGATATGTTATTTCTGTCAAGTACTCCACATTTCTCTATTCATTTTCAACGTTATTCAATGTTAATGCCATTTGATCTATGGGGCTTCTCTTTTGATTTCTTTCAGAACCTGCAAGATTTGGACATGTCCTTTATATTTGACTGGATTTACAGTGGTTTCAGTAGTGTACTACAGTTTTTAGGTAAGACAGCTACATATGGAATGGACACTTCTGATTACTGTATGATTATATCCATATATTCATGGATGGCTCTTTGATCCAGCAAAGGCTTTCATGAATGGAAGCAGGAGAGGTATTGGGTGGGTGGGGGTAGATTCTCCCTTTCTATTCAATTACCCATCTGTTTCAGAGACTTGTGGGACCCTCCAGTTTGGGGAGCAGAGAGAACTATGGAGGGGAGGGAAACCAGCAAAATATACCTCCCTCCATCTTGCCTTCAAAGAAACCCCTGCTGATTAGAGAGCTGTCTGTGGATGGAAGGATGGCCTTGGATACAATCAACTGTCATGATACTAATCTGCTAGCAGTCCACCTCACTAATGTTCCATTTCTGGTTTAATTTTTCCTTAGCCTATGCCGTACCATGCAACCTATCTTTACTAGACAAATAAATTAACCTGCTCCTGGCAGTTACAGTGGAAGGGGAGCCACAGAAATACACAGCACTGTTATGACTCCATGTGCCATGTTCTTCTCCCTTGCTCTGCAAAACATGAGAAGCTGGAGTGGAAAGCACAGTACTTCCAGTCGGCAATGTGAGAAAGGAAGCTGCTTGACAGCTGCCAAATTGGGCAGCATCCTTCTGAGAGCTGATTTTCTTTTCTGAAAGATGCCAACTGTAAAGCGTGTTGTGCTATTAATAAAATCATAGGAACCTGCTTTATACAGAGTTGGATCATTGGTCCATGCAGTACAATCAAGTGACTAAGTACTATCATAGAATCATAGAATTGTAGAGTTGGAAGGGACCCCAACGGTCATCTTGTCCAATCCTCTACAATGCACTAGTTCAGGCTTCCTCAACCTTGGTCCTACAGATGTTTTGGCCTACAACTCCCATGATTCCTCCTAGCTAGCAGGACCAGTGGTCAGGGATGATGGGAATTGTAGTCTCAAAACATCTGGAGGGCTGAGGAAGCCTGCACTAGTTAATAATCACTATGGTCTACTCATTACAGACTGACCACTACCTCTATAAATTAGCTTCTGTACCACAAATATATACTTTGAATTGGGGATAGTAATAAAGCCTCAATTAAAAACTAAAATGTAGTAGCATTTTCAGTTTGGTCTATAAAATGTTAAAGCGGCCTGTCGAAGCCTTAACAATGTACTTGTTCGCAAGTCTTCCTGAAGAGAGAACACACCTTTTCTAATTGATTGAAACTGCCACTGGTTATTGTAAAATGCTCTTATCCCTGCTGAATTGCCTGCACCCCTGATAGGCCTTCTGACTTTGTCCAGTTTGGCAGCAATAAAGGCACCTTTGTATCATAGTACGCTTAGCAGCAGCGAACTTTGCCCTTCAAATCATTATGAGCCACAGTTTTGCTTGGGGCAGATCTTTTGTAACAGATGAACTCAGACTGCCTCTTAAAGCTATCTAGGTTACTCACTAGCATGACAAACATAATAAATTGTACAAACCAGCACTGAACTGCAGATTACACATGTTTACTCAGAAGTAAATTTAAACTATGTAATGGGGCTTGCCTTGCTCAGAAATAAAGATGCATGGGATTGCAGCTCTGGGTATTGAAATGGTTTAAGATGGCCCATTTGTAAACTCCTAAAGGAGGAAAATACATCTTATTGAGAAGAATAAATCACTTTAACTTTACATATATATATATATATATATATATATATATATATATATATATATATATATATATATATATGCTTTCGTAGATTTTCACGGGTACAGGAATGCAGGTTTTGGTGTCTTCGGGTGTCTTCCCGTGTAAGAGTTGGGGTGTCTAGGCGACGTTTCGACGAGGTCTCACTCGTCATCTTCAGGCTGGTGCTTTTGGCTTCTTGTTACTAGAACAGAGCAGGATCTCAGTGTTTGAGTTCCTATAAATACTGTTGAGGGGGTGTGGTGTATAGCCTCCAACGTTCTGGGCAGAGAGGGAGTTCCCAGGTTAGTGTGCCTTTTCTTCTTTTGTTCCTTAATTACTTGAGGGATATCTTGAGTGATTTCTTGAGTGATATTCTGAGTACCACTTAGGAGGGTCATTAGGTGTGGATTAGTTGCTAAAGTTTTCGTGTCTTGACCTCTTGAGCTTGTGAAGAGTTTTTCTGAGAAGATGGCTGTACTGCACTTAGTTGTGCTCTGGCTTGGCTTCGTGTATAGGGGCGAGCTGTGGTTTTGTGCCCTGTGCCAGCCAGATCTGTGTAGGGATTGCAGGGGGGTGCAGCATCCGGAGGTGCCACTATGGTTTGGCTACTGGATGGTGTCTGTACTTTATCTGTGGAGAGGGTCTGGGTTTGGGTCTGGTGTGGTTGATTGGAGATGGCGTTCTGTGTGTCTCTGGTTCTGGTGTCGGTTTTTGTGGGGAGGGCTAATTTCCAGATGTCTGGCAGGCGGGACGTGTCGTCACGCTTGTTCATGTTGTGAGGGTGTTTCTCTATCTCGATGGCTTCCATGATTATTCTCTTGTGGTGATGTTCCATGTTAAAGAGCAATTTGGAATCTGCAAAATTAATTTCGTGTCCTGTTTCTTTCATGTGTTGGTAAAGAGAGGAAGTTTTTTCTTCTTTTTTTGACGGCATTCTTGTGTTCTGCGATACGTGCATTTATTCGTCTGTTTGTTTGTCCAATGTACGTGGCTGGGCAGACTTTGCAGGGTATTTCATAGACCCCTTGGTTTTCTAACTGGATTTTATCTTTTGGGTTTCTGAGGATATTGGCTATTTTTTGGTTGGTGCAAAAGGCTGTTTTGATATTGTGTTTATGGAGGATTTTGCTAATTTTATCTGTAGTGCCCTTGATATAAGGAAGGAGGGCCATGCCATTGTTTTCTTCTGTGTCTTGGTTTTTGGGGGGTGTTTCTTTTTGGATTAGCTTCGTAACCCTGTTTTGTTGGTATCCGTTGGCGATTAACACATTTGAGAGATTCTGTAACTCAGTTGTCAAGTGGTCTTTGTCAGCCAGGCGTTTGGTTCTGGAGATGAGAGTCTTGGCTACGGAGTTTATTTGTGCAGGGTGGTGGTGTGATTGTGCATGTAAGTAGCGGTTGGTGTGTGTTTTTTTCCGGTAGATAGTGTGTCCTAGGGAGCCATCAGGTTTTTTGTAGATTAGGACGTCAAGGAAGGGAAGTTGGTTGTTGGCTTCTATTTCCATAGTGAATTGTATTTTGGGGTGTAGGCTGTTGAGATGTGTGAGGAAGCTATCTAGTTTTTCCTTCCCGTGTGGCCAAATTACAAAGGTGTCGTCAACATATCTGAGCCAAAGTTTGGGTTTGTGTTCTGACTTGTCTAAAGCATTGGTTTCAAAGTGTTCCATGTACAGATTTGCGATGACCGGTGAGAGGGGTGATCCCATAGGTGCTCCTTCTATCTGTTTATATCTTTGTCCATTGTGGATGAAGTACGTGTTGGTTAGGCAGTGGTTGGTCAGGTCCAGGATGTATTCGGGGGGATTGTATTTGTTTTGAATGGCTGTCAAGGCTTCATTAATGGGCACTTGTGTGAAGAGAGATACAACATCGAAGCTCACAAGTAGGTCATCGGGATGTAGGTTTTGCTTCTTTATTGTTTCTATGAACTGGAAGGAGTTTGTAATCGCTTCACACGTTACAAACTCCTTCCAGTTCATAGAAACAATAAAGAAGCAAAACCTACATCCCGATGACCTACTTGTGAGCTTCGATGTTGTATCTCTCTTCACACAAGTGCCCATTAATGAAGCCTTGACAGCCATTCAAAACAAATACAATCCCCCCGAATACATCCTGGACCTGACCAACCACTGCCTAACCAACACGTACTTCATCCACAATGGACAAAGATATAAACAGATAGAAGGAGCACCTATGGGATCACCCCTCTCACCGGTCATCGCAAATCTGTACATGGAACACTTTGAAACCAATGCTTTAGACAAGTCAGAACACAAACCCAAACTTTGGCTCAGATATGTTGACGACACCTTTGTAATTTGGCCACACGGGAAGGAAAAACTAGATAGCTTCCTCACACATCTCAACAGCCTACACCCCAAAATACAATTCACTATGGAAATAGAAGCCAACAACCAACTTCCCTTCCTTGACGTCCTAATCTACAAAAAACCTGATGGCTCCCTAGGACACACTATCTACCGGAAAAAAACACACACCAACCGCTACTTACATGCACAATCACACCACCACCCTGCACAAATAAACTCCGTAGCCAAGACTCTCATCTCCAGAACCAAACGCCTGGCTGACAAGGACCACTTGACAACTGAGTTACAGAATCTCTCAAATGTGTTAATCGCCAACGGATACCAACAAAACAGGGTTACGAAGCTAATCCAAAAAGAAACACCCCCCAAAAACCAAGACACAGAAGAAAACAATGGCATGGCCCTCCTTCCTTATATCAAGGGCACTACAGATAAAATTAGCAAAATCCTCCATAAACACAATATCAAAACAGCCTTTTGCACCAACCAAAAAATAGCCAATATCCTCAGAAACCCAAAAGATAAAATCCAGTTAGAAAACCAAGGGGTCTATGAAATACCCTGCAAAGTCTGCCCAGCCACGTACATTGGACAAACAAACAGACGAATAAATGCACGTATCGCAGAACACAAGAATGCCGTCAAAAAAGAAGAAAAAACTTCCTCTCTTTACCAACACATGAAAGAAACAGGACACGAAATTAATTTTGCAGATTCCAAATTGCTCTTTAACATGGAACATCACCACAAGAGAATAATCATGGAAGCCATCGAGATAGAGAAACACCCTCACAACATGAACAAGCGTGACGACACGTCCCGCCTGCCAGACATCTGGAAATTAGCCCTCCCCACAAAAACCGACACCAGAACCAGAGACACACAGAACGCCATCTCCAATCAACCACACCAGACCCAAACCCAGACCCTCTCCACAGATAAAGTACAGACACCATCCAGTAGCCAAACCATAGTGGCACCTCCGGATGCTGCACCCCCCTGCAATCCCTACACAGATCTGGCTGGCACAGGGCACAAAACCACAGCTCGCCCCTATACACGAAGCCAAGCCAGAGCACAACTAAGTGCAGTACAGCCATCTTCTCAGAAAAACTCTTCACAAGCTCAAGAGGTCAAGACACGAAAACTTTAGCAACTAATCCACACCTAATGACCCTCCTAAGTGGTACTCAGAATATCACTCAAGAAATCACTCAAGATATCCCTCAAGTAATTAAGGAACAAAAGAAGAAAAGGCACACTAACCTGGGAACTCCCTCTCTGCCCAGAACGTTGGAGGCTATACACCACACCCCCTCAACAGTATTTATAGGAACTCAAACACTGAGATCCTGCTCTGTTCTAGTAACAAGAAGCCGAAAGCACCAGCCTGAAGATGACGAGTGAGACCTCGTCGAAACGTCGCCTAGACACCCCAACTCTTACACGGGAAGACACCCGAAGACACCAAAACCTGCATATATATATATATATATATATATATATATATATATATATATACTATCTGCAAACACAGCACAACCCCACTGTTTGCATTACTGTAGTGCATTGTACTTGGGGTTGCCTTTGAAGGCTGTTTAGAAACAACAGTTGGTTCAAAATACAGTAGTTACATTACTGCCTGGAACAGAATGAATTATAATCCAGTTCTTTAAAAAAAATAAAATCCCAATATATTTTCAAATACATTTTAAGGGAGGGGTAGAGAACCTGTTACCTTCCAGTTGGTTTTACACCCCCAAAATCCCCATCAGTCTCGACTAGCATGGCCAACCATTAGGGATGCCCCAGAGCACACCTGGTCCAAGGAATTGTAGGAAACTAAAATGGCAGCTTTCATTGGGAAACAGAAATGGTGGTGTTTGTATGCACACTGGAGGGCACTATGCTAGGGACCTTCTCAAATCTGGTGCAGGCCCTGGATAGGTCTTTTCTGAGGTAGCATCCTCACTTTTAAATTATTTCCCTGGTTGCAAGTCTGGGGAGGAAAGGAAAGATGAAAAAGATTTTTATTCCCCCCCTCCCCAGGTTTTTAAAGCTATTAGGTCTTTTTAAAAGCTCTGCTTTTGGTGGTTGCTGTCTTTTAAAAAAAGTGGTGTTGTTTTCCTGATTTTCATTGTGGATTTTAAATTTCATCATAAGCCGATTTGAGAATCTGTTGAACTGAAGAGCAGGGCAGCAAAAGCTAAAAATATAGATTGTATAAACCATTTAGGACCAGCAGTGTGAAGAGCTTCACTGCAATTTTGAAGCAAATGTGTGACATCATTATGTTTATGACACACAGGAGTTCATCTTCATCTAAAGGTCTGCTGGTGCTTTTCATCACATCCTGAATGTGTCTAAAATAGTATTGTGTTCATAATTCTTACACAGAGATAGTCTATGTGTGAGAAGCATCATTTGTGAAGTTAGCTAGACTTTCAGAGCTGAGGCCCCAAGCACCCTGGGAACTCCCACCACTGCCCCCCTGGTGATCAGGAGGAGCATTAGTGGCTGTCATCACCTGCTGCCTTTTACATGCTTCTGAGGATTGGGGCCCTCTGGTGGGAACCCTCCTCCTCCTCCTCAGGGGCAGCAGTAACTACGAGAAGGGCTGTGGCTCATTGGTTCAAGCACATATTTTGCATGCAAAAGTTCAAAAAGCAATCCTGCTGCCAGTCGGTGTAGACAGCGCTGGCTATAGATGGGCCAATGGTCTGATACAGTATAAGGTAGCGTCTTTTATTCCTAGACTGGATGTTCAGAAATTTTGCCGGGTAAGCAGAGCTCTCTGAAATCCCCTGCAGCTGCTCAGAGAGAACATAGGAAGCTGCCTTATACCATTCATCTAGTCCAGGATTTTCTATGCTGACTGGCAATGGCCCTCGAGGGTTTCAGGTACGGGTCTCTCCCAACCCTAGGTGGAGACACCTGGGATTTATGGCCCTTCCCAGTCAAGTGTCAAAATTCACCGTTTATGGGTAAGTTGTTAAAAGTGAATAACCCCTGTTAGCTCAGTTGGTAGAGCATGAGACTCCTAATCTTGGGGTTGTGGACCTGAGCCCCACATTGGGCAAAAGATTCCTGCCTTGCAGGGGGTTGGACTAGATGACCCTCGAGGTCCCTTCCAACTCTATAATTCTATGACTCACCTTAAAAAATCAGTACATGGATAAAGCATGAATTTTAAGCTAGGATGTTTTATTTTAGGCTCTGAAACGCATTCATTTTCCATTCCTTTTGTGATGATGCATGCTAATGGAAGGTTGTTTTTTAGCCTTTCAGGCTACATTTTGTTATGACTGAGGGAAAAGCACACTCAAAACTGACTTTGTTCTGCAGGCCTTCAGAGCAATACATGATTAGTAATTTTAAATGTTTCTGAAAAGGAGATTGGCACTGTGGGGGAGGGGTAATTGACTGAGAACTCACTGAGAAAGGAATAACTTTTAGAACTCAACAGATGTTTTATCACTTTTCATCTTTGCAATTTCTGCTTGAAGATTTGTGTGCAGCTCTGAAACTTTCCCTTTCTCATTTCTTTTTTCATGGTCAGCTTAGTTGGCTCAGTAAAACTCAGTTCAGTTGACTCCTATTCTCTATTATTCATTATTCAAATGGGCTTAAATTAAAAACGGCATTTTAGAAACATAACTATAATTGCATTATAATCATAGTAATGTGTTAGGAAACATCTGAGGGCTGACTTGTTGTTCAGCTAAGGAGAATGTCTGCCTGGATCAAAACACAAACATTCATAATGTAGATATACATACCCAAGTGACTTCGACTCCCATTATTCCTGACCATTGGCCATGCTAAATTGGAATTGATGGGAACTGAAGCCAAGCAACATCCAGAAAGCTGCAGGTTCGCTATTCCTGATCTAGTTCAATAGTCTACTCTGGCAGTGGCTCCCCAAGATATCAAACAGGTTTTCCACATCTCTTGCTATTGGATGCTTTTATCTGGAATTGTCAGGGAATCATCCTAGAAGCTTAGCATGCCAAGCATGTGCTCTGTCACTGACCTATGACCCCTTCCCAAATGTTGTGGAGATCTTAGTTGGAGCCTCCTACGCTTGTTGTACTGCATTCTTCTCTTAGTTTTAGCAGATAAACTTGAGCTAGAATGATATCCTGTCTTAAAGGTGTCATCCTCTTTTCATCTTTTCTAGAGTAACCTGATCCTGAATACTTGCATTGACATATGTAGAATGTTTTGAGATTATGTGATGACAGGGTTATGTGATGATAGGGAAATTGTTGTGTTCCATCCTAAATAAGCATTTAGCAAAACTTAATCATCAGACATTCTATTATGATGAGACACTTGTGAAAATTAGTACTTACTCATCAAATACTTTTATCTTTTCCAGGACTGTACAAAAAAACTGGTAAACTAGTATTCCTTGGTTTGGATAATGCTGGGAAAACGACTCTCCTACATATGCTTAAAGATGGCAGACTGGGTCAACATGTCCCCACACTACATGCAAGTAAGTCAATATATCCTTTCTCTCATACAGTGGTACCTCTGGTTACGAACTTAATTCGTTCCAGAGGTCCGTTCTTAACCTGAAACTGTTCTTAACCTGAGGTACCACTTTAGCTAATGGGGCCTCCCGCTGCTGCTGTGCCGACGCCTCGCAATTTCTGTTCTCATCCTGAGGTAAAGTTCTTAACCCGAGGTACTACTTCCGGGTTAGCAGAGTCTGTAACCTGAAATATTCGTAACCCAAGGTGTCTGTAACCCGAGGTACCACTGTAATATGCCCAGTGCTGCTTTAAATCTCAGGACTTTAGTAGACTATTGAACTAGATCAGGAATGGGGAACCAGAATAAACTCTTCAGTTCAGTGTGAGTTAGACTGCAACCTTATGCAGGCTTGCAGGTGATTAGTAGCATTTACTTCCGGGGAAGCATGTATAGGGTCAGTTTCATCACCTTGTTCTATATAGTGGTACCGCTAGTAACAAACTTAATTTGTTCTGGAGGTCCGTCGGCATACAATTTCCGTTCTCATCCCCGGGCAAAGTTCTCAACTCGAGGTAACTCTTCCAGGTTAGCCGCGTTTGTAACCTGAAGCGTTTGTAACTCGAGGTACCACTGTAATGCAGTATGATTATTACCTTTACTAGAGAATAGTTTGCTGTAAGATAGGGTTTTGAAAAATAGTATTTTCTGTTTCTGCAGCTGCAGAAGAGCTGACAATTGCTGGTATGACTTTCACTACTTTTGATCTAGGCGGACATACCCAAGGTAAGTGATGCCAACATGCAGAAGGCTTCTTTTAACATGTTAAGCTTCCTTTGTTGCACATCAAAAGTTATTGCATTGCAAAAGGGTTGTGTATTTAATTCTGAAAACATTCCTGATTTTATTAAATTTTTACTGTAGTCTACTTGTTCTGTTATATACACATGTAAGGTGTGTGGGATGTTGGACTTTTTCATCAACACAGACTGTGCACAGCGACTGGAGTGTAGAAATAAAAGCCTGTCCGCAATATCTTTGCTTAGTTTTAATTTTGAAAATGTAACAGCCAAACGCTGCAAGCCATCACCTCTCCTCACCAGTAGCATACAAGACATATGATCAACTTAAATACAGTTTTCAAATAATCAGTTATCCTATCACATCCCTTCCTGCATTCGGTGCAGAAAGTAACTCCCCTTCTAATTAGGCAAAAAGTTGAGAGATCACAGGTGTGCAGCTAAGTAGGTCAAACTGCAAACATACACCTGTGAGCTTCAATTAACCAACCCCATTCACTGACCACTTTAAGATAAAGAAAAACCAACACACTGACTTGAGTGTGAGCTACAGGATGGTTCAACTGCAATATTTGTACTTAATAGAATGGAAGCAGTGCATTACACTTATGGTGATAGAATTTTCTAACAGGTCCAGGATTATTGCAGCATTTAATTTTCAATGCAATACTAAAAGTCAATGTGTGCCTTTAATTAGTCTCTGATTCTTTGGAGAGCTTAAAGTTGTGAAACACCTTTGTTTTCATTATACACAATAAAAATAGGTTAAGGCAGCAATTTGATCAAGTGGATTTGAGTTAATAGTTGTATCCAATGCAGTTCATTGTGTTCCTGGAACAACTTCGGCTCATGCAATGGAATTCTCCCTTCCTCTCCTACCCCTGTGACCCCAAAATCTGTTCCAATTGGATTGGGGAACCCCCAGAGCAGATTTGGTAGGCTCTTAAGATTTGGAAGAAAGGAGAGAAAGGGGAAGTTCCACAATTACATTGGATACAACCCCCCACCCTTACAGTGAACTGATCCTCAAATATTTCTTGGTTTTGTGTTTAAATACTTCAGCATGGATACTGGGTATCCGGTGGATCAAAGAGGGCATTTCCTAGAATTTGTTAGAGGCTGAAACAGAAAATATGTTATTGTCTTGGGGTGGTTTAATTTTTTAGGAGATAAATCTTCTTCTTCTTTGGCGATCACTTGTAGCCGAGAAAGATTGTCTTCCATAAACACGTGTTTAGGAGATAAATATTTCTAATGGCGATACGGCCATTTTGTTGTGTTTTTTAAGTTCTACCACGAAGTTTAGCATTCTTTTTTAAAACTTGCAAGCCATGTACTGTAGCACACATTTAGAAGTGGATTTATAGCTATTAAGGCTGTTTCTTGCAGTAAAACTAATATGGTTTTTCAGTTTTAAACCCAGTACTTCACACTGTAGAACAAAAGAGAGTGGGCTTTTAAAAAGCTTTTAAATATATCTCCTAATGCCCTTTTAAAAGTTTCTGCTCCTTAATGAGGTGTTACTATGAATAGAGTTAGAAGAATAACAGATAATTTCCTCTTGCAGCTCCTTTATAACTCTCTTTTGTTAGCTCGCAGAGTGTGGAAAAACTATCTGCCTGCCATCAATGGGATTGTCTTTCTGGTGGATTGTGCAGATCGTGAAAGACTGGCTGAATCAAAGCAAGAAATTGATGTGAGTTAGTAATCTACTTGGTATTTGTAAAATACTAGTGAAGTGTGTGACATTTTGATGGATGGGGAAAAGAGGGAGAGTCTGTGTTTTGCAGGGACGGGGGTGGGCATTGCATCTGTATGGCTACAGCATCATATATGACTCAATAAAATAAAAATAAAAAGAGAACTTTTTGGGGAAAGGTTATCTTGCTGGAGACTGGTGCATAAGAGCAAATGGGACATTGCCCCACCAGTGTTAGTCTTCCTATTTAAAACCACCCCAGGGGTGGTACTACCTGTCAGCTTAATTCTCCTTAGTCTATAGCAGGGGTAGGCAACCTAGAATCATAGAGTTGGAATAGACAACAAGGGCCATCGAGTCCAACCCCCTGCCAAGCAGGAAGCACCATCAGAGCACTCCTGACATATGGTTGTCAAGCCTCTGCTAAGGCCCATGGGCCAGATGCGGCCCAATCACCTTCTCAATCCGGCCCGTGGATGATCCAGGAATCAGTGTGTTTTTACATGAGTAGAATGTGTTCTTTTATTTAAAATGCATCTCTGGGTTATTTGTGCGGCATAGGAATTTGTTCATTTTTTTTCCTTCAAAATATAGTCCGGCCCACGAGATGGTCTGAGGGACAGTGGACCGGCTGAAAAAGGTTGCTGACCCCTGGTCTATAGGTTGTCCTTGTAGAACTCTGAAAATAGGATGAAGGGAACAAAACTAGAATTGGTTGGCTCTGGCTCCACCTACTGTTAGTCTCCCTGCCTTCTGCCCCATCAGTCTCATTAGGCACAAGCCGTCACTGGATTATCTGATTGCATTTGATTTTCACAGCTTTCTATCATATTTGGTATTTCTACTGGGTTTTTTGTGGTTTTTTTTTAAAAAAAATTAATCATTTTTTCAATACAAACAACACCACCAAAAGACACATACAACAAAAACCATAATAACACTAATAACACAATTTGACAATTCAGATTTGAATACTGATATACCTATGACTGGTGCGCGGGTGGCGCTGTGGGTAAAAGCCTCAGCGCCTAGGGCTTGCCGATCGAAAGGTCGGCGGTTCGAATCCCCGTGGCGGGGTGCGCTCCCGCTGCTCGGTCCCAGCGCCTGCCAACCCAGCAGTTCGAAAGCACCCCTGGGTGCAAGTAGATAAATAGGTACCGCTTACCAGCGGGAAGGTAAACGGCGCTCCGTGTGCTGTGCTGGCTCGCCAGATGCAGCTTTGTCACGCTGGCCACGTGACCCGGAAGTGTCTCCGGACAGCGCTGGCCCACGGCCTATAGAGTGAGATGGGCGCACAAACCCCAGAGTCTGTCAAGACTGGCCCGTTCGGGCAGGGGTACCTTTACCTTTACCTTTATACCTATGACTACACCTTTTTAACAATATTTCCCCACCTCTCCTCCCCCTACTTCCCACCACTGCCCACCTTATTGCTTAAATATTCCTTCCAGATTTCTTCATATTTATCCATTCTTAATTTACATCGACATGCAATTCGTTCGTATGTAGCTAGTCTGTCCATATTATCAATCCATGTGCTCAGTGGAATCTTTCTACAGGTTTTATACATTTCTTAAATATGCAGTTCTGTAAAGCTTTATTTTACTTCCCTGGTTAATTAATGAATCTTTGTTTAGTTTAATGGAGGAAAGCCATGTTATGGTTGATTAATATGTAGCCATTCTCTCTATTTTTGAATATATTTTGGCCTTGATGTAAGAGTGAGAGAGAGATCCTTCAATGAAATATTTTTAAAGGTGTCAGAATTTTCTCCCATCTTTTCTCCATTGACTCTATGAAGCTTCACTTCATGTATGTTGTATGTGAATGTATAAAACCTAACACATGTGTCTTTCCTCTCTACATAGGCACTTATGACAGATGAAACTATTGCTAACGTGCCTATCCTAATTCTTGGTAACAAGATTGACAGACCAGAAGCCATCAGTGAAGAAGGGCTACGAGAGATGTTCGGTTTGTATGGCCAGACAACAGGAAAGGTATTAATTGTCTTGTTCCCATTACTTCAAAATACGTAATTTCAATGTGCCTATCATTTTCTCCCCCCAGTGTTTCTGTGGTCTGCTTTACTGAAAGCTTGCATATATCATATTTTTCCATCTAAGATGCCCCCATGTATAAGACGCCCCCTATTTTTTGGGACTCAGATTTAAGAAAATGGGGGGAGATGGCCCAGAGTATGACACGCCCTAATTTTTGACATTATTTTTAGGGGGGAAACCTAGTCTTATACATGGAAAAGTACAGTAATTCTTTGTTGGTTCCATATTGTTCTCAAGATGCATTTTTAAAAGGATGCTTACAGGACTTCATAGATTCCTTTTTAAAATAAGTCACTAACAAGTAAGCCTTTACAGATTACTTGCTCACCATAAAGCCAAGCTGGCTTTGTTAAATTGTACTTTTAATATAATACAGATTTTTTAGAGCTAATTGTCTAATGGAAATCTGAATTGTTGCCTTGTGAAATGTTCTTGCTAATGCCTCTAGCAATAAACCGAAGGGTTCCAATTTTAAACAAAGTTTATTTTAAATATTTTAATTAAATATAATTATAACTTGGGTTGTGTCATTTACAATAGGCAATTTTGAATACCAGAAGCAGATTTCTCTATTATTTCTTGTGCTTCTGAAAATGTTACCACCCACTCATCTGAAACCTACTTTTCTATGCTCAGGAAATAAGCCCTCCCTGAACATGAATGACAATGGAGAGAAAGACACTTGCCTTCTAGCGCTAGGAGAACCTATTCCCTCAGTGGTTGTGTCTTTATGGAATCACAGAATTGTAAAGCTGGAAGGGGTCCTGTTGGTCATCTAGTTCAACTCTCTGCACTTTATTCTGCTAGAGGCGAGAAATCCTGTTAGTATAGTGGAGAGGCCTCAAAACTAGCACAGAACCAAAACATACAGCAGTACTGCATAGGTAGCAGATCACCCTTGTAAGGTACTTGCAGGGTGGGTGCAACAGAGATGGAACCTGAGTTTTCCCAGAAAATGAGTTTTTATTGAGAAAGCAAAATAAAAGGCAGTTGTGTGTTAACCAGGCTTCCTCAACCTCAGCCCTCCAGATGTTTTTGGCCTACAACTCCCATGATCCCTAGCTAGCAGGACCAACGGTCAGGGATGATGGGAATTGTAGTCTCAAAACATCTGGAGGGCCGAGGCTGAGGAAGCCTGGTGTTAACTGTTGAAGACAGTCCCAAAGAAGAGAGGGGTAGAGGTGAAAAGAACTATAAGGCTGAATTGTTTTCAATTATAGCTCCCTACCCAACTTCTAGGTTGGATTACTGTAGTGATCTTTAACAGGGTTTGGAGAACTGGCCAGAAGAGGGTTACAGTCACCATATTGGTCTCAGCTGATAGGAAGTCATTCAGTTTGGCTACTTGAGGCTCAAAAGGTACAGAGAAATGGGAAAGATTGAGTTTCAATTTATTGACCCACCTTTTTCTTTTTTATGTCATTTTCAGGGGAATGTTTCAGCGAAAGAATTGAACACCCGACCCTTAGAAGTCTTCATGTGCAGTGTGTTAAAGAGGCAAGGCTATGGTGAAGGATTTCGTTGGATGGCACAATACATTGATTAATGCCAAAATCACATTAGTACATACTATCCCAAGCCTGTTCATTATTTGATCTCTCAGTGTACATAACTTGAACTCAATAGACTTTGGTTACAATAGCGTATTTTTTTTATTATTGTATCAATTGTGTTAAATTTTAAGTGTAAAGACTGAAAATGGATTTTAAGCAAGTTTGTCAATTTTGATCTTGTAACATTAGTCTCTAGTCCTATAAAACCACTTTCTTTTGGGATTCATAGCTTGTCTCTTGTCTGCAGTCCTTTTTTGTGTGACAGTGACTTTCTAGCTCAGTATGGTTTTTTTTAATGCACTTTTTAACAGCTCAACTCTGCAGATTTGTTGGTCATATATAATGCTCATCATGTTAAATTTTTATGTACTTTTTTCAAAACTGGTTTTATAAATGTAGAGTGTATAACCACCTCTCAAAGAATAGTAATGAATCAGCTTACGGATAATTGCATGATGCCTTACAGTTTTCAATAATATACTTTCTTATGCAACGTCATGCAATAAAACTAAATCCCATTTCTTGACATCTTTAATGGGAAATACTTCATTTTAATGTGTCTTAACCTAGTAAGGATGTCTCAAAATGTGAATATGTGGGGTAGCTTTTTGAAATGCAGTATAATTTCAGTGCACTGTAGATTTTTTAATTTATTTATCTGATTACTTTTTTGCTGGGAATTAATCCAATTAATTTTAACCATGTTTTCTGAATATCAGCATTCATTCACAGTTCTCCACGTTGTACAGCAAGAGGTACCATGATCTCACTGTATCATAGTACTAGTGAATGCCTGGATTTCGTGCAGGAATTTAAAGAACCACAGGAAGAAAGAAAGGCTTTGTGCCCTGCTGCATCCATAGGTTAAAGAGTGTTTTGCACAAGCTTCTGGGATGTGGCAAAGGTGGATAATTTAGGATGGCAGTCTATTGGCCTAAGGAATAGGGCAGTGTATTCAGCACTTAAGATCTACAAGATTTTGTTTTTCTGGGTTTTCTAAATTTTTTCTAGATTTTGTTCACTAGGGTTGAGGCCTCTGAGTGTTTATACCCCCTACCTTGGGCAGTTTTCATTCCTCTTGGAAGTGTTTGTGCATTCTGTTAGTTGCTATGCAGTGTTTGTTATCTCTTATCAGCCAGTACTCCTTAGGAAGGAGATTCCTAGCTGCCCATTTTGGCTATGATACAATGCTTTCTTTAATGAACTGTTCATGGGTTGATGAAATTGATAGCTGTCGTGCAGAGAAGAAGCTTTGCAGTTACCTCATTCATGAGTAGGTACTACGTTGTGATTTTTGGAATAGTTTAAGATTCTTGGCAGAGGTGATTGATCTGGGGTACTACCTACAAAAGTAAGCATCTCCTTAATGTAAGAGTCATGTGAGGAGCAGGGACTTGGCTCCTTCCTGTCACAATAAACAATTATTGTGGCACCCAAACATAACCTATGTCATGTAATACATCAAATACTTATTTTTGAAGTATGGCCAGAGATTGTTATAATGTTGAGACTTCAAGGATAGCTTTTCTATGTATCTATATCCGAGTATGGCTGCTGCTACTTGGTACCTGATTTTAACTCTGCTTACCACTGTACTATGCAAGTAAAACCATTTTAAACTGGTTTAACTATGTGGCATTCCCTAGAGAAAACGATGGACTGTAATTTTGAGACGCTGCTAAGAATTTTAAGATTTCTCCAACTTCAGTACAAGGTTACAGTTTCTACAGTTCTCGCTTGGAAGGGAGGAACTGACAGTTTGGTTATACTTCCCATATTGCTCATTCTGCATATTTCTTCTGTAGCCTTGTTCAAAGTGAGTGCTCCATTTTTTTCCATGGAAAGAAGAGTCTTTGTTTATTTAGAAGGCTTTCAGATATTGAAGACATCTTTTCAAGAAGTACAAAAAATTCTATCACTAAAATCAAGTGAGGGCAGATGTAGTGCTTTTGAAAACAGCTGCCTAAATATCAGATGTTGCAAAAGAACTTGAAATATGGCTTATTGCTGTTAACATGTGTTTAATATTTTTCTTGATTTATCATTTTAAAATATAACACTTCCAGGTTTGTTGGTGAGAGGCAGAATAATTCTTTAATTTACTTGTGCTTGAATCACCATCTGAGTCCCAGTATCGTACCAATAAAGTTAATTTAGGGCTTTGAATACATTTATACAGATTATTGTTGATACTTTTCCTGGGTGTCTTGACTTTCATTGGAATCCTTTCAGTAGTCAAATATGAGATGTTGTTGGGCTCCAGCTTCTGTCAACTCCAACAAGTGTGGTGAATGGTCAGGGATGATAGGAGTTACAACCCATCAATACCTGGTGGGTCACAGGTTTCCCCATCACTGAATTACGGACTGAACACACAATCATATTAGCTGATAGACTGGGCAGACCTTCATATATGAGTGTAATTATCACATAATATTTCACGCATGCATAAGGAAATACAACAGCTAAAGGTTTCCACCTTGTGACCTAAACATTTTTCTAGGGTTTTAAAATAGTGGTGTGACGACAAGAGCATTTTGGAGACTAGGCCTGTCATGTAACTAGTGAAGAAAGACGCTATCCTGTCAAGATATGTTGTTTAGTGGTGCAGGAACGCCTTATCAGTCTCATTCTGAGCTGTAACAGTAGGGGAGAGGTATTAAGAATTAAAATGAATAGGCTAATGCTTTAAGAAGCATTATGTAAGGCTTTGTTTTGTTTTTTAGCACATGCCCCTATTATTCTTCACACCCTAGGGCCCCAATTTCAGGACTGCTCCACACAAGGCATTAAGAAATTAATTTCACATGTGGGGAACTTTCATGGATCCCCAACTGGCAGCAAAGCAGAGGCTTGATACATGGGGTATAACAAACATGTGATAAGCATCAGTAGACGCCTGTATTGGCAATTCATGTTCCAGCCCAGTGTTGTTGTTGTTTTTAATGTGATATGATCATCCTTTTTCCCTTTGGGTTTTTACAGTCTTCTCTTGGAGTACCTTGTCAGTATTTATAGAATGAGAAATCGGACACTGGTTATGTTTGGACATAACACTAAACTATGGTTTAGTTCAGGACGGTGAATCTGTGGCCCTCCAGCTATTGGCCTACAACTCGAATCATCACTGATCATTTGCCATGCTGGCTGGGGAGTCCAAAAATGTCTGGAGGACCACACATTCTCTATCCCTGGTTTAGTGCTTTAAAAATGAGCCTAGACTCCTCCTGGGCTTGTGTGCTCTCTTCTCCTTCTCCAGTGTGATGGTGAGGAAGAAATTGAAAGCTTCTGTTTTAGATTAAGCACAGTTTAGGGTTCAAGCTTGTTTGTATTCATTAATGATAACCACTAGTTATGATAACCAACTCCCCCTCACAGCCATACCAGAGAACAAGGGGAAGGACTAATTTAGTGTTTTGTCCAAACCAGCCACTCTCCTGTTAACAAAATGACTTTGTTAACAGGTTTAGGTAGAAATGCCAAAGAAAGAGGCGAAGGAATTATTCTCCCACTGCTTTGGTTTCTTCAGCATGGGGCAGTTTTAGTTTATTTTATCAAGTTAAGCATTTATTTCCAGAAAGCAGACAGTTCCTAAGGTTATTTAGCCATTATTTCTGTGTTTTGCGGGGGGAGTTGGCAGTGTTTCATACTTTATTTTCCACTCAGTTGGCTTGCTAACTCATTTAAAAGGATAGTAACTCCTAAGACTGTGCTGGAAGAAACTCACTAATAAAATGTTAATATGAATGAAGTGTGTCTAATTTAATTTTTCCTACAGTAGTTTCAGGTGCCCCATGCATGCCGCTGTCATTAGTGAGACTAAAGCATACATATTTGTTGAGATGCCTGCTTTGCAGGGGGTTGGACTAGACAATCCTCAGAGTTCCTCCCAATTCTATGATTCCTTGTATTATAGTCACTAAATTGGGATTAATATTTGGCTGTACAATACTGATATATTTTAACTATAAGTCTTTCTTGGCATTATCAGTATTGACTTAATAAATGCTAGACTGAAAAGTGGGTGGGTTGTGGTTAGATTTGTGGGTTTTTTAAAGATTTAGAATTGCTTCTCATTAATTGCGGGAATATAGGCTAAGAGGAAGGCCAGAAGGTGTAAGAGAAACTCTAGCTATAGCTTTTTCTATATATTAATGTTCTATCCACCAAATAAACGGATCTTTTGTATACCCTCCCTTATTGGTTCTGAATTATCTCCAGGCTCCATTCGCAGGCGTGAAATGAAGAAAAAGCAATGGAGAAAGCAGCCTGTTGAGTTTCTGCATGTAAGGCAGAATGTCAGCAAAAGAAAGAAGCAATCTTATCCTTGGAGTGTTCTTTTTCAACTGTTTGCGGAACAGTTTTTGTTGTGTGTGTTTGAACACTTCCTTTGGATGCAATGACTGTGGACAGACAATACTGTAGTGGAGAGTTCCTGTGTTGTGCCTCTTTAAAAATTCAAGAGAGCTATGCTTAGTGTTGTGATAATAACTCTTCGCACTCAATAGGTAGTCTTTCTGCTTAAGCTGGAGTTTGGAACTGTGACGTAGCAAACTTCCCGAGAGCAGTCTACTCCAGGAATCAAAGCTGCAGTTCAAAACCAGGACTCTGCGGAATAAGCTTATGGCACTGAGTATTTGACTGTCATGGACACCAGCCTTCTTGTCTTACATATCCTTCTCTAACCTTATGCTCCTATTTCAGCACCTCCTCAAATGTGTCCTTAATAACTGACTGACGATACTCAAGTCTCTTTTCTGGAGCTTAGCGATTCAAATATTTTCCCATACTGGGAAACGCTAGTTAATAGCCTAATATCTGCAAGATTGTACAGTAAGAGGAAGTGGTAGACTATCAAACAGCTGATTCTATATCTGGAAATGTAGTTGTAGCCTTTGATTTAGATTTAATCTATGCTGGATGAAACCAATACCTTATGGCTGCACTGCCATTACATAAATTTCAAAAGCAGGAGAGGGTGTGTTATAACCACAGCAGAGATGAGCTTTGCCTGCTCCTCTTTATTCCAAGAAAATGAAACTAATCTTTCCCCATGTGACAGCATTATCAGATCTATTTATATGACTGTAAACATGAAATCCTGCATGGTTGTGTTTTTTTTTACTGAAGTCCTAACCTGACCTATTAGGAAGTCCTAATGTGAACTGTTAGGAAGGCTGCCCTACAAAATCAGTGGATAAAAAGAATTCACCAGGACAGTCTGATTGCACAGAATATAAATTTACTGCAACTATTATTTCCAGTGTATTCCTGGAGAAGAGATTAAAAGATTTGTATATCAGAGTTGATTCCAGATACAGACTTGAGGTGTACTGCACAACTTCCAAGTACAAAGCTTAGCATTATGGTTCTGAGCTTTAATAAAAAGCAGTGCTTTATAGTGCTGCCCGTTACCTCATATCCGATCCCTAACTGGGACAGTCATGTGATTTAAGCCAGTCTTTCAAATTTATATAACTGAACAGTGAATTATCTAACTTCTGTTGCTCTCTTGTATCGTTCAACTTGCAAACCAAGTTGATAATTTGAAAATGGAGTACCTGCAGGCCTTTCCCCTAAAACCAACCTGCTGTTGATTTTAAATATTACAATGGGGTGTGGGATTTGGAAATAATAGTCTAAGAAATTATACAGTAAAAGACCACAAGAAAGTTATGAAATGGCTAATTTCATAACTTTCACATGGTCTTTTACTGTATAATTCTTCATATTCTTATATATTAAATATTTAATCCACCTTCCCCCTCCCGACAGAAACATCTTTCTGCTGTTAAGAGCTCCATATTGTGCACTGACTTTTTAAAATCAGTATTTAATTTTTACTTTTTAAACACATAGCCTCTGCTATAGAATGCATTCTGATGCACTTTGCACTCTTAAGGGCCATGCCCCAAGCAGGTTTTAACCAGAAATGTGCTCCTGATTATCACAAAAGATACTGCCCAAGTCAACCATAGGGAACATGGTTAGCAGCCAGGTTGGGCTGACAACAAAAGACAAACTGAACTCAACAAGCAACTGATGTCTGCTTAGAGGAAAACATGAAAGGAGTCAAGGGTGTGACCCTGAGTTGTTTAAGCAGGGAACCTTTCATAAGGGTAAGTATGACAAATGACAAACATGCAGGATACAGGCATGTTAGTATCTGAGGCAAAGAGCAGCATGGATAGAAAGAAGGTATAGGAATTAAACTGAAAGGCAGCATTGGAAGAAGGCCATGGGATGTTTTGCTCAGGGAAAAGGTGAAGTATCAGCCAGAGGCTTCTAAGGCCCTATTTCTGCCTTGGGGCTTAAGCCATGCCCAATCTGCAACACAGCAAACAAAAATAGTGGAATTAGCAGCTGCAGGATTCCCAGTTCAAGCCCCTGGTGCCACTTATGTTAACTGGAAGATAGAACAGCCTTAAGGAGGGAGATTTATTATTAAAAACCAAATTATTGGTCCTCTGCCAAAGATCATAGCACATGATTACAAATCTGTTATGTTCTTTTAGTAATCGTGGTTATGGTGGGAGCAGACTGGGGACACAACCTGCACCAAAGATTACTGGATAGGGTGAAACGTGGTGGAGGGAAATAGCGGACAAATTCAAAGTTCAAAAACCTAACAGTTGTGGGCAGTGATATGTGAAGAAGCTTCACATGTGAGAAAATAGTTCAGGCCCAACCACTTCTGCTTGAGGAAAGCAGTTGCCTTCTGTTTCACCAGACAGCTGAAGCCTTGACAATTCTCTGGTGCAAAATAGCTCTTGTCTAATTGCATACCTAGAAGGAATATTCACAGTTCTAGAGAAATTTCTCTTCATGTCTCTCTAGTTCCTTCCTACTTGCATCTTAAAAACTCCCCCAGTGTCAAATTAACCCCATTTCCCTTCCTCTTCCTGGCTTCTTATTTGAGGCTGCCCACATAGGCTATGCCATGTCCACACTTATGCTCCAGCTTTCGGGCGGGGGGGGGGGGCAGCAGAGGCATAAGTAAGCTATGGCAATTCCTCACTGCAATGGCAAGCCCCCCCCCCCCACTGGCCATTTGTTGTTGAAGACATGATATAATGCAGAGAAAGCTATTTAAAGGGTTTTTTCAGGGTGTCCTTATTACTTCCCATCTTTAGGTGGCAGCAACCCATAAACACTGGGCCTTCTCTCATTTTACTGTGGCTGACTTCAGCTGATAATCAACCGCAGAAAATAAGTGAGCAATTTCCAAAAGTATTTTCTGATTATTGGGGGGGTGGAGAAATTCCACAAAAACATTAATTTAAACAATATCCATAGGTACGTATTGCAAATATATAGGAGTCTACCTCTTGGAAGTCTTTCGAAAGGCAAAGGGATTTTAGTTTTTTTAATAGCCAGAAATGCATTTAATTTTAATATGCTTATTCCGAGCTGATGCAAAGGGTATAAATAGGATGGGATTCTCACATAAAACACAGAGCCACCCCTTTTAGCATTAGTGTGTTTTTTTAAGGCAAGTAAAGTGAAGAGAAGCTGTACATGATGCAGAGAAATTTGAAAGGGATTTTTTTCTCCTGATCTCATAATCTAAAGATGCCAAATGATAAACGATTCAGGATACAGTTGATGTTAAACGACAGAATTTGCTTCTGCAGACGGTTGGAATAATGGCCACCAACTTGGATGGCTACTTATCACAACGGCTGTATATTATCTGCTGCATCTGAGGTAGTAGGTCTCTCAGTGCCAGTTACTGAAGAACAACTATGGGAGAGGGCTTTGGCCCTCATGTCCAGCTTGTGACCTTCCCATAGGCAACTAGATGATCACTGTGAGAGGCAGCCTGTTGGATTTGATCAGTCCAAGTCACACAGGGCTCTTCTTAGGCTCTTAGCCCTTCCTTCCACGTCTATGCATTTGGTACAAAAGTCTGTAGGCAGCCTTCACAGGCCACATTCACACCATACATTTAATATATGATCCTGCCTTAAATAGGCATGTCCTCCTCCAAATAATTCTGAGAGCTGTAGCTTCATTAGGGTGCTGAGAGTTTTTAGGAGACCCTACTGCTGCCACAGAGCTACAAATCACATGGTGGTTTAACAATCAATCCCTCTACACGGGGAACTCCAGGAATTGAAGCTCTGGGAGGGGAATAAGGGTCTTCTAACGAATCTCAGCACCCTTACCAAACGACAGCTCCCAGTATCCTAGTGCTTTAAATATATGGTGTGAATATGGCCACATATACTTGCAGATGGAAGGGGTGAGACAAGCAGGAGGGTGTACCCTGGGGGCAGAGCTGGTCAACATGGCCGCATTCCCTGTGCCACCTTTGATAGGACATATTAGCAGTTCACCAGAATCTTAAAAGCCCTCTTTCCTTTCTTCTCCCCCAGTTCACTTCTTGGGCACACTTTCAAAAGCTGCTCTAGAGGGTTGGAGCAGATTTGAGAGCATGTAATGGGAGGAAGGGGAAGTCCTGTTTCAGGAGTGGAACTGCACACACACACACCTCTGTGCTCCTGTGAATCAGTATGTGTCATAATACCAGAGTGTGACCCCGCCAGGGATCTTTGTTTCTTATAGGCAGTTCATGGGCCTTGTCAGACTTGCTGAGCCTCCATCTCTTCCCTTTGCTTTCCCACCAACATCTCCACTGCAGTATGTTTGCTGTTTCCAGTTACTGCCAACACCAAGAGCGGATGTTACTGGACATGTCATGGGTGGTTCTGCTCCCCCATGAAATAACTGTATGTTGGAATACAACCTCAATTTTTGCCCTGTGAGCAGTGGTGACGTGACCCATGAAAATTGCGGGAGGAATACAATGCAAAACACCCATAATTTTCTGGATTAATGGAGTTGCAAATGGATTTTTCTAGTACTTATGGAAAGAAATGCTAAACTTCTGCTAGATTCCACTAGAATATTGAGAAGTGGCTTTTCTGTCATGTGAAAGATCACATAAAATAAAATTATCCGGTAATGAAATATCAGGAAAAATAAAATGCTGTCTGAATGCAGCCATATTTAAGGGTTATTAAGTTGTTTTTGTTCTAGTTTTTATTATGTATGTTGTGTCTTTTATCTTGTATGTATGTTGTGAACTGCCCTGAAATCTACAGATAAAGGACGGTATACAAATTTAATAAGTAATAATTTTGAAGGAGATTACTATTAAACTTTTAAAAAGGGGTGTATTTTGACCATGTTGCAGATAGCAACTGGGGTAAGAAATGTAGTGTCCCCCAGATGTTTATCAGCTCTAGCCAGCACAACTAATGGTCAGGGGTGCTGGGAGTTATAGTCTAGCAACATCTGGAGAGTACCACGTTTTCTGTGCCTGAGACAGATCTTTAGCTAGCAACAACTGTGCAATTCTACTTCCTGGTATTACCAGAATTTTACTTGTTGAAATTTGTGGAAATGTCAGATAACAACAAGAAGCCTATGTCTTATGACAGGTATTGAGACTCAAAGTTAATTTCTCATTTTGGTGTGCTCCTGGGTCAGGTGCCTCTGTAATTGGCCATGCCAGCATCTATTAACCCAAGTCATTATCTTTCACAGTATATTCCTCACTAATTGCTTAGTAATTTATTCACATATATAAGGTGACTCATCTGAACAGGCTTTCTACCAGCTTCCTCTGCCTGCTGCATTAAGTTTTAAATATACTTAAGAATTACATTAACTTTTCCCTGTGATTGGCTGAGTTTAGACACAACACTAAACCAAGTGTTTTAGTGTTATGAGAGCAAATCTCGGTGAGCCTAGGCTCATGAGTCCTCTTCCTCCCCTCCAGCAAGATCACTTCTGCTTAAACATGGTTTAGTGTATTTTCTGAACTCTAAAATACGATGGATCATAACTATGACTAGCTGAAACAGCTCAGTTCCATGGATAATGGTCTAAAGTCAGCTTGTTTCAACAGACTATAGTATCAATTAACCACCATTTGTCTGGATTTAGACATCATGGCAAACTGAGGTTAATCTAAAGTGGAGTGGAAGCTTCTGTTTATCTCCTTGTGACCACAATGTATAAGTTGGGGGAGAGCATGTGAGTCCAAGGATCACTGTCACTTGTTCTCATAACACAAAACAATGGATTTGTCGTGTCTGAAAAAACTGGGAGCAGACATTTCAGTTTTGCTAGTGACTTGTCAACATAGCTGTGAATCTGCTTGGTGATTCTGCCCATAGAAATGGCCCAAATCATTACAGTGGTACCTCGGGTTACATATGCTTCAGGTTACAGACTCCGCTAACCCAGAAATAGTGCTTCAGGTTAAGAACTTTCCTTCAGGATGAGAACAGAAATCGGGCTCCGGCGGCGCGGCGGCAGCAGCAGCAGCAGGAGGCCCCATTAGCTAAAGTGGTGCTTCAGGTTAAGAACAGTTTCAGGTTAAGAACGGACCTCTAGAACAAATTAAGTACTTAACCGGAGGTACTACTGTATATCATTCTTAAAGAGAAGAGCATTTTGCTACATCTTTTAATTCAGTACCAGGCATGGTAGAATGTGATCACAGCAGAACTCATGGGCAATGGATGCTCCATTGCTTTTGGAACTTCAAATCCCTTTGGTCAAGATTGGCTGGGGGGAGTATTAAGATGCTGCATAGTCTGGTAGTGTCTCTTATGTACTTATCTGCCTTGAAAGAACTTAGCTAGTTCAATAGGGAGTAGATGGATAAGATTTATTCATTTACTGACATCTACAGTAGGACACCTGGAGGCACTGAGATGAGAAGAGTGGTTTTTCCAAAGGAAGTTAAACCATCCTTTTTGAAAATTGATTGCACATTAGCCATTCCTTTGTATTTTAAGATGTGTCTATATTAAGGACAGTTGAATATGTTTTCTCATTTTCCCATTCTTAAGTTCAGTTGTCCACATTTCCATATCAGTTTGTGATTTTTTTTAAAGTGAAAATTCAATAGCAATTTAGTGCAAATTGCTCCTAATATGCAGTTTTTAATACATTTTTTCCCCTAAAATACACATTTTTGCAAATTAATATAATAACAAACACTTTATCCTAGTACAGTGGTGCCTCGCAAGACGAAATTAATTCGTTCCGCAAGTCTCTTCGTCTTGCGAGTTTTTCGTCTTGCGAGGCATTCGTCTTGCGGGGTACCACTGTATATGCATTTTTATGCACATTACTTTGCTGGAGAAATGCACTGCATAATTCAGAAAGTGTAAATTTGAAAGGATGGCTGTGTTTCAGTTCACATTTTTTTTTTGGAAAGTGAGAATTAGGTATATTGTGAGAATTAGATATATGTTTTAAATTGGAACTGAATAGCATTCCTCCCCTGTGCCTAATCTCAATGTGCACATTGTAGCAGTGAGCCCACAGTGGAAGCATCCACCATGCTTTGTTCAGAAACCCTCATGGCCCCTTCCAACTTTATGATTCTATGAGTCTAAGAAGTACTCCCTGAAATCAAGTTCGGGGGGGGGGGCGACACATAATTTCTGGTGGTGGGTAGCACTGATTGGTTGGGATCTGCTGATGTTACTAACTTCCTCTTTCTTCTACAAAGAAATTTTTGTCAACATTTCAAAATTTTATTCTGCCCTTAAAGGAAAATAGAAGAAGAGGGTGAAGGTACATTGCATTTAATAACAGTAAACAAATTAAAAATTGGACAGTTTGCCTGAAACATGAGTAAAAAGAATAAGGAGCCAGAATGTGATTCATTGGCCAGTGCGTCTATCAAATGGGTCACAAATTCAGAGAGAAGCTGGGCTCAAACCACAAGAGGAAAAATCATTTTGAGTCCTGATTTGTGTTTACATGTCCATGCAATCTTAGTGTTAATGCTGATTCATCACCCACAAGCTAAAGTGGTCTAAGATGAAGCTCAGCTTATTCACTACAAAAGGAAAAGAGCACCAACAGCTCATGGAGACAACCCTTTACTTCTTCCTGATGCCTTAGCCAGTCTGCAGAGTTTCTTCTCCTGTCACAATTAATTCACTCGCAACTGTCAGCTTCCAGAAGATGGCATCTTAGTACACAGCTTGCATGCTGCAGTCTGTCAGCACAGCGTGAAATACTGCCTGAAAGGAAGAATAAATACCTCTGCCTTTCTAGGCTGAACTCAAAGTTCCTGGATTAACAGTAGTAGTAGTAGCAGGTGACAGGAAGTGGAGCAAAAGAAAAGGATGACTCAGCAATCAGTCATCTTCCACTTTTTTATCTCTCTTTTGCTGACAGCGCAGAGCAGAAACAGACTGAGATATAAATGCCATCGGTGAGATGAGCTTAATCTATAAGAAGACCATTAAGTAAAGTTGCCATACGTCTAGCATTTCCTGGACATATCCAGAATACTGCAGTCAGCAGCAGTGTCCGGGTGGAAATCAGCAGAAAAAGGGGGGGATCCGGGGAAATCCAGTTATATGGCAGCCCACGCTGGCAGTGTTGCTTTGGCCGGTTTCCCCCCAAACCCAACAACTTTGCCAAAAATGGCTCAACAACTTTTCTGTCTGTATTCTTACTGTTTGAAATATGGCCACCCTACATTAAGACATGCCCCCAAACTCCAGTTGTCTAGATCCTAGCCCACACAAAATGTGTTGGCCTTTAAAGTTTTCATTACACTCCAAAAAGAGAGACATTACAGTTAAATATAGTTGTTGTGGGGTCTATCTGTGCAGGGCTAGTGCTTCACCACACAATCAGTAAAAAGTACGGTCAGGAACTAGAGAGGCCTCATTAACAGTTCATAAATCATAGAGCTGAAAAGACCTACAAAATTTATGACTGCGACTCCATAGAGATGCTTAAGGACATTTAGATCAAGAGACTGAAACATGCCTAATGCTGTGTGAGATTATGGCCATCCAGTTCCACCCTCTCTCCCCACAACCACCACCACTGCAGATTCTTTCACATCTTACCACTCCGCAACATCTCCCCTACATAGCCCCAACAACAGTGTGCCACTGATAATGCAATGGGACTTTGCTCCCCTCTCCTCCCCTTCCTCCTCCCATCGGCTCGGGGGGGAAGCAGGAGAGTCCCCAGAACAGGGTGCAGTGGGGAGAGAGGGAGGGTCATTCTGCCAGGCAAGAAGGAATGCTTGTGCTGATGATGTTGAATTCCTATGATTTAAAGAACAGCAACCACATTCTAGCTCCATGGGAAAATTACGATATAGACCAGGCAGAAACAGAAGGCACTGATTTATATGAAGTCAGACCACTGCTCAGTACTGTCTGTAATGACTTTCCAGGGTTTCAGACAGGGAAATTTCCCAGACCTACCTGGACATGCCAGGGACTGAACCTGGGACCTTCTGCATACAAAACATTTGCTGTACCACTGAGCCATGTCTCTTTCCCTAATGCAGGAGTTCCCAAGTAGTACCACCAGCTCCTTTCTCCTTTGCTTGCTTTGGAGGAGACCTGTAGTTTCCAAATACCACCACAAATTGGCACTGTGAATGGCTGGGGAGTGGTTGTAAGATCATCACTGTGAATGAAGAGGGTGAGGTGAGGAGGAGAAGAAATAGACCACTCAACTGGTCCCGAAGGCACCAAGATGCCATCTTAGCTAGCCTATAGCAATGAGAAAGGAAAGAATATTCCCCAATATTTTGGGGAAAAGAATATTCAAGTGGGTGTGCTAAAATGCCTCCCACTTACTATCTTAAGGCTGGATGGGATCTGATGAGCTTGCAACTTTATTGGAAGGAGTAGTTAAATTTCCACTCTCCTTTTCAGATATTGTGTTTCAAGATTTGGCCTTTCCCTCTTGAGAATAGGATCGGGCCACAACGGCAATGTCACGTGGCACAGCATTTCCCAGACATTTTTCTAATTAAATCATTAGAATTTTCTACCTAATTGCTTTATACATTTCCCAGGAATAAAGCTCGCATTAAGATTTAATAAGACTCAGCTCCATTCACCCCAGAGCAGCTATCCAACATGATTGCCTCTCCTAATGTTCTCAGCGATTCCTCAAGAGCCAATTGTAATGATCATTAAGAAATAAAGGCCCTTCCGCCGGGTATTAAGTGTACCTCTGTGCACCTGGTTCCCTGCAAATGATCCACAACTATACACTACCTAAGGAATAATAATAACAAAGATGCTAATTACCCCATGGCTGCATCCTGAGAAATTGTGTCATCGATTCTTCTGGGAGGAGGCTCAAACAGTACCATTTTCAAGAAAGGGACCATTCTCAAATGTTTCTGCTTTGGAAGCCAAGTAGCTCAGATACATGCATTGTGCACACCCACCATCCCACTCAAGCAACACAGGGGAAGAACCCTCTCTCAGTAGCAGAGCAAATGCTTTGCATGTGAAAGGTCCCATATTCAATCCCTGGTGTCCCTAGATAGGGCTGGGAGCCTTTGCCAGTTCAGGTTGGCAATATTAAGCTAAATGGACTAATAGTATGACTTGCTGTAGAGCAGCTTCGTATATTTTCCCTTTCCAGTTGGCATCTGTTCCTCTTCTCTGTCACACATGTACATTGCAACCTGACACTTCCTGCCTTTGCTTGACAAGATCAAATGTAAGTTAGGAGCACAGCCAATGAGCCTCTGAGAGAGGTATAGTAGGGGTCCAAAGGGAAAAGCAGCATGGCCTTAGAAAAGGAGCTCTTAGAATATACAATGAACGCTGCCTGTTTGCTATGTGGGAATGTTTTCTGCTGTCACATACATATTAGCATTATTTTGGCATGGGGAATGAGTCACAGTAAGCTTTAAAGATCGGCACTAAAAAGAAAACACTGTCAATGGACTCTGCATTGCCTCAAGCAGTCAGCATTATTCTGTTGGAAGCCATTTTAGCTATTGAAAACAACATTCACCTCTAGGGGCAGGATCAAATGATGTGAAGAAAGATGGTCAAGACATGTCAGTGAAGAAGCAAGGCAATAACTTTATTGTCTCTCTTAAACAGGAATAGAATAGTACCTGACTCCACCCCAAGTCCAATGGCACCAGTGATTAAGGTATATAATTACATGATCCACTAACATTTCTGGGCTGCTTAAGAACATAAACAAAAAAAAAGCCTGTTGGATCAGTCCAATGGCTCCTCTGGTCCAGCATTCTGTTCTCCCATTGGCCAACCACATGCCTGTGTGAAACCAGGGAGCAGAACAGAAACACAAGACCCCCTCCCTTAGTTTCCAGCAACTGACATTCAGAAGCATTACATGTTTTGCCATGCTAAATCTCTGCTGGGGTTCTCTCACCAAAGAGTACTTGCCCCAAACTTGGATCTTGGCTTCCAATGAATTTTTCCGTCAGAGACTATGATCAGATTCAGACCTTATGGCATCCACATCAGTCAAGTTGTGTTCCCCCGCCCAAACCATCTGGCTTGATGAAGAATTTTGGATAACTCGAAAGCTCACACCCAGTATTTTGTGACATTTTGACTGGCCTATTAAAAACATTGCTTCAGATCTCACAAAGCAACGGCACAACCTCTTTCCCAGCTGCTTCCTCCAGTTACAAACATTAAATTCTCTCTGCTTATCTCTTTGTCCTAATTCAAATGACCAACTACTTTCTTTTCTCACACACATACCCCTGAGCACACACCCTCAGACCCCATTTTGCGGATAGATTTGGGGTTTTTTAATGAATGAGTCATTTATTTTCTCCCATCGAGGAAAGATCAACCAATCATCTCTGTTAAAAAGCAATCAGCTTAACAAATATTGAACATCCATAACACTATTCAAGAGTGGACTTTTAAGCAAGAACGACTCCGTGTAATAAGGAGGGATACCAGGCATTCCCACCAACATTGTCTAGCACAGGCTTCCTCAGCCTTGGCCCTCCAGATGTTTTGGGACTACAATTCCCATCATCCTTGACCACTGGTCCTGCTAGCTAGGGATCATAGGAGTTGTAGGCCAAAAACATCTGGAGGGCCGAGGTTGAGGAAGCCTGGTCTAGCACCTCATTTTCTTCTCTAGTCTTCACTCACAGTATATTTGTATCTCAGGGGTGCCAACTTGAATAAGATATTGTGGAGGCCCAGATAAGCCCCGCTCACATAATCAATTACATGATGCAGTGCACACACACCATTTGAATAACAATGCCCATCAACTTTAGGAGGCCTGGCCCCCTCAAGTATTTTATTGTGGGGTCCAAAGCCCCCAAGGCCCCTAGGAGTTGGCTCCTATGTTGTATCTAATGTGTCTAGCAAAGTCCTTGCTCGCCTAATAATGGCCACTGAAACTCTTTCACTACCCCCACTCCCGCCAACTAGTTTTCATGGACTTTCATGGATCTTGCTGAGGGCCCCCCACCCATCTTTGCCCACTCCAGCCCTAAAATGTGAAATGGCATCATTAAACACCATCTCATCTCCTGGTATTCACATGTCACTTAGTGCTGATTGGCGCAGTCCCCTTCGCTTCCACTGTTCTGTGACCTCAGCCAAGCAGGGCTCGCTTGAACTTTTCATGCCAAGGGCATATGTTCTTCCTTGGATTCTCACGCTTGGAAATGCAGGAGCCAACAAATGTCCATTGCCCCTGGCTCTGAAGGCCTTACCAGCTGCTCAGAAAAAGGAGAAGATTGCAGGGGGGGGGGCACTGGAGTTGAGACAGCTCAATATATTTTGCTTTGGTGTGCTGAGTCATCCTTCCACATTTGCCTATGTGGGTGGGGGAGGCTGGATAGAAATTGGTGGCAGGGTGAGGCAGAGGGTTATTCTTCTTCTCCCACTCGCAAGCTGGGAGAAAAACGTCCTTCATTCTTGTCTTTCCAAAGCAGCTTGAGCCAAGAGCTGCAAAGAGCTTTGCAGCCACTGCAGTAAAGAACTTCAGCTAGATTTCGCATGCACCCTTTTTTAGTGTAGTTAAATAAACAATGTGTTTTGTTTTACTGGCCCTTGGCCGCCCTGTATGGTGCCAGTACTATAAAAGGCACAAATAATCTGTCCTTTAAAGTGACTAGTTCAGATCAAAAGAGCAAACATAATTGAAAGTGTGTGTGTGTGTATATTAAAATAAAAGGTGCCGACCATTAAAAAACAAATGAAAAAAGTGGCTCAAAAGGAGGGGGGTTGTGCTGTCAAGCTGATGCACATTTGGGCTGCTTCGGCAGGCAGGGAAATGGGACCCCGTGTCTCTGGCTGACAGAGGCAAAGTGTGTTGCAGAGATGACTCATTCATTTCACAGGGAAGATGATGCTATCTGCTGCGAGAGATCAGTTCTCCCGCTCTGCTTCTATCCTCCTCCCCCACCCCCTCAGGTGAACTTGCTACAGCATTCTCCTCCAGCAGTTATGAGCAGACAGATGACAGGGAGGAGGTGGGTAACGGACTGAGATTTAAGCAGGAAGCTCTGTCTGTTGTTAGCCTTTGTTAACAAGGAAACTGATCTCCCTCCTTCTCCCCCCCCCCAACACTCCCCCCCCCTCGCCTACTCAGGGAGCAGGGTTTGGAAAATTACTTGGGATTCTGGGCCCAAGGCCAAAATGCCAGATGTGTGTCAAAGGCAGAGCTAGCTAAGAACAGGGACAGGAGCCGCCATGCCAGGACAAACAGCCCCACTCCATGCTTCTCTAACTCAGTGTTTCCCAAACGTTTTTGGGCAACGGCACACCTGTTTACCGGAAAAAAATCGCGCGGCACACCACCATTAAAGCCCCGCCCCGTGACGTCAGCGCGCAGCGTCACGCCGGGAGGGACGCACAAAAGTGAAAGTTTTTTCCCTTCCCCTTGCCGGGGTGGGAGGAGGCAGCAGAGCGAGGGACTGAGGGACGGCGGCAGCTGAGGCGGCGGCGGCTGTTGTGCTGGTGGCGGCGATAGCGGGCGGAGGAGGAGCCGTCGCCGGGAGTTGCTGCTGCTGCTGTTGCTGCTGCTGCCCGGACATGCCGGCCTCCTCCTCCTCCGCTGTCTCGCAAGCAACCCACCCTCCCCCCGCTTCCCCAGACCGTCTCCCCCCCCCCACCGCCGTGTCCCCTACCTGTGCTGCAGCCCCACTAGCCCCAGCGTGATCACATGGGGCACGTCCAGCTCCGTGGGCCACAGGCCGGAGGCGATGCACCCGAACACGCCGCACTCCTCCCGAATCCCCAGCTCCTCGAATTCCATGGTGCCCGAGCGAACACGTGTTGTTGTCAGCGCAGCTGCTTCTGTTATTGCCGCTGCTGCCTCCTGCCGCCGCCGCCTGGGTTTGAGGGGGGGGCGGAGGAGGAGGAGAAGGAGGCGGCGGCCTCAGAGGCGCGAGTTCCTCTCCGCGCCCACCCCTTGCGCCCGCCTCATTTACATGCATTACGAAGGGGCGAAATTCCCCGCCTCGGGGCTGCTCCGCGTGGTGGAGTTGGTTTCCCCACCCCAGAGGAGCAGAGCAAGAGAGGTCGCCTTCGGGGCGGGGGGGGCTACTTTGTATCTGCCTTTGGACACAAGTTAGCTCCCGCTCGCTCTTTCTCTCTCCCCACAAGTTAACTTTGTTTCCCTCTCTCTTTCTCTCCGCGCGCGCGCGCTTCTGAGAGCGAGTTTTGCCCAGTGGCTCCGAGAGTGTAAACGGCTGGCTGAAGTGCTGAGGAGACCGCGAAGGGCGGAGGGAGCTGGGCTTTGCGCGCGACGGAAGGGGTTATTCCCCCCCCTTATGGAAACGGGGTTTGAGGGAATAAGGGGCAGGGAGGAGACTTCGGTTTTTGCGCGACTGAGCAGGGGAAGGGGGCGTCGGCGGGCGCTCGCCTCAGATTGGAGAAACGCTACCAAAGGGTTGTGAGGGGGGGGGGTGTGTTAAAAACATCCCTCCCTCCGTGGGTGGAGGAAAGGGGGCTGGGAGGCAGGATGTGGCCCCGGCGGAGAGTTTTAGGTGGCCCAACCCCTTCCCTTTCCCAATGAGGTGGAAGCATTGGCGGGTTTCTGCAACCGCGCCCCGCCCCCTTCCGCCGTCCGTGCCCCCCCCCTTCGTACGCAGCCCCAAAAGTGCCTCCGGACTCCGAACGCGCTTCTTTTTCGGGTCGCTTCCCTCTCGCGCGCTGCTCACTTGGTTTTGTTCTCTCCTAGGCGCCCGACTCGCCCGCCTCCCTCCCACGGCACACCAGCCGGTGTCTCACGGCACACTAGTGTGCCGCGGAACACCGGTTGGGAAACACTGCTCTAACTGGCTTAAACCAACTAGAGCTTTCTTTTCAGATTTGGGCAAGATTCTACCCTGGTGCCCGCAGCACTGACCTTGCTTGTACATTCCTCCCAGCAAGGATGATTTGATGTAGTGGCAGCAAGCAGTTATTATGGGGTGTATTTCCCCTGAGCATGCTGTCCTGTCTGTCAGCAATGTGTGAAAGGATAGCTTAGACTAAAGCTGAAATAAATGTTCTTCCCTCAAGTTCTCAAAATTGCCCCTTGAATTTTGTTGTTGAACATTCTCCTGCCTCTCAGTTGTCTAAATATTTCGTCTGCCCACTCTAAGAAGAATAGAGATGTTGTCTGGAAACAATGTGCAAATAAAGAGTTGCATTCTCTTCCCCGCCCCTCTCACATACCCCTCTCACACACAAATACACAAACCTTTTCCAATCCTGCTTGTCCCTACAGAAGTGGCTTTTCTTCTTTATTGTAGGTTGTTAGGCTTATGTTATGCACACCTGCATGCACTCTCTGGTTGAGCCTTCTGAACAGGAATATGAGGTAAAAATACAGACCATACTGTGGCACCAGAATCCACTGTTACAATCCTCACTTCTGTATAGTTAATCTAGAAACATAGTGCATTGTTAAGCTATTGAATTTGCCACCAACTTGGGCAACTTTAAATGGGGCTCCGGCGAATTCATGGACAGTAAAACTATAAATGGAGACTAGTCATGATGTCTGTATACAACCTCCAGTATCAGAAGTGATATGCTTCTGAATATCAGTTGCAGGAGGGGAGGACATGGGTGGGAAAACTGCTATTGTGTTAATGTCCTGTTTGTGGGCTTCCCACCTGTATCTGGTTCATCAACGAGAGAACAGGATGCCAAACCAGATGGGCCTTGGGCCTGCTAAAGAAGGGCTTTACTTATGTTCTTTTTATGTACTCGGGGCTGTTACTCCTGCTTGTTCTGTTCACCAACCCCACTTGCCTGCCCATCTGCTTCCCACACACCTAGCCAACCACTGCTCCCTTTACACTTGACCAACTCCCTCTCCCAGCACACCCCCACTCTATTTTAAAGGAGAGGGGCAGGCACATCTGAGAATGGATTGCCAAACCATTTTTGGAAGCACCTCCCACCCTCCTTTAAACAGTTTGCCTTGGCCCCCTGCCCTGCTTGCTCGATCACCTGCTTGCTGTTTTGTCTTCACGCTATTGGAGGCCACATAAACTGCAGCATGACAACAGCATCGCAATTTTATTATATAGCCCAGTAAGATAAGCAGAGAAACCATTGTTTATTGTTTGCATGCTGCTAATGTTTTCTGTCACTGTTCTGAGGGAGCTTATGCTGGTATTTTTTGTTTTTGTTTTCTCTGTATGAAATATTAATGTCCTCTATGATCTCCCTCTTCCTTTTCTATAGTATAATGTATTTATGCATATATATTTGGACCAATAGAGGCTGCTTGGAGACCCTTTGGGTCTCATAACTCAACACTACTGACAGTTCACTACTGTCATGGACTGACTGGATGCACAGGAGCGATGGGAGGCACCAGCTGGGGGAACCCCCAAAGGAACTCTGAAGGGAGGAAGGCTCAGAGCCAGGGAATTGTTGGTAGGTCGATGGTGAGTGGTCAGAGGGTGAAGAGGGAACAGACTTGGAGGAGGAGGTGTCAAAGCTGAAGAGGCAACAGTGAGCAAGAAGAGGCTCTGGCAGAGAGCAGTCCAGACTCAGAGGAAGGAGAGGAGTGGGGGCGAGAAGATAGAGATGAGGGAGGCTGCAGAAGAATCTAGGAAGTCTCCTACTCCTCCTGCAACCAGCTCCCCTCTTCCCATGTCTCCCAGAACATGCAGAGAAGTGAAGAGAGCAGAGTGAAGAGAGACAAGACAAAGGAGTCTTAGGCTGCTAGGAAAGGAACCGGAGGAGGAACCTTAGAGAGCGGTGGGAAGGCAGGGATCTTCAGTCCTCACAATTGCCTCATTGGAGCAAGACCTACTGGGAAGAGTTGTTCTGATTACTAGGTCTGTGCTGTTTTTGTTTCTTTGAATAAAGAATTAACTTCACTGATCAGGGTTTTTTTTTTATTACTGACTACAGCATGGGTAGGCAAACTAAGACCCAGGGCCCGGATCTAGCCCAATTGCCTTCTAAATCCAGCCTGCGGATGGTCTGGGAATCAGCGTGTTTTTACATAAGGAGAATGTGTCCTTTTATTTAAAATGCGTCTCTGGGTTATTTGTGGGTCATAGGAATTCATTCATTATTGTTTTTTTTCAAAATATAGTCTGGCCCCCAAAAGATCTGAGGGACAGTGGACCGGCCCCCTGCTGAAAAAGTTTGCTGATCCCTGGACTACAGCTCCTGACAA
Source organism: Podarcis bocagei (assembly GCF_964188305.1). Taxonomy (NCBI): domain Eukaryota; kingdom Metazoa; phylum Chordata; class Lepidosauria; order Squamata; family Lacertidae; genus Podarcis; species Podarcis bocagei. The sequence continues at coordinate 74,198,643 of NC_138126.1, forward strand.
CTGTTTTATTTTAATTTATTTCAGATTTTACAGTTTTAACTCATTTTTAAACTCATTTCAATCTCCTGTATACTGCATAGTCAAGTGGTATATAAATTGTTGAAAATAATTAATTAATTAAAAATATGATTCAGATTAAGATCTCAAGCATAAAGGTGAAGCGTCCATGCAAGTATCTGACAAGAGTAACTACGTAATTTATGGCTTAATTCTACCCTCCTTTTCAGAGGCTCTAGCACCAGGAAGAACATGCAGTGCATCTTCTCAATTGTGGGAACCACACACATCCAAGCTTATAAAGAGCTGCTTTACACCCAGATTAACAATCCACCCAGCACAGTCCTGAGTATTTTAACTGGCAACAGCTCATTAGAGTCTTTCCCAGAACTCCTACCTGAGAGATCCTTTCACCAGTATTAAACATGAGACTGCATAGATGCACAATTTAGCAAAATATAACTGAGATACGTACAGGTCCTGGCTTCTTATAAGCAACACAAAGTCTCTCTGTCTGACTGTCTCTTTTTCTCTGTCTCACACACAGCCTTTACTGTGCCAGCAGAATTGTGGCTGTTCTTAGGATGCTGCATGAGGACACAGGATTCTGGCAATGCACAATTATAGGGCCTGTTCACATATTTTGCACACAAAAGAACATTCTCCATCTTTCTCCCAAAATAGAGTCTTGTCAGGGAAGTTGTATGAAAATATACCTTTTTTTATTTCCAGAGAGAAAATACGAATTTTATTGATTGTAGGCAGGGGCTCTCCATGAAGTAACTGAGAGGCCCAACTGAAGTATTTATTGAATCATTCATTTATTTTTATTTTTATTTTTATTTTTGTATATGTACTACAGTCTACCTTTCAGCCAGGAGTCTAGTAATGTTATTATTAAGTAGTGGGTTGACATAGCAGCCGGCACAGCGATTTCTTCAAGTAGCTCTTTTATTAAGATAAGCTGGAATAGAACTGACTGCGAACAGCTCAGCCGGCCTGTATTTATAGGCAGCCGGCTGTCAACATTGTAACACAACAGCTCAGAGTTCCCGCCTAAACTAACTGCCGCGGACCTGAGTGAAAACTATCTACAGACCTGAGTGAAAACTATATACAGTATCCCCCTGTTGGCCCAGGGTGAAAATACACTACATAACACCCCTCCCCACCGAGATAAGGCGTTAGTTACAATCGTAATGGTTTCCTTATATACAGCACTACGCGTAATGGTTCAATTAGGCACAAAAGCATATCGGTTACATTTCCCATACTTAGACCAACAGTGATACCTGTCCAACAACGTAGTCCTTTAAATGAGTTGGCCGCTTGGAAACTCTGCCAGACCGCCGGGGACTGGTAGCCAAGTCCGGAGGGCCACACAGTTCTCGCTGAGGCTGTGGTGCGACCCTAGGTGGCGTTGGAACCAACTCCCCTGGATCCACTGCTGTGGGTGGAGCCTCCGCAAGTGGAGTGGTCTGAGTCTGTTCTGAGACGGCTTGGTTCGGCTCCACGCTGGCAGTTTGCGAGGGAGGTGTAGGTGGGGCCTCACCATCTGTACGTGTCTCTTCTGGAGCCGCAAGCGCAGTTGGGGGCACCTCGGTAGTGTCTAAGTCGCCAACCCTGCGCCTAAGCTGGTCTATGTGCCGTCGCCACAAACGTCCGTCTTCGAGTGCCACCTGGTACGAGCGAGGTCCAGTGACTCCCACTACTGTGGCTGGCACCCAAGGGATGTCCCCCACATAGTTCCGGGCAAAGACCTGGTTTCCTGGGACAAATGACCGTGGCGCGTTGGCACAGCCTGGGGGTTCAGCCACGGCAAAGTCTGGGTGTAGCCGGTCGAGCGGTGACCTGAGGCGGCGGCCCATAAGCAGTTCAGCAGGACTCCTCCCTGTGGCCGCATGAGGCGTGATGTGTTGCACGAACAAGTATTCGGCGACCCGCTCATGCCAGTCTCCCCGGTCCAGGCGCGCCAGTGCCTCTTTTGTCGAGCGCACCATTCTTTCCGCTTGCCCGTTGCTGGATGGATGAAAAGGTGCCGTTAGGGCATGGCGGATGCCCAGTCCCAAAAGATACCGCTCAAACGTGCCTGACGTGAACTGCGGTCCGTTGTCAGAGACAAGGACATCAGGACACCCATGCGTTGCAAACAGGCCTCGCAGCACCCGGATGACAGCTTCGGTAGTGGTGGAGGGCATCAGGGGGACCTCCAGCCATTTGGAATAGGCGTCCACCACTACCATAAAGGTCCGACCGTGAAAAGGGCCAGCCAGATCGATGTGTACCCTCGACCAGGGTGTCTTTGGCGTCTCCCAGGTGTGTCCCTTAGCTGCCGGTGGTGCAGGCCTCGACTCTTGGCACGCTTGACAGGCGGATACCCAGGCAGTGATGGCATCGTCCATATTAGGCCACCAGACGTAACACCGAGCCAACGCCTTCATTTTGACAATTCCCGGGTGGCCAACGTGCAGAGCCTCCAGGACGCGCTGACGGAGTCCCTGGGGAATCACGACGCGGTCTCCCCACAGCAGACAGCCGTGATGAGCTGAGAGTTCATGTTGTCTGGTTGCGAAGGGCTGGAACTCCGATGCAAAAGGCCCTTGTGGCCACCCCCTCCACACCCAGTTGAGCACCCGGCTGATGGTGCGATCCTGGGCAGACGCGGAGGCCACAGTGGCAGCCGATACAGGCGCTGCCGGAAGATCCTCAATCAGAAGGAGCGATGAAGCTGGAGCCGGGTCTTCCACAAATGCTGGAAGAGGGCAACGGCTGAGGGCGTCGGCATGGCCCATCGATTTTCCCGGGCGATGGATGAGCCGGTAGTGGTAGGCAGCCAGGAAAACAGTCCATCGCAGCATGCGCGGTGAGAGGACCGGTGGAGTCGGACGATCACCGGCGAGGAGGCCCAGGAGTGGCTTGTGGTCAGTGATGAGGTCAAAAGTCCTGCCATAGAGGTATTCATGGAACCTCTTCACTCCAGCCACAAGTGCCAATGCCTCCTTGTCGAGCTGGCTGTAATTCCGTTCCGTCGGAGATAGTGTCCTGGAAAAGTAGGCGAGCGGTGCTTCTCTTCCATCTGGGAAACGGTGACTAAGGACAGCACCGATGCCAAAATGTGAGGCGTCGCAGGCAAGGACCAGCGGCCTGGATTCACTGTACTGTACCAGTACACTGTCTGAAGAAAGGAGAGCCTTGACTGCGTTGAAGGCCGCCGTCTCTCGATGACCCCAGGCCCAAGGCGTCTTAGTGCTAAGGAGTCGGTGAAGAGGCTCTGCCACAGTGGCTTTGTGGGGCAGGAACATGTTATAAAAGTTCAGCAGCCCCAGGAATGCCTGCAACTCCGTTTTGTCCTTTGGGGTGGGGGCCTGCTGGATAGCGCGGATCTTGGATGTGGTTGGATGAAGGCCGGAGGCATCGATAAGATAGCCCAGGAACTCTACCTGTGGAACGGCAATCAGGCACTTCTCCCTCTTTACCTTGAGCCCGGCCTCCTGGAACCTGGTCAGCACGGCACGGAGGCGCTCGAACAGCTGCTGGTGTGATTCTGCAGACACCAAGACGTCATCAAAATATGGTACCACGCCCGGAAGCCCTTGCAGGAGACGCTCCATAAGGCTTTGGAAGATGCCAGGAGCCACACTCACTATATACAGTATCCCCCTGTTGGCCCAGGGTGAAAATACACTACATAACAGTTATCATTAACAAAGATGTCAGGGGTAGGAATACATAGTCTTGCAAGAGATGTTCAACAGAAATAAATATGGTGCAAGTTAGCTAACAAAGTAAGAGTTATTCATTTCATTTATTTATGAAATGTATATCCCACTCTTCTTCGTAAAGGACCCCAGGTCCACTATTCTGATGATTGTTTCAAATCTGGAGAGTCATACTTTTAGGGCGGGGGTTAGTTTCATCCCAAACGAAGGGAAAGAAGTCATGGAAATGGATGGTGTCTTTGTGATCACCTGTGTGTTTGCAACTGTGCTAATTGAGGGAATAATAATAATAATATTTTTTATTTATACCCCGCCCTCCCCAGCCAAGGCTGGGCTCAGAGCGGCTAACAAGCAATAATAAAAACAAGTTGAATGAATACAACTTAAAAACGAAATTAAAATACAACATTAAAATATTGAAACGTTAAAATATTAAAATGCAGCCTCATCACAGGAGGAGAAAGGAAAAGAAAAAAGAAAGAGGGGGAGGGAATCAAATTGGCTCCAAGCCAAAGGCCAGGCGGAACAACTCTGTCTTACAGGCCCTGCAGAAAGAAATCAGATCCCGCAGGGCCCTGGTCTCATGAGGCAGAGCGTTCCACCAGGTTGGAGCCAGAGTTGAAAAGGCCCTGGCTCTGGTTGAAGCCAATCTAACTTCCTTAGGGCCCGGGACCACTAGGGTGTTGCTATTTATGGACCATATTTATAGAGATCCATCTAGCCCAAGCAGTGCTGCTTCACACAATCTCCAGGCTCCAATAAGCTCATCATATTGCTTTTCACAAACATCTCTTTATAACACCCAACTTTGCCCATGTACAACAGTTTTTCTACAATGCTCACACAACTTTTTCTCCTGGGTCATTGATGGTTTGAATGCCCCAGCACCTCATTGGGCCCCACACAGAAGAATTAAATGTTTTGTTATTGTTTTTTAAAAAACAAACTTGCAATTGATGCCAGATAGTAATGCGAAAAGGTCACACCCATTGCTTTAGTGCTGACTAAAATGTGATTAAATTTGGTGCCACAGTCCTGCTCTGTATGAACTGCATATTTGATGTTACAGCAATACAGCATTTCAGTGTGCTTTGTATATTTCCTATGAACTGTGGCTGAAACAGATGGGCTAAAATTTATTATAGTGCTGATGACACAAGAGGAAGGGAGGGTTCGTATACCATTCAGACAGTGTCATTAGTGTCCTTGAGAGTGACTTCACAGCCGGATGAAAGATATTGCTTCTTCACATACAACTGTTTCCTTTCCTCCATAGGTATTGCCAAACACAAATAATGTCTGAAGACATTAGAAGTAATTGTCAAGGAGGTGAGTACTGAAAATAATTTGCAATTCTGCTGCTGTTTTTTTGATGCCAACCAGCCAAGCGTAAGAGACTTCAGTTCAATTTTATGAAAGTGCAAATTTAAAAATAGACCCTGGAGTCAAGGGATATTGACTGTGCCAAGGATAAAACATTTTGCAGCCCTGGCCCATATTACGTGACTAAGGCTGGTAAGCAAATGTCACTTTCTCAGACCAACAGCTTGCCACTTTTTTTTTTTTTACACGGATCTCACACTGATATCAAGAATATCAGATATAATTAAAGAAGCCACACACAGGGCTACAGCAAAGCATCCCATCAGATTTCATTCTTAACAAAGTATTTAATCTGATTAAACAAAGGAAGTCTTTCCAAGGTGATCAAAGAGTCTAAGATTTAGGATTCACATGAAAACAAAACTCAAGACTAAAAAGAGGTGCCAGCAGGAATCATAGCAGGTAGTACAAAATATGAGAGCCAGTGAGGTCCATTAACATAATTTGTTTGGGTCATGCAGGCAGTCAGTCAGTCAGTCAGTCAGTCAGTTAGTTTTATTGCACATAGCCAAAGGCTGCCGCAATGTACACAGAATCATTCAACAGTTAAAGGGAAATATGCTGGGTTAATACAAAAAACTTAAAACATTTACCGGTATATTATCAAGACATTACCTACTCTAAACAGAGTTATAGAAGTACCATAATATACAAGCTAAGACTTTAAACAATAAAATTTATAGGCTAAAATCACCACATGGCCACTAATATATTAAAAATAATGTTAATTAATACAATGTACAATTATATTTGGAGTTTGGTGATAAAGAGAGAATATAGCTTGATGTAGGTAGGGCCAAATAAATTCATCTCCTTTACAGTTGGTGGCTATCTTGGCTATATAATTTGCTATATAATTTTCCTAGCGGCAGTTGCAAAGAGTGCTACACGCCAGGTCACATACTTATCTATGTCTGCGAGGAGATATAAAATCATGTCAGGGGGGTTCTTGCCAGGGGACCTTGTCATTGTAGGTGCTAAAAATTATTCTCTTGCTTCATTATATAAGGAGCAGTGCAAGATATAATGCGTAAGGTCCTCTATTTCAGGACATCCCCTAATGCAAACACGTTTGTTTGTTGGTATGCCTCTGTGTCTCCCATTTCTATTATCAGAGTTTATTGTATTTAATAGTAACTCTGTAAAAGCTTTCTGAAGTTGTACAAAAGTCAGTTCATTAAAATAAGGTGTTTGTTCATGGGCCTCTCTAAGTTTAAAATATAATGGGGCGCATGTGGATGTGTACATAAAGTTTAGGTCATTTTTAATTGCTACTGCCCTTACAGTTTGTTTAAAAATATTTATCTGTGAATATAAGGGAAGTTCTTTGATCTCAGTCACTGAGAGGTCATATTTGCCCATCAGTTGGGCAGCGTGATGTACCCAGTTTTTAAGGGATAATCCATTTGAGAGCTCAATCAGGCATTTTTTTTGTAGTGTAGTGTTGTCCATCTGTTGAATTCTAAACCAGTAGCAGAGGATCTATTTGGCTCTCTATGCTCAACATCCGAGTTTCCAAACTGAGGGTCATGCAGTCAGCTCTTGCCTCATCGTGTGGTGCTACTGGGTGTCACAAACTTTCAGAGTCAGTTATCCCAGAGTCAGGGCAATTTAAAGATAGCATCAGCATTAACTTTTGCTTCTCTAGTTTGTATGGAACTTCCTCATTGTTACCCTAATAAGTAACTTGTTTGCATTTTAGAATCACTCCTAGTTGGCTTTTTGGTAAGTTGCAGGAATAACACAGCTGAGTGTTTCTGCGGAGAGGCAAATTTCTGTAGGTGAGGCCCTAGTTAAAATGTTCATGCAATGAAGTTTAAACTTTGGACAGATTCACTCCTAATTAGAGCCAAGGTCATGGTATGATGGCTGTGAGACGAGCTCAGGATCCTGGGCCGGCTCATCCCTGCTCATTTTCTGTCCTCAGAACATCCTGTTTTGGAGCTTCCTGCTGGTGGGGAAACTGCCAATAGGCCTCTCATCTGCAAGTTCAGCCAGCAGAGCTGAATAGAGGAACACCTCGCCCAGCCCAGCGTAAGGAGGTTTGGACTGCTCTGCCTGACAAGAGAATTAGTCACTGGACCCTGTTTTATGCACTCAAATGCAGTATTGGTTTGAAAATGTGAGCTGCCATATCTTAACAGAACTTTAGAAACGGAGATGAGTCAGGCTGCAGTCTGGACTCTTGACAGAAATTTCGTAAACCTGACTTGGCTTGCCAAAAAAGCTGAAGAAACCAACTTGCGTTGACTTCAGCCCCTAAAAAATGGTCCTTTGTCAAAGGAGTTGTGACTGGTTACACTTGCCAGAATCTGCTGAAAAACTCAGCTTGTTCAGATGAATATAAAAAAAATTGCAAAATGAAGTGATCCCAAAGTTCCCTTTCCCCTTCACTTGCTAACTAAGCCAACTGTGTTGCTACATCCAGAATGGCTCAAGCAAATTAATAAAAAGGCCCGATTCATTCATTACCCTTGTTATGAAGCTGTTGCCCCAAATCTGCTCGCTCATGGCTCACTCCCACACCACATAGATAACTTTTTATTCATTCATTCATTCATTCATACATACATACATACATACATTTATTTTCATTTATGAATTGCTTCCCATAAAACATCCTGAAGCAATGTAACAATAAAAACACAATTGTAGTCCAATCTATATAAAGACTTGGATAAAAACCTCCACTTGTTGGAAGAGGAAGATACTGAATAGGTCCTGGAAAGATGCTCCCCCAAAACGGATATTTAGGTAGCGTCAAACTGAGTGCTGTCCTATTTACAGGTATCTGAGGCTAGGGATTTATACCCAAACAAAGATGATAGAAAAAGAAGATAATTATAAATGTAGTTTTTAACAACACTGCACAGCAGCATGTATATCTAGGTACAGTGTCAGGCACACAAAAGAATATTCAAACATACTCACATACTCACACTTCTGTCTTAAATAAGAATTCTAAACTAAAAAGGAGGGAATAGCACTAAAAACAGAGAGTGTTGCAAAGTTCACCTCTTCTAGTGCCGGCTAAAGTACTCCATATATATATATGTATCTCTCTTCACTCAAGTGCCCATTAATGAAGCCTTGACAGCCATTCAAAACAAATACAATCCCCCCAAATACATCCTGGACCTGACCAACCACTGCCTAACCAACACGTACTTCATCCACAATGGACAAAGATACAAACAGATAGAAGGAGCGCCTATGGGATCACCCCTCTCACCGGTCATCGCAAATTTGTACATGGAACACTTTGAAACCAATGCTTTAGACAAGTCAGAACACAAACCCAAACTTTGGCTCAGATATGTTGACGACACCTTTGTAATTTGGCCACACGGGAAAGAAAAACTAGACAGCTTCCTCACACATCTCAACAGCCTACACCCCAAAATACAATTTACTATGGAAATAGAAGCCAACAACCAACTTCCCTTCCTTGACGTCCTAATCTACAAAAAACCTGATGGCTCCCTAGGACACACTATCTACCAGAAAAAAAAACACACACCAACCGCTACTTACATGCACAATCACACCACCACCCTGCACAAATAAACTCCGTAGCCAAGACTCTCATCTCCAGAACCAAACGCCTGGCTGACAAAGACCACTTGACAACTGAGTTACAGAATCTCTCAAATGTGTTAATCGCCAATGGATACCAGCAAAACAGGGTTACGAAGCTAATCCAAAAAGAAACACCCCCCAAAAACCAAGACACAGAAGAAAACAATGGCATGGCCCTCCTTCCTTATATCAAGGGCACTACAGACAAAATCAGCAAAATCCTCCATAAACACAATATCAAAACAGCCTTTTGCACCAACCAAAAAATAGCCAATATCCTCAGAAACCCCAAAGATAAAATCCAGTTGGAAAACCAAGGGGTCTATGAAATACCCTGCAAAGTCTGCCCAGCCACGTACATTGGACAAACAAACAGACGAATAAATGCACGTATCGCAGAACACAAGAATGCCGTCAAAAAAGAAGAAAAAAACCTCCTCTCTTTTCCAACACATGAAAGAAACAGGACACGAAATTAATTTTGCAGATTCCAAATTGCTCTTTAACATGGAACATCACCACAAGAGAATAATCATGGAAGCCATCGAGATAGAGAAACACCCTCACAACATGAACAAGCGTGACGACACGTCCCGCCTGCCAGACATCTGGAAATTAGCCCTCCCCACAAAAACCGACACCAGGACCAGAGGCACACAGAACGCCATCACCTATCAACCACACCAGACCCAAACCCAGACCCTCTCCACAGATAAATTACAGACTCCATCCGGTAGCCAAACCATAGTGGCACCTCCGGATGCTGCACCCCCCTGCAATCCCTACACAGATCTGGCTGGCACAGGGCACAAAACCACAGCTCGCCCCTATACACGAAGCCAAGCCAGAGCACAACTCAGTGCAGTACAGCCATCTTCTCAGAAAAATCTCTTCACAAGCTCAAAAGGTCAAGACACGAAAGCTATAGCAACTAATCCACACTTAATGACCCACCTAAGTGGTACTCAGAATATCACTCAAGATATCACTCAAGATATCCCCCAAGTAATTAAGGAACAAAAGAAGAAAAGGCACAATAACCTGGGAACTTCTTCTCTGCACCACACCCCCTCAACAGTATTTATAGGAACTCAAACACTGAGACCCTGCTCTGTTCCAGTAACAAGAAGCCGAAAGCACCAGCCTGAAGATGACGAGTGAGACCTCGTCGAAACGTCGCCTAGACACCCCAACTCTTACACGGGAAGACACCCGAAGACACCAAAACCTATATATATATATATATATATATATATAAAATTTTTATTAAATTTTCTCTTTTACTATTTTGAATACTTACTTAAACATCCTTATAATATCAATATTTTCCCTTCTTCTCTTTCCATGGTTCATTTTGCATACCATATATCCCTGCATATTTTACATAAACTAAAACATTCAGTATTCCATTATTACATCCATCAAAACTTATTTACACTGTTGTATTTATCTTAATGCTGCCAGCGTTTTCAAGTGCACACAATTCCCCTCCGTATATTTAATAAACATTTTCCAATCTTCTCTTTTCCAATAAAGTATTCTTCTTCTCTTTTTCTATATGTTAGGTTTGCAAGCTGCGCATATTCCATCAGCTTAAGTTGCCATTCTTCTTTAGTTGGGACCTTGCTCATTTTCCATTCTGGCTAAAGTACTCCTGACACCATGTGAGTGTAGACAATAAAAGAGCTGTGAGTGACCCAGGCATTTTGCTCAGGAGTCTATGGCCAAAGAGATTTCAGGTCTTTATTAGTAAAACAGGGTCACAGGCACAGACCCTTCGCTGAGCTTTAGGTTTGAAGTCCAGCAGCAAGTTTGAAGGTGTTCCTGGGGTGCACAGAGAGGAAACCCAGAGGGGATCTCCAGAAAGATGGCATATAGACACAGAAGTCATGGAGATGACACACACACAGAGCAAGGTTAAAATCTGGGCTTGCAAGGGTTTGTAGGGGATTCAAAAGTGTGTCTCAGTGAGTTGGCATGATAACCAATGAGAAGGGGGCAAAATCCAGGTAGATGTGCTTGCACATAGGGGAAGGGTTTCAGGAGAGAAGAACCCAATCTTAAAGGTAAGAAGTAGATTGGGACATGTCCACAACAAGGGTGACTCATCCAGGATGTTTGCATAGTGGACAGTCCTCCTGAATGGATTTACCTATTAAGAACAATGACTGTGGCAAACAGCTTTCTGGTGAGTCATGCTGTTTTACCTACAGATGCTATTGTTCTGCTGATCTGCATCTACATTTTTGTGGATTTTCTGATTGATGGAGGAAATTTGTCTTCAGATGCAGGGGCTTTTAGATGCCAGAAGTCTGCCCCAGCTAACCTATTGTTTTCCAGTCATTTTATCTTATTAGAATTATTGCATGTTGGCTTTCTAGTGAGTCAGACGAACTTTCTGGATCCTCGATGCTGGCAAAAAGATCAAGCATAGAAAAACCAATGGCAATACTACACCTAAGGTCAAGCCAGGGTCTTTCGCATTAGCCAAACTCATCCTTGGTTCACTCCTGACACAACATGGAGGCTAACAACTAAAACCTCATATCAGGAGCTCCAAAGCGCAGGTGAAGGCACAATTCTAACATCACACAGAATGAACCTCCTGATCAGATTGCATTTGTAGGGATGTCCTTGTTGCAGATATTGTGCAGTTTGAAGTGCCTAGATGCAATAAATTTGACTCCTTTTGGAAATGAAGCATTGTCCAGACCCATGAAAATGTTATTCAAATTTTACTAGCAGAACTGTGCAAAATAAAACAGAAGCATCAAAGATGCAACCAAAAATATCCAAAAATATCCATAGGCACTGGCTCAGCATCTTACAAAATATGACCTATAAGCAAAGGTCTCTCTTTCTCCTCTCCACCGCCTGCATTCCAGCCTGCATTGGCTCCCTTCAGGAGAGCTTCCTTTACATCTTCACTCCATGGAGTTTGGGAGAAAAGGACTCAAAGGCAACTCCCTTCAAAATAGAGATTCGCAACTCAATACCTTCATCACCTGATCAAAGGTTCACTCACATGTTAGCTGCCAGAGAACAACCATCAGTTAATAATTAACTCAGCAAGAGCTCAGAGTACTCTCCTTGTCTTTAATATAGCCCCATTTTTTTGGGGGGGGGGGACACACACCAAGTTAAACCTTTTCACCAACACACATTTAGCTATTTTTCATTTTAGAACTTCATTAATATACAGGTGTTCTCATTTCAGTGTCAATTAAGTCAATTGTACTTAACAGTTCTCACCTGTGGAGTGCAGTGATCAGTTGGGTATGGAAGGGATAAGGCAATATTTCAGGTACCCTGGTACTGAGCTGTATAAGGCTTTATATAGCAGTACCAGCACCCTGAACTTAGCCCAGTGTGGATGTTTGGAGCACATGAGTAGCCAGGATCACATGGATACCTCCTGAGCAAGCATGGGCAGCCAACCCTAAGAGACAGTGGCCTGGGTAAGTACCCACGAGTCAAACTGCTTATGAGATCCTGATAACTATAAGTTACTAATGGAATGTGTGAGCCAGCCCTGTGGAGCTACTTTGCAGTAGCAACTGTACCACAATCCTAATGGGGCCTGCCCTGAATGGATTAGCTGGGGTAATTAAAATGGGCGACACCATGCTACAACTTCCTTCTGAACAAGCAGCTTCTGCTTGGAATTGTGCCCAGGTGGTGCTGATTTATGGCAGCTACCATAACACTCGTGAACAAGGCCAAACAGGCCCCTCAGAATGATTAATGTGAACTGTCTGGTTGAGGAAAGAACATCCATATGAAATTGCATGTTCCCACCATGACTTCGTATTTCCCCAAATGATCACTGGTCACAGTGAAGTTTTAAAGGGAACATTTTCAGTTAACCAGCTTGGGGGAGAGGTCTTACACCAGGGGTAGGCAACCTAAGGCCTGGGGGCCAGATGCGGTCCAATCGCCTTCTAAATCCGGCCCACAGACGGTCCGGGAATCAGCGTGTTTTTATATGAGTAGAATGTGTGCTTTTATTTAAAATGCATCTCTGGGTTATTTGTGGGGCATTTTTTTTTCTTTCAAAATATACTCCAGCCCACCACATGGTCCCACGGCTGAAAAAGTTTGCTGACCCCTGTCTTACACAATCATTAAAAGCCCACCCACCCCATTCCAGTAGGACTGTATTGCCACATATTTTGAAGAAAATGAAGCAATACCACCTAAAGAAGGGGAGTGTAAGGCCGGAGACCCCAAAGGCAGCAGGGTTAGATTACAAATTTGAGTCTAGAGTCTAAAATTACCCAGCTGCACCCCTGTTTTGGAGCTCCAGGAGAAAAGGGCACTGTGAATAGATGGTAGGAAGCAGGGAGGCAGCTGCTAGTTTCCAGAAGTTGCTGCCTCATGGGACAAGAGCCTCTCAGTGAATAAGGTATGGGGACTTGGCAACTCAGGGTTGAACGCAGTTGGTATGGAGGAAGAGAATTCTTAAGGAGAAGAGGGAAATTCTCAGTCATGATAATATGATACAAGAAGTGGTTTTTAACTCTCAAGGCACACACCAGCAAATAAGGCATGATTAGAGTGAACTGCCTCCAGTGTCGAGATTATTCCAAGATGGCTTATTTTGTGGCTTCTTCCATCCTTATATTTGCTGACCCTTTGCGGCCGGGATTTAGTTTGTTCTTTTGTAATGTTCTGTCTCATCTCTGAACATCTTAACTAGATGCTGGGAATTTGAATGCAGAATGTAATTGTGTAATATTGTTTGATGTAGAAAAGATCAGTTTGTTTCCCTGGAAACAAATGCCTTCTCATTTGTAATGCACCACCACCTGAGCGCCAGCATTCTAACTAATGGGAGCTCCCACTCTCTGTTGCTAATTGCAACTGTGGGAGATGGTCCAGGATTGCAGAGGGCCTGCTGTAATCCCAGTTGCAAACAGAATCCCACGTTTATGTTGTTTTTAAATTTTATTTTTAAGACATGTATTTATGGGCACCTAATATTTAAGTCTTAAGCTGTTACCTGGGGTTAATGACAAGACTAGGGTTGAGCAAACAGTGCTTGGTTCTGGTTGTGCATTCAAGTTGCAAGCATTTGGTGGATCAGGACTATCTCTATAATAGCAGAGATGGGGAACCATTTTCAACCTGAGGGTCCCATCCCCTTCTGCGGGCCATATGCCATTGGTGGATTAGACCAGAGGCAAAAGTGAACAGAGCAACTAATGTGAATTTTACCTTTGCACAGTAGGCTTGTTCCTACTCGCATGCTACTCTCTATCCTCCATCCATGCAAGTGAGAAGCATTATTGGAGTTGAGGGGCACATTCCAGCCAGACAAGAACCCTCATGGAGGTTGTAAAACAGGGCCATTGAGGGTGTGTGGCCTGGATATAGTTCTTTGGGCTAGACAGAGAGGTCTGGAGAGCCACATACTATCGAGTAGCCCAGTTAGACCCCTGAAATTGTGTGTATCAGGTTGCTGAGAGAAGTATATTGTGGGGTGTGCTGAATGAGCTCAGAACAGTTCCTCCTGAAATCAAATATACTCATTCATGTCTCTAAGGCAGGGTGAGGAACCTGTGGCCCTCCACATGTCTGCCTGTGCCTAGAGTAGAACCTATTATGTCAGTTGCGCATGGGCTCTAGTCCACAAAAGCTCTGGCCACAACAGAGCACTTAGCCCCTAAGTTCCACAGACCTTTGTTACTCTTAAAAAGATGGAGACAAATCAGCTTTCGCACAACCTCACCAGAATTCCTTTTCATTTGACAAGGAGACTGTTTGGTACCAAAGCAGCTACTGGAATTTGAAGACTTCCCCTCCTACCTCTTGCACTGCAATCCTGAAGTCTTTGAGGCACACCGTGAAATGGAGGCAGCCCTCAGGTTTTAAATGTCAGTGCTGTCTTTACAGCAGCTCTAGATGATGGATTTGTCTCCCTGGCAGTGGGAAGGGCCTTGGCACTGCCAGGGCCTGATGAGTATTGTGGAGCATTGGCGTTTACACAGCCGTTTGCTGACTCATGGACAGAAATTGACAGAGAGCAGCTGCCAGAAACTTGTTTTCCAGACCAATTTTCTTGTAACTTAGAAAATGTTACCTTTTAAGGATGAGTAATAGGGAGAGAGTATGTGTTTGTGTGTCTGACAAGCAATGGAGAAAGAGCAAGAAGGAAAGTGATAAAAATGTAATCCAAAACAACCTGATTGAATTTCAAGTTAGATAGCTCTAAGTGTCCAGAGGCAAGTGTGTCCCTATGTAATCTTCATACGCATGTTGCATATTAACATAAATGGGTCTCTGTTACTTGAAATAGTGTTTTCATTTGCCAAGGAATCTGGTGGTAGGGGTGGCTTGTGAGTGGAGTATAAGTGTTTGTGGGCTGTGTACACATGTAGCCTTTGAAATGCACTGAGGGTTTTATTCACAACATGCCTTTGTGCATAATGGTTTGCAGTTGTACACACCTTTATGAAATCCAAAGCAGTAGCTCCTGTCTGTGTTGTTTATAGAGACAGGTGGGCATGTTTTCAAAGTAGCATGCAAGCTAAAGGTAAAAGGACCACTGATCGTTAAGTCCAGTCGCGGATGACTCTGGGGTTGTGGCGCTCTTTACTGGCCGATGGAGCCAGCGTTTGTCTGCAGACAGCTTCCGGGTCATGTGGCCAGCATGACTAAGCCGCTTCTGGCGAACCAGAGCAGCGCATGGAAACGCTGTTTACCTTCCCACCGGAGTGGTACCTATTTATCTACTTGCACTCTGATGTGCTTCGAACTGCTAGGTTGGCAGGAGCAGGGACCGAGCAATGGGAGCTCACTCCGTTGCGGGGATTCGAACCGCCGATTTCTGATTGGTAAGCCCTAGGCTCAGTGGTTTAGACCACAGTGCCACCCGCATCCCTGTAGTATGCAAGGGTGTCCTTTATTACGCTTTCCCTCAGTTACTGTTTGTACATACCATTTTTTAAAAGTAATAATTTTTCAGTTTTTCCAAATAGAGGGGCTGGATACTGGTGTGTTGATATATTGATATGAACAGGATGCACATTGGTATACAGGGGTGGTAAGTTACCACACTCTCTGTGGACAAATGTGTGCAACAAGTGCTTGAGAAGTGTTTCAGCAGAGTATTCCTTAGACTGACAAATAGTGTGGGGCAAGGATGACATGGGGATTATACTATGTGTATGGCACCCCCCAAAAGTTGCCTTCAACCACCCCTGAATACCCATTATCACACAGTGTGTGCATGCCATTAAATTACCAGCAGTGTAGTTTAATTCGTGCTCAGGTCAATATGCTGATTTTATCTAGGGCTTTTGTATTATTAGATTTACCTACATAAATGCATTCAGTTGTCCAAGTTATGAAACATTTATTTTTTCATCATCGCCCAGTGGAAGAACCTCTCCCAGCTGCATTCTTTCCTTGCTTATTTATTCTGATAGCCTGGCCAACATCAACAGGCCTTTCCAAGTGAAGGCTCTTTGCTCTGGGGGTTAAACCTTTTTTTTTTTAATACTTTGCTGGTGCCAGCACGGGTGTCTACATAAATAGTTCTGGGGGAGGAGCCGGTTGTTGACTTGACTACTGCAGTCTTTATACTACTGAACCCCACGCCCCATTACATGGTGATGAAAAGAAGCAACGAGAAACAATGTTGGGCTGTGCCTCTTGGTGATTTACTGTATTGCATGGGATTGTACCTTTCAGAACTAACTTCAAACAAATTGCATTATTTGTCCAGTTAGCAATAACCGGGTAGGATACTAGAAAGACATAGAGCTTCAATTTGAACAACAACACTGCAGCACTCTCAACCAAATTAAAAAAAACAAAAACCCTAAGGCTGAGTGCCACACCTTTGGCTCAGAAACTGCCTTAGCTATGATGGTGAATGCAAGACATAAGGTTTGAAACCAGCAGACTTTTTTTTTTGTTCATGCTTGTCTGTCCATAACATAAGGAAAAATAGAACACAATGTGAACCATTTTAAAAATGAAAGCTGGAGTCTTCAATACTCTTGGCCAAAACCGTCAATTTCTTTTAGAAATTTCTCTTTTGGGAGAGATCTTCAACTTTTCTCTATGGACACTCAGCAAACACCATCTAGACGATCAGTTTTCACTCATGGTTGCATGTAGCCATGTTTTCATACTGCACAAAGCGCTAAAGGATTGTTCAGTTGTGTGTGTGTTGTAACTGGGGAGAAACTGGGAGGGTGGCCATTTTAATAGCAGTTTGGTGTGCTCCAGTAGTTCAATAAGGTTCATATTGTGAGAGATTTGCAGTCAAACCTAACAGTGCTAGGTTGTATGTGACTACAGAGGACTACAGAGTTCTAAATTTCTAGAGTAGGCTCAGGAATGTCACATTCCCTCTTCTCCCGAGAGGAAGGAAGTAAGGCTTGTATCCTGTTTCTGTTCTGTCTCACACACATTGCATGTGATGGAGGCAGCCATGCCTCAACATATCTCTCTGCCTCAGGAATATATCTGAGGCTGCCTTGAGTGTATTTTTCAACTAAGAGCATTTATCTGCCTATTATCACTGCTCCTAAGGGCAAAGCATAACTGTAAGTAAAGTATATTTAAAACTTACTTCATTATGTGGTCTGTTTCTCTGCAAGAGGGATAAAGGAGGCCAGCTATACCTCAAGCAGCTAGAAAGTATTAAAATAAGTTTTAAAGGCCTGTCCCTATGCTTCACCATGATTGGATTTAAATTCTGCTACTGTGGCTCTTTATGTGCAAGCCCCGTGTTTTTAGAAACAAGCACCAACTGTTTTTCTTTTGTTTCCCTATCCCACACATGTGGATCTGTAGAGTATTAAATATAACTAATATATCCTGCCAGTAAATAATACCCATTAAAACATGTTGCATATGTCATGCACTGATGGGTGATATTTATTTGGTATGTCTTTTTGCCCACAACTCTTACCAAGTAGCAGATTAATCCCTAAAGTTTTCAGATTTGTAAAGTTCCTGAATAGAATTGACATGGACTTGAAACTCTTTTTCTTCAGTGTGATATATCTGAGATGGATGTAGTTTCAACATACTGTAAGCAGGTTGGTTTTCATCCCTGAAACAAATCCTCAGTGAAGCAATCAGTTAATCCAGGTAAGGCGTGTAGATGAACTAACAGATTAGTTTGAATGATTGGCATGGTTCATTAGCCTAACCCTTGAGTTCCTCCACTGTACTGTTCTTATGTGCTTTCATTTCCATTACATTTAACTTAACAGATTACAGAGCTTGGGTGACTGGCTCTAGCATAAAAATCCAATTGCTATTTAATTTTGATGGTCCTACACTGAGTAGAATTTGGTTGGATACTACCCTTTATGTCCACCATGTTTCAAGTGAAGGTGAGGCAGAGATGTAGGTCTTTTCCAAATTAAGACCAGCACTGTGGGAAGATCATCTTTTTTGACTTCACAAGTAATTATCCAGGAGTGAAACTTAGGTATAATGTGCAAGTCACTACTGCTTCTGCACAAATACCAATACTCACCTTTACAAGGCTGGGAAGACAAGCCTTTGTTCATGTAAGCTAGAGAGTAATGCTCTTTTCAAACAGGATCAAAACTTATAAAAACTGAACTTTAAGCAGTGGGCAGTACTCCAGCAAGCACTAGAACGCAGAGCGAGTCAGACAGCTTTCTTACTTAGGCCATTACAGCTTGCCTCTAGCTATTCTGTGGGTAAGTGAAGCGTCTATGAAGAGTCTTCTTTAATCTAGATGGGTTGTCGCATAAAAGAGAATTCAGCATAGCGCACATGGCTCAGTTCACAACAACGCAGTTGTAATTGTAACCAATTTAGTTCCCTTCGACCTAGTGGCCTATATCAAAAGCTCTGCTTATCTAGGTTATGAATTGCAGTGTTAAGACTGGAAGAAGCCATTGTGCAGTTTGTAGCTAGAAGCAGTGATAGGGAGACCAAGTGGCTAGAAGCGAAGCAGAAACCATCACTATGATTTCCAACAGTAGTAATAACACTTTCCGTATGAGTGAATTCTGCCAAGAGTATTTACCTGAACAAAAATTACAGTCCTTCCTAACAAATGACAATTTCATTTCCACAATTGATGATTTTAGCACATGGATATCTGTGATCCCTTTCACCAAACCTGAGCGCAGCGGGGGGTAGGGAAAAACCTTTTGCAACTGGCCCATCTCTGATGGGGCATGACCCCACAAGGCATGTCCAGATGTTTAGTCTGCCAGGCAGGGCCTGCCCTAAAATGAATACTGCCCACACCTCCATGGCCAGCTCTTCAGGGCCACCCAGAGTGTTTATGGGGCCTGGTGAAGGTGTGATGTTGAGAACCCGCTACAAGGACCTATGCAGGTGTGTACAAAGCTAGGGATCACATGTTAGAATTATTGCATGCACAGGTTATATGTGAGAATTCTTGCTCTGAAATTAAGCAGAATGATAGGTGTGCTTCATTTTTTTTTCCTTACATGAGGGATTAGGTTGTGTTTCTCCTGAGCACCTTCTTCAATATGTAGTTCCAATGCCATTTGGGCAGACCTCAGTCTCACAGGTCTTCTGGTTGTGGCCTGCTGCTGGCCTTCTCCACTACTCACTCAGTAAGGCCTCATGGATTTGTAGGCCTATATTCTTTATTATGTTCAGCGCACACACAAAATGGCTCCTGCTACAAGCTCTCCTCGCTGATCTCTAGCACTCTGTCCTCAGCTACATGAAGTAGGCTCTCCATTGAAGTGATATAATTGGTCTTTATGGGACATACTACAGTCTCCCAGACTGTAGCTGCTTCTTCGGCCTTCTTTCCTTGCTGCTTTTTAAAGAAAACTGAAATTTGCTGTTGCCCCAAAATATAGAGCGGCAGTAACCGCATGACCAACTCAAGCAATTGCCTTAAACTCCAGTCAGTTTTGTAGTATTATTTAGGCTGATATCACCATACTGTTAACTGCAGCGAGGCATATAGTGTAAGTGGGGCATTTGTTTGAATACCTGTAGGAACTGTCTAAATGATCCAATTTCCATTAATGTAGAAGATGAGACCTCTGCCTCTCATGAGACTCCTGCTGAAATAGTAAAAGAGAAGGAACCCCTACTATATGTACCTATCAACAATATTTCTCATTCTACATACATACAGTGGTGCCCCGCAAGACAAATGCCTCGCAAGACGGAAAACTCGCTAGACGAAAGAGTTTTCCGTTTTGGAGGTGCTTCGCAAAACGAATCTCCTATGGGCTTGCTTCGCAAGATGACAATGTCTTGCGAGTTCCTGCTGGCTTTTTTCCCTTTTGCTAAGCTGCTAAGCCGCTTATCAGCTGATCCGATCAGCAGATAAGCCGCTAAAAGCAGCTAAAAGCCGCTAATAGCGCTAATCCGCTAATCCTTCAATGGGCTTGCTTCGCAAGACGGAAAAAACCGCTAGACGAAGAGAATCACAGTGTGGCATCTGAATATAGACTGCATTTTTAATCAAGGCATATATTGGCTTATATCTTGATCAGGTAAATGGGCTTAGACTTTCAAAAGTTTCATGCCAGGCACAAGACCAGCTGTTTTTAGAGAACCTTGACAGTGTTTTCCTCCTAGACAATGAGACGCCATCCAGATATATTAGTTGTCAAACATTTGTTTAGAAACCTTCAAATGAAGGAGATCTTTCAATGTTGATGTGAACCCAAGGTCTCTGACATATGTTTAAGATAAAAATTTAAGATTAACCATTTGTTTTAGAAGGCAATAGGGCAAGGAAGGCGAGAGGTGAGCTGGTAATTAAGATTCCTTGTTGAGACACATGTAAGATATATTACTACTTATTTGTCATTTATAGATGTAACAATATATAGCTCTTTGTCTGCCATATAAGGACAGGAGGATGGATATGGGTGTATCTTAAAATTGGTTATAGCAATCAGCCAATAGGAAATTCAAGCAGGCTGATTGAACAGAGGCAGCCACAGGAGCAGCAAAGGGGGGTGGATTAAGGAAATATAAGGGCTGGCCATAATGGCAGGAGGCAGGCCAGAGCTTGGTAACCATATACCACTGTGCCTCTCATTTATTTGTCTGACAAATAAATAATTATTTTAATTTCTCTGTTGCTGCGTTGAATATTTCATTCCAGCTAAGCGTTAACCACAAGCAGGGTGCTACATTTTATGGTGCCTGCGACTCGGATAAGTGGTCTGCTGGAACGCAGCGCCTTCGCCTCACTGGACGGGGTACAAGAGAGAGGACAACTGTGCCTACCCAGCGCGCACTGGAAAAATTTTTTCCAGGGGAACGCAGCAGTCTCGTCTGTCTGATACCCTGCCCACTGACGGCGACGGACCGGGGGGGACCAGAGAAATAAACAGGGAACCAGCTAAGGGTAAGTGCACTAAGGGGTTTTGGCCCTCCAATTAATTGGGAGGAAGAGAAGTCCTGATCAAACTTCTGCGTCTCAGTAAAGGGGAACTGAGTACGCTAGGTGGTTGGGTATATCAGATGGTGATCTGGTGGGGGAAAAGGGAAGAATGGGAGGTAGTGTGTGGTGAAGTATCTGGCGCATTGCATGTGTGAGAAAGTACAATGTGTAGCTGACCTAAGTGTGGAGTGAGTACTACTTCGTTTACCAGTAAGGTGTGTGTGTGAGTGACTGAGTGGAAACTTCACAGGGCCATACAATGGGAGTTGGGGGTTCAAAGGGGGGAAATACACCTTTTGAATGTATGTTAAATAATTTTAAGAAAGCCTTCTCAGGGGCATATGGAGTCAAAATGACGCCAGAGCGCCTGAGAACGTTATGTGAATTAGAGTGGCCGAATCAAAATATTGAATGGCCATCTCAAGGAACCTTTGATATAAATTTAGTAAGCAAACTTTGGTCTAACATCGCCAAAGAGACTGGAGGGTGCCCAGAACAATTTTCATATATAGATTCCTGGCTGAGCACATTAAATAAAAATCCTCCATGGATAAGGGAATGCAAAGTCCAACGATGCAAATTATTGGCTGTAAAAGCCAAAGTTAGGAAAGGAATCTTGCCAAATAAATCCAAACACTCCACCAGTTGTAACCCCAAGGCAAGAAAGTGGAATGAATAATGGGGGTGGAGTCACAGAACTTGATTCCTTGATAGATTATGATAAATATCTTCAGGAGGCATTAGAGTTCTATAATGAAGCCCAAGCAGAAGTGGTTATTCCACCTGTGAGTCCCAGTAGAACTCCATCTACAGTCTCCTTTAGTGGAACAACTGATTGCCTACCCCAAACCCCTGTACATCCAAGTCCTAGAGAATTATTACAGAAGTTACAGGGAGACCTTGATCGGTCAGCAAGCAATACAGCCACCTCAGGCTATGATAGACTTGGTGACTTCAATAATAAATACTCACAGTCCTACTTGGACAGATTGCCGCCAGCTCCTGAATACTCTGTTCACCACTGAGGAAAGGAGAGACATAATTGAAAAGGCACAGATATATTTGCGTGAGCAGGCCAGAGTGGGAAATATTTATAATATTGACCGTCATCTCCAGGACAACTTTCCCTTGGAAGATCCTAATTGGGATCCAAACAATGCAATTCACCTGGCCAGGCTTACCACCTACCGCCAGACGCTTGTGCAAGGTATCTGCAGGGCATGCCAGAAGCCCACTAATATGTTTAAAGTCTCAGGAGGGTAGACGTGTTACCCATAACACTGTTTTGTGTTCGGTGCACACCCACAAAAGACTTAAGTTGTCACCTTTTGAGCTCCTGTATGGGAGGCCGCCCTCTTTTGTTCAGGATATTCCAACTGACCTCAAACAAATAAGAGACCATGTGACACAGGGACAAGTGCAATCTCTCTCCCGTGTTTTTGTCTCTCTCTCGTGTTTGTTTGTTTGTTTGTTTTTATCTTAACAGGTGGGCCCTCGAGCGCACGCCGTGCAGCATTGCCGTGCCGATTCATCAGCTTCAGGCTGGCATAGCATATGGGTGAAAGAGTGGAAACGTGATCCACTTGCACCTAAGTGGCGTGGACCTTACACCGTCTTGCTCTCTACTCCAACAGCGGTGAAGGTAGCTGAGGTGACCCCCCTGGATTCATCACTCCCGTTTGAAGAAGTCCGAAGGCAGTTGGACATGCAAAGGTGACCCCTCTAATCCTCTTAAACTGACTCTCTCCAAAAACCCCTGTATCTAGCCCTACCGGGAACGGGCTAGGTCTCGGGCAACATTAGACGACCGGCCTGCTGCAGCCACAAACCTGGAAGCTGGCTGACCTGCGCACGCCTGAAGCTTGAGGAGCGTCTGAACCAGAGACTGTGAGCGGGAAGATTCTCTTATACAATTGATTGACTGCCCCCTTGTGGAACAATTATCAGGGATATTACACATTGGGGATCCTTGGGATATATGTTTTGGTCTTGGTGGTTCCCCATTTCTGTCACTGGGGGAATTATATTGGGACTAATAGTTTTCTGCTAACACAATAAGGTAATTTTTTGTGGAAGGAATGCATATGCTAGACATCAACATGATTTTATTATTAATCCTGATCCCTTGGGAAGGGGAGGGTCCTTGAATCTGACCAAATTTGCTAAATATGGATTCCGCTATGACCACAATATGTGGGTAGGTTTAGCTGAGATGGTAGCCAATGTGCAAATAGGACCAATTGCCTTGTTTGCTCTCTTGGGCCAGATGATTCAGAGGGAGGTGTGCCCTTATTACCGATACCAATAAATGCCATTGGTATGGTAAGCGAAATGCTACACCAAACAGAAGTACAGAATTTCCCCGGATGGAACTCAACTAAACATTACGAGTTATACCTGTACAAGGGGAATTCTGTGTACATAAATCATCAGATGCAGCTGATTCTACCATGATAGGCTCTTCTCATTGTCACTATACTTGGGATTATATTAAGAATAGTCATACCTGGGCAAACGGTACTACCTATCGAACTCGGAATACCTTGCCCTGTGCAACCCCTTTTATTCATGCATGGAAAGTGGTATGGAACATAACTGTGACAGAGAAAGGCAATCTAACATCCTGCACTGTGAACTCTATACCCCTTGTGATATTTCGCCTTCTGTACTCCACGTACCAAAAACCTCAGACCCGATGGTTGTGGTGGATATGTGGAGAATGGGCATACAAGAAACTCCCTTCCAAATGGAGTGGGACTTGTTTCCTGGGATGGGTATTACCACCAATTTGGATTTTGCCCACTAGTTCAGCTAAGCGAACACGAAGAAACGCTGATATTTCTCATATAGCAGGAGGAAGTACCCAAAGTTGGAGCGGTACTGATGATTGGCCACCAGAGCGCATTATAGCCTATTATGATCCTGCCTCCTGGAATCCTGGTGAGCTCATACAAGGGGCACGGGATCCTATTTATAATCTAAACAGAATAATTTGATTGCAAGCAGTAGTGGAACTTGTAACCAATGTAACGGCCCAGAGTTTGAGACTTATTGCACAACAGTTGGATGAAAGTAGAGCCGTCATTTTGCAGCTGAAAATGGGAATGGATTATGTACTTGCCAAGCAGAGAGGCCTATGTGGAGTCTTGAACTTGACAGGGAATGCCTGTTGCTTTAACATTTCAGATAATGGTGAGGCAATCCGTGTGTTGGCCACATGTCTTGCTTGTTTTTCTTGACAGTAGTAGTGATGGTTTTATGTATGATGCCATGTATCATTTCATGTTTTAGAAGTACAATTAGCAAGATGATTTCGAATGAAACTCTACCTCATGTCATGGCCCTATACAGAGCTTTAACTCAGAATATGATGCAGATCAAGCTATCAAGGACGCTTGGTCCTTGAGCTTGAAAGGGGGGAATGTGGCATCTGAATATAGACTGCATTTTTAATCAAGGCATATATTGGCTTATATCTTGATCAGGTAAATGGGCTTAGACTTTCAAAAGTTTCATGCCAGGCACAAGACCAGCTGTTTTTAGAGAACCTTGACAGTGTTTTCCTCCTAGACAATGAGACGCCATCCAGATATATTAGTTGTCAAACATTTGTTTAGAAACCTTCAAATGAAGGAGATCTTTCAATGTTGATGTGAACCCAAGGTCTCTGACATATGTTTAAGATAAAAATTTAAGATTAACCATTTGTTTTAGAAGGCAATAGGGCAAGGAAGGCGAGAGGTGAGCTGGTAATTAAGATTCCTTGTTGAGACACATGTAAGATATATTACTACTTATTTGTCATTTATAGATGTAACAATATATAGCTCTTTGTCTGCCATATAAGGACAGGAGGATGGATATGGGTGTATCTTAAAATTGGTTATAGCAATCAGCCAATAGGAAATTCAAGCAGGCTGATTGAACAGAGGCAGCCACAGGAGCAGCAAAGGGGGGTGGATTAAGGAAATATAAGGGCTGGCCATAATGGCAGGAGGCAGGCCAGAGCTTGGTAACCATATACCACTGTGCCTCTCATTTATTTGTCTGACAAATAAATAATTATTTTAATTTCTCTGTTGCTGCGTTGAATATTTCATTCCAGCTAAGCGTTAACCACAAGCAGGGTGCTACAACAGAACGGATTCTTTTCGTCTTGCGAGGCACCGCTGTATTTCTCCTTCTGTGGTTTCCAATGGGCCAAATGAAATTGAGGATATGGCTTTTCCTCGAGATGAAAACAAATGTCATTTTTCAAAAGCTTTTGCTGAAGGGGCTTTTAGATAAGCTGAAAAGGTGCTGGCTTGTCTATTCTAAGAGTACCAGCAGGGATTTTTGCTGCTTCTGCAAAACATTTCCAGGTGGTGCCACTGCCACTGCCAGTTCTTTGCTTGGGAGTATCAGGACCAATGACTGGAAACACTCTGAAACAGCACAAAAAGTCATCCAAGCATTTCACTTCATTCTGCAACTGGATAGAAACTGAATCTAGGTCGAGGCTGAACCAGTGCATTGATGCAGAACATCAGCGGATGATAAACCAAGAAATTCAGCATTGGAAGGGTGTACTCAAATGCCTAATGGATATTCCATGGCCCCTGATGATGCACAATTTGGCATTCCAGAGATTTTCGGAGAAGCTGTTCAGAGGCAACAGAATATGAAGTAAAATGAAGAAATGGAGAACATTTGTGGTGTGTATTTTCAAAGGAGCGTAATGGTCACTGCTGTGGGAACACTATTCAGAATGAACCAGTAGTCCCAAGGAAATGTTAGAGAGCATACAGAACAGATTATTCTTCACACTGGATTGCATATCTTAATGTAAATTGCTCTGAAAAAATGTCATTTACAAGTGAGATTTGCTGAAGATGGGGAAGATGGGTAAATGAACAGTTTGTAGTACTGTTTTTTCTTATGAATCGGGGTGGGGTGGGGTGGAGTGCAGGACACCCTAAATTCTGGATTAAGCAGCTGTTAGAAATTAATTAAGGTTTGGAGAATTAAAACCGGGAAATAGTCAGACTCATGTGTATTTAGGATAGACCCATGTGTATCTGAGCTGTGCTAGGCTTTGCTAATCCTTTAATTAAGCCAAGTGTCGAAAGCCAATTAAATCAGGACTAGCCTCCTGCATGAGGTGGGTTGTTAGCACAACAACCGATCAACGCGAGTGGGGCCTACAAAAAACCAGGGGTTAGGAATAGAGAGAAGTAATGCAGGCAGAATTTTAGTGTAAAGGGTTAGAAGTTAAGCAACAAAGTTAGGAAGCAGCAGGCTGGAGAGAGGAGGAGAGAGCAACATTTGAGAGCAAGGCTGCTGTGGTTTACTGGAGAAACCAGAACCTCTTGGTGTCTGAATGCTGTGAACCCCTCAGTAGTACGCTCAGGTTGTCTATATGTGTAAATAAACCATAAAGACACTACAGTCTCTGTTATGCCTTGTTTCCCCAAGGAAACACAAGCCAGCTCCTTTCAGGCATAGAATCACAGAAGTGTAGAGTTGGAAAGGACCCAAATGGTGGCTCAGTGGCTCCCTGCCTGATGTCCTGTTGGTTTGCTAGGGAGAGAATGAACCTGGAGTTGAGGGAAAGCATATCCATTTGCTTTCAGGCTGAGGTGGAATTTGTTTCAATCCGTTCTGCCTTTCCTGGGCTTAGAATCATTTGGGTGAAGAATGGTTTCTTGAGGCAGGTTTTGCTGGCTGCTCCAGTGCCTCAAGGGTGGAGCAGAGGGTGAGCTGGGCTGAAATCCTTAGGCACAGTTAATGTGCCAGCAGTGAAGGGCCAGGAGTGTAGCGAACTAACTATTTGGGGACCTCAAACCAAGGTAGCTTGCTAAAAAAATCTGAGGAGTTGGTTTAATTTTAAAAGCACTCAGATTTTAGGAATCTGCACTGGTAAGTAGTAATTAAGCTACTCCTCCCCCATAAATCCTTCATTATATTTGATTTAAAATGTTGCCCATTTTAAATGCAAAATGCTGGGTCCATCTCATCATTTTTGTGGGTTTGGGCGCAAGCTTCTCTGACTATTTTACAATGTGGGAAGCCATAGGCATTGGTAGCTGCTCAATGAAATGTAAGCACAATGAAATAGATATGTAAGCATTCCTCACATATTACTCGCAGCATGGAAGTGATATCCCCGTGGGAATTTTTTTTGCATATGAAACAGCCTTTGGAGAAAATCTTCATCATTTTAGGCTTGTATATACCATTTGTATACTAGGTTGGTTCATGAAACCGCTATAATGTATCAGGCTGCAATCCTAAACACAATGATTTAGAAGTCCCATTAGACCCCGTGGGATTTACATCTGCGTATGCATGTTTAGGGTTGCTCTGTTAATTTGTTTAATTTGGAAAAAAACACAACCAAGGCTGCATTAATACCACACATGGTGATCAAGACTTGCTGATTGTGTGAATCCTTAGCAATTAAGCCTATTCATTTAGTATGGAAGGTTTGCTGTTGAATAAAGACAGAACTTCAGATTGTTTGACTGATTTGTAAATGGAGTTTTGCAACTTTCCCTAACAGGAAAAGGGGGGGGGGGTAATTCAAAAACGATATCATTGCACACCACCCCAATCTCTGAGCGATGTGAGATTCCAGGCACTTACTCATAGTTTGTGTTTCCTTTGGAAATGAGGGACAACAGAGACTGTGGCGTGTTTAAGGAATTTGGTTTATTTACCCATGTATACAACCTGAGCCTGTGATGGAGTTCACAGCATTAATACCCCATAAGGTCTTGCTTCTCCCAAAGCCACAGCGTTGGATTCCAGCAGAAATCAGGTATGGCTCTCAATCTCTGGTTTCTCCCTACTTCTAGCCCAGCTCACACATGCAACTCTGACTTTTGTCCTTCTAATGAACAGGTAGTTGCCGGAGCCCCCCACCAAATTTGCCCTTTGGCCTAGAGCCACTTCCTTTATTAAATGAAAGACCCATACTTAGGGGGCCATTACCAAGAAGCTTGCCTGGCTATTCCAGTACAGTAGTACCTTGGGTTAAGTACTTAATTCGTTCCGGAGGTCCGTTCTTAACCTGAAACTATTCGTAACCTGAAGCACCACCTTAGCTAATGGGGCCTCCTGCTGCCGCCGTGCCGCCAGAGCACAATTTCTGTTCTCATCCTGAAGCAAAGTTCTTAACCTGAAGCACTATTTCTGGGTTAGCGGAGTCTGTAACCTGAAGCGTGTGTAACCCGAGGTACCGCTGTAATTGAATCCTTGCTGGATCCAGAAATTAGAAAGGGACTCATGCATACAGCCTAACACCCTTCCCTCAAACTCGCAACAATATGTACAGGGTGAAACTAAACAGCCCATATGGATGAGCAGGAGACCGTTCTAGAGGGAAACAGTCTTTCTTACAAGTGACTCAGAAACTGAGATCTGTTATTGTCATTACTAAATAGAAATTCTAGAAATCAGAGATGGAAATATTACTTAGATCTCCATCTTTTCCTGCCATAACTGTTCCTGCTTGTTGCTTCCTCATGTGTTTTGTTCATTTTAGGGTTTTATGGGGACTCAAGGGGATTTCCTTCAGAAAGTCACCACTTTCTGCTTTGAGAGCAGGCAGAAAGGCGTAGCTGGAGCAGGAGATGCCCCCCAAGGAAACAAGTCACTCTACAGTGGTACCTCAGGTTAAGTACTTAATTCGTTCCGGAGGTCCGTTCTTAACCTGAAACTGTTCTTAACCTGAAGCACCACTTTAGCTAATGGGGCCTCCTGCTTCTGCTGCGCCGCCGGAGCACAATTTCTGTTCTCATCCTGAAGCAAAGTTCTTAACCCGAGGTAATATTTCTGGGTTAGTGGAGTCTGTAACCTGAAGCGTATGCAGCCTGAGGTACCACTGTATGGGTTCTTTTCAGCAATGTCCATATCCCATGTTGCCCAGCCACCATGAGTGAGTGGCAGAAACCTGGGAGAAAACCACATGTTACAGGCAATGTGTGCCATGAATCCCAGAGACTATTTTTTAAATGAAAAGTAGCTTTCAGAAGAGGTGATTTTGAACAGAGAAGCAGTAGGGGAAGGAGATTTTTAACCACTTCCTAAGTACATTTTCCTGTTCCAAATCGCCACCCTGCTGCCCCGCTCCACTTTCCACATGGGGTTCAGGATGTGTTTTTACCTTTGTGTAAGTAGCAGTCACCTAATGGCAGAAATGGAAGCACCTCGCTGAGTAATTTATGCTAACAGTATTTAAATGAGCACTGTGATACTGAGTGCATATGCACAAAGGTGCCGTATCAATGGGGGGAAGCGGCTGCATTTGCAGGGTAGTACATATGGATGCACTGTGAAAGCCTTCTGGCATGAACTCATGCAAATTGGGCTGCTCCATAAAAGAACCATAGAGAAGAATGGCACCATTCCTCATCTTGCATTAGGTGAAACTGCAGGTCTTTGTCCGTCTCTCCATTGCATGCAATGAGCCTAGAATAGAGCCCATCAACTGAATTACTACTTTCAATCTCTTACCCATAGCGGCTAGTGGCGTGGGGCGCCGGGGTGCCAAGTTCTGGAGGGCGCCAGGGAAGAGGCAGAGGCTGGACATGGCGCCTCCCAGCATCAGCTCGCTGCCTTTGCCCGCCTCCGCCATGCTGCACCAAAGCAGCGCCGCACCCAAAGCCTCCGTCTGCCGTGGCCACTGTGGCATGAGGCGGCCAGCTGAGCCAGGAGGTGCTGTGTCCAGCCTCCGCCTCTTCTCCGCCAGAGGAGCCGCCCTCCAGCCACTGCCTGCCTCTTCCAGCCCTGCCGGCAGCGCCGTCCTCCCTAAGAAAACTCTGGGAAACGGGGGGGGGGGGAGGCACCGGAGGGAGCGTTGCACCACAGTGCTGCATATACTTAAGATGGCCCTGCTCATACCAGTTCATTTCTGAACTGGCAGTGCAATCTTGGAACAGATGAGTGCTCTGTCCCTTCAAATGGGAATGATATTCTTCACATGCTCAGGTATACTTTGCCCATAAATGATTTTTATTTTATTTTTTAAAGATTTCTTTCTCCTCAGGAAAGAAAGAAACTCTGCAGGTACTTAGAGGCATCCAGTGCTAGGTGCTGGATTCTCTGTAAACAATAACTGCTCACAGAAGACAGAACAAGACTGGGTTCATTGTGTTTATGAATCCTAGAATTGTAGAGTTGGAAGGGATCCCGAGGGTCATCTAGTCTAGCCCCCGCAATGCAGGAACCTTGACATTCAATTTGAAACCATACCAGACCCTGCTTATGATTTGCAAATGTGCTAGCAGTTTTTTTATGGCACCATGTTTACTGAATGGTAGAGGGTGGCTATACAGTGGTACCTCAGGTTACATACGCTTCAGGTTACAGACTCCGCTAACCCAGAAATAGTGCTTCAGGTTAAGAACTTTGCTTCAGGATGAGAACAGAAATCATGCTCAGGTGGCGCGGCAGCAGCAGCAGCAGGAGGCCCATTAGCTAAAGTGGTGCTTCAGGTTAAGAACAGTTTCAGGTTAAGAACGGACCTCCGGAACGAATTAAGTACTTAACCCGAGGTACCACTGTACATTAGGAGAGACTAGATTCTGGAATCTTCAGGAAGAAAGTCATTTGTGAAATTAGCACAATTCTCTCTATTTTTTGCTATTGTTCTAATTAATTTCTGCTTTAAATAGTTGAAAATTAGTGTTTTTACCAGTCCAGTGTCAAAGCTAGATGTTTTACCAATTGAGTAACCCACAATCCTTCAGATTTGAAATCTCTGAATAAAAGAAAATACTGGCATGAACATTGCCCCTTGAGGCACATTTCTTTTCTAACAACCGATTCATAGATTCTTTGGGCAGGTCAAAGCTATGGAATTACCAACTCATTTTTCATTAGGACCATACTACATGTCAGTGAAAGAACATGTCTGTGATTGTCTCTGGTTTCCATGATCCGTGTCTTGCTGTATTAGAAATAATGTGTAAATGGAGTCAACCAAATTGAAACAAATTATGATTGACTCCCCAAGGTACAAGGAATCAAATTATTGTAACCATTCATCCATGTGCAAGCAGTACACCGCTCAAAGTATTTGCCATTTCATAACTTTCAGCATAGGTACAATGGTACCGGCTACTTCCAAGGTCATGCTGTTTGATTTTGGAGGGATGGTTGCTGTTATGAAGGCTAGCACTGTCTGTTCAAGCACTTTCCCACTCCCTTATGCTCAGCGTGTATATCTGTAATAAACATATATCACAAAATGCCAAAAGGTTCCAGTGATTCCTCTTTATAAGGAAGCTGACTCTAGGAACATAGGAAACTGCCTTACACTGATTCAGAACCCATTAGTCAATCTAGTTCAGTACTGTTGACACTGACTGGCGGCCACTTTCCAGGGTTTCTAAGCCTGAACTGAACACTGGAAAAATGAGTAACCAATAGAAATGGAAATCAATAGATTTGCTCATCCATAGCCACAGGAAGAAACTGCAGGGAGACCCACCACACCAGTTCCCATCTTGTTCCGATAGGCCTGAGCAGACAGGTGATATTCCCTGACTCCTATAATAGCTTTGAGGTCATACAGTGGTACCTCGGGTTACAAACACTTCGGGTTACAGACTCTGCTAACCCGGAAGTAGTACCTCGGGTTAAGAACTTTACCTCAGGATGAGAACAGAAATCGCGCACCTGCAGCAGTGGGAGGCCCCATTAGCTAAAGTGGTACCTCAGGTTAAGAACAGTTTCAGGTTAAGAATGGACCTTAAGAACGAATTAAGTACGTAACCAGAGGTACCACCATACTTACTTGTTGACCTGATCCAACTAGGAAGGCTGCTCTTGCTACTTACAATTTTGCGTGTTCCTTCTTTACTATACAGGAGGTGCATCTTATAAATTATGTCTGTGGCTAATACTTCATTTGCATCTAAGCATGTGGTAATAAATAATAAAATTCTAGACTGACACTTCTACTTGAGTTATATGAGAGAGAGAGAGAGAGAGAGAGAGAGAGAGAGAGAGAGAAATCTAGATTGAATATCTACCCTATTTATTTGAATTTCTTTGTATTTAACTGTATATGCTGCTTTTCTTCCATGAGAACCAAGCAGAGGCTTACAATTAATGAATTCAGCATCATAAAAATATCATAAAACGGCATTAAAATTAAAATCTCAATATAATGTTTTTAAAACTTGGTCACTGAAGAATGAAGAGCAGCTAAACTAAAATAGATCTGATGACAAGCATATTCAAACAAAAGTGAAATCAGGTGACATATTGTTGCATGCCACTCCAGTCTCCAAGCGGTGCGAGATTTCTGGGGTTCCAGGCACTTACCCAGGGTTCGTGTTTCCATTTGAAATGAGGCCCAGCAGAGACTGTGGTGTCTTTATGATATATGGCTTATTTGCTCATATCTACAACCTGAACTTGGGATTGAGGGGTTCATAGCATCAACACCCCAAAAGTGTCTTGTTTCTCCCAAAGTCGCAGGATACAAACAGAAATCAAACATTTCTCTCAAATGTTGCTCCGACTCCCCAGCTTGCTGCTTTACCTCTAGGTCACAGCAATTCACTCTCCACTCCAAACTCTGTCTTTGTCCAACTAACCATGAGCTGAGTGAGGGGCCCCCACCAGTTTGCCATCTCACACAGAGCCCCTTTCCTTTGTTTCCCTTAATGGCCCATTATGCAGTTATCACCTCAATGCAGGAAACTGGCTTACATTTTAACGCTTGCTGGATCCAGGGGTTAGAAGGATCTTGCATAAACCCTACTTCCTCCACCCAAACTCATAACAGTATATATGCCAACCAACTGTAGTGTGAGCACTGGTGATTTAAGGGGAAGACTTCAGAGCACCAGCTAATTTCTCGTAGGCTAATAAAATAATTTCTGGACAATTAATCTCCACTAACCTAGGATGGACCTGAAGCATACATCAAAAATTGAATTGCTGTACAAAAGTTAAAGCTTAAAAAGAACAGATGGATGTTCCTATGCTTGTTGAACATTTGGATTTTGAATGTTGGCCATGTATTTCTGAAATTCATATATATATTTGCCTCACCTTGCTGTCCAGGGCAGCTATTATCTTTTCACTTTTGTTGATTCCGTTTTGTCAATATGGACAGGATTGTACTACAGTGGTACCTCGGGTTGAGTACTTAATTCGTTCTGGAGGTCCGTACTTAACCTGAAACTGTTCTTAACCTGAAGCACCACTTTAGCTAATGGGGTCTCCGGCTGCTGCCGCGCCACCGGAGCACGATTTCTGTTCTCATCCTGAAGCAAAGTTCTTAACCTGAAGCACTATTTCTGGGTTAGCAGAGTCTGTAATCTGAAGCGTATGTAACCTGAAGCGTATGTAACCCGAGGTACCACTGTATTATATTGGGCTGTATCCAGTGATGCTGCTCTGATGACGGAAAGCTTACATCAGCAGAAAGAGGAGAGAGGCAGGCACCCAGCAACACCCTGCAGCCATCCTAAATCTGCTCTGGAGGTCCTCCAACTACTGAAGGCAGCCATGGGCAGTGTCCAACTAGCTCATTACCTCAGCTCAAGGACTGTCACTTGTGCAATAGAGCTGCTTCCCCTAAAACTATTCTGGGTTTCCCCACAGCTGCCCAGAGCAGATTTGGGGAGGGTGTGGGGCATGCACAGAGAGAGGAGGGGGGTGTTCCATTTTGTCTTTTTTGCAAACTGATTTCACATTAGTTATCAGATGTCTATGTCTGCGAAAGGATTGTTTCAAGAAAGAGAATTCTGGAAATTCTGGCTCTGCAGCAGAAGGTTTTGTGCAGTGCATAACATACCTTCTTGCTGCAGCTCCACAGCAGCTTCTCCGCTAATGCCTTGTCTGTCATCCTCATTTCTGTAGGAGGCTGCCTCTACCATAAGATCAAAGTGAGAGCTTGTGAGGCTTGTGTGTGGGAAGTGCGTGAACACTTCCACAATCATCTTCCCCCAACCCACCCTCTAATATCTCTTTGCTGAGTAGTGGCACAGAAAATGGATGCTGTGTGTGTGTGTGTGTGTGTGTGTGTGTGTGTGTGTGTGTGTAGACAGCTAACCATCTTGGCAGGTGTTGGATGGACAAATCTCTCAATTTTCATTTCCCCTATTTCAGTCTTTAGTTTGCCAGTCTTTAGTCTGCTTGAGTTGGTGGTTTTTTAAAAGTCTGTTTGCAATTAACTCGGTTTTTTTTAATTCCTCAGGAAAATACTCAAGCATTTCTTCTCCTGATACATATACCTTTTTGCATGCAATTTTGCCAAATATACAGGGGGTTTTTTTGCATGCCATTTAATAAAATGCATTTGTGTATGTTCACAAATACAGGCATTTTGATTTCTAAGGATAGGTGAATTTTGGGTCTCATATTGTTCTAGGAAGTGCAAATCAGGGAGCTTTGCACTGAGATGTGAACTGGATCAAATTTCTCCCACACCCCTTGCTAGCACATCAGAAGAATTATAACTTCAGTGGCAACTTACGGTACTAGGCACAAGGAACATGTAAAGAAGTGCAATATAGGACCAGAAATTTGGGTAACAAAGCGGGTTGTCTCATGTGTCATTTGGCCTTTGGGACCCAGTCAGGCAGTCAATGTGGAGGGGGAGAGAAAAGCCCATATGCTAATTGGACCTTAATTAAGATGCTTGTAAAGCAAAAGAAAACAGCAAAGAAAAAGGGGGAAGGGAAGAGAAGGAGATACAGTATACAAGTTGTATGGATACTCTGGAAACTTGGTCACAGTTCTAGCTCTGCAGTGCCTCCCCCTTGGATCATGTTCTATTTTCAGACTCTGGAATAAGTCGTCTCCATTTCTTCCTTTGATCCCTCCCCTTGGTTTCTTAAGCTTCCCACAGTTTGCAGTTACGGAGCCACCTTCATCTCCAAGTAGACAAAAGTGGATGGTGTGCTGATAAAGAGGGGCAGGGACCAGGGCTGCCTGCCTCATGACACCTGTCAGATCACTGCCTGGAAAACATGGCTCATCCATCCCACAGATAGGAGAATCAAACGTGACCTTGGATGCTGGCTCTTTATCCCCCTTTGCTAAATTTGAAGCTCTAGCAATTGGGAGCACTGTGTGTTGGATAACCCTCAATGAGAGATAATGAATTGCTCGGGTACATTTGGATCAACATCTCATTTATGTCCAGATGGATTTGCTGAGGGAGGCTCTGAAAGCAGTTATCTTCTGTATCTTTTTGGCAGGAGTTGCAACATTGTATGCATGTGTTATTTTGCTACTTAACTTGATTGACTTTCAGGGAAAATTCAGCTTTATTGATCTGACAATTTCAGCCTCAAGAGCAAAGCCGCTAATGGCCAATCTGCATGAGTGCCCTTTTAGCCTCCATCTTTTTGGAACGTCTGTTTCCCTGGTACCTGTTATAATGGCAGTAGGGTAATTCATTGTTTCAAAGGAGAAGCACAGCTGGCCTAGCTATTATGTCATCATTAAAACTAAATGTACAACAATAATTCTCCACTTTTTTTTTAAGCCTCCTTTATTTTTTACTTTTTTTAAAGTAGTTCTTAGCTGAAATTGCCTTCTTGGAGCCTGCCCTAAATCTGACTCACAAAAATATACTTTATTGATGTGAAGAGTCGTGATGTACCTTGATAGGGTATTTCTTTTCTTTTTTTGCATGAAAAACATTAGATCATCTGCCCTCCAGCAAGTCCTCCCAAAACCTGTCACAAATAGTCCTGGGAAACTTAGGGCTGGATATAATAATCAGGAAGCCAGCAGAGTCCAGCAAACAGAGTTAGGCACTCACATATCACCGCTGTGGTTTTCCTGCCCCATCTATGCTAATGTCTAATTGTAGCAGAAATACATTCATAATGGAAATGAGCATTGTGGTCATGGTTGGTTTAGCATTCACATCACCACCTGAAGTTGAATTGAGAGCCCCTGGGGTGTGGGTTGGGGTGGAGGAGCTGGATATAGAATGTTCACTTCTACTGGAGTCCAATGTGTAGCCTTGGACAATTGGGGTCAGATTTAGCCACCTGGATCCATTTGTGGAAGCCAGTGCAAAGACTCCTGCTAGCACAATGGGGCTTTCCCCACTCTCCTCCCCCAACAAATCCACATTGGAGGATCAGAACTCCCAGAGCAGTGCATGGTGGGAGGAAAGGGGAGTTCCATCAGGCAAGCAGGAATGTTTATGTTGACAGAATGATCCCCTTAGCGCCACACTGATTTCAATCCTCTCTATCAGCCCAGGGTGGTGGTAGTGTGTGGCCTGTGAACATAATAAATATTTCAAGGCAAAAGTGGCATTTAAAATGATGCGGGATCTGCAACATAATGTTGCAGTGCATCCCTCGCCCCTAAAAGGAGTGCTTCTGTTCACAGATCCAGCCAGCCTGGAACAGGAGCCTTGTAGGCCTCTTCAGAACTTGATGGAAAGAGGGAAGTTTCAGCTAAGGCAGAGGAACACCTTTTCCTTCCCATTATATGCTACATAGCAGTAGACTTGGAACCTGAGCGTTTTATGGTGTGTGTGTAGAGGAGAATAAAAAAGGAGGGAAATGTCATTCCTCCGGAAACATTCCTGTGCAGCGGGAAGTGGGGTTTACATTCAGGTCATGCAATTCCACTACCCTAAGCCACCCTTTTCAGCCTACATGCTACAAAGCAGCTTTTACAGGCCATTTTCTCCCTGCTCTCCATTTAACTTTCCCACCTCCTCCACAGAGATGCTAACATGCTGCTTCCAACCATAGAATTGGCAGAGTCGCACAATCTGGTTGACTTCTTGTTCCTTTGGCACCTTCTGCTCCTGTTTCTTTCTGGTCTCGACTGCCACCCACATTCTGCAGGTCCTGGAACCTTTTCAGGTCATTTGTTAGGGTATTTACCTTTTACCTTTTTTGCCCCTTAATTTACACATTATATACGTCTGTGTACCTGATTAATTATCAGATGGGGGCTGACTTGCAATTCATGCTTATAGGCCCACTCATCTGGGAAGCTCTCTTACACGAGTCTCCTTGACAAGAATGGGAACTTGCGCAGGACAATTCTCCTGTGAGTTGCAGCTTAGGCCATGACATTATTATGTTTCTATCCCACCTTTCCTCCGAGGAGCTCAAGGTGGTGTACATAGCTCTCCTTCCTCCATTTTATCCTCTCTACAACCCTGTGAGGTAGGTTAGTCTGAGAGACTGTAACTGGCCCAAGGTCATCCGGTGAGCTGCATGGTTGTGTGATGCATAGAGAGCAGTGGCAGGCTGAGGCAGGCAGGAGGGGCTCACTGGCTCTGGGAGGAGGGGTTTGAGTCCAAAGCTGGAATAGGCTTGGAACAGGTCTCATCAAGCCCAGATGCTGCAATCCACATGCAAAGTACAAAAGGGAAGCGGAGCTGAGGTGCTTTGTCTGCTCATGTTGAGGGACCTCGTTTTGGATGCCCCAGGACTTCTACAGGACTGCACTTGGGGTTTGATTCTGGACTGTGTTTCCCGACTGCTGGACTTCAGACTTTGTTTACTTGGCTTGACCCCCAGATCATGTTTTCTGACTGTTGAACTTTGGATTTGTCATACTGTTTACACCAGTGGGAATTTTCGCCAGGTAAGCTGGAGATACAGGTCAACACCACCCTGGCCTGCCTAGTAGTCTGAATTCTCTAAGACTATCAAGAGACAAGGCCACTGAATGCCCAACTTTTCCACCTCCTCAGTGCAGAATCATCATGCACTGCAGCTGCCAAAGGAGTGAATGTATTCTTCCAGCAAGGATCCATCTGGATCCTTGGCACCCATACATCTCGGCTGTGCTGTTTTCCTTGCTGCTGCTTCCAGCTCTGTCAAGTTAATTAAACTCCTGATAGTATGTCTTGAGCTCCTGGATGCGAGTTCCCTTTCGTTCTTTCCTGCAAGCCCCCTTCCTCCCTTACTTGCCTCTCTGTGCCAGTCCTAATCTCTCTCCAGAGCCCTTTCTGTCTGCAGGTGATCTGCCTGAGTGACACAAGCATTGCTTGCTGAGTCATTCTCTGCAAACAGCCACAAACAGCAAAAGCTGTTGGTTCTGATCTCAGGATTATTCCTGTTCCCGACGTAGCCATTGGCTGACTTCCCTCACATTCTTTTGCTGCAGATAACCCTTGCATTCCATCTACGCCTCCCCCTCCATTGCTGGAGGAGAAAACATCGCCACCTGCAACGAATGAGCAAATCCACTCCTGTGTGCTGATTAATATTTGTCCTTGTTACTCTCCCATCTGATGCTATCTATATGCATTTATTAAAGTATTCCAAAGGACGCACCTGGGTTCTGTATTGAGATGCTGCTTCCCATTGACAAACAGCAAGGGCATTAAGCCTTGTGCCTTAGGAGATGATAGACTTGCAAATTGTCACATTCAGAAAGGTACCCCTGAACATTTGCATGCAATCAAAACCTGATTCCTTTCTGTCGCTCCTGGCAGAATTGGCAGACTCCAGCAAAAGCTTAAGTTGTAGCACATGTCTGTGAGCCAGGGTCTTTGCTTCCCCCAGACGGGATATTTCCCTTGGTTCGCTGCCACTTAATAGTAGATTTGTTTTCAAATCACCGCTTGCAAATTGCAGCAGGTGCACCTCGTTTTCCATCCCTACATGGACATCCATGAGAAATGCGCTATTTTAGTACCCAGCATGGCTGCCATAAATGGATTAATTTGGGAAGGCTAGATCTTATAATGCATATGTGTAAAATTAAATGCCTTTATGCACAAGTACAGCACCATCCTCTTCACATTTAGGGAACATATTGCTTTTACAGTAGTATTGAATCAGCTGTGGTATAAAATATCTTGTGCCACTCCTTTTAAGTTTGTAAGTTCAGCATTTTTCATATTCATTGGTGACATGGACCCACACTCCTTTTATTCAAACACTTCCTTTCTAGAAGCATTAACCAAAGCTGGATTTTATTCCGTTTAATTTTTGCTGGGTACTCCTGAATTAGTCAGTGTAATGCTGTGCACAACCCCATAGGCTACTCTATGCAACTTCATTGCCAGGCTCATATAAAGCTGTAAACAAAGCTGTTGTCTGGCTTTTGTTTGTTTTCTTTTCAGCAGGGGAACTTTCCTGTGAAACACAAACATTTGTGCTTGCATTTCAGAAGCCTTCCAAAACCTAGAAATGTTGTTGATGTAGTGAAAGATGCAACGAGAGAGAAAATAATCTTCCATCACGTCTGGAGGGCTAGTTAATGCTGCCTCTTATGATATCTTGTTGTGACAAGACCATCATCCAGTCTTACGTTTGCTATCAAAAAGCCTGTCATTACAACAGGTGGTTTGGTTTTATGTGTGCGTAAGCAGGGACTGCATATTGCGAGAAAATATGTATGGATGAACCGCAGCAGGCAGTATGAGGTGGAAACATGATGGCAGAGCCAACCCTGGCACTTCTGCCGCTGCATTTCCACTGCACTGACCTTGCTGCCACCATGCTCCTCCTCTCTCCATCCTGCTTTGCTGCAGTGTCCCAGTGGGATGGAGGTCAGGATAGTCGCACAGCCCCGCCACATCACTTGCATGCTGCTACATGTGACAGTGCCTTAGTACTGAGTTAGGTCATTGGTTCATCTAACTCAGTATTCATCTAGCTATCGAGCACCACAGCTTTGAGGCCTTTCTCAGACCCTTCCGGTGCTGGGGACTGATTCTGAACTCTCCTGCATGCAAAGCTCTACCAATGAGCTGTAGGCACATGTACAATGCCTCTCTGTATACTTTGCTCCCACCCACCCCTTGCTGGTGGGGTTTAGATCATCTGTGGACAGGAGTAGTTGGGCCTCTTGCAATAATTATTTCCCTCCTTAGAGTGCAGGAGGAGCTATTCATACGTAAATGAAGTAAAGGGGTACAGTTGGGGATAACATTGCTTAATCACTGTTTCTATCCCTCTTGCTCTCTGAAGTCTGGGGAAAGACCACCACCTTCTTGAATTATGTTCCAGATTGTAGCTTCCTTAATGAGAGCCACAGATCAGTATCTTCAGAGCCCCACTTAGAGCCCCACTTCTATGCACTCAACAGCTCTGGGTTTGGTCCTGTAACACACACACACACACACACACACACACACACACACACACACACACACGTCTGTCTAAGAGATTAGATGTAGTTCCTGAATATACCCTGGGTTGGTTTTCTTTGAAAAAAGGGACACGGGTGGCGTTGTGGTTTAAACCACTGAGTCTCTTGGGCTTGCTGATCAGAAGCTTGGTGGTTCAATTCCTTGTTACGGAGTGAGCTCCTGTTGCTCTGTCCCAGCTCCTGCCAACCTATCAGTTCAAAAGCATGCCAGTGCAAGTAGATAAATAGGTACCGCTGTGGTGGGAAGGTAAACAGCATTTCCATGCACTCTGGTTTCCATCACAGTGTTCTGTTGTGCCAGAAGCAGTTTAGTCATGCTGGCCACATGACCCAGAAAACTGTCTGTGGACAAACGCAGTCTCCCTTGACCTGAAGCGAGATGAGTGCCACACCCCATAGTTGCCTTTGACTGGATTTAACCATCCAGAGGTCCTTTACCTTTACACATTTTTTACCTTTCTTTGAATGAAGGTTACTGGGAACTTAGCGTTTCTGCGATATGAGGTTTTATTTATGCAACTATACAACCTGAGTATAAGATGGAAGATTCACAGCATCCACAGAACTGCTCCCTCTGTAGGTATTTTGGGGCAGCCCCAAAGTCAATAGAGGTACACAGACACCAGCCAGGGGACATAAGAAAGAGAGACGTGTTGCCAGCTACTTTGCTCTATGGCAACACGTCATTTGTACTTGGTCATCTGTTGCAAAGGCCCAACCTCCCAGCATAACATAATCTGCCAGGCTAAGCTTGTTCTGAAGAGGGTTGACCTCTTCAGCAGCCTCTTTTTCTTCAGAATCCAGAGTTACAGCAAGAGCACAGGGTCGGAGGGGACCCTGAGAGTCATTTAGTCCAACCCCACTATGGTGGAGTACAGAACAATGTAACTGAGATAACGGCATTATATTGCCATTGGTGATGCTTGGAAAAGAGCTCATCAGTGAGCATCCTGTTCGATTCCGCTTCTAATCACACTGTGCAGATTCCAGGGCTAATGACACATTCCATGCAAATATGTGTCACTGAACCTTGGTGGCTTTCTTCCTCATGAAGCCATATGGGATTGCTTTGCTTAGAGCAAGAGGTTCAGTGCTGTTGGGGAAAAATGTGGAGACCTAAGTTTTTGCTTGCAAAGAGGCTGGGGATTGGTGATAGTAAAATCAATGTGGGAAAGGAAACAGAGGATGTGGAGACAGCAGGATGTGAAATAGCCAGGGTGGTTGTAGGAAGGGAGAGTCAGCTGAAAAGCAAAGCCCGGAAAGAGGGGAAAGGCGGCAGTAGGGATGGGCAAATCCGTCAATTTCAGTTTCTCATTTTACCAGTCTTACATTTGGTTCCCCACATTTCCACATCCGTTTGCAATAAACCAAAAAAAGTCCCCGTGAAAATTAATCAACATTTTAGTGCTAATTTCTCCTAACAGACATATTTTTTTGCAAAGCAATTCCCCCTACTAGAATGCATTTTATATGTTATTTTCACTATTATATGCATTTTAGTGCACATTTGACTTTAGTATATGCATTTTTGTACACAGTACTTGGCTGGGAAACTGCAAAATTCAGAATAGTGTGAATATTGAAGGCTGGCTAAATTTTGGTTCACATATTGCTTCAGAAAGTGCAAAATGAGGTAGATTTGCCTTTAATTGTGAACTGAATCCCATCCCTTTTCTCCCCCATCCCTACCTGGGGGGGGGGGGAGAAAAGGGTTGGATAACTACACGGAACCTAAAAACAGACCAGGCTGCACACTTTTAGCAAGAAGAAAAATTGGGGAAACCCTTGGGACCAGTTACTGACCTGGGATGGATCTGGGATACGGGAGGCAAGATGAACATTATTTAGTAATTTAAAGTAACCACACAAAACTTTGGGAAGAATTCAGCTTCATGCTATTATGATTGTTCCATCAGTGCAAGCATTTATGCTGAAATGGTCTCTCCTATCCCTGTGGCCTGTTCTGGGGATTCTCCTGCCCCCGCCCCACCCTGAGCCAATTTGAGAGGCACGGGGGGGGGGGAGGAAAGGATGGAAACTCCAGTTGTGCTGGCACAACTCATTGTGCTGGCTCCCACTAGCACAACGGTGTGGTTGAATCCAGCCATTTGGCTCAAGCTCAGGGAGTGGGGGAGTCAAGTTGAATGTGCTTGCCATTTTGCCTCCAACCTGCCAATCGGAATGTCTCCTGCTGCTTTCCTGCTAATATATAGGGTGCTTTGACGAAAACCTGACTTCCCTTTGCCTTTGACTTGTTGGTTGGCATCCATCTGTCTCAGGGGACAGTGGAGGAGTGTGCCTTTGGGAGTGAGGTCAAACCATTGTAGAGTTAGAGTGCCTGCTGTGGCTGTAGAGCCCAGTACAGGAAAGACATGGCTTGTAGCATCCTTAACAATGGGTGGTCATAGCTTGTTTGCTACCATTAGAAGGTTTGGTGAGAGTGTTTTTGAATCGGGCCCTGGGATGCATTCGTAGCTCTTCCATCACTACTGATTTCAGCATAATAGTTACTGTTCTCTTTTGGTTAACAAAGCAGTGGTGCAGTCATCATACTGCAGCATCTCTTCAGAAGCAAGTTACCTTACTGCATACCTTATAGACATGGCAGTTGGCCCAGAACGAAAAAACATTACAAATGTGTCCCAGACCACTTACTGTCTTTTAAAAGCAGGGAGTTGATCTAGTGGGAGCCAAGGTTTACAACGGGGGGAAACATTTCCTATATTCTGACACAATCAGACCCACCCGGGTAATCATCTAGTGATCTGAGAGAACAATCACATGGCTGGAAGATTATTGTTTGTTTGGGTGAAGCTGCATTTCTGTTATGAATGGAAACCATAACTGCCACTAGATGGCCATTTATCACTTTTAAAAAACTCTGCCGAATGAGTCCAGCGGTTGTCTTATGGCCGTTATTCATGTTTACAGCAAAAGTAGCCAATATTTCATCTCCAATATGAGAGAGTGCAACTTTATTGTTATTTTCGCTGGCTTCTGACCAACGTTGATAGCAGATTATATGTTTCAGCTGTTTCTTTTCCATTTGGGTATTACATTAGCAAAACGTTACTTTTTAATAGATTTGGTTCCATTTGACCTAGTGTGCAGTTTCAGAAAAAGGAGTTGGGGGTGTATTGCTTTTTTAAAGTTTCTATTTGGTCTGGTTATTAAGACATTTGGAAGATGAACAAACGATGCCTCTGTTGAACTTGTGCTTTGGCCTAGCTATGAGCCTTCTTCAAACATACCTTCTTCAAACATACAGAAGGCGGTAGAAACTGTCTAGCACAATTCCAATCTCTTCCTACATAGATCTTAGATTTTGTTTGCTGTCTGTCACCCAAAGATGTATCAGTGGCCATTGGATTGATGCTAGCTTTTAAAAATCGCATTCCCCCCCCCCCACATTGAAAAACAAAGTGCTTCTCCCAATCCTCTATTCCCAAGCCTTCCATTTTCTCCCAATCCTCCCTATGAACCCACTGGGTGGCCAGGGACTGGCAAGGCCCTGAAGAGTGTGTGGAGGAGGCAGCAGACCAGGGGAGTGACTCAGGAGAGGGGACCAGTGATTTATGTGGTGTCACACCACCTGCAAGGCAGGAACCAAGGGAGGCAAAGGAAGGCATGCAGGATATTCCCCACCTTCCTCCCACCCCACTATCTATTAGAACCAGGAGGGATTTGAAAAGGGAAGAGCAGTGGTGACTTCCCTGTAGGTCTCAGGTTGTGGCCACACATCTGTTCAGAGGAGGGGATTCTAATAGGGGACAGATTGTTCCCCACAGGATTTTTTTCCTGCTCTGAGGCTTATTATGGGCCTGACCTGCATGGCAAATTCTATGATACATGTACCAGTAGTTAACTGCAAAAACCAATGTGGCACTGAAAACTGAAAATCCTCCCACTTCCCTCAAATTTAGAAAGTTAAAATACTGTAAGAAGTGTAACGGTGTAAAATTTCATGTTGAGAGCTCATATAAGAGCCACCTTTGCATAAACAAATATCAATGCCTTTACAGACATTATACACCTACTACTATTTTGAATGACCCAGCATGTGAATATTGTGTTTGTGGATGCAAACTCATGCTTTTCATTTACGGGATGTATATGTAAAAGTAAAATTACATAGAAAAGAACATGTAAACCCAGCTGTTATAAATGACTGTGATTTTAAGCCTCAGAGTTTTTGGTATAAAATTAAACACTATGTGAAGAGCTTTGCCCTTTCGGTGGTTTTCTGATATTTTGCTGTTCTTGTCTTATAAGCCCTTGTAGTGTGTGGAGATCTTCTCCAGAACTGTACTCTTGAGGAGCTTTCTTCATGCAATATTGCACGCATGTTTCCTTCAAGAATGTAGTAAGTTGCATCTTCAAAATGTCTATATCCATTTAGCTTGGTGACAATATAGGTCTCTCCAGTTTAACAGATGAGAAGGGTATCT
This sequence comes from Podarcis bocagei, assembly GCF_964188305.1. NCBI lineage: Eukaryota > Metazoa > Chordata > Lepidosauria > Squamata > Lacertidae > Podarcis > Podarcis bocagei. Next base: position 74,243,255 of record NC_138126.1, read on the forward strand.
TCCTGCTACAGCTAGTGTGAACTTGCTTCTACTAGATTGGAGTGTTCCCATATGTTTTGTGACTCCCAAGGCAATTAAACAAAACTGGGGATTCAAAGCCTAGTGGCACAATCTAGATAATCTTGATGGGGAGGAAGTCATCTTATACTTGTTGATCAGGCAATGATACAACAGAAATACACAGTGGGAGTAGTGGAATCATTCTCTGTTGGGATAAAGCTACAAAGGAATACTTAATAATTTGGTCTGTCTTTCCTTCTCTTTGGGGGCTATCTGTACTTTTCTCCACTGTTGATATGTTCCTGCTATTATTATAGTCGACCATTCCTGCAGGATTACAGCATAAGCTCCAAGCCCTTACCTTAAATTGTATTTTGTGGTTGTCTCATTCAGTTACTAGATTGGAACACATAACCAATGGGGGTTAAAGTATTATGTATGGAAGCCACAGGAAATAACAAGCATGTATTGAAATGATTGCCTCCCCCCCATTTCTTTGTATATTTACATACTGCATGGGAAGGTGAATACATACAACATAGTGAGATAAACCTGTGTATACTTTGCAAGATGAGCAGCGGCTGGGGAGTAGAAGAGACGACTGCTTTCATGCCCAACCAGTGGACTTTGGTCACTGTGGGAAGCAGGATGTAGTTCAATTCAAATTATTATTTACTCTGATCAGTTTTTCCTTACATTACAGTGCTTTCCGAACAGGAAAGTAGTCCTTAGAACAGGAACAGGCAAACTCGGCCCTCCAGATGTTTTGGGACTATACCTCCCATCATCCCTGACAACTGGTCCTGTTAGCTAGGGATGATGGGAGTTGAAGTCCCAAATGTCTGGAGGGCCAAGTTTGCTGATGCCTGCCTTAGAATTTAAATCCCCAGGAGGAAATGGCACCTCAAAGATACAGCTGATTCACAGCTCAGTGTGTTGTGCTCTTACTCCTATAAAATGTTACTTTGCAGGTGTATAGCACCTGGTGCCTGCTGTGCACACCTTTGGGTTCAATGGGATGTACTGCCAGGTAAGGGTGTATAAGATTGCCTATGGCATTTACACTCCTGATGCTGCAGTCCTATGTGCACTTGTTTGGGAGTAAACTCCAGTGCATATGATTGCACTGGCTGCATGCTTTGAAGGACCCTGCTCTAATATTAATAATAATAATAATAATAATAATAATAATAATAATAATAATAAATAAATAAATAAATAAATAATAGAAGGGATACATCCCTTTTCTACAGTGTTTACTATTCTGCAGCTTTCTTGCACTTTCAAAGTCCTGTGGCAAGAACACTGTACCACTACTGAGGAATTAAAAAGGAACTATGCCCTCAATCTTGATAGAAACTGATTAATATTGTATAGATACTAACTAGTCTAGGGCTCACTGCTACTGAGATTTTATGGAAAGGTGAAAAAGATGACTCCTTTGGATATGGAGGTGAGTCCTGTTGAATACTCAATAGCCAAACAAAAGTACACAGAAAACACGGCTTTATTGACTGCATTTGCCAACACATTGAAGAATGCAAAGGTATTTCTTTTCTTTTTTTATAAGCAAATGGTTCATGGTCCCAATGTGTATTAAAGCATACACTGAATTGAAACATGATGAAAATTATGGCGGACAGACCTATTCCAAAGCAACACAAACAGCATGCATAATACAGCTTTCACACAGAACAACTTTTGATACATTATATTGCTTTAAGGATTAACTAACATGGAAAATGTACAAAAGGAGAAATAGGTTTTTGCATTAATGAAAAATACATTTTTTTCTCTACAAAGGAATTTCTAATACAAGAAAATAAATATCGCAACATAAGCCAAAAATAATTTAAAATTGCTCTTTTCAATATATTTTCAATATTTCTCTTTTATATTAACAAATGGCACATCACTTTCTTTGAAACAAAGAAAACAGAAGGGCTTTACCTTCTGTGACATTCATATCGTTTCCTGTAACTGATATGGAGTGGGCCTGTTTTGCGTCTGTGTGGAATGGAGCAAAGTATCCTACAGTTTCCTTAAAGAACAACCAAATTAACACACCTACCTGGTAACAGGAAACAGGAGTCTTTTTATGAGAGCTTGCAAAAACCTCACTTTGAGGAGCTCTTGGGGGGGGGGGGAAACCAGGTGGGATCGAAATCTTCTCCTTTCTTCCTGCAGAAATGGCTAATTCTCCATTGTGTTTTGAGGAAAAGCTCTGTCAAATAATAGTTTAATTTTATTTTTTTAATAATAAATGTTAAAATCTTCAAAGAGATGCAAAATATGCTACAAAATTGCCTTTAGGAAATTCAGTTGACTGAACACTGATATTTTAAAAGCAAGATTTGATTCTTGTTGATGAACGAAAGAGGAGAATCGTTATGACCATGTTAATGGCAAAGCATGACGCTGCTTTTCCAAAGGAAATGAGATTCATCCTTTACATTGCAAATACAAATGCTTGCCATTCACACATCATCTTAAAGACCGTTGCTTAATAAAATAGACCATATATGCTCTCTGTTCATCTCAAAATACATTTACAGTTCATAAAAATATTTTCCATGGACAATTTCTTCTTCCTTTATGCAAATCTTTGTTGTTGCTGTTGTTGAGAAAAAGGCAAGTGCAAAACAGTGAAGGAAGATTGGAGTTCTAAAAATATTTTTGAGCAATATGCAGATATGTCAACCGCACAGAAACGTCAACAAGACTTTAGATGGTCACTACTGGAGACCATATGAAATAATCAGAACTGGAAATGATTTAAAGTAAGTCAGAGCTGCACTGCCAGAAAACCCCTTTTCATTAGCAATGCTTTTGGCTACAAACGTTTTAGCGTAGCCAGCCAGATATATACCAAAACTCTGATGCCAGAGGTGAACCTGGACTAACCATATGGAGTACTTCTGTGTACTTAGCACTGCATTATGCTTGTAAAGTGGCAGCTTACATGGGCTCCTCTACAACTCCAGAGACTATGCCTTGTTCCAAGGCACTCACTGGCCGCCGCCGCCACATCTGCAGTTACATTAGGAGCATTATTGCCAGGCCAAGCACATTACAGAATCCAGATCAAGGGATTCCACAGCAGTTATACAAAAATACTAACATTTTGCCAAAGCAACAAGGTAAAAGTAGTTATGTATCCTACTGCATGCTTGTCTACACTGAATACAGTGAATATATTTTCTAACACACAGGTGGCTCCAATGGTGTTCTTCTGTTCACATGTGTGACACAATTGTTTAAAATACTTCTCCTCTCTCCCCCCCCCCCATCTTCATCATGGGAGGTGGGGGGCTGCATGTGGAATCTGCGCCCCATACTTCTGTTTGCAGAAGCCCCTTCCAAGCCAGAAGGGCATTGTCATCAACTAGTTAGGAACAATGTTATATTCCTGGCTTCCAGTAAAGTATTCTGCATCTTTTTCTTTCATCTTTCTCCACACAAAAAGGCCAGAATCCACATACACCCGGCGTTATTCCCTGTTAGTTGCAAACGTGGATATATTACATGGAAAAGCTGTGATCCAAGACTCCACAGGGCTTTGGTTTCCCATGTGAACAACAGCAGCCCTGGCTCTCTTCCATTTTGTGGGGCTTCTCCTAGTGTGTAACTCCATGGTGTAATTTCAGAGACTTTGTGTACAGGGTCTCATTAATGGGCTGAAGGTGCTAGAATGGGAGAAAGCATTTCTTCTTTTTCCCCATATATTTTAAATTTTTGTTTTTGGTTCACTATTACTTCTTATTCACAGTAACAATGGGAGTGTCTCGGAGTGCTACATATAATCCAAATCAAGACGATAGGTGTTGCTTTAGTTTGGTTGTTCTTTAAAGTTTGTTCCTTTTGCTGTCCTGTACTGGTGAGCAGGCAGGTTATGCAGTAGCTGATGAACAAAGCTGTGTACAGTGAGAATTCTGGATTTCTGTTTCTCTCTTTCTCTTTTTTTTTTAAGCTATAGTTGAACTGAAGCACACGGAAGCAAGAGCCATTAAAAGGCAGCATATTGATTATTTGTATGACATAACTAGGATATTGTAGCTAAAGCCTAGCAAGCTTGATAAGATAAAACTAAGTCCTATTTACTGTATTTAACATTATCTGAACATACCAAGCCTTAATTAAGGAGCAGAATTTACTTGCCAACTCATATGGGTTAGGCAAACACCAAATTGTTCCATTTCAGTCAGTGCTTTTGAAAAATCATTTTGCGAACATAACTTCTCAAAGCAGCAAAAACACTGATGTGTGTTTGGCTCCTGATTTTGGTTTCTTTTCAGAATAAAGGTTCTCCAAGTTGTGGCTCAACTGGAGTGATATTAAGGACTTTGGAAGGCTTGTAAAATGACTGACTCTCAAAAAACCAAGGACAGCCAATGTCTGGCATCAGAAAACATAAAACCAACATTGCTCAGAATGCAATGAGCAAAGAGCATCAGAAATCAAAATGGTGGGGTGTGATCCAAATGATAAAAGCATCATCTTCAGCAAGCTTGCAACCTAATGCCTCAGCTGTGTCATGAACACTGATTTAGTCCTTTTGCAGCTAAACAGCTTTCATTCATTCATCACCCCCCCTCCCCAAAATGACAAATTTCCGGTTTCTGGCTGTGCTATTCTCAAAATATTCTTTGGCATCCATAAAATAATTTAACTGATTCATCTGAACAACTGCAACGTCTTCATCTCCCCCAGTTTGAAAGTGATGGATTAACAAGCGGAAGTGTCCCAGTATATATATATCTATATCTATACGCACACACTCACATACACACATTTAAAGTAACATACCAACAACAAAAAGTTTTAGTGAAGTTCACTTTTCTTTTTGTTTTTGTTCCCTGAGCTCACACTGGGGTCACTCCAAGAAAGTATGTAGCAAACCTTAACCATGACCTTTGAAGCCAAAACTGAAGTAATGGTGTAATTAAGTGCAAACATGGAAAACCTGTGTGACTCATAGGTAATATGAGTTTCTGAATGACACTTAAGGCGTACTAGACACAATTTATGCACAACAGTATTGAAATATTTAGAACGGTGACATCTGTCTATCACTTTCAACGGCCTCCTAGTAGGATTTCAGTTATGAAACGCAAGGGCGGAAAGGGTAGGAAAACCATCAAATCCATTACAGTGTTTAAAGACAGAAAAGAAATGGCAAAGGAAAAAAGGTTCAATTGCCTCTCGATGTCTACACTAAAATGATTGTACAGAGGAGGTTTACATGTTTTGCTACCTGAACAGGAGCCATAATTTGGGTATTTATGCTGAAAATGTAGACTGGCCTCTTTTATGGGAACTGAAGCCATTTGATTAAAAAAACAAAACAAAACCCCAACACATTTGAGTAATATTTTTCTCAGGTTCGTGGAGTTGCATCTTCCGTCCTATTATCTCCATTGTGTTTTGGTAAGAGGCTACTTTAATCAACCTGAGCAAATTACGGGAATTGCTTCAGACAACCAAGGGTTTAGGTTTTACCAATAAATAATATCGGATGTCACTCAGGATGCATACTGATTCAAAGCAGAGCAGCTTTAACAAAGATATGTCATTCTTTATCTTGGATGAGGGTTTATGGTGCTGCCCAGCTGATAAGTTGTGAGTGATAGGGCTAAATCTTGGTTCCTGAACCCTTGGATGGACTTGGATCAAACTGGAGGTAAAAAAGAAAAATCAAGGATTTAAAAGACCATAAATACAATGTTGTCTTTCCTCCAACCATTAAGTGCTTTCTTCAAATAAGCTTGTTGTGCTTCTTTAAAAAATAATCGCTTATTTTACTTCATAGTTGCGGCGCACACACACACTGACAAATCCTGCAGATGTATGCATACACACACACATGCACACACCCACAATTTACTTTTCCATAAGTTCTGTGTATATAGTTGGCTACTACAATAGTACCCCCATTCTGCAGCCTGCTAAACAGAGGCAATACCAGGCAGACCATGAAATCTATTTGCTTGGTTTAAATAATGCCCATAAAACTGTCATCCCTGCATGAACAACAGATACTGGCAATCTAAGGCCTCCTTGTTAAAATTCTAGGATGTCCTGCTCACTACCAGCAAGCACTAGCCCCTAATAATGCACATGCTTGCATTTTGTTTCACTATGATACACATGTTTTGACTAGGAGAGGCTAGCTACTGTTACAGTATATAAGTCTAAGTCAGTGAAGCTTTGAGTCAAACAGAGAAGAGGAAAAACAACAGTTCTTTTTTCTTAAACTATATATACAAATTAAAAACGAAACGAAAAACAAAACCCTCTGTTATGATACCAGGTGGAAATTAGACATGGCAGTTGTAACTGGATTTAGGGCTCACAGAGCTGTCACAATTGGTCTATCTGGCGTATTAGGATGCCAAAATGCTCATTCTGAAATTATCCTCATTTCCTGAATCTAATTGGCTATGGTGCCCTCTGCCACTACCAGATTCTGTGTCAGAGTCACTCATTTCTGCATCTGAGAAGTAGCCATCAGTCTCATTGTCAAAAGGGTGTAAGATAACTTTCGACCTCTCACTTCCTGAAGGTCCATTAACCAGCTCAGCAGGCTTCTCGCTCTGGGATCTCCGAGTCCCTCTGCCTTCTTTTGGTAATCTGAACCTCACTACTGTTTTCGGACTACCTACTGAATCAGGCACTTTAACCAAGGGTTTGGGATCAGAAGATGGAGTATATTTCAGTGGTTCCTCCTCCTCATTGCTCAGGTTACCTATCAGGCTCTGGGAGGCATGTGAATCATTTGCTTTTGGAAGAGTTGTGGGGTGTGAAGAGCCCTTCTTAGCCGACTTTTTCACTTCGCACATCGCCTTGCGCTCTGGCTGAAGTTTGTCCCCACCTTTCTCTGCTTTGCTGTTTCTTAAATCATGGGGTGAGGACTTGGTGGTGCTATCTGGCAAAGAGCTCACGTTAGTCCAGTGATGTGAGTCCTCTTGGTGTCTCTTAAAGATGGTACTCAAGCCGTTTCTTGCCACTTTCTTCTTCGTGTGCGTTCGCACTTTGCTCCTAGCTTTCTTTGAGGTGTCACTGTGCTTTAACGGGGACTTCAGGGAATGATCCATCATGAAACTCAGCAAGGTCTCTTCATCTTGTAGAAGTTCCTCAGAAAGGCCTGGGGTGGTGTCTTCATGGTGGTCATTGTTCAAGGACCACTCGCTCATTGCCATGTTCTCAGTGGTGATCTGTACAGATTGAGCCAGCCAGCTGTTGAAGAAGGTCCCATCAATGGGAAAGGAAGTGGACAAACCTAAACCAAAAAGGAGTAGAAAAAGAACAGGACGCCTTAGGATTCAGTAAACATCTAACCGCTGTCACAAAGGTAATTTCTGTTCCAATTAGAACAGTTTTCTTTGTTTATAATTGTAACATTTTAATCTAATTTTTATAATTGTATTTTACATTGTTGTAACTCAGCATGGGGTTTTACGGTAAAGGGTGGCTATGGAAACAAACAAACAAACAAACAAACAAATTTGGGTCAGTAATTAGGCAGACAGAAGTTTCAGAAAGACCAAGGCAAAACGTGCCATTACGTATGATTGTAATAACACAACACCTAAGTAGATTGTTCAGTCCGGGGAAGCCTGGATGTGAATCACACGGCCACCTATTTGCATCAAATATTTTATCATGGCTGGATACAAAGCCCTGATATAGTAACATGAAACTCTATAGTTATGCGTGAACAAGAGGAGAATCATTAGCTTTACAACCTAGGGTCTCCAACACGGCACCTGCATACATAATGGCACCCTTCCAATTTCTTAGTATTTTCAATTTGACATGTTCACTTTCCCCCCCTTTTAACTATGGGTGGCACTGGGCGGGACAGAAGGCATCCTTGCTTTCTCCAGATTTCCTCTGGGCCCCACATGGTGGTGCTTTGTTAGTTTGTTGGGGGACTTTTTCCTTGTTTGCCCCCCCCCTCTTTTTTGGCTGTTTCTGTTTTATTTGTTTTGGAGTGTGGGCGGCTGTTTTGTTTGTCGTTTGAGGGGGAGTACCTGAGAACTGCTTGCTTTTCTTCTGTGAAATGGGTATATTGTGGTGCCCACAACTGTTTCTTAGATTTCCAAAAGTGCCTAGCCCAAAAAGGTCAGGGACCCCTCCTCTAGACAGATGGAAACTCCTAGACTTGGATGCACTCCCACGGAGTGGATTCTTTATGATCTAAATAGCCAACTCTTTTCACGAAACACATGGGGTTCACAAATACATTAGTACATCCTCATAAAGAATCAGTTTGATATAGTGAACTAGTAAACCGAGATCAGAATTCAATAAAAGTTATCTCAGGATCAGCAGGTGGTAGCACCTAAGGGCCTCAGTCACTGGCTGACAGCCCTGCTAAAGAAGTCATATTGAAGATTACTTCACTAACAGTAGAACCTTCTTTCTTTAATGTATGAATTGTTCTACGATACCAATAACAATCAGAGTTCCAGGTTGTGTGGACTCAAGACTCCATCTGCCAGTCCCTGCCATTGGGCATGCTGAACATGTGATATTCTGAGACCTTGCTGGCCAGTGCCCATATGCCTGCGGCATAGCTATTCAGTGCAGTCCTATTCACATGATCACTTAACATGTGAATAAAAGCTTCTGAATGGGGCAATCGTTAAACTTCCCACCCATAAGCTCCATGGGCAACATTTTTAAAGCATTTAACCTCTCCACAGGTGCTAAAGCAGCTTTTTTGAAGCCAAACTTACCCAGCTGCCCCAGCACCAACTCATTCCCCGATTTCCTTTTTTCTTTCTTCTCTGGGCTGCTTTTCCTATCATCTCTTCCTTTTCTTTTTGGGTCACTTCTTCTTCCCTTTGTTTTCTTTCCAGTTTGCTCTGTTTGGGTTTAAAAAACAGAAATCATTAATACTAAACACAACCAGCAGACACTTAGGAAATACAGAGGAAACGAAGAAGAAACAAAATGTATCAAAGTATTACAATGGCTCCTAGTAGAGCGTGAAGTTATATGGAAAAATCATTTACCACCGTTTTAGGAAAGTGGACATTGCAAACTTGCCTTGTGGCCCATGAGCAAAGCATCACAGGCTGCAATTCTATGTCACATAGTCTAAGACTTTTTTTGTTTTGAGACACACGAATGGGGTCACTGGCACACGGGTTTATTTGAATACATAAGATTTAACTCAATGTGAACCACTGAAATAAATAAGACTCCTTGGATTAAAACCAGTATCTTTTAAAGTCAAGTACCTCTCTTCGTGAATCAGACTATTAGGTTGTGATTCACAATCCACTTTTATGGTACCAGTTTTGCCCATCTCTAGAAAGTTTGGGTCAGCAGAGCATTCCAGCTTTTGGAGGACATAATCAACTGGTTCTTTATCTTTTAGGACACTTTGCTTATCTTTAATTCCACTCAAAACAGCCCAACGGCTGTATGCAAATGCAACAAGTTCCATTTGTGTAATGGGCCTCCCCCTGTGTACCACCTAAACTTGTTCTGGGTTCCCTCCCCACAACTCTCCAGAGCAGATTTAGGGGCTGCCAGGATAGTGGTGGGAAAATGCCCCATTGTGTGAGTTGACCTCATTCCACAAATACAACAAACTAAATTGAATCCTGCTTCAACATTCAATTTATACAAAACAATCTGAATGATCCCCAGGATTTATTTCCCTTGGCTGATTCATACTAAAATAACAAGGGACTTTTGTTAAAATATTCCTTTTTTCCAGCAAAGGAACTTCTCCAAGCTTTTTACTTATTCCTTGGGATGCTGAGCATTCTCAGTGAGGTCTTGCCTAGAGCTACTTCTGCTGGAGGCTGCAGAAGAGAGGGGAGCTCTTGTGTGCTCAGGTCCTGATTACGGCTTTCCATAGGAATCTGCTTGGCCACTGTGAGAACAGATCGCTGGACTTGATGGGACCACTGGTCTGATCCAGCAGCCTCTTCTTATGTTTACACCTAGGACCGCATTAGGATGCCACATGAAAAATGAATTTGCACACTTGATTCTGCTTGTGGTGGACAGCTTGTTGTAATAGTGTTATGGGAATACTAATACCCTGCGTTTTAGTAGGTTTCTACCCGTTTTGATGTTATGTGAGGCTCATGGTTAGATTACTTGCTTAATGCAAGAGAGTTGCCTCTACATGCTGCCTGGTGGTTAAGAGAGAAACACAGCAGCTACCATGGTACACATCAATAGGTCGTACTATTATGAACCTATTTCCAAGCATGCAGAACGGTCTGGTGTTAAGAGGAAGACTACAAATGGTGGTGGTGTTCAAGAACTGCTGGCTTAAACTAATTAGGCTGTCCTTTGGTAGTCACTTAATAAACCCACTGATGTGGAGAATTTATGTTTCCAGGCATGCCAATCAAATACTTCCCTCCCCCCACCCAGCCCTCACAAGTACTGAACTGACTTCCAGGAAGAAAGAAAAGGAACATTGATGTTTGCTCAATTCCTGCCAGCTAACTGGAGAAGGGCAGACCCATTTTTCACTTGACTTAACAAATAAAAGTATCTGGCTTTTGTTTAGATGCTGCAATGCTTCCAAACAGCAATATGAATGTTAGCCTTTCCGAAAAGGAAGTCTGTCAAAAGGAACAACAGCTGCATTTCAAAGTCTGACAGCTAGGGGGGGTTGCTTTTCAGTTCACGGGAGATAAATAGAAAACTCCCACTTTTAAACGGGCAGCCCCTTCCCACTTCAAGAGGCAATGCCTAAATGATTATTCATCAGTGGCAAAATAAAAAAGCAAGCTTAACTTTACGAGGGCTGTCTCCAAAAGTGAAGTGTGCCAAATGTGTTTCACCAAGAGGTTGCTCATTAACCTCTGTGGCATACATTAATTAATAACTTGCACTGGGCTAATGATGGATGAGGAAGAATTTTCTCCCTCCAGAAAGAAAAGACAACAGAGGACAAAGACATCTTGGGTCAATCTCAACAATGCATTTTGTTCGGAAAGCATGTCGTTCCGTGCAAGGATAGTAACACTAATAACGAATTATCCACAACACTGATCCTTGTGCCCAATTAAATGCAACAGGGGTTGAGGATATTCAGCCAATTTCCGAGGGCTACCAGCTCCATGCAGGCTTTTGATTCCAAACAATGCCAATTTGGCAGGGCTATAACTCACAGAGTAACTACTTGCTGAGGAAGTGATTTCATCTTTTGTCTAATTGACCCATAATAATAAAAAAGCAAACCTCCTCCATCCCTTGCACCCAGGAATTGGTACAGACATAAATATATTATGTGAAGTACAGTGAGCAACATATGGCCTATAGCACTTCATCTTCCAGCCCACTGCCTCCTACCAGGGCGCCCACTTCATAGAAGCTGCTGGCAGTCTATTGCTCATCTCAACCATTTCCTGCTCTGGAAACCAGAAGTGGGTTAAAGAGAAACCTGCAAGTGCCAGTTCCTGGACCAAAACTCTGAAGAAGTCAAAACTTTGTGCCCATACTCCTTAGAGTGGCGATTTGGTATTTTTGTGTATCTGGGGGCGAAACTAAATGAGACAAGGAAGTTGCACAATTGGCTCTTCCATCTCTTTAACTTTTGGAAAAGAGCATCTGGGGAGGGAGGTGTGATACAGACTGAGACTGTTGGGCTGGGGAACAGAGTTAAGTCTCCCATTGCCCCATGATACATTTTTCCAATTTCTTCCTGCAAATTAGTATTTGCCCAACTAGGAGGGGGGCGGGAAATACACTTACAGGCTGCATAAACACAAGTCCTCCTTTACTGTACAAATAAGCAGCTTCAAGAGAAATGACCGGGGGGGGGCTATCTCCCCCCTACTCTCAGCAGCATGCTCCTGGTCCAGATGGTTATCTCTCTCTCCGCCCTCCCTCACCCCAGATATGGTTTCTACTTGCTAAAAGAGAGAGAGAGGCCAGGTAACATATTATTCCTTCCATGAAACTTGCCTGGCTGTTCTTAGGGGTGCTGAGAGGAAAGACATTAGTCAGAAACATTGAAGGAGAAAAGTTGCATCTACAGTGGTACCTCGGGTTACATACGTTTCAGGTTACAGACTCCGCTAACCCAGAAATAGTGTTTCAGGTTAAGAACTTTGCTTCAGGATGAGAACAGAAATTGTGCTCTGGCGGCGTGGCGGCAGCAGGAGGCCCCATTAGCTAAAGTGGTGCTTCAGGTTAAGAACAGTTTCAGGTTAAAAACGGACCTCCGGAACGAATTAAGTACTTAACCCAAGGTACCACTGTATTTAACTACTCCTTCAGCAGCTACAGATAATGCGTTTTTTTCTGCTTGCAAAGTGGAGGAGGAGCTGGCAGGGTGGCCTGGCTAGTGGCAACCGCAAACCCGATTATCATGGGCCATAACCTGTGCCATTAATAGCCCTTATATAGTTGCCTATTGGAGTATCACAACCTACACTGTGATATATAGGACAAGCTACAAGAATTTCCATAACTTCATCTTTCACAAGCCAAGCTTCCAAAGTGACCACAAGTGACAGCACGAAAGGCCACTTTAAGCACATTTCCAAGAAAACAGATTTGTTTTGGAAGTAAAGGCTTCTGGGCTACAGATCAAAAGAGTGAAATGCAACTCTTATGCATTTCTTGGGGTTACTTAATAGCCTCTGTGACCACTGGGATTACAGAATGATGTGCCAAAATTAAACTCCCAGGGCAAGAGTGATTACTTATCCAAAACACATTGTAAGTAGAAAGTATGTGTGAAAATGATTATCGCAGGTCTAGCTAGTGACTGCCAAAGCAGAGTGGCATGTATGTGAATGATCTGCATATCAGTCTCAGAAAAACAAAAACAAAAACCTATTCCTATTTCACTTAAATAGAGGTTTGATTTGTATAAATGGGGAGATAAGCATGAGGCCCATGTATTCTTGTTATAACTATTTTTAAAACCGGTAAAATAATTAGGTGCTCTACCCAGCTGGAGGCGGGGGAGAGGCTCTGCCTAAAGGCTTACAATCATAGAGAGCAGTAAACAAAGATGCTGCCTTATGATTGTGTTCATGGCCGAGATTGCTTTTTCTAGTGAAGCTGCAATTTCTCCTTAAATCACAGAACTGATATTTGTGGCTTGATCCCATTTCCGCATTTGTCACTGGCAAAGCTCCACTTCACTTAACAGGAAGCCGGAAAGAGCTTCTTCAGTCTCAAGTCTCTCTCAATCTCACTAGCTCTTTTGTGGAAGTCTGCATCACCTGAGGCTAGCAGTCAAATCTCAACTACAACTGAAACAGAAAAGACAACTCAGCTCCAATCAGTTCAGCTCCTGTTTAAAAAAATAAAATAAAATCTAAGCTGGCAAATGTGAACCATTTGGAGTAGGCGACTGAAACAAAACACCTGCACCAAAACATCCTGGCTAATTACAAAACCGGCATGGAAGCTGCCATGTGAATCAAATGGTAGCTGCAATATTCTCCTTGACAGCTTATTTTGGCAGGAACAACCGCTAGATTAGCAGGTGGGGACAGTCTTTCCCAAGCATACATGCAATATTAACACACTTCTAATCCAAATGTGGCTCATGGATAATATAGTTCAACTGAATTCTCAAGGTTACCATTATCACCCAATATAAACAACAGTTCCCTTATCTGAAGTCTGATTACATGCAGGCCTATATATACTCTGTGTAAGGAACGCAAGCAAAAAGCTCCGATCCAAATTCTGCAGCAAAGACAGGGGTGAGTAGGGAAGGAGTCACAGACAAGATAAGGACTCTCTGTTGTCCAACAACAGCTGGAGGTCCACAAGGCTCCTTTCAGCTATCATTAACCATTGATAGACCAATTTTTAAATCACTTTGTCAATCCTTTTTGAAACTCAGGTAAATGGCTTATTTTGTGAGAGTGAAACTTGAGAAATACGTATGCTGATGGAGTGACCTGCTCAGTGCTATGTTGGATTCCTCCAATTGTTTATTAGTTTAAATACTGCTTATATGCCAAAATGGCTTTTAAGTGGTTCACAACTATAAATGCACTGCATAAGTTCTATGCATCCACATGGTATTTTTATCTCACTGTTTCTGGTGGAAACTCCTCAACCTTAGTCCTCTCCCAAAGGTGGAAAGAGGCTGAAAGAAAGAAAAAACACACCCATGCTTGTGCAGAAGTACCCATGACTCTCTCTGGATACCAGTCATTTGTATTTTTCATGTAATATAGGAACTGAAATTCCAAGATAATATTTGAATATTCTTGTAGATAGGTTATATTGATTAGTTGTGTCATGATGATTGCTATCTTCACAAGAATTTATTAGTGTATTCAAACAGAACTACTAAAATAAATAAATTATTGTTGCAAATTTGCACGTTTTCAAGAATGCTGGCTGCTTTTGCTACTACAGTTACTGAAAATTCAAGGTCTGCAAAAAAATAAAAAGAAAAAAGGGCAAAGCACTATTTTGAACATATACACTCCATAGAATGTTCACAAAGAAGGACTCTAAATTATTCAGCCTGAAATGAATTTTGTTCCCTTAGTCACTGTGTAACTTGCTGCTGGGGATAAGCATCAATTCTTGATGCACTGAAGGTTTTCATGACATCCCTACCACCTTCACCTTCTGTTCTCCCCACCCCTCTTAATAGTTCTGCTAATGGCAATATTGTTTGGACACAGAATTTCCAAAGTGGTTCTAATTCCACTGCTATCTCTATTTTCCTGTTTATTTCCATTAATTGAGTGAAATGCTGTTGTTAAGTAATGTTCCCCAATTATTGCAACCCCCTCAATCTGGCGATAATTAAGCATAAATATAACTCCCCTTTTCTGCTATGCAGGCTCCCGTTTGACACCTGACTCCCAACCTAATCTGCAAATCTGCACAAACACGTTGAAGTGAAATATTAGCCAATGAGGAAGTAACCCTAGCAAATTAAGTCTATGAAATGTGTGACCCCCACAGACTGTTGCAGCAATAGCATGAGTCATGCCATTAAAAAAAGGGAAAACACATCGTTCAGAATCAGGCACAGAATTAGGTGACCTTAAACCCACTGGAAATTCTGGAACTTCCCTAACACTTTGTTATATCGTTGTTGTTTCCTTTCAGTAAGAAAACTTAAGATAATGAAGAAAATATGGCTGAGTTTAGACTTCTTTCCTTTGTTAATGCTCTCTTTTTATAGAGAAAAGAGCGCTACACAGCAGCTGACAAAATACTGTGATCCAAACCCCCTTTGTGCTGTCCTGGATTTCCCTGTGCCAGCCCTGCTGGCCTCCGGCAGCGGGAAGTTTCCCCTTCTGCCTGTGTTCCAGGGCTGAGCCAGCCCAGACCTACTGGATGCTGATCTGGGCATGATCACAGCATCAGTCATTTGGATGTCCCCACCCACCTAGAGGGCTGCACATCCTACTGTGGCCCCACTGCTCTGTCAAGTCCTGCCAGGCAGCAGCCAGGGTAAGAACTGCAGTTTAACATATTACTTTTGGCATAAACATTTCTGGACCAGAGCCCACTAGATGCATAAACAATGATCCCCAGTTGGCAGCGAGCGATGCATGAATACTGCAAAAACTGTAAACACCATGCCTCAAAACACAAGTATACAGCAGGAAATCTGTGACATTTCTATGATGATCCCAAATGTATACAAGGTAAAAACAGAGTGATCCATTCACACCAGGAGTCTATTCTAACAGATGTTGTTTAACTACAACTCCCATCATCCCTGACCACTGGTCAAGTTAGCAGGGACTGATGGGACTTGTAAAATAGGATTTGGAGGGCCCTACACTGGTGTCCCTGATGTGGTGAGTTTTCTGAAGCTTTTGTCTGCCTCTGCTTGGGTTGCCATAAATGTAGTTATGGGATCTTATCTTCTGCGCACAAAGAAAGTTTGCATCATGGTCAAACAAACATGGAACCACACATTTCTCAGGTAACACATTCCTCAGACCCTCAAAATTGAACTTGAGAAGAAAGCTTTCAGCAAAAGAGAATGTGGTCCAGACAGTCCTAAAGAAACCCTAACCATGTGATGGCTTCTGAGGAGGCTCCAAAGCCACAAACACAACAACTGACTGGAAACTCTGCCAGACAGCCAGATGCTCCTTCTGGAGAAAATGTTACATAGCTTTGAGTTTTGGGTTCTGTGCTCTTGTTGCAAGAGGGGATTTTTTTTTAATTTTCAATTTATAAGATATGGACTCAACAACTATGTGCTTTTTGGCTGGGTGTGCGCCTTTTCAAAGGAGCTTATTTTTAAAATCTTCCGATGGTTGCATGCATCTTAAGGCTCTCCTTATTAATGGATAGCCACAACTTAATTTGCAGATAAAGCTAAGAGCAAAGAGGAGCAAAAAGATCAGCTGCCAGCAGTTCAACCTTTGATCCTTAATAGAGTCAGAGGCAGTTGCCAGGAAGCCAGTGTAAGTGCTGGCAAACCATGCTAGTGAACCAGATGCTGTCACTAAAAACACTAAAGTCTAGAGCCTTGGGGGCCAAGAGGAGCAATAATAATCCAAAGAAGGTGGGAAGCAAACAGCATGCTTCTGCAATAGGATTTCATAACAGGTCAGGTTGATTAAACAGAAATTAACTAATGCAGTTAGGATTTCTAGCTAATTTCTACCTTAGATGTGACATATGGCTTGTTTGCACAGGGTCAGCCGGAGCTGCGATATCAGGTTCTTCTGCAAATCAGGAAATTAAAGGATTTGCCCTGATGTCTTGCTAACTATGTGAAGATGATTTCCTATATGTTCAGAAGGAACCTTGTTGCTTATCCCCATTAATAGCTGGGTGATGACACACTGGCTTACCTTTTAAACAGCTACAGCTTCTACTGTGTAAGTAAGCTAGACCCTGGGTAGCTAATGGCAAACCAATTAACTGTAGTACCATTTCAGATTTTCATGGCTTGGCATTACAAATGAATAATAATTAATTCTCTGGAATGGTTAGGTGGTAGTTTCCTATTATAACAAAAAATATGTTTTTATAAGTCATGTTATGACTTAACATAGTGACATTAAGTGTTTTTTTTAAAAAAAATCTCTGACCGTTCCTTATTTAAACTGGCTTGAGGGAGTGTAAGAGGGAGTGAGTATGACATCCAACAAAGTTGAGCCCCTGCAGCTTATATTTAGAAATTAAGCTCTTGAATTAATGCATCTTTACAGGAACACATACATACCCATTACCAAAAATAAATAAATATAGCACTTTAAAATGTCAGCAAACACATCAGCAGTAATCATTATGTTGACACTAGGTTTTTTGGGCCCCAGAAGGAACATATACCTGGGTAAAGGTCCTTCTCAATAAGTTTCATCTGAAGGTGGAAGATCTGTTCCTGGAGTTTGCAAATGGAGTGCTTCATTTTCTCTCGCCTTGTCACCATGTAACAGAGATTCCTAACCTGCAAAACAGAATAAGCCCGGTTTCTACTTTAGTAGTGAATTCTGACAAAAATCCACTGGCATCTCAGCTACTTAAAATGCCACCCCATTTCTCTGCTTATCCTTGCCCTCTTGTTTATCATGATCAAATCTTTCCATGGCACACTTTGTTTCTCCATCTTTCATGCCTGCATTCTTGTACACTCTGGAGGCAGTTTGAATAATGCAAATACTGCGGGCAAAAAACTACCAATAAAAGAAACATCACCCTCTTGGATCAGTTATCAGCCAGATACCTATGAATAACTGACAATAACCTAAAGCAGGAATGGGTAACCTGTGGTTCTCCAGATGTTGGTGAAATACCCACCATCTCCAACCATTGGCCAAATTGGCTGGGGATGAGGAAGTTGGGGTCCAGCCATATCTGGAGAGTGGCAGGTTTTCTATACCTGGGCTCAAGGCAAAGGCTGTTATAAGCTGCCATTGACCATCAGCAGAGGCCGTCTGGCATCTAATTCATGTAATAGGATTGGGGGGTAGCTTATCTACCTTTTCATGCAGCAATTGTTTGCAAACAGAAGATGCCACAAATATTTTGTCCAGTCTTAATCCGGGAATGGAGTTGATCTGTGGAGGGCAGGAGAGAGGACTACACATGGCATGAAGTGTGGGTTCTTCTGGTTATGAGAGCAAGAACTATGGTGAAAGAATGAGGGAAGGTGAAATGTGCAAATTGCACTTGTCAGAAGGCACCCTGTTGGAAAACTTGCAGCAGTACCTCTCTCAAATAAGTCCCTGTACTTTCTTATACCTTAGTGCAGGCAGAACTCATGCCTTTAATGTAAAAAGTATTTTGCAATCCACTTCTCATTTTTTTCTCATAGTAACATTTGGCAGTACATCATTGTCCCCATTTTAGATACAAGGGGCAACAGTCACTGGGGAGTTATGCAAACCCCACTGAAATTAATGGGGACTGTGTAAGAGAACTTCATGAAGGAAACAGAGAAGAAATAGTGGTGTAAAGACTATCCAAGGCATCAAGGAATGAACAGAACTAATCATTTCAAAAATAGTTCTTTAAACATTTTCAAGAAAATAAAACCAAAATCAAAGCATATTAGCTAAGATAATTAAAATAAGAAGGCTTGAATTAAATCCTACAGTTTCCAAACTACTAAAAAACAACAACAACAAAACCTTAACCTGCACATTCCAGTTTACACATGGCTGGTTCTTGGGGTGGGGGAGTCTCTCTAGATCTTGCCTTTAAATTGGGTTAAACAATTCACTTTCTCAAGACCCTTTTCTCTGAATCAGGAGAACTTCCATGAAGAAAAACAAAAACAAAGGAAATATTATTTCTTCTGGGTCCTTGTTAATTTTAGGTTGCCTTTAAGGAATATTTAACTGCTTCTTTGCATGTTTTTGAAACTTTAAGGAAGCTTACAAACTCTTATAAACATAATATATAGACCATGGCTGGTGCTGGGGAGAAGCAAAGTAACTTCTTTTAAAGAGGAAGTAAAATGTGGTAAGCTACCTATGTCTCTGTTAGTTAAGGGTGATGTTTTGTTACCTAAGATCAGCGCTTTTTTTCTAGAAAAAGAGGTGGCATTCACCATGAATACCTCCCTTGTTCTCTTATAATGGCAATGGCGCCCACCTGAGAGGTTCCAGAACTGAGTTCCGGCTGAAAAAAAAGTCCTGCCCACAATATTGAAGCCTTTGGGAAATGTTTGCAGCTAACACGTCTGCTCTGCATTAGAAGACCATTTTAGGAAATGCCAACACCCCAATGCAGTTAATGTTAGTTGCAACTAAGGCTGCAGTGCCAACTCTTCCACCCCCTTGACAGGGCTTTGCAGAACTGTGGAGCCATCACTGCATCTGCAGTCTAATCACTCATGGCAGTCACAGCAGAGAGGAGGGTGGGCAAGTTGATCAAGCCCAATTCCCACGCCTGCTGCAGCCTGAAACAGCAACTGGTTCCGGACTGGGCCTGAAGCAGACAGCTATGATCCACCTCGAGATCCAATGAAACCCTGCTGTGGGGCTTTCTGCCGGCAGCAATACGACCAGTGGCCCTCCTGCGCACATGTTTGGTGGCCAGTCAAATCAGTCAGCAGAGCCGAGTGGAGTGACATTGCCACTCAATCTAAACCTCACACAGCCTGCCATAAGAGTGAACTTTGTCAGTACTTACTACAAGTGTTGACGGTTGTGCAATTGCAATGACTAGCAAATATTAATGAGTCATAGACTGGGGTAAGAAAACCTCTGTTGTGTCTTGAATCTTTTAATAATTATTAGTAAGTGTCTGCTTCTTCTAAAGAAAATTTTCTACCCTACACTTGCAGGGCACAACAAAGTTCTAGGCTGGAAGAGATGAAATTGTCTTGTTTTATCCTTCTCATAGAACAACTCATATGCTTCTCATATGACAATGTCAGCCAGGCAGGGCTGAGACATAGTGACTTGGCCAAGGCCACTAAATGAATGTCAAAGATAGGAAAGGATTGGACTTTGGGTCTTCTGCATCCACGTCCAAGCTCAAAATCCAGCTACTATGGTACAACCGCTCTCAAGCAGGCAACTAGTGTGCCTTCAGCAACCAGAGGCAGCCCAGCTGTCCTTCCTTCCAACAAAGATTGAGCTATTGGTACAATGCATTATTTTGTTTGAGCGTGGCTCTGGTTGGTAATGGGAATGAACTTTAAAATCACAACATCTGTAGGATACGTTTAATATAATTAAAACCTACATAAAATAGTACTTTTATGGAATTCTGCAGTAGAACTGCAGCAAGTTTTTCTGTCATTACGTTTAAAGGTCCTGTGTTGCTAGTAATACAGTGGTGCCCCGCAAAACGAACGCCTCGCGAGACGAAAAACTCGCAAAACGAAAGGTTTTTTCGTTTTCGAGTTGCTTCGCAAGACGAATTTCCCTATGGGCTTGCTTCGCAAAACGAAGCTTGCCCCGTAAGCTCCGGGGATAGCGGGAAGCGCAGCGCGTCTTCCCCGCTGTCCCCGGACCTCTTTTGAAGCAAGGGGCGGCGCGGAGAAGATCGCTTCTCCCCATTGCCAGCCCCGCAAGCTCCGGGGACAGAGGGGGAGGCGCAGCGCCTTCCCCTCTCTCCCCGGACCCCTTTTGAACCAAGGGGCGGCAAGGGGGAGAAGCGATCTTCTCCTCTCCGCCCCTTGCTTCAAAAGAGGGGACAGAGCGGCACTCCCCCTCTGTCCCCAGACGGTCTCCATAGGAACGCATTGATTGATTTTCAATGCATTCCTATGGGAAACCGTGCTTCGCAAGACGAAAAACTCGCAAAAAGAAAAAACTTGCGGAACTAATTAATTTCGTCTTGCGAGGCACCACTGTAGCTTTGTATAGTGGAAGAGAATTATACAGCAAAGACTCAGTTTGCAGACACTGCTGGAGCCTTGAGGAGCAGGATTGATCTACAAATGTCAAAAAGATGCAGTGGCCCACTTTGCATGGCATGGTAAACCACAGTTAATGGTTCACCATGAGTGCATCTTTCTGGACTATTTGTCGGCTCCCTGCTAGCATGTAGAGGAAACTCTGGCTTAAGTGTTATATCCGAACCAGGGATTATGGTTTGTTTCACTCCATCAAACCATGATCAGTACACTAACAAACTTTGGCTACGGATTGTGGTTTACAAGGAGTGGAAAAAACCACAACTCTTCATAGTGCTAAGACAGGGGATGTGGTTTAATACTACTGGCTTTGTTTGTCCCCACAGACAACAATCTGCCACAGAATTTTCCAAATGCTTCTTAAAAAAAAAACAACCCACAGAAAACAATAACACCTTTCTCTCTGGCAGGTGTACAGCAAATGACAGTGCTTCTAAAACAAACCCAGTCACCCAAAGGTCACTTCTGTCTTGCTTCCTTCAGGAGAGCTGCTGTCATTTCACCAGTGACTGATGACCCAGTTGCAAGAAATCCCCCTCAGAGAAAAGCTCCATTCAGCATAAATACTGTATGCAGAGGGAATGTCAGTGGTAAAAGAAAACCTTGTACCAGTTGGCTATCCTGTTTCAACAGCATAGCTGTTCAGGAGAGAGCAAAGCCCAGACACAGACCAAAAAGAGCTGTTCAAGTTTCAAATTACTTCCCGACACATTATCATGCTGAGGCAACTGCAGGGGTCCGAGACCTCAACCCCTGACCCCTGAAGTTCAAGATCAGTCTTCAAGCAGAAGAGCTCCTGATTTTTAACATTTGCTTTTCCAAATCAGTACAGGGGCATGAAAAGCCTGTTGCTAATCTCTAACAGGACTTCATTGATGATTTAAGCCACCCTGTCACACAGTCAGAGGCACAGTGTGAAGTAAATATAGACTTTACAGGCATCTAAATATACCCATCCTCTTCTGACCTAAGACTGCCCTGGTTCATTCATATACTAACTGGGCCAAATTCTGATTCATTAAAGCCCTGTGCAATGCTGTTACACTCATGCCCATGAACAATAACAGCAGCTGGTATGAAAATAAAGCTTTATTCACGTAACAAAAAATCTCTCTGGAGACCCCTCCTTCAGAATCCCTGCCAACTCCTACCTACATCAAACTTTTAAGAAACTGTACTATTTCATCAGGACCTTACCCACAACTGTGTATAACAGGCACTTGGGGGGGGGCAAAATAAGCAAAACCAAAAAGAAGTTCTGAACCAATTTAAGCACAAACTCTGTGTCTTGCATGATGTTTAGCTCATTAAATTTGTATACAGATTTACAGTGGTGCCTCGCAAGATGAAAAGAATCCGTTCTGAGAGTCTCTTCGTCTAGCGGTTTTTTCGTCTTGCCATTGACGGATTAGCGGATTAGCGCTATTAGCGGCTTTGAAAAGGGGGGGGGAGGAAAAAACCCCGCAGGAACTCGCAAGACATTTTCGTCTTGCGAAGCAAGCCCATAGGAGATTCGTTTTGCGAAGCACCTCCAAAACGGAAAACTCTTTCGTCTAGCGAGTTTTCCGTCTTGCGAGGCATTCGTCTTGCGGGGCACCACTGTACATTAAAAAGTCCTGAAGCGATCTCCAAGCAAGTAAAGAAAAGGGGTGGGTGGGTGTTGAATTCAGCAAAGTATTTGCACAAGAGGAACAGTGTCCAAGGTAGGAAAAATGACTAAATTCAGCTCCTCCCCACCCACTCCAGAAAAAAGAGAGTTCCCAATAGCTATGCGTGTGCAGCCCTAATAGATGGATCACAAATGCATATAACCAGGCAGAGGGCCTTTTCGGTAGTGGAACCCATCCTGTGGTCTTCCCATCAGATGTCAAGAAAATAAACAACTATCTGACTTTTGGAAGACATCTGTAGACAGTCCTGATTAGGTAAGTTTTTAATGTTTTATCACGGTTTTTAATATAGTATTCTGTTGGGAGCTGCCCAGAGTGGCTGAGGAAACCCAGCCAGATGGCTGGGGTATAAATATAGTTGTTGTTGTTGTTGTTGTTGTTGTTGTTGTTGTTGTTGTTGTTTACATCTACTTGTGTTTATGAATCTTCTTCCAACTAGGGACTGTGCAAGTGGAAGCTTGATTCCATGTTTGTAGGCCAATTGACTGGATTAGGCTATGTGTATATAAATAAACAAATCCCCCTCATAACAGCATTGTATTTCTGAAGAAAAACTGTGGGATGGCGTGAACGTAGGGAGGAAAAGTAAATTCTCACTGGAGTGCTTAATGCACAATGTCCTCAACAATATTTCCAGTATTTTATACAGACATAGAATGATATTCACATAACATTTTTCATTCTTCCCCTCGCTTTTTGGTGGGGGAGATGAATATCCATCTCTTTAGTAAGCCTTGGATATCCATGGCTATGCATCCCTTTGGTAAGCTTTTACAAAACAGTGCAAGTATTTAGGAGCCTGTGTATCTCTAACATCACATTTGATCTGCCCCTCACCATTAATCTCTGCTAGCTGGAACCAAAATAGTAAACAGAGTTGTTTGCTTGTCAGAGGCTTTTTTTGAAAGCTATATGGTGAAAGAAACACCATGAATTTACACTTGCCCAATTATCTGGGTTTCTTCTGTCTTCACTGATGAATTAATGTGAGTGAGACTTTGGGCAGTGAGCTTCCTGGATCTTAATTGTAAATAACCAGCAAGACAAATAAAAACAAGGGCCTGTTCCTTATGTAATTAAGGAGGACAAACCCTGCACTCAAACAATTATTCTTTTCTCTGGGTGCAGTTAAGAAAATTGCATCCAGACTGGGTGCATTTGCACTGCAGTGTTTATGTCAGAGTAGACCTACAATGTAATCCTTCTAGGAGACTGTCACCTGCACAATAGTAACTGATGTCCCAAAATTTAAGGTATTACAATTTATGGTTCTCTCTGCTTCTGAAAGGTGTTTGGTGGGGAAAAAATACCCCTGAAATCTATTGGGGTTTTTTTTGCCACTGAGGTGCTTTGTTGTCCCTATCTATATTAACATATCCAGGTAAAAAAATGCCCATGCAGTTTTGCAAGCAAAAACTGACCCAGTGAAGCATGCAGGTGCCCTTTTTCTGACAAAACACACATTGCTTTGCATGGGGGCTTTTTACCACCCTAAGACACAATGGAATCTAGACTGGGACAGCGCACAAAAAAGGTAAAGGGACCCCTGACCATTAGGTCCAGTTGTGACCGACTCTGGGGTTGCAGCGCTCACCTCGCTTTATTGGCCGAGGGAGCCGGCATACAGCTTCCGGGTCATGTGGCCAGCATGACTAA
The DNA here is from genome assembly GCF_964188305.1 of Podarcis bocagei. Lineage (NCBI taxonomy): Eukaryota > Metazoa > Chordata > Lepidosauria > Squamata > Lacertidae > Podarcis > Podarcis bocagei. The sequence continues at coordinate 74,267,396 of NC_138126.1, forward strand.
GTCGCTTCTGGCGAACCAGAGCAGCGCACGGAAACGCCGTTTACCTTCCCGCCAGAGCGGTACCTATTTATCTACTTGCACTTTGCCGTGCTTTAGAACTGCTAGGTGGGCAGGAGCAGGGACCGAGCAACGGGAGTTCACCCCGTCACAGGGATTAGAACCGCCAACCTTCTGATTGGCAAGTCCTAGGCTCTGTGGTTTAACCCACAGCACCACCCGCGTCAGTTTCTTAATTTTGGTCTATCAAGGTCAATAATGTGAGGGGCAAAAGAATCAAAGAAACAGGACAGTGGAATACTTTAAAATTGTCACATCTGTGAATGGGTGGTTTTGTTTCTTTCTTTCTGTCTTTCTTGGGTTTTTTTTTTAAATAAAGGCTTCCTGGAGTAACATGAATACAAAATATGATGTCAGTTTGGAAGTAAAAGCAATCAAAAGTGAATTGAAAATATCACTAATTCCTCAATAAGTCCTAATTAGCCAGAAAAAGAACACCCTCCTGAAACGAATGTGTGCTGTAACAGTTCAAAGGGAACTAAATATGCAAAAGCAGAGGGCTTGACTTTACTGATACAAGCTCATTAAGGTTTTAAAAGGGTTTGAGTAGATTGGTAAAATGCATATTGTGCACCAAATCTAAAAACAATCATCTTATGAGGATATAATTGTGAGTTTTATTTATAATTTTATTCACGGCAGCTCTGACTGTGCTCTCCCATTGCCAAAGCAACAAAGGTCCTGCGTGAGTGCAGTAGCCCGAATCCTGGATTCAATACAATGCTTCAATAATACACAGCTCCTGGGTTTGGCTCCTACTGCACAATTACTTTTTAGGGATATAATCATATGCATGCTTCTTTGGGAGGAAAGCCTTCCGAACTCAGTGGGACTGAGTTGTGAATAAACATAGGTAGGATCAGGCTAAAAGTTTGGTTAAGCACTCACAGGATTAAGTAGTTCCTACATGGACAGCTAATCCTGAATAATAACACAAGAATCAATCTGCTCACGGGAACAAGCCTTAAATACTATAAGGGATGACACCTCCAGCTAATAGATGAGGCTTTCAGTATTTTCTAACTCCTGTGGGTACTCAGTGATCAAAGAATGCTTATTTTAAACCTATCAATCATGTTTCTTTTGTTGGTTTTTTTTGTGGGGAGACCAATCGTTGCTTAAATAGCTGCCTATTGGTAGGAATTGTGCCAGATATTCTGCCCTCCTTAACTTTAGGTTTGGGTGGATAGTCCACTTTGCTCTGTGAACTTCCCTTTCACATAGTCCACTTCTGCATTAGGTTCAGATCTGTAAATTTATACCACCTCAAGCCATGATTACACTTTGCAACTCCTTTGACACTTTCCCCAGCTGCAATATCTGTAACTGAAGATAGCCAACAAGGGGTCTCTACATGAACTTTCAGGCTGTAACCCAGGGCAATAAAGCAAAGATAGTCTCTAAACTAAATACTATGGACTGCTTAGAATCAAAACCTGGTGGTGAAAATGGACTACAGAGACTGGGAATGGTGTGGTATAAAAACGGGTTAAAAGAAATGCGGACAACTAGTTGTGAAAGGTGGGACAATTGAGGTGAACCAACAGAGGATGATGGGAGGTTTGTGGCATTAAAAAAACCGGGTGGGTCTAGAAATTGGGCGGCACTGTAACGGGAATAGTAGGTTTTTATGGAAGAAGGTTTAAATAGTAAAATGTTTGTCTTATCTGTAAAACACCCTAGAAAGCAGTCTTCACACTGTCAATATATCCTGTATGCTCTTTTTGATGATCCCTAGGTGAAGTTTTCTATACATTGCTTGCTTGGTCTTATAATACACACATTGAAATATACTGAGACAGCTCCTAGTCCCACCATAAAACTGGTGGAGGAAGCAATAAGAAAGTGGATGACAGAGAAGGAAGTTGGTGCAAAACAATACCGTCTTATCTGCATTAATGTATCATGACTGCTCTAACAGTGATGCACTTTCCTGTCAGACCTACATGGTTTGGACTGCAAACCCATACAAAATGTTAGTATTATCTCAAGAAATTTTGGAAGGTCCTGTTTTAGAGGTGGAAAAGTTTTTAGAAAAAAACGGTAAGAATAAATACCCAAGACTCAAGTATAGAAATGTGATTTATGCACTATATATTTTATGTGATCTATATTTTAACACACACCTTTCGATTTATTATGGTTTGAAGTGAACATCAGACTGAAATCTCTTTACAAGGGAAACAGCTGCCTCTGGCAAGATATATGTTAGAATGTCTTTCAGTTTCTTAATTTATATGTCTAACAGAAAAATGCTTTTTATTGGCCATTTAACTACTTTCACCAGCATTGCTAAAACTACACACACACCATAAACAAGCTGCACTTCTCTGTCAAGTAACTGAAAGATTATGAAGCTTTGCTGAAGTTGATTAAGATAAATTAATTTTTACAGCTGCATTGTTTTGAATTCACTGAGTCTCGGGGGAAGTTAGGACAGTGGCTCTCGGTGGAAGATTGTTTTGCTGTGTTTGTCTTTGTTGCTAAAAACACAGCTTCTACATCCTAAAATTACAGAGATCAGAAATGTAAGCAAGAGAATCATTTTCCTATGTTACAGGAAGAAAATAAAGGGTGAAGGGAATGTACATGGCTGAAGAGCAATCTTGTAAGTCCAACACAGTTTCTCAATGCATAATCATGTCATCTAGGATAAAGGTTATATCTGGTTCAGGAAATCTCTATTCCACTTTTAAAATCTTTTAGTCCAATTCTAAAGATATTTCAGATTGGCACGAGTCCCCCCCCCCCTTTTCAATCCATGCCTCATCCTGTGATCTGTCACTTACTGTTCCTGTTTAATGCAGCATCCTGCCCCTTTACCCGCTCCACAAAAACTAGTACTTTATTAAAGAACTTGAGCTATTAGCCTCAACTCAAGTGTTGTGGTATTCCTCTTCTTGGCCCTGTTCTTGTTCCTGGTTCTTTTGAATTGAAATGGTGTCAATAGTGGTTTTTATGAACAATATTGTCCTAGATGCAATTGTATCTTATGGATAAAGTTAATTTGGGTTCTTATATAGTTTTTAATATCAATTAAAATATTTGTAAAAGAGCAGAGAAAACAGGTTTCTGACCATGAATTAAATCATAAAACAGGGATGAGGAGCTTGTGGTCCTCCAGATGTTGTTGGACTGGTTGAATCTAACAAAATCTGGATGGCCTCAGGTGCCCCATCCTCATCATAAGAAGAGATCTGGATAGCATTTTGGGGGCATGATGCTGGTTTCGAACCTGTTTTCAAGACTGTAGCAGCAGCTGGTGCAGAAATAATAATGAGTTGGAAGAAACTTAACACTAGCTGGGTTTTTTTTTTTTTTTGAGGTGGTAAAAAGGTGTCTTTTTTTAAAGTGAAGCATTAAATTCCTTCATGAAGAGCAATTTCTTTGGGTCACTTCATCTCTTACATACAGAACACATCCTAAGGCCCAGTGGCATTTATACACAAAATGCATGAAGTCCCCCAGCTTCACATGGTAGAGATCAGGAATTGCATTTCTGCTGAGTACTGTTTATGGTAGAAAGGCAGGCGATACATTTTAACATAAGCACACATATAATCATAGGCGAAAGAATCAAAATTAAGTGTGAATACAGTGTTTTACAAAATGCTTTGATTCTTCATCTTCCTCTCTGATCAGGACGGATCTTATATTTTCATGGCTTATTTGAACCTCCACAGTTTCACCTCTGAACCTGGCACAACTAGGGCAGTCCGTCACAAGGATGACACCTGCAATATCCTCTGTCAGTGCTTACCCCTTGTACATTTATTTCCATGCACTATTAAATCCTCTTTTGCTTCCCATTCCTAGCTTTTCCTTTCTGCTTCTCTGTGTTTTCCTTTCTCAAGAGATGTTCACTAGGCAATTTGTTTTGTGTCTTCAATCTCCTCAGTTGTTTATGCAGTGCCAACTCCATCTCCTCTACTGCCCCCACCTCCTCTACTTTCTGTAGCATCACAGTTGGTTCCGCCACTGTTTGTTTTTGTATGCATAGCTAATAAAAGAGAAATTTACAAGAGTCCAAGAGTTCTGGCAACGTGGAACTTCAGAAAGCAGGACTCTAATAAATTTCCTTTTACTGTCTTGCATGCGGCAGCACAGCCTGCACTAGACACAGCAGGGGAAAAGTAGGGCAAAACAAAAGTAGATGAAGGTCTGTCATCATAAATTGTTACACTGAGCAATTTCACAAATATTGACCATTCCTTTGAAAAGAGTATTAACAAAGCATTCCCTGGCCTTATCTAGAAACTGATTCCTACTATAAAAATTAATCACAAAGGAAAGAATAAATTTAATGAGAAAAGATACCCTTCTGTCTATGCTATCCTAGCAGTGTGCTTTTAATTTGCTTAGGAGGGACCAAAATGTGTGGTGGGGTGGAAGGGACTGCAGGATTTATGGGCATTTGACTTCCCTACTGAGCTTTTCAAGAGCTAATTCTAACCAAACCAACGGGTCTGTGCTGAAAGACACCCCATGTCATGGACCTACAACAGATAGTATTGTTCTGCGCTCTCTCTCTCTCTCTCTCTCTCTCTCTCACACACACACACACACACACACACGCAATTCCTACCCCCATTTTTCCATTTGATTTTTGTGCTTGCTTGGAGTAAGCATGGACCCACAACTTTTGGTTTACATGGAAGGAAAGTTTGATTGTGTTCATTCCGACCTAACCCTGGTAAATATACACAGGACTGCAGCCCTCATTTGTCACCTGGGGAAGAGGAGCAGGGACTTGTTTTGGTTCTGGCTGACAAAAGTGCTTTGAGTCCTTCACTCTGTCACACAAGCTACCCAAGGAACAGGAGGAAAAGTTTGGTGCTCATTTTGGTCCCATGTGGCCAAGAGGATCCATGTGCCAGCCAAACCTTCCTCTCTGAGTTGGAAAGGGGGTGGGGATTTTCTCCACTGTTGTACTGAACCCTCGGAAGCTCACTCAGCTGTGGGGACAAATTCTGCCTTCTTGCTAGCTCCAAGGTAAAGAGGAAGGCTGGGGCCTTTCTCGTTATCTTTACAAAAGGATGATCTAGACAGGCAAATGAAAAATATGGAACTCCTTGAGTAAAAATCGTAACGAAAATGAATATACAGATAGCGATCAGAACAGAAGCTATGCCTGGGCGCTGTGAAGTTTAGGTGATTGTTAGGATAATCAGGCCACTGGAGTTAAAGAATTACTAGAAACGGGAGAACAGCAGAACATTTCACAAAGCCTGTAATTCTACTCACCCTTTCAAGATCTTGCCTGAGGTGTGTGAAGAGCTTCAAGCGTCGGTACAGCACATCTTGCTCTTGCTGAGCCAAGTTGTCCACCTCATCTGTTTTGGGCATCATTAGAGGCTTGTTGTAATTGGCTTTCCTCTTTAACTTCCAGTACTGATAGACAAAATCCACTAGCCCCTCAGTCAAGTCAAGGTTCTCAGCCACTTCAGAGGGCTTCACAAGATCATAGAAGTCTTCCTCCAACTGTTGGAGCTTCTGTTTCCTCAGCGTTACTTTTTCCATATCCAGCTTGCCTTGATCTGCATCCGTCCGTGCTTCGTCTGGTGGCTTAGTGGCACCGCTGCTGTGCTCAAGACAGAAGGACTTGAACTTCACCTCATCGTTCTCTGCTAAAAGCGTCCGCATGTCCAGATTGCGTTCAAAGGCGCATGTTACGTGGAAGGCTGTGATGCAGGAAGGCATGGAACACTGCAACAGGTAGGGGGAGAAAGCAGAGCGAAGACCTGAGTATTCTTGTAAAACCATTTCATGGTTAACTAGGATCACTTTTACAAGAGTACCAACAGCAAAAAAATTCCTGCCGTAATTAAAGCTAGCAGTAAAATTAACGGAGGGTGATAGTGGAAAGTGCCACATCCCCATTACTCTCTGTTCAGACCCCTCACTTTTCTTGAGATGGAAAAATACCCCTCCATAGTGCCCTCTCTCACTATTCATCTTCCACAGTACATTTCTATCCAGTAAACTACAGCCTGCTTACACACTACGTTTATGTTCTTGCTGCTTTTCCTTCATGTAAACATTCCTCATGGGATCTGTCTACTTGATTTTGCTGAGGAGATATTTAATTATACAGCACAGCTGATCCTGTGCCCCACCAAATTGGCTCAGTGTGATGGTCAGGTATTTTGCATGGCCAGCCCAAGTTTTCCCAATTTGTTATTATATTTCCACTGATTACACTCAGAAGCCTTGTTCTAGCAAAAATAGAATGAAAGCCCATCCAGGAAGAGTTGCTATGTGGAATGGGGTGAAGATGAGATCTGCTGTTTTCTTTGCTCTTCTTAAAACTTGTCCAGGTGGCCTCTCTTCTGGGGGAGGGGGGGAGGGCAGGAAGAGTGCACTGATTTCACATTAACAAGCTGCATCCCAGAGAAAGTACAGGTCTGTCTATCTATCTATCTATCTATCTATCTATCTATCTATCTATCTATCTATCTATCTACTGGCTTGTTTATTTTTACACTGCCTTTCATCCAAAAGGATTCCAAGGTGGCTAATGCAATTTCTGTAGGATGTCACAAACATTAACATCCTGAGAAGTTGCAAATCAGAAAAGACCGATGGAGGGTTTTTATTTCTCCTCTCCATATTTTCCCCTGGTGACCAATTATTCAGAGCACACAAGGGCCATGCCTTTGCCCTGCTTACTACATTTTGAAAGTTATTGATACTTGAAGCCAGCGTGCTGGTCAAAAGGTCAGCTAGCTATGATATAATACTAATTACCATGGGGTAACATGAACTATATGAGTTTGACCAAACTGCGGTGGGCAGTGGAAGACAGGAGTGCCTGGCATGCTCTGGTCCATGGGGTCATGAAGAGTCGGACACGACTAAACGACTAAACAACAACAACAACAAATATGAACTATGGAACTGTGGGAGATTAGCAGCCAAACGTAATTAATGCATATTCCTTGCTAGTTAGCAGGAGAAGGGGCCAATACCATAGAGCGGTACTGCTGACAGGCAATTGCTGAGTGTCTACTCAGACCACAGAAATACAACTGGTAGAGAGAGCTGTGGGTTACATCATTTCCCCTCCTCTCCTGGAAAGGAAGCAGCATAAAGTACTTCCTGTTCCTCTCTCTTCTCTCTTCCTTTGATTAGTGCTGGATGTAGTCATGGCCCTGCTTGCTGCAGCTCTAGGTATGGGGCTTTTGCTGCTACTGTTGCTGTGAAGCAAAGCATGATTATAAAGTAGGTAAATCTTATTTTTAAACTTACATTACAAGTTGTTGCCTGATTCTTCGTTAAGTGGGGTAAGAAGGGGAAGCCAGCTTACTTTATAGTTGAACTTTCTCCAAAGGGAGGCCCTGCAGACTAATTCCTATTCTTTTAATTGAGGTGCCAAAGATGGGATTTTCAAACTCTGTTAACCCACAGGCATGGGGGCCTGGTGGGATAAACTGCAATCAATATATCCTCTCCTACCCATTTAAACCTATCCCACATGTACCAGTTTCCAACACTGCAGAATCCTTTTTTCACTGTGCCACAGGGAAGGGCAAGGAAAACGGAATTCAGTAAAACAGTGTCAGAAAAAAACATTTTACTTGTAATGTCTGAATGGTGAATAAGACTTTTTTTTTTGCCACTGCCAAAAAAAATGAGGATACTTTCTTTATTACATTTATACACCAGCTTTCCTCCAAGGAGCTCAAAGTGGTAAACATAGTTCTACTGGGTTCCTGGAGGTAAATACCCAAGGTGAGGGTATTTATATATGACACAAACATTGCTGACATAGAAAGTAATCTCCTGTTAAACTAAGCAATATGTTTAACCCTTTGAGTAGAGCTGAGTGCATGTGCCAAAACAGAGGAGAGGAGCCTGTGACCCTCCATAATATGTTCTGAGGCCACAACAAACATCCACCCCAGTCAGAAAGGCTAATGGTGAGTGATGATGAGAGTCACAGGCTGTGCAACCCTAATATAAAAGGAGCAAGGTATGGAAAAGTTCTGATAAATGAGTGGGTTGGTTTTTGTTTTGTACTAAAATGCAGTAACAGTAGAAAGAAAATGGACTTTAGAGACTCTCCCCCACTCCCCAAATAATTCTGGTTGAGATTTTGCCTTTGCCTATAAAACAGAGCAACGAAAGTACTAATGGCGCAGAAGCATACATTTGCCCTTCTGAAACACTCATATGATATTATTGTGTGTTTATGAGGGTGGTGGTGAGACCAGAATTTCTACCTCATTGTTCTGTTCTTTTTGAACTACCTTAGCTAATGTGATTTTTGGGTCGCGGACTGGGTCACAAGTTCATGAATAAATCTACACTCTTGGGGGCTTGCAATGCCCCTGGAAAGACTGGACCTTTAACAGTATCTTCCCCTTTGATATATGTTCTCTAATTATATATTAAAAAGAAAGAGAGAAAAAAAGTGAGCCTCAAGCTTTTGGCAAGCTAGTAACATAAAAATTAACTGATTAACGCTCATTGCAGTCGCTAAATAGCTGTCAACAGTTCTTTTAAATAAAAAAAATCAAACAATTTTATTAAAGCCCTCCCTATCTAATTTGTTCTGTCCCCCTCCTCCCCCAGGCAGCAACATCTGAAGTGCCATTTCCTACCCAATATAACATATTCCCCAGCTAGCTGTATGTAACTGCTGTCTCTTCATGGATCCACCCACTATTCATTAACTGTTTTTTAATAGCTCTGAGTGTCAGGTAATTATTTAAGCCATAACCCATAAGAAATCAGTCTATTCCAGCTGCTAATGGCCAGTTAAACAGCAATAAGGAGCTGTTCTGAAGACCTTATTGCTGAAGACACCACACTGAGCAGTTTACATAGTTCAGATATATTTGTTAAGAACCATGGCTGCTCCAGCTTGAATGATCGCATTAACGCAAGGGGACACTTCCTGAAGGATGTTGAGAAGCGTTTCAGGATACTGTTGTTGTTGTTTAGTCGTTTAGTCGTGTCCGACTCTTCGTGACCCCATGGACCAGAACACGCCAGGCACCCCTGTCCTCCACTACCTCCCGCAGTTTGGTCAAACCCATGCTGGTAACCTCGAAAACACTATCCAACCATCTTGTCCTCTGTCGCCCCCTTCTCCTTGTGCCCTCCATCTTTCCCAGCATCAGTGTCTTCTCCAGGGAGTCTTCTCTTCTCATGAGGTGGCCAAAGTACTGGAGCCTCAGCTTCACGATCTGTCCTTCCAGTGAGCACTCAGGGCTGATTTCCTTAAGAATGGATGCGTTTGATCTTCTTGCAGTCCATGGGACTCTCAAGAGTCTTCTCCAGCACCATAATTCAAAAGCATCAATTCTTCGGCGATCAGCCTTCTTTATGGTCCAGCTCTCACTTCCATACATCACTACTGGGAAAACCATGGCTTTAACTATACGGACCTTTGTTGGCAAGGTGACATCTCTACTTCTCAAGATGCTGTCTAGGCCTGTCATTGCCCTTCTCCCAAGAAGCAGGCGTCTTTTAATTTCGTGGCTGCTGTCACCATCTGCAGTGATCATGGAGCCCAAGAAAGTAAAATCTCTCACTACCTCCATTTCTTCCCCTTCTATTTGCCAGGAGGTGATGGGACCAGTGGCCATGATCTTCGTTTTTTTGATGTTGAGCTTCAGACCATATTTTGCGCTCTCCTCTTTCACCCTCATTAAAAGGTTCTTTTAACCCTCATTTTCACCCTCATTAAAAGGTTCTGGATACTACACGTACTCAATTGAGTGTGAGGGCATTTCAGGGAAGAGGAAAAACAATTTTATGTTCAGTTTTAAATGCACACTCTGTGCAGCTTTATCTCTGCCCCACTGGTCCCTTAAGGTGCTTTTCTCCTCTGCTGAGCTCCAGGAAAAACATCTGGTGAGACGATGCTAAGGGAATATGAGAGGTTGGGGCAAAGAGAGTTCACTTCCCCCTCACCTAAGCATCTCCCTTTCCTCTAAAAAGGCAGACCCTTATCGCTGTGACTGGGGAAGACATAGGGTTAAACAAAGAGGTCTGATACTGACATGTCAGGTTTGGTCCTCATATTTTCAGCATCTTAAGGAGGGCAAAAGAGCCATAACAGTGCTATGGGACACTCTGCCACTTGTGGAGCTACTAACAGAAATCTGTCCTGGGCGGTGATCTGATAGTCCCTAAACAGCAGATCTAACCAAATATTTTCAACTGCATTCCATGCAGGGATGAGATGGGGTGGGATGCACTGACACAGACATGACCTAAGGATCGGTGTATTGAGTTCTCATTCATTTTGCTGGATGCACAGTACCAGTGCCCAGATTTGTAAAGCAATGCTGTTCTGCTATCATGCGGTTTTTATCATAGGCCTGCCTGATATAAACACCTGGGCTGGGGATGGGAGACTATGTTGAAAAGATGCAGCGGAGTCACTTTCCTAAGTGTTATTGCATTTTGAGGTTACAGGCTTTTGCCAGCAGTAAACAGCTTTGATTGAGTTTTCTTGTCCGGTAGCCAAAGCTGTAATTTTACTGCATACATAGCTAGATGGCTACTGATGGAGCCAATTGTGTTTATATTGGAGTAACATCTGGGGGTACTTTAAAATGAGTGATTGGAAAGATCCTTTGTGCTGTTGTGCACACAACTAGCTGCAGTGCTGAGATGAAAGCTGGGCAAGGACCTCTCCGGCTTAGCAAAACTACTGAAATAAACGCATCTCGGTTTCTCCCCTCCCCTCCCTATTTGCGTCACAAACAGTATTAATATCATTATTAAATTGTTTATGACTTTTGCTAGAACAACAGCCTACACAGTGCCCTTTTATGAAGGAAAGATTATCCGCGCTACCTTAGAGATAAAACAAACAGAATGCCACCCATCCTGGGTTTCCTCTGACAGATGGCAAGTAGCAGTTGTCAGGGACTCTGCCCGAAATGCAAATAGGAAATAATTAGCAAGCTGAGCTGACAGGTCAACAACGAAAAGTACCTGTTCAGCAGTAGCTACCAAAGAACCTTGCATTAAAGTGATAATGAAGACGTTATTGATGCATTATTCCCCTCCTCCAGCCCAGCTAGCAGAATAAAACCCTACAGCAGAGTGGGGGGAAGAATATACTGAAAGGTAGAAGGAGTTGGGAATTGTGTTAATGCTCATATTACCCTACACCCATCTGGCTGGGCCTCCTCAGCCACTCTGGGCAGCTTCCAACAGAATATTAGAAATACAATAAAACATCAAACAGGAACCAGGCAGAGGGCCTTCTCGGTAGTGGCGCCCGCCCTGTGGAACGCCCTCCCATCAGATGACATTCACTACCTGACATTCAGAAGACATCTGAAGGCAGCCCTGTTCAGGGAAGTTTTTAATATGTAATATTTTAATGTATTTTTCATCTTTGTTGGAAGCAGCCCAGAGTGGCTGGGGAAACCCAGCCAGATGGGCGGGGTACAAATAAATAAATAAATAATAATAATAATAATAATAATAATAATAATAATAATAATAATAATAATTATTATTATTATTATTATTATTATTATTATTATTATTATTATTATTATTATTATTTATTATTATTATTATTATTATTATTTTGCCTTGCCTAAAGGTACTATCTCCCAGACCACCTCCTTCCCTACAGCACTTCCCAGATGTTAAAATCGGCAGAGGTGGCCCTCTTGGTAGCGCCACCTCCCAGGAGAGGGCATTCTCTGTGTCTGCCCCTCTTACAGAGGTGCATGTGGCTTCTTCATTATAGAGTATTCAGAGAATGCTCAAGACACAGCTCTGCCTGTGAGCCCAAGGAACTCCTATGGCTGAAAACTGTTTAAACTGTTTTTAATTCTTAATTTTAGATTGTTGAAACCCGCCCCAAGACCTGTTGGCGAAGAGTGGGTAATAAATTTAACAACAACAAATGTATTTATAATAGTTCTTATCTGACCTTCACCATAAGGTTCCAGGGTGGGTTATAGTAATATAATCATACAAGTAAAGGAGGAAGGATTTATATATGATTATAAAAACAAGTAACACAATTCCTAGCAACCCCATTACTCCATTACCTACTCCATTACTTTTCTCCACTAAGTCCCTGGCTATTGTCACTTTCACTGAGCTGCATGAATTTTGATCCCTTTGCCTGGAAGGTTTCAGGAAAGTTACCCCCCCCCCCGGCCAAAAGCTATTTTATAAAGCTATTGTGGAGTCTTCTATGCTAAATTTCACCTGCATAAGCAAACCCAGATGGAGATGCTACATCAACACAAATAATGAGATTTGCAATCCTAATGTGATGAGAGTGGGGGCAGATCTGAATTCTAATTCCCCCCCTATGTTTCAATTTGATGCTTAGTCATTGCTTAAACGTTTAAACAAATGAATCATCTACATATTTCTTTCATTCCTGCTTTTGGTGAAAATGTTCTCCCTCTTACGAGGCCAGTGCCAACAAAAGCTCAACTGTCAGTCTTATGAAGACTTATGAAATGTGGGATGTCAGCAAAGGAGACAATAAAACCCTGTTTTCCATTTCAGGTGACCTTTCATGCAAATCCACTCAGCTCAGAGCATTTCAAAACTAACACGCGAGCCAGAGCTAAGAGGATGAAGTCTCAGAGAAAACTGAATTCTTCCTTTTCTTCCCACCCCCCCCACCCAACGCTGCCAAGTGTAGCCGTCTCGTTTCCCTGCCCTTCCGTTCTTCAAAAGCAGTTGCCATTATGACAGAATATCTCCATCTGGCAGGGTGAATAAGCAGATCCACCCAGAGCCATCGCAAATGAAATTGAATCAAATGTTGGAAAGATTTAATGAAACGTGTGTGAGAGCTTTCACTTCAGGCTAAAAGGGATTGCTTTAAAATTTCTCCCTCACAATGCCCCAAACGTTATGGTGGTGGCTTCACACTTTCTGTTCATATAGCACATGACTTTCCTTCCACCAGATAGCTGTCTCACGACAGTTGCAGCCTCAACATACAAACAATCTTTGACAGATCCTCCCTTTGGACCCAGAGATCAACACTTCGGTAATCTTCCTAGAGATCAAAGTGAGCTTGGATAAGATAAAATACTGTGATAAAAGAAGTGGAAAAGAACACTCCACTGTATTCAGTGGCATATCTTGTTACCTGGGAACTAAAGATAAAAAAGACCAACATTCTGCTGCTCCCTCCTGCAAAACCTGACAGGAAGGGAAATAATTTACACACAAACCCCCTTGACTCCATGGAGACACTGGGAGAGGAGAGGAGGGGGAGTCCATCTCCTTTCCCTTCCAACTAAAAGCTGCATATGAGATAAAAGCCAGTGGGGTCAATGTAAAGTAACATAATGGTTAGCAGGTTGGACTGTGACCTGGGAGACCAGGGTTCGCCCACTCAGTCAAGAAGGGCACTGGGTAACCTTGGGCCAGTCACCATCTCTTAGCCTAACCTACCTCACAGGGCTGTTGTGAGGATGTAATATTTTGGGGGGTGTCAGGTGACTGCCATTGGGGGGTGTCAGGTGACTGCCATTGGAACAGGGGAGAGAGGCAGAGACACCATTGGAATACAGGGAGCCTCCAATGCTTCTAAGGAGCAGTTCCTCTTCCAGCAAGGGGAAAAGCCACACCTCCAGTGGAGAAGAGAGGGAAGGGGCCAGCCAAGCGAGGAGAGGGCTCAAAGATGCTGCTGAGAGCCCAAGCACCTCACCTAGCCCGGCTGGCCAGGAGGCACACACGCCACTTCCGTCGCCAAGCTTGCGCAGAGGGGTGAAACACAAGGAGGGGAGGCGGAGATTTGGGGTGTCTAAGTTCTTATGTTGGGGGAGAAGCCGGAAGGGGCAACTCCCGGATTCTGCAAGTGACTAAGACTGACATGAACCTTGTATATCTGCACTGTAAATAGTTTGCACAATAAAACCTGTAAAAGACAGGTCAGAGTCCTGCCTGGTTACTCACGAGCAACCACCACCCAGCATTCTGACAGGGGGGACACCCATGTACACCATCTTGAGCTCCTTGGAAGAAAAAGGTGGTATAGAAATGAAATCAATCAATCAATCAATCAATCAATCAAAAGTTATAAACACCCAGCAAGGCCTAACAGGTTGTGCCTTTTGGTTGCTTGTGTATATTATTTGCCAGTGACTCTCAACATGCATTTCATTAAAACAATTTCTTTATCTTTCTGATATGGGTGGTGCACAGTTTGACTATACATAACTGCTTACCTGAATACATGTTCCCGTGCACTCCTTGCAAAGACTGCATGACAAAGCCCATCTGCTAGCTGGGATATGTGATATCTTCGTAATGGGTTCCATTTTTTCAGGGCATCCAATGCTAACCTGAGCACAACACAGAACACACCAATTATTGGCCATCCTGTATCTTCTCAAAGGATAAGAACAGAACTCTAAGGGTGGCTCTGATACAAACTAAATTCGACACATCAACCACAGTGGAATTTGCTGCCAAGGAGTGTGGTGGAGTCTCCTTCTTTGGAGGTCTTTAAGCAGAGGCTTGACAACCATATGTCAGGAGTGCTCTGATGGTGTTTCCTGCTTGGCAGGGGGTTGGACTCGATGGCCCTTGTGGTCTCTTCCAACTCTGATTCTATGATTCTATGATTCTATGTAATGTGTGAAACAGAATTAAACCGTGAAAACTGCTACCAGGAAACTGCAAGTGTATCCATGGAATGCCTGCAATGTGTGTTACAACTGTAGTGTGAATAGCCCTGGGGATAATTATAGCACATTGCATGGAGAAGGTTCTGAATGTATGAATGGACTGTTTAGAGATCACAGTGCTCAACAATAAGCTTTTAATTTCAGGCATCCTTAAATCCTGTGTGCTCAACATAATCCTTGGCATGAATGACAGGTGATGATTCTGGACAGTACCTGGCATGGTGAAATCCAAATATATCTCATCTACATAACATCTACCTACTACTTAGAAAGTCATTTAGTATCTTACTTCAGGTATCCATAAGGCACAGCTAACGTGGACCCATTTTGTCCCACTCCGGGTGGGTTTCAGAGCTCCCCCTCTCTTTGGGCAGAGTAAACACTTTGGCTGGACTCCAAGGGCACAGGTTCGGCAAAGCCAGTTTCCGATGGGAACTTTCAGGATTCCATAGCAAGCCTAAGTAAACATAATGCAAAAAGTAAGTTGTTTTTATGAGGGATGGGAAACAACACTGTAAAATACGCTACAACCAAGACAGGCAAATTAAATGTGGCTATCTCTGATACATTTAATTCCATGTGCTAAACCTGTTGGTAGACATATTGCACTTCTTACATTATTCAGTCTTATTTTCTTAGTCTTTGAGAATCCATCAGTATGATTATTTACAAAGCACTGGAGTTCAAGTCACAAGTGTCCAAATCTTAAGTATTCTAGACGTTATGCGACTGTGTGTGTGGGGGGGGGGGCAGGCATGCGCCAAACACGCCTTTCAGGATTCCACAGCAAAGTTTAAATGATTTATATAAGTGGCATTAACTTCCAGATTTTGTTCATTATACACCCACATATTATGTATGATGTTTAAACGGTACATCACTGTGCAATTATGCCTAGATTGAACTTCAAATAATTTACTAATTATTTAATTTAAATTACATAATTAAAAAAAAACTGTTGTCAAGATTGCTTTGAGATATTTGAAAGGAAGAAATTAATAAATGGAAATAATAAATAAATAAATATGTACTGTGGACATCCCTAAGCTTAAATTGGCCCTCACCCATGATGGGGGCTGAATGATGATCTCATTACAGAGCTCTTCCTCTCTCTGGTGTTTTGACAATCCCAGAGCTCGATATCTTTGCTACTAATGAACAACTGGGAGAGGAGTGAACATGGGAGGAATGAACACAGGTACTGGGCTCTCATTTTTTGAGGCAGTTTAGGCATATTAACATCCTAAAGCAGGGGTGCCCAAACTTTTTTCAAAGAGGGCCAGATATGATGAAGTGAACATGCGTGAGGGCTGACCAAAGTTGTTGAAGTTGACCCCAAGATTGTTGAGTTGTT
Source organism: Podarcis bocagei (assembly GCF_964188305.1). Lineage (NCBI taxonomy): Eukaryota > Metazoa > Chordata > Lepidosauria > Squamata > Lacertidae > Podarcis > Podarcis bocagei. The sequence goes on from NC_138126.1 coordinate 74,283,452, forward strand.
TCTAAAATTGACATTGTTGGGCTTTTGTTAGGATTTTACCCCAGGACGTATACTGCTACGGGGACTGGATTAAATCAAACGGCAGGCCAGATTAGGCCCCCGAAACAGACTTTGGACATGCCTGTACTAAAGAGTCATGGATTTCTAGAGGATAGTTTTTGTCACATACAGCAGGTCCCAGGTTCAATCCTGGCACCTCCTGGTTTAAAAAATGGGGGAGGGAGTATGTTTGCATTTCAAGTTAGCAGGATTAAAGAAGCCTGAGACCTGCTTGAAGCCTTGGAGAAAGATGCTTCCAGTCAGAGCATACACTCTTGGGTTAGATTCCCCACCCCAATCTTACTGGACTGCAACTCTCATTGTCCCAGACCATTGATCATGCAGGCTGGGGCTGATGGAAGCCGGAGTCCAATAATATCTGGAGGGTCACAGGTTCTCCCTCCCCCAGCTTAAATGGACCATTTTGACTCAGTAAAAAGCAATTCCTTATGTTCATGTTGAATTCAAGCCACCCTGAAAGTCACTAAGGCACTCTTGGAGAAAGAGTAACACCTCAGGTTCATTTCCACACAAGCTACAGCTCAAGCCCATCAGTGTGGGCTACCCATACTGGAATGAATACATTAGACGTTAAAAGCTCACTGCCTCATTAGCAGGTCCCTCTGTAGGTGGTAAATTTTAAAGCCTAAAGGTAATCCAAAACCAGCTCCTGACTTATTCATTTAATTGATCTGACGTGTGTGGCAAGACGGCAGTTGATGCACAATTTAAAGTTCCTCTTGGAAAAGGTAGAATTTGTGCTCTTTCCTGCAGCTGTTTGCAATCTTTAACTATAAGCTCCTTAAAATTCACAATGTGTCCCAGATTGTTGTGTTCTTCCTTCCAGGTTAGTTCACTTGTAGGTTAGTGTGTGAATCACATTATGGACTTTTATAGAAAATCCAATATCCATTTTCTTCATTCTGAGCTCATGTGTCTTGGAAGCACAGTGTTTAAACAGCTTTGATTTAACTGTGCCAGAGAGAATGGAGTAAGAAGAAATCCTTAGGAGCAAAGAGGAATCTATAATCAACTGCCTTCAAATTCACCTGTCATTTGCATCCCTACACTGAGATCAACAGCATACTTGTTTGGAAAGGGGGGGGCACACAGAAGCTGCACCCAAAGAAGTAGCAAAGGGTACTAATGAACCAAACGAAAATGTATTTCCTTCAAAGACCAGTTCTCAGCACCCCTAGTAAGGTAAAGGTACCCCTGCCCATACGGGCCAGTCTGTCGACTCTAGGGTTGTGTGCTCATCTCACTCTAGAAGCCGGGAGCCAGCGCTGTCCGCAGACACTTCCGGGTCACGTGGCCAGCGTGACGAAGCTGCTCCGGCGAACCGGCACTGGAGCAGCACACGGAACGCCGTTTACCTTCTCGCTAGAAAGTGGTACCTATTTATCTACTTGCACTTAATTGTGCTTTCGAACTGCTAGGTGGGCAGGAGCTGGGACCGAACGACGGGAGCTCACCCCACCGCGGGGATTCGAACCCCCGACCATGCGATCGGCAAGTCCTAGGCGCTGAGGTTTTACCCATAGCGCCCCCCGCGCCCCCCCAGCACCCCTAGCTGTTTCCAATTTTGAAATTCATATGACTGTTGTTGTTTTGTAAAGGCAAAGTTTTCTCATCTGCTTTTTGGTAGAGGGCCAAAATAAGGTCGTAAAATTATAGCGTGCACAGAAACTGCTGGTGACACACTTTGTGGGCAATTGCAAGGCATGCCTTCCTCGTCTGCATGTGGTTTGCATGTCATGATAAGGCAAACTATGAGCTTGCACCTGCTTTGCTCTTCCCCGGTTCTTTTAGCACAGTATGGTGGGGCAGCTAAGTTAAGGCTTGGCTGAGCAGAACATCTGAACCCAGGATCCTAGTTAAGGCCTCGCCTTGTTAACCATGACCTGTAGCACAGCTAAAAGGACTGAGGAGGAGCAAAGTGGGTGGAAGCTTCTTTCTGAGAGCCAGCTGTTGCATGGTTTTGGTAAGCCATACAGTGGTGCCTCGCAAGACGAAAAGAATCCGTTCTGTGATTCTCTTCGTCTAGCGGTTTTTTCGTCTTGCGAAGCAAGCCCATTGACGGATTAGCGGATTAGCGCTATTAGCGGCTTATCAGATCAGCTGATAAGCGGCTTAGAAAAGGGGGGAAGGAAAAAAACCCTGCAGGAACTCGCAAGACATTTCCGTCTTGCGAAGCAAGCCCATAGGAGATTCGTTTTGCGAAGCACCTCCAAAACGGAAAACTCTTTCGTCTAGCGAGTTTTCCGTCTTGCGAGGCAGCACTGTATTTCAGTTTACTGCAATGTCTTAAAGAGGCTACAGAAGGGACCGGTTGCTGCTTGCTACTGGTCAAGATGCAGCCAGTCTGACATAGCAATTCCTGCCTTCCTGGAGGAATTCAATCATGAGCCCAAGCCTTGAGTGAGAGAAGAAATGTTTGCTTCTTAACACAGCGTGAAACTCTCCAATGAGGTGCATTAAGCACCACCTTTTTTCTGACAAAGGCTCTGTCCCATGTAAGACAGACAAAAGTTCAACACCATGAACTTTTTCTACTATGGAAATACAGCTGTCCCTGCTGGACTTCTCTTTAAAATTGTAGCTTTTGAATGTATTGGGGGAAATTGTGAAATCAACAAATGAAGCAATTAGACAAAACCAACAAACAAATAAAAAACCTCACAAGGGACCATTTCTGTGTCTTTTTGCATAAATTTATTGCTCAAGCACATAAACCAGGGAAGAATTTGTCTGGATGAGGGTAAACAGATACAAAGGAGAAGTGAACTTCTGCAGCTGTCTGACAGGTGCAGCTTGTTGTATATAGTTGATCGGGGGTGGGGTGGGGGGAGAGCATGTTCTGAAATTCTTTCATGTACACAACACTTAAAGAGTTATCAAAACCCTTTTCTTCCATTATACTGGATCAACCCAGAGATATAGCCTGCCCACACTATATTCTGCCGTGTAAGAAATCTTTATGATTCCTGGGCCTCCCTGGCATTAGAACTCATGGGGGGAAAATGTGTTTTAAAGCATCTTATACTGTGTCACAACACACGGAAGCAGAAAAAAAGTGACAAGAGGCTGGTCATATAAGTGAGGATTTGTTATAGACATGAAGAGGGCAGGGAACAAAAAACAAAAGAAGACTCACTGGAAAGGAAAATTTAGAAGCCCATAGCCTTCCTAGCACTATGATGCTGACTACTTTTTCCATATACATGAGGCTACTTCTGTAGAAATACATTTAATTTCCATGTTCTATTTAAGGACATGCACCTTTTGTACTAGAGTTGACTCCTCTTTGTAATGCTGGTCTTGTAACATCCTAAGAGTAATCTCTGGAAGATATGATAATGTTTTACTTTTAACGTATCAAAGACTTGCATAACTGTGATCCACTAGGAAATGGACACCAGTGATGGAAGCTGTGCCCTGTGTCCTCCTCAACAACTCTTTTTCTAAATCCCAAAATGCTCTGGTGCAAAACCTGCTAGCAAGTGGCAGCACTGAAACTCCGCCAAAAGAGAAAGAGGGGAAAGCCTGTTCTCTCTGCCTAAAGGAAGCTACCTATGATTACACAGAACATCCCAGAGTCAGGTTCACACTATTGATGGCCTGACTTCAATGGCCTTCCATGGATTTTCTTTCCTTCTAAAGGACAGTCGGGAAACTTGACTGGACAGACCTGCGTAGGATATTTGCTACGTATTTGCCTATTAAATTGATTGCGAGCAACTTATCCAAGATCCTCTCTTAGTCACAGCCACATTCAGCTCAGTCAAGGCCATTAAATCATCAACCAGAACTTTGTTACAAAAGGGCATGTAAATGAGTAGTTAAAGATATACCAGATTCAACTATACTTGAGTAAAAAAGGGGAAGGAAATCATGGGGCGAAACTTAAGAACTTAGCCCCATGCCTTACACCCATTATATTACTGTTTTTATACCAGCATAAGCTACTGGTCAACACAGGCATGTGTGAATATACTTAAGCCTATGTTCAGGTGGGCCTGAAGGATGTCTCTTTTTCCTCCAATATCATGGTACGCAATAATGTGAACACAATACAATACAAAACAAAATGCAGGGAGAAATAACATATGAAGAACATAAATACCGAAGAATAAGAAATGCAAAAGGCAGGCAGGAGATTATAAGCAGGATGAGTTTGGCAGCATCCTCTATTCCCTAGCACAGTGATTCCTCTCTCTTACCTCTGAGGCAAGACTGTTGTCTCAATGCACATGCTAACTGTGAAGAAAAGCCCAAATTTTCCCATGTCATGAGGGGACGTGACAAGCCACAGCAGTAATGGCTGGAGGATGGCTGTCATTCTTGGTTCTGGTGTGTGCCAGGCAACTAAGTCCTCTGGGGGAGGGGGCTGTACTGCCTCAGCAAAGTGAGAAATGCTACTCACCTGGTGCACACAGACGTTGCATTTGTCACAGAAAACCATCTCGTTGCCATCCTCTCCTTCTGGCGAGCGGCACACGTCACACACGACATCCTCATCGTACTCTATGCCGAGACCTTCTTCTGTCTCGATGGCAACGTTCATGTTCTCATAGCACAGCGTCTCCAGCTCCTCCAGTACTCTTTCCAAGGTGAATTCATCCATTTCTGGCTTTTCTAAAAGACCAAAAACAACAACGCTCAAATTACTTTAATGTCAAGGGTTCTCAAACTTTGTTGCAGTGAGAAAGGGTGGGTGTTATGTTTAATCGCAGCACAACCGACACAAAAGGAGCACATCGTTGACAGAGCCTCATCACCTTAGCCCAATCGAAATATGTGCCAAAGCTGGGCATAGAAAAGAATGCTTGCCTCCCTTGACTATAATTGGTGCCTACTTAAAGAAACAACAATCCTGCTCCCTTTGTGGACTATGACTGTTCTGTTAACCAGTCTTGCTTTTAAGTCCTGGAAGCAACTCCCTGGAGTACCTGCCATTGTACCTGAGCTACATAAGTAACTACCTATAAAGGGTATTTTTACAAGGTCATTGTACATAAAAGAAACACTTTATAGTGTTGAATAGACAAATGGATTGGTAAAACAAGGTCTTGTTCAGAAAGCTGCTTTTGGTTCTGAAGGCTGAGTTTATGTGTCACAGTTAGTAATAAAAGGATGTGTCCATTAAAGTGGCAAACAGTGGGTAGTAAAGAGGGATGAGATCAGTCAAACCAGTGCCAATAATTTGCTTTGGCAGTATCAACATTTATGTCTTGCAAGGATGTTCTCTGTTGTTTGAACTTTTAAAAAGAATGCTTTGATGCAAATAAGCTTGTGAAAACTGATCCACTTTAACAGTAATGGCAACTGCTCACAAAAATGTGTTTATTAGTTTGCTTTACACCCCCCTGCACAAAATTGAAAGGGGAGGGGGCATTCACAAAAACTACAAAAAGTGAAAACTTAATTTGTTTTGTATTTTTTGGTATTTATGTTAACTGTATTTTATAAAAAAAAAATTCTTGCACTCTTAAAATCTACCCCTTTTTGTGGTAGTGGTTCTTTGTTTTCCCTAGTCAGCTGATATGCTAAAATGGGGTGGTCTGCTTACTTTTTGTATGTCTTACTTTGCTTTTTATTCTCATTATACCAGATTTCTCAGTAACAATAGCTAGTAATGTGATCCTGTCAGTGGCTGATCCACAGCAGGAATCTTTACTTTGAAATTATACCAAAGACGTCTTGTTAGCAAAAGTAATTTCTGGCTGCTACCTTAGTCACGTGATTATTTGTTTTTTAATAATTGTTATTTGGACATTTTATTGATATTTTGTTAATTAGCTAAGATGTTGATAATGGGAGAGAAATGATATACAGTTTTTTAAAAGATACAAATAAATAAATAAAAACTAGCAACTAAAGCAGGAAAATCTACAAATGTTAAAATTTCACCAAGCCTTCATTCTCACTCAACTTGTTCTTTGAGGGTTTTTTTTTTTCCATTCCAACACTTTTCCAAGGCCAATAGGAATGCAACCCCACTGTTCAATGGAACAGTCTGGCATTGAGCATGTACAATAAGGCTAACTAGAGCACCATAGCTCTTACCTTTAAAAACACTGAATAAGCAGGGTGTCTCAGAGGGGTACTTTGAGAAGTGCTATATTTGCAAGACACTCTTGCTGCTACACATTTTATTTTGCTAAGGGTATTTGCATCATATTTCCCCAACTGAAATCTAAATCAATAAATAAATGATGAATATGCAAAAGAAAACAGGTTAGATGACCACAATTAAATCAAAAGTACACAATTAACACCACCTAACCCAATTATCTTATTCATAAGCAGGATCATAAAAGTGATTTTCAGTTATGGTTCACACCATATGTTCGTGGTACAGAATGATGCTGTGATTTATCTGTAATATGCACACATTGCATTCAGTGCAAAATCAGTGGTGTAAACACAACTGGCAAATGCACAACTTACACTCCTGTAGCGCATATTCAGGGTGCAATAATTATTCCTCTGCACCCAGTACAAAGTTGTAACACAGATCTGCTTCCTTTTTTCCTATTTTGAAATATTAGAGCATTGATTGGTGTCCTTTGGGCTTTTTAGGTCCCTTTGTTTCTTATGTTTCTGGATGTATGACTGCCAGACATGAGAATATGATGAGCATACATATTAATTTTACGCAAATAACAAATGCCCTTTAGACATTGCTCCCCATCTCTCAGATCCATTCTTCTATGCACTCCCCTTGAGACCAAATACACTGGTTACATCTGACCAATCAATGTAAGCTATCTTCAAAGGCTCTTCTGCAGGTGCTCCTATCAAATGGGCTTCCTGTTGATCTCTAAGGTGGTGCACCCTAACCTCTGGCCATGACCCCTGGGACAATGATGTGATGAACTGAATGTGAGGATCAAAAGAGGGGAGGAATAAAAGGCTTCTCTTAATACGGGCAGAAAAGTAACAACTGCAAGATAGTGTAAAGGTTGGATCCAGACTGCAAAAGGAGTAGTTACAGAATAATAGGTTGAGCTTCTGTTCCTCTTCGCTTCCCATCCCCTTTTCTTTTCGTCATGTACTGAAAGCCTGGTTCGCTAGTTTTTTAATTGGGAGCTTTTCCAGTTGCAGAGCAGGAGGTACATGTTTCGAATGAATGAATGGAAATTCATGCAAGTACACAGAGCCCCCTTGCTGCTGCTTCACTCCTTCCTTCATGTGCGTGGACAAAACAAAGTAGAAAGTGAAGTTTACCATAGCTTACTGCCATATGTGAACTGGAAACCAAGCAGAGACGTACCTGGGGGTTTGTGAAACTGGCCCCCGCTGGGGGGCGCAGGCCCAGGGAGGGGGAAGGAATCACCTCTCAGACTATGGAGTGTACAATGTATGTGTGTGGTGGCACGCCGCCGCTGTCACAGTGAATTCAAATGCAGGAGAAGCTTCCAGTCCTTCCTGCAGCATGGCACAAAAGTGTGCAGTAAAGTGATATTTTTCGGCGGGTGGGTGGGTGCTGTATCAGCTCCTTGCAAGGATGCAAGGGATCCTATGTACGTCTCTGAAACTAAGGTCAACGGCTTCCAAGCAAGCCAGGATTCGGAAGCCACATATGTCCTGGGGCTTAGAAATCCTATTGGCAACATGGACTCCCACTTTCCCTGTGATGTTAATGCCCTTGATTATTGTAGTGCTTGCTCCACCCTCCTGCTGCCAGACCCTGTTGGTGCCTCAGACTAGGAAATGTCAGCAGGAACTCTTTGGGGCTTGTTGCTCTTGAGACAGCATGTCACACATACTGGCACGGGACTCTCTTGTGTCTCAAACCACAAATTCTAGAATTTCATCTATAAGCATGTTTTGTTTGTTTGTTTGTGTTTGCTCTACAGAGCCAGCAACCTAAAAGAGAGCCTAAAAAGGTGTAAGAATTTTGCCATTTCCTCCCCAGGTCTCCAAATATCCCCACCCCAATTTTTTTCAAGGTATGAATGGCCCTGTAAAAGTGTGCAGGGGGTAGTGGGTATATATGGTGCACCTTTAGTAGATACCCCATATAAAAGGTAAAGGTAAAGGGACCCCTGACTGTTAGGTCCAGTCATGAACGACTCTGGGGTTGCAGCACTCCTCTCACTTTACTGGCCGAGGGAACCAGCGTACAGCTTCCGGGTCATGTGGCCAGCATGACTAAGCTGCTTCTGCGGAACCAGGGCAGCGCCCGGAAACGCTGTTTACCTTCCCACCAGAGCGGTACCTATTTATCTACTGGCATTGCACTTTGACGTGCTTTCGAATTGCTAGGTTGGCAGGAGCTGGGACCGAGCAACAGGAGTTCACCCCGTCGTGGGGATTCGAACCGCTGACCTTCTGATCGGCAAGCCCTAGGATCAGTGGTTTAGACCACAGTGCCACCCGCGTCCAGATACTCCATATAGTTACAGATAATTAAGTCTGGCAATTTAGCCTCTTTTATTCTTCTTCATGGTAATGGGCCTGCAGTCCAGGATGTCCTGATCCTGAAATGTCACCCCCTCCTGGGCTTGGGTCTAGGACCATGGTTCCCAATGTGGGGTACACACCCCACAGGGGGGCAATTTGATTTTTAAGGGGGTGGGAATTTGAGAATGTTATTAATAGTTAATAACTCATTTTAGGCTTCCTCCACGTGGATAGGAATTCACTTTTTAAATAATAAGAATTATATCTCACGGGGGGAGGGCATCAGGATTTTAGAGATGCTTAGGTGGGGCATGGCCAAAAAAGGTTGGGAGCTACTGATCTAGGGTATGATTATGGTACAAGTAGTTACTTCCTAGTTAAAGCTATTAAGTAGAAAGAAGCTGGTTTTTTGTAGCATTTGGTGAAGCACTGCCAGTGATTGAGAGCTGGGACTTTGGTTCTCTATTCTCTTTGCCCTGTAGCTATTCCCAGTACACACCCCTTTCACAAGCGTTTAGGTCTCAGTATCCAGTCCTTTCTCTCTCTTTACGCATTTCTGTTTCCCCACCTCTTGTCAAGAACACTAAATTCTTTGAAAAACCTAAGGTTGTACACTGAATAAATTATGGAAAATAATGCAGAAAGCTGAGCAGTTTTGTGCTAACAGCTGTGCAGAAGACCAAGGATAGGCACAATATTAAAATAGAGAGGGGGAGTTAAACATTGTTGAGAGAATAAGGTGTATGCAATTTGAACAATTTATTCAGATACCACTATCTGAATTTTGGCAGGGAGTAATTGGCTCAGAAAACATGCAGATCTACAATGTGCTTGGACACCTGGGCAACATAAAGAGCGTCTCAAAGAGCCATCCATTTTCATGCTGTTTTCCTTGGCCTGACAAGTTTAGGCAAGGGTCTGGATTGGCATCTTGCATGTCTATGTCAGTCTGGGATTCAGCCAGCCAGACAACACAATTCCCTACTAGGGCTTTCAAATGCTAGAATAGTTACGCTAGAACATGCAGAGAAACCTAACAGTACCAGTTTTGCTGTTGGCAAACCTCATGGATGACTACAGGATGCTTTCAGAATCTTAATTTGATATATAATAGGAAGCATGCATTGACTCTGTGTACTTCCCAAATTATAAGGCAAATGGGGGTGATTTGGGTGAGGTTTCCATATTCTGTAGTTGGATTGTGCCGCTAACAAAGCAATGGATCAGGAACTTGCTAAAGTCCCAGGTAGACCTCGGTGGCCTTTTTAAAAAAAGAAAAAAGGCAAAGTGAAGCATAGTTGATAGAGAGCTCTCTCTTTCTGTATCTGCAAAAATATGTTATGGGGAACAGAAACCCCATTTAAAAAAATAAAATAAAAATCAGTTGCCTACAATCTTGCAGGCTTAATCCATTCTGGAGAGGCTCTTATGTCTGCAACCTTCATGCACCTCTGTAAAACTAAAAAAGTTATATCTCTGTTTATATTCCCCATTGTATGGGGAATGGAAAGAAAGCAACAGATTCATTTTTCTAACAGATCTATCTGGTCTCAAATAATGTGTTGAGCTGAAAAGACATAAAAGTTGCTAAAACGGATGGGTTGCTTCCCAAAGCTACAGGTACAGGTTGAATCTTGTGGCTGGTACACAGTCTTAGTATATACTGCTTCATGGCACAGTACACACAGACAACTTTTTGAGAGGGGCTTTATAGCTACTGGCTTCTACTGAAGATGGCAGTATAAAGAATCATTGTCCAGCGAGAGCTTGAGTATGCATATTAGCACCCTTTAAAATGATAAGCCTTTTCCCTAATCGAGATCCTGAGTCAATGAAGGAGAGGCTATGTGCATTTAGATTATCAAATCCTGGCAGGTTTCTGACCACGACACATGCCTTTTCTCTGAGGACTGAGTAGGATCACAATGCTAGAAAACCTGTTGTAGCTATTGTGGTGCCTCTCTCTCTTTGCCTCTTCCTGGGGAGCTGCTTCTATTCCCTTTTCCCTTCTTGTTTGAGTGAAGACCAGGGTAAGGAATGGCTGGGGAAGGCCCCTTTGATCAGGCCGCTCCCCCCCCCCAAAGGAGCAGAGCCTATATCATGCCATTGCTGAGCAGTGATGTGGGGGGATGGCAGTGAGAAGAGAAAACGGAGTGTTTTACAACAAAATACCTCTGTTGTCTAGGCTGCAATCCCTTTGCTGTCCTTACCTTTCTGCCCCCAGATGCTCATTCCACCCACAGAACCTGCAGACACTGTTGTGCACTCCCACCACCCAGTTGTAAGAGGGAACAAAGAGGTACCGAATGGACTAATGTTCCATTTCCCTTGCACTTGCCCTGCCTAATTCATGACAGGCTGGGTAAAAGATCAAAGCTATCCTTTTGGGGAGGACTGTCAAATTTCTCTGACAAGACTCTGTATTTCTGACATTAGGCAGGTCTGACATGGGAACACGGAGGGAGATCCCTTCTGCATCAACAAAAGTTGAAGGGCCCTGCCTCTGGAAAATGGGGGGAGGAGGACCCTAGCCCTGAAGCGACTGGAATGCTTTCCATGAGCTGGAGGAGAACAAGTCAGTTCATCAACCATTTCAGGATCCAGTTATGTTTTGGAAAACAAGTGCCTTTCTACTTGTTCTTCACTGCTACAGAACCTGAAGTGTGTATTGCAGGCCAGATGTGACAAAGCTAGCTAGCTTGAGGATTCTTTGTTTATATATTATTGGAAGTATTATTTCATAGGACTGAAAGCATTAACTGAACAATTCATTCAAGTTGAAGCAAGGTCTGTCTAAACAAATTATTCTGCTGTGCTATTAAATGAGAAATGAGCACTTCCATTCTACAAATAACCTAAATGACACCTGTGCTGAGAAAAAACATGTATTTATTTCAATGTAAACCAATTATTTCTATGTCAACCAACTGTTAAGAAATTCAAAGCCAGTCAACCAAACAAGTTTCAATATTTGGAAGCCCTAGTTTGCATGATTCCTGCTTTTCTTTTCTTTTTTCTTTTATGCAGTCTAACAGGTAAACTAAGGTGGAGGACAACAAATAGTCTACCGTAACTGACCACATTTTTCTTAATGCTCATACATTAAATCTGAGGTAGAGCCAGTACAGATATTAAGTAGAACAGCAATTATGGCAGTGTCTTTGCTATGAATCTATGTTTCAAGTTAATGCTAAGCCATGGTTTGTTTAGCTTAACTGTGGTTTTATTTCCACATCTCAACTCGCTTCCCAATGAATTAGCTATGGTTTGTATGGTTTATTCGGAGCCAACAAACCATAATCTGAAACCATGGCAATCCTGACTTGCATTAACCATGGTTTGGTGTCATGTCTGATCAGACTATCTTGACTTCATCCTAGTTTCCCCCCCCAAATCTCCATCCCAGCCATTCACTTTGCATGGTTACAGAGGTACGGGGCAACGTTTTCTGCACCTTGTCCTCACTCTACCTGACAGCAGGCTTCTTCCTCCACAAACCTCCTTGCTGACTAGCCCTCTCTCTCCAGCCTAGCTCTGCAGCACCCTTGTGGGAAGAAAAAACCTGAGAAAAAGGTTGGGCCATTTTCCTAACATCTATCCAGGAACGCATAATAAAAGCATAATTTTGCTCTTAGCAACTTATCCAATTTTAAAAACCAATGCAAAAACCCACACGAAGGAAGCAGACAACACCAACTTTTGCTCCTCCACACTCAAGTGCTTTTTGCAGCTCTGCTTCTGGGAAAGCCACATTTGCGAATCCTATGTACTTAGTACATTGTTGACCGAAGAGTGACTCCAGAAAGCCATTTCCATGGACCCAAGCATGCATGCTCCCTTGAGGCAGTCATGCTGGACCCTAGGTATCAAGGCTGTGAAGAGCATGTGACAGGTATTGTCCAGTAAAGGACAATAAAAAACCCATATACACACCTGGTACTTCTTCATATTTCCTTGGAAGGTGAATAAACTTCTTAATATGTGTAATCTAAATTGGTATTCTTGGGACCTAAAACACACAGAGAGGTCAGTGTCTATGCCACAGCTACGGCAGACAAGACTTTCTCTCATAGACTCCCTCTGCTGCTGCTAAGGATACAAGGATTTCACAGCAATTGGCACCCCACATACATGCAGTCAAAGACTGGAACAAGGAAGAGGTAAGGATCTTTGTCAACCTGTGGAATAGATAGGAGGTGCAAATGGAATTCCAGAGAATGTACTATAATCTAGTACAGTGGTACCTCGGGTTACATACGCTTCAGGTTACAGACTCCGCTAACCCAGAAATAGTGCTTCAGGTTAAGAACTTTGCTTCAGGGTGAGAACAGAAATCGTGCTCCGGCGGCGCAGCAGCAGCAGGAGGCCCCATTAGCTAAAGTGGTGCTTCAGGTTAAGAACAGTTTCAGGTTAAGAACAGACCTCCGGAACGAATTAAGTACTTAACCCGAGGTACCACTGTAGTATTTATCCACCTCTCTGAAGAAGTAGGCCTACAGAGGTTGCATCGTTCAGCTCACCAGTTAAGCAGGAAGATGAACACTTGTATAAAAAGAAATAAGAAAGTCACTACTCCCAATAAAAACTCTGTAACAGAAGCAAGCCCTGAAATGCTAAAAAGAGGCAGGGGGACAAGAAACCAACCTCAAATGAAATAAACCACTGTTCCTTTGTTTGTCTGTGAGTGGAATCCTACTTCTTCACAAACCGTGGTTTAAACAAACTATGGCTTAGCATTGGGTCCGAACTGTTCTCCTTTCACAAAGCAGGACAAAGGTGAAGAAGGTACGGAGAGGGTTTTCAAAAGAAATATAACACCAAGCCAGAGTTGACAAAAGCACTGAGAGGGTGCCTATTTAATTCAAAGTGGAAACAAACTTCTTATGCCTGCAACTGTATCCTTACCCTACGCCTTCTGTTACAGCCTTTTCCCTCTGGCCAGTGAAGACTGTAAATTTTTCATTGTTAGTGATATCGCCAGCTGAACCCACAAGAAATGGGACAGAGATGCTGAAAAACCTCTTCCATCTCCTGGCTGGCTTTGCTTAGTTCTGAAGGCGAGCAGAAGACTGGCGCTCCACTGGGGCTTTTAAACAGTAAGCAAGAATTATATGCGATGCCTGCATGAACGGGAACGCTCGTTGGTTATACGGCCAATCTCCTTCTCTTGTCTCTTACACACATACACTTGCATTCCATTTATGTGTAATTACATTAGCACTGTAATTAGTTTGCCAAGCTCCACTCACAAGTACCCCGGAGCCTATTCAAGTGACAAATGTACTTGATGGGTATGAGGCGATTAATGGCTTATGAATCGCTAAACGACGAGGCCTGAGGGTAAAGTTCTTTTTCCATTTATGCTCCATTTATCTTCCTCAGCATCATATAAAGTTATTGCTATTCATAAAGTTTTCTTTTAAAAAAAACCAAAAGAACTACTGAGTGGAACTATTGGCTTTTGACAGTGTTCAACAGAGGAGCTCTCTTAGCCATCAAGTATCTTGTTCTTCACTTATGTCACAGGCATGAGAGAGAGAGAAATTGCAGAGCCAGCACCATTTCTAGACAGTTCAGTGCTTTTCACTCTAGAGCAGCAGGGGAAATGTAATATGCAAGCAGCCCCTTGAAAGAAAGCTGGAATCTCTATAGCAATTCCAGACACAGTGCTAAGGGACTATGTAATTAGACCAACACAAACGAATTCAAAAGCACACGCAGGTCCTGCTTTTCAATATCCCAGGAAATTGTTTGTTAAGCGAGTGTTTGCATAACAAGTTGATGACTTTCATTATTTCCTATGGGGACATATCTAATTCGTGATTTGTTGCTTCTTCCTCCCCTCCCTGCTTTCTGACTGAGACTACTGCAGCCAATCAGCAGAAGTCAAACAAGGGGGGGGGGATTTGTCTGATCTCTCCAGCTCTCCAATTTGTCTGATCTCTCGTCCTCCCTCCATGCTTTCTGCTTAAAATGGCTGCCGCCAACCAGCAAAACACAAACAAGTAAGGAAGTGGGCAAACTCTCGGCTGTTCAAGATATCTGAATCAGCCATTTGTGTAGTGAGGTTTGGGTATAATTCTTTGTGTTTGGATAACTGAGATTTTGGATAATGAGCATTCTGATAGCGGGGACCTGCTACATAAAAACAGGCCTGGGAAAGCCGTGGTTCAACCACTATGGAAAGGAAGCTATCTATTTATATCCCTCCTTGTGTAAAATAAGTTACAATGGATATAAAGACTGCTTGATGGGTGTTTACTAATTGCCAACTTTTTTAAAAGGAAGGACTGCTGCACCAAAAAACTGCATGACAGGCAGAAACAGAACAGGTGGTGCTTCCCATCAGATCTATGTTCTGAGGAAAGTGTCAATTGCTTAATTTCTGCCGGTCCTGCTTTAGAGCAAAAATACAGGTACAGGAGCAATGCCAGCAAGAAGGTTGTCAACTCTAGTGTTTTTCATAGACAGCAAAAGGCAATGAAATGTGTCAAAACCTCACAATGGTCTGAAATAAGTAGTCATAAATTCAAAACTTACAAACAGAACTCCATTTGTTTGTTTGTTTGTTTGTTTAGTTGGTTGGTTTGTGATTATATTTATATATCCTGTCCTTCAGTATTTCTACCCCCAGGGCAGTGCTACAAAACACTATTAAAAAAGGATCCCACTTTGCATTGCCAATGCAATCTCTCC
The DNA here is from genome assembly GCF_964188305.1 of Podarcis bocagei. Lineage (NCBI taxonomy): Eukaryota > Metazoa > Chordata > Lepidosauria > Squamata > Lacertidae > Podarcis > Podarcis bocagei. The sequence continues at coordinate 74,298,599 of NC_138126.1, forward strand.
GCTGAGATTAGCATCAGGCAAGGGTGAGGCTCCAATCATCCCATTGAGAATTCTCTTTCTTTGGACTCTCATCAACCACGTCTTCATAATGATGTTCTGTGGTAGAGGTGTGGTGGTTTGGCATGCTCATATTAGTCCCATGGCAAGAGGATCAACAGTTTCCCATTAAATACACATTTTTCTACTTTTGAAGTGTTCTGATAATGAATTGCTTAATAAGCCAGAGAGAAATATTAACAGATGAACCACCTTGTGCAATAACTGAGACTTATTTCCAGCTAAACTGCACTTCAACTGAAATCAATTTACTGAAACCAGAACTCTTTTCGCCCTGCAGAGTATATTGGAGAGGATGATAAAATTGCTCATGAGCAACAATTTTAAGGCCACTGGCTGTGCCATTAGTTGATTCCCAACAGCACAAACCTAATTGTGTGTGCGCGCGCACACAGACACACACACACACGCATACTAATATGTATAACATATATAAGCATTCTTAGATACTGAGATATAATAAATATTGCTGCAATCCTACAATTTTAACAGGAAGAAACTCTACCGCCTAAGCCCTAGGTCTTTTGTCTTCTTTTTTATTTTACTCTTTTGGCAAATTTCAGCAGTAAGCATGTGGGCAACCTTTTTTTAAAAGCAGCATAAGGCAGATTTCAAATCAGAGACAGTATTTCCTATGCATTAAATGTTTATCTTACTTTTAATTTATGACCTTTTATACGTTTTTTGTGGGAGGGGGATTATTGGTTTAGTTGTCGTTGTTACATATTTTGTGTTCTCATTTGGTATTCTTATGCTGTAAATGAAGGGTGGTATATAAATTTAATAAATAATAACAATAGCAGCAGCAGCAACAACAACAATAATAATGTTCTTTCTGTAGATAGCTTTAAGAAAGGCACTTAAAATCTGTCTGCTTTATTTTGAAAATGCCCTTTACCTACCCCACAGGGTTTCTGCAAGAATAAAAACTATTAAAACTATCAGAATGTGAACTGGGATTTCAAAGCACGAGAAATAAATAGGACTGGTTCTCTCCCTTAATCCCCCAAACCCTGGTGTGCTGGTGTGCTCTGATTGTTCAGTGACAATGATACCAAATCATTTCAAATATTCCAATGGAAATTAGAGGCAGAGTTCTCTCAAAAGATAAATCATGCAATCTGGCTACAGCATGGTGGGGTCAGGAAATTCTGAGCTGGAAGGGGTATATTTTTAAAAACTTTCTTAGCATATAAGTTCATTAAAATCACATTTTCCAGTGCTTTCTGAACTCACAAGTCCTAAATCAAAAATACCGGTGACTGAACTTCAATATTGGTGGAGATCTCTGTTTAAGTACATGCAAGTGCTTTCCTCTGAAATCGCTAAAACTTGCTTTCTGTTAGGATCAGGAGGTGAACTTGTTGACAAATCACCAGCTCTGGATATATCCCATGAACGTCAAAGGGATTATTTAGAAATTGATGGGACCCTTCCATGCTTCCTTCCTTTCTAAATATTTACCTCTGATTTTGCTTCCTTTGTAAGAGGAACAACACAATGCTTGCTTCTTTTTAAAGTGGTGCATTAAGATGCTCAGGTGATGCAGTGATGAGTGCCACACAAACCCTTCTCCATAAATGAAACAAAATACAGCTAGCAGATGAGCCAAGCGTGCGCTATGAAGCTCCTAGATATTTCATTATGAGCACATCCCGCTAATGCACTTAAAAGATTTACAGGAACCAATTAGCACCCTTTATGCCACCCACCAACATCAATTATTTCTTAAATTTAAGATGATGGCAAAATGTTTTTAGAAGTCACTTTATAATCAGGACACACACACACACACACACACACACACAGCCTCTGTAATAAAGCTCTCCTATCACAGAACTGTTCTGAGACAACTCTGATTATGAGGCTATTTTGTTCCTAGTATCCTCTCAAGTCCGGATACATAATTGGCTCCCGGTTTTGAGGAGGTTCTGGGCAAAGTGCCCCCAGTGCTGCCCCTATACAGCCCTGTTCCTGTGTGTGTATGAGGGGGGCTTACCAGGAGATAGGGGTAGGGAAAGCAGCAACTTACATACCTCCCCAATGCTCCCAAAGAAGCATTGCTCCTGTACTGGGGGCCCTGGAGTAGGATTAAATGAACGTGGAGAATTATCTAAACCTGTTTTCACTGTTTTCTCAAGGAACAGTAGTGATTGCACTAGCTGGGCTTCTCTAAGGAAGGAATGCCACAACTGAAAAGGCCCTTTTCCTTACGTTACAACACAATTCTATCCCACTGAGTTCAATGGTGCTTTTTAGCAGGATTAAGTCTGTAATAGGATCGCAACCACAGGCAAAGTAAAATGATCGGAACATCAACAAATCTGGCTTTGTCATTTTTTCTATCATTCTTTGTAAGAACATCCACTACATCAGAAGTGGTAATCCTAATGGATTTTCCAGCAGTAACTGAATCATTACTAGCTCCTCAAGTGCTGTCCCAGAGAGATCTGCATGGGTTTTTAATTCTAATGCAGCAGAACATTTTCCTCGCATTATGCTTCTGCGCCCCCATGAAGGCAAATATTGAAGTCAATGAGACCTCGGGTCTCTCTAGTTATAAAGCACTTATTTGTATTGATCACTTGAGGCCTTTTAAATACTTCATATTATGAACTTAATAATACATCCCACGGCTGCATACATTTGAAAAAAATCAATTTTAATAGCAATGTTGCACATGTTCTGTAAAAAGTAATAACTTATTTAATGAAAGACCAACAAAATCAGCTCTGGAATGTCCAATGGAGCTGCTTCAGATTGACAGTGGTGAAAAACTAAGTGAGACCAAGCTCCAGATCTGTTTCCAAGGCTTCTATAATTGCTAGTTCACATCTAATTCCTATGATTGATTGCATCCTCCATTCAAAACCGTTAACACAGTGTTAAGTGGCAGTGGGTTTACTGGTTTTCTTATTCATATAAAAAGAGATGAGAACAAAAAAATTCAGCCCTCACTTGAAGGCTTCTTGTGCAACACATGGGTTACCAAAAAGAGTTCCAAGAAAATGAAAGCTGCCTTCTAAACTGATTATAGGGTATTTCCTGCAAACTTTATCCTAAGATGAGTTCACTTCCCCTACAAAATCAAAGAGCTTGGTAACCATACATGTGGAAGACAAATGGATGAACTGACTCTTAATGGCATCCTCCTCCTGTTTGTAATATATGAATAGCAATATGTAGTCAGACATGAACAAGGATGATCTATACCACAGGAACTGGTTGGAAAGCAGATAGAAGGAAGTGGGCCTGACAATTAAAGGAAGTAGAATCCATGCTTAAAAGGACATGGCTTCCCACATCCCACCCACAATTCAAGAAATAAAATACACAGTGCCAAGGAGATGAAAGACGGGACAGTATTAAGCACTACTTCAGATACAATACCAATATATCAATGATTTTGATTCAGACTTCATTCACTGAAGCACAAAAGAAGATCAGTTCTATAAATGGAATATACCTACAAGGCATTGCAAAGACAAAATAAAATAGATTGCAACACAGCTCAGGGGAGGGGGGGAGGGGGGAGTTTAAAGAATCTTTAACCAATCTTTAATTCAATAAAGATCGGAACACGAAAAGGGCAACAGAGTAGAGCAGAGGTTCTCAAAGGGTGTGGCCTGCCGTATTGGTGTGGCAAGAAGATTCAAGGACAATCAAAGAAACATTTAAACATTTCAGTACAGTATAGTATCTGTATCTGTACTGTATCTCTATAAATTTATATTAAAGAATATGGATAGGTATCTTTTCAAAATGAGAACAGGAGCATAAATCGATACTGAGGACAATCCTAGCTGTGATCCAGAATCACGGTTCAAGAGTGCTGGAGAAGACTTGTTGTTTTATACTTGCTGGATGCCCCATGATCATCTTATAAGGTAATTGATTTCACTTGTTATAAATCAAGCACTGCCAGGGGTTGTTTCTTTTTGTTTCCCGATGTATTTCTTATCAGAAAAAAAAAATTTGGTGTGGCGTGAACAAATTTTTATTCAGACAAGGAAGTTTGGTCCAGACAAGAAAGTCTGAAAACCATTGGAGTAGGGTTTGCATTCTACTTATCCACCTTACCCATTCATAAGACACACATTGCAGAATACAGAAAGCACTAGCCAGACTACTACCCTATTCAGTGTTGGAGAACATGCTTTGTCCCCAAGTTAAATCTCTGGCATCTCCAATTAGGAAACCACATTGCAAGTGATGTTAAAGATGCCTCTGCCTGAGTCCCTGGAGAGTCACTGCCATGCAAAGTGAACAATACTGGGTTTGATGGATGAACAGTCTGATCTGGTAGAAGGCATATTATGTGCTCTGGTCCAAAAACTGAGCAAAATATAGAATACTGATGATTAAAGTCGAAACCAGTTGTAAAGTATACACATTTCTGGGTCTACAAAATGTACAAGAGAATTATTTCAAAATCAAGTGCTAGCTGTTTTGTAAAAGACCAAGATACTAAACTGTATTTCAGGAAATTATATGTGAAACATCTCCTACAGTTCCATCTACAAGTGTATCTTCATCTCTCAGCCCCCTCCTCACGAGAAAGCCGAACACAGAGACATTATTGACAGTGCCTCTAATCAGCTGTTACTGGCAGTACAAACAAGACTGATCAGGAAATCAACTGCTCATGAGAAGAGCTTTGCTCCCACGCACCCAAGCTCAATTTAATAACTGCTTTCCCTTCCTCCTTGAGGAATAAATAGACCTTAATTAAGCCTTACTGGAGACTGTGCATTAGATCAGGATTTCTCAAATCGGTAGGGGCCACCCTCCCCACTTGAAGGGCACAAGAGACTCTTGGGGGAACAGGAAGGACTCCTAGCTTGGCCATCGGTACCTGAGCAGCTACAATTTTCTCCCCTCCCACCCCTCAAATATGCCTTTATTTCATTCTGTTATGCAAGTAGAGAAAGCAGCTACAAGACTCAAAGAAGGACAAACAGAGCAAGAAAAATGGTAGAAAGGATAATACAATAAAAGAGAGAAACGTAAACAGCACAGTGGAGCTGCAAATACGTTGCAGCATATAACTTTTGGGGAGAAAGCACCTCAAAGCTAAAATTGAATAAAAATATTATGTGAGGTAAACCAAAAATCACGAGTGATCACTGTCCTAAACTAAGTGTCTCCAAAGACTGAGCTGTGAGACTGGAGTTTGAATGTGCCCTTCAGATCAAGTAACAAACACCTGGGGGAATCACCAGGTACCCTTAAACTTATCAGTCTTAGTAAGGCCTTTGTACCATGGGAGCTGGTGCATTCAGCATTCCACCAGGGCTAGTTGGCACACTTTTGTCTACCATACTCAAGAGTGATGTAGGGATGAAAATGCCAGCGCTGGACAGTTTCTAGGCTGAGGGTACACTCAACAAGGGAAGATGTGAAGCAGAAAGAATGTAGTTTTAAGCTGTAGACTTTAAAAGGTTGAAAACCTCTGGCATAAACAATAGCCGTATTGCAGGAAAAAGCAGAGAATTCAACTCCCTGAGAATATCAGCTTTCAGCTTTAAAAAGAGTAATTTCTGCTTCTTATGGATTTGAAGATATGCTTAAAATGGCATAAATAGTGTGAAATATATGCTTTAAATTGTGCTGAGATATCAAGAAGTCAGACAGGTGATGTCAAAGATTTCCAGTGGCTCCTTGCCTTCCCCATGTTTGAATTATGCAAATTTGTTAAATTGCAAAATAAAGTATGTGAAGTTGTCCAATTTGTATAATTTATACAGGTAACAGAATTTAGCACTGATTCTTATGAATTCTGTATTGCTTAGACATATGTATTGAAAACCAGTCACTCATATGACTTGATAGTTCAGTATTAATATGTGCGAGCCTGCCTGGATGACAGACAATGAATACTGTTAAACTTCTTTTTTGACAGTACTGCATCCCCTCTGATTGCTCTGCTACTATTGATACTAATGCTCTCATGCCACAGTAGGCTTGTTACTCTTGCAAGTGGCCAGGTTCCTTATTCTAAAGATGCAAGGATCTCTATGCCATTAAATGCCTAAAGAAGACCCCCAATATTGTAACTCTCCAATTGCAATTGGCTTAGTTGCTCTGATGTCACAGCATGCTTTCCAAGTCTTTGGTCAGACAGTTCAGTAGGGAAGCCTTTGACTCTGAATTCCAAGATCCACGGGATGCTTTAGACGAACAATCTGAAGTGCATTTCACAATGGATTTGAAAATAACATATTGTGGTCTCTGAGTCTTTCACTAGTAATTTGATATGGTTTTGTTGCCTACAGTCTACACCTACATAAACACCTACAAACACACACTCCTGCATCCTATGAATTATAGCATCATGACTGAATATGAAAGGATATATTAAGGCAATCTTTAATATACAGTATCATGCCATCTTACAGTCCAATGAATATTTTTACACAAGCTGGCTTTTAAAACAAGAAGCATCTACCTTGCCTGCTTGCTGATTTCCTGTATTAGAAACTGCCAAGACACCTACCATAAATCTTTTGCTGAATCTGTGGCCCACTTATTTTATTGCCATCAAACAAACCACACAGGGCTTTCTGGTTTTCCCTTCATCAGCATTGCTGTGGTTTATTTATGTGTATTTAGCTCTTAAAAGTTCCTTTAGTCAGTTGTCCATTTTTAAAGAGCTTCCTTTGGAGACTGGATTCTAGGGCAAGCTGCTATTTGTGTTTTCAGACTCTGGGCTCTCTGGCTTAAAGCCACATGTTCTCTTGGGAGTCTTCCTGCTGGTTCTTTTTCTATTATTTTCTACCTTCACCAGTAGATTATAGAGGATATTATAGTGCAGTTACATACTTCATTACTCTAAGTTCAGAGGTATTAAAGAACAACTCATTTAGAACATGTGATCTTGTGACCATCCCTCTGGAACTGTTTCATACCCACTTCTTCTCAGGTGACTAAAGACATCGCCTACTTCCAGTTACATCCTGTAACTAATTAACAAATTAACAAAAGAAAATGATCCTACGTACGTTCAAAAAATAAGCCCTAAGGAATTAAATCGGACTTAGTCCGAGAATAGGACAGTGGCCTAGGACCACCAGCATGGAATATACCTTGAAGAGTCTTAGCATTTCAATAAGCAGGCCAGGTAACTCTTCTAGTTAGGGCTGTGTTAAATTTTTGGAAGTAGGGCTACTTGGAAAAGCTGGATTTGCAGTATTTGGGGCCATTGGGCAACTGCTAAAGAAAAAGTACCCCCATCACAACAAAAGGTGGAAGTCAGTTGGAATGATCATATCTCCTTCTTAGTGTCTGCAGCACGAACAGATATTTCCATGGTATAATGCTTGAGGCAGGCAATGGGGTCATCAGCTTCTCAACTAGCCCCCAAGAGGTATAGAAGAACAGAGCTGGAAAAGTTGTTCTGCTTGCCTCCGAAGGCAAAAAAAGGAATAAATTATCTAACTATGGCTCTGAGCTGGGCTAAGCCTTTGCTTGCAATAGGAGCTGGAGGTCCTCTTCACATATACTAGGATGGGGGTGGTGGTCATTGGTTTCCCACTGTTTCTCAGTCTCTTGTGGGGAATAAGTTATGAAATGGTGTTCTTGTGAAGCAATAGTGCCCATAGCTGTTGCCCAAGGAGGAAGCTAAGATGCCAACCACAGAGGAGGGAGCCGGAGCACGAGAATATGGACACTGAAAATCTAAGCTCAGTCCTATGTGCAGTGATGCAGAGAAGTTTGTGTCAAAGGAAATCGTAAGAATGGCTGAGATTAACTTTGAGATTCATTGGAAGAACTTTTGAGCTACAGGTGGAAGTCCTTGCAGTAATGGGATGACTTCACTAGATAAAACCCACTGTCTTTTTGCAAATTCTCTGAGAATATATTTGTGGCAGAAAGAGACTGAGCTCAGCTAGTGAATCAGGAGGATAGAAAAGAAGGGGGGCTCTGTATTATTTTTGTTCCAGACCTTGCAGATTCTGGATAAGATGGAATGTTTTAAGAGGTGGCAGAAAGACATTTCGAAATTTGTCTGGCAGGGCAAAAAGCCCAGAATCAAATTTAAAATATTGACAGATGCTAAAGAAAGAGGGGGTTTTGCCCTGCCGGACTTGAAATTGTACTATGAGGCAGCAGCATTTTGCTGGCTGAAAGAATGGATGCTCCTCGAAAACACAGACATCTTAGATCTGGAAGGTTTTAATAATGCTTTTGGTTGGCATGCATATCTATGGTACGATAAAGTCAACAGTGCCTTTAAGAATCACATTGTTAGAAAAGCATTGTTCAATGTTTGGATAAGATACAAAGATCTGTTGGAAAACAAAACCCCTAGATGGGTCTCACCAGTGGAGGCCAAGGCAGTGAAGAAACTCAATATGGAGGTCGGATGGCCGAAGTATTGGGAGATCTTGGAACAAGATGGAGATAAGTTCAAATTGCAAAGTTATGAGAAATTGAAACATAAGGTACAAAATTGGTTTCAATATCATCAAATAATGGAATTTTTCAAACAGGACAGGAAAATTGGCTTCCAGATGGAAAAATCAAAATTAGAAACTGAATTGTTAGAACCCAGTACTAAGAATTTATCTAGAATGTATAACTTGTTGCTGAAATGGAATACACAGGATGAAACAGTCAAATCAGCTATGATTAAGTGGGCACAGGATGTCGGTCACAACATCATGTCAGATGACTGGGAATGGTTATGGAACACCGGTATCAAATTTACGGCATGTAATGCCTTAAAGGAAAATATTATGAAAATGGTATACAGGTGGTACATGACCCCAGTCAAGCTGGCAAAAATTTATCATCTGCCCGACAACAAATGTTGGAAATGTAAAGAGACTGAAGGTACCTTCTATCACCTTTGGTGGACATGCCCGAAGATTAAGGCTTTCTGGGAAATGATCTATAATGAAATGAAAAAGGTACTTAAATGTACTTTTCCCAAAAAACCAGAGGCCTTTCTCTTGGGCATTGTCGGCCAATTGGTGTCAAAGAGGGATAGAATTTTCTTTATGTACGCTACAACAGCAGCAAGAATACTTATCGCAAAGTATTGGAAGACACAAGATCTACCCACTCTGGAAGATTGGCAGATGAAAGTGATGGACTATATGACATTGGCCGAGATGACAGGCAGAATCCGTGACCAAGGAAAAGAGACGGCGGAAGAAGATTGGAGAAAATTCAAAAACTATCTTAAGGACTATTATAAACTTAATGAATGTTAGAGTGTTGTGGTTTTCAGAAACAAAGGGATACAGTGATATAAGGCCAGAATACAGAGATGATTAAGATGACAGAGGTTGGAAAGTAACAATCGGGAGTTGCTATAAAATTATGGACATTGGGATGCAGAAGGGGGGGGTATGGGGAAGTCCTAGAAAAGAGGGTTATGAAAATATGTTATGAAACTATACATGTATGTTTGTCTTTTTAAGTGTTTGTCTGTTTTCTAAAACTTTGTAAAACCAATAAAAATTTTATTAAAAAAAAAGAAGGGGGGCTCTGTGGGGGGGGGAGATGGCTATGTAACAGTGAAGGGACTTTTCATGCCTTTGAAGTCTCACTAGTCACAATCATACAATAGCTTTGGATTAAACGGAGATCACAATATATGGCGTGAAATCTTAATAAAAACATAAATGGCCCAGCTTCTGCTTAAAAGGAAAACAGTCTTATGCTGCCTATAATGTCCTATATGTGAATGTAGTTCAGTGTTTGATCCAAATTACTTTAGACCAACTTTCTTTATTATCGCAAATGGCAGCAGCAGCAACCAATAAAACCATCAGACACAGTTAAATGTTCATCATGTTATCGGTTGGCAGCTCTTTACATTGCGTATTTTCACCAAGTAGGGGAGCTGATAGCCAGCATGAGCTTCTGATAAAGAAAATTGACTTTTTCTGTTTTGTGCTTGATGAATTAATTGTGCATTTTGTTTATATTGAGGCTTTTCTGTTTCTGGGTAAAGATGTCTACTTTATATTGAAAGTACTACAGAAAAGTAGAATATTTGTTTATTTCTGGGAGGCATGTGTAATCAGCACAGCTAAAAATCCCATCTCAGGGGTGGGGATATAAACTAGCATGGAAAAGGCATTAGAAATACTAGGTAGAGCAATTCCATGTCATCAGGCGGGTGAACTAGAGGTTCTAATAGGTATTTTCCTTACCCTCTATGTAGCAGTAAGCTTCTGTGCAATTCTTCATTGTTGCTTTTCCTCTGAGGACAAGAACTAGTTTGTTTTTAAAATGGAATATACAAGATGAGGAACAGGCAACAGCCAATACACTGCCTTCCATAAGCTAAAATTAGGACCCCTATTAGGCTCCTAATTTGGTACAACTCTAAAGCTGCCTTATTTTCTCAGGATGGCCCCAATAAGGTGTCACTTGACTTCTTGGAAACCTTGCATTTTTGGACCAATGTGCCAACAAATCTACAATTTAAATCTACAGATCTGTCCCCACACCCACTTTTAAGCAGGGAATTCCCACTGCAATATGAGAATTTCTGGAACCAGCAATGGAAGGGAAGGGAAACAAGGTACTAATTAAAGCAAGACTTTGGACACTTCTAAGTCAAAACTTCCCGGACTGCTTTACAATCCTATTTCTACTGTCTTTAATGTGGCATACTCAGAAATAAGTTTGCGCAGGCTTGCAACTTTAGTGTAGGATAAAAATGTAGGACACAGCCCTAGAGAAATGACATAAATGTGTTATGGAGTTTATCACACCTTTACACACACGCTGTGACATCTACCTCAACCCGATCTTTCATAAGAGTGTGATTGTGGGGGCTGTGCATGTATACTGAATAAATATAGCTTAGTCCTGAGAAGGGGGGAAAACCCTCAGTGAAGGAGATACAGTGGTACCTCGCAAGACGAATGCCTCGCAAGACAAAAAACTCGCAAGACGAAAGGGTTTTTTGTTTTTTGAGCTGCTTCGCAAGACGATTTTCCCTATGGGCTTGCTTCACAAGACGGAAATGTCTTGCAAGTTTGTTTCCTTTTTCTTAACACCGTTAATACAGTTGCGACTTGACTTCGAGGAGCAACTCATAGCACGCGGTGTGGTAGCCTTTTTTGAGGTTTTTAAAGACTTTGGTGATTTTTGAAGCTTTTCCAAAACTTTCCCGACACCGTGCTTCGCAAGACGAAAAAAAATGCAAGACGACAAAACTCGCGGAACGAATTAATTTCGTCTTGCGAGGCACCACTGTATGTGGTAAATTCCCAGCTTATTTCCTGTAATATGTTTGGTAAACGGCTGTGTCAACCTTGCAAAAACTGGAGGCCACAGCACCACCCCACTTCACAGAACTGAGTATACTGAAGGCTCAGATAGGCTATGGTGAGGTATGCTCACAAATATGACCCTTCACCAGAACAGCAGGAGGCTAGAGGAAATCAGTAACATGGAGCTATCTTGCCTTGGTAACATACAGAGTCCTGGTCCATGGGGTTGTCCCCAGACTCACTCTACCCAAATCTGGAAGGGACAAAGTGATTGGCAGATATGTCCACTAGTGCAAAATAATTGTCCTAGGCAAATAATGTACTGCTAAAGAAAGAATACATCTTATATAACTTCTCTTCCTCCCTTTTTTGCTTATAACATTTGTAGGATATGAAAGAGTCACAATAATCCCAAAGTAATGGTTGCTATTTAAAAAAACATCAGTAAGAACATAAGAAAAGCCTGCTGATCAGGTCAAAGGCCCATCTAGCGCAGCATCCTGTTTTCAAAATGGCCAACCAGATGCCTGTGGGAAACCTACAAACAGAACATGAGCAGAAGAGCATTCCCAGCATGCCATGGTTTCCTGCAACTGGCATTTGGAAGCATACTGCCTCTGATGTGGAGGCAGAGAATAGACAATGTCCAGTAACCAACTGCAGCCTTATCCTCCATCTAGACTGACTTTTGCCTATTGCCTTTCAACTTCTCAAAGATCATCATCCTTCATAGACTGGGACAGTTTTTCCCTTCTTTTTTCTACAATATGCATGAAAGCCTACTGGTTGTGAAAATTTGTCTTTGGTTTAAGACTGGTGAGTGTGCAACCCAAGAGAGAATTAAAAACAACAACAACATTTACCCATTTCCTTAAGCTCCATGTTGAAGAGTTCCAGCCAGCAAGCATCGATTTCATCCAGGTCATAGCGACTTGCTCTTTGGGAGTATGTCCTGGTGACATCTAAACTGTCAGAGCTGGACAGGTTGCTTGGTGAGGTTTGTGGTGATGAATGTTCTAGAACAGGAACGATCCTAGGGAAGAAAACAAGCATGGACATAAAAGGGAGGTACAGGAAGGAAGAAGTTCCTTTTTACAAGAATGGGCATTTAAATACAGTGGTGCCCCGCAAGACGAATGCCTCGCAAGACGGAAAACTCGCTAGACAAAAGAGTTTTCCGTTTTGGAGGTGCTTCGCAAAACGAATTTCCTATGGGCTTGCTTCACAAGACGACAATGTCTGGCGAGTTCCTGCTGTTTTTTTTCCTCCCCCCCCTTTTTCTAAGACGCTAAGCCGCTTATCAGCTGATCCGATCAGCAGATAAGCCGCTAAAAGCGCTAATAGCGCTAATCCGCTAATCCGTCAATGGGCTTGCTTCGCAAGACGAAAAAACCACTAGACGAAGAGAATCACAGAACGGATTCTTTTCGTCTTGCGAGGCACCACTGTACTGAAATTTAAGAAGCCTAATTTATGCCTAAATGTCAACTCATCTTGATATAAAATTTACCATTTTGGAGCAGAATAATTTAGCAATATTTATACCACAAATGGAAACTGGTTTAACCATTATGGCTTTTCCCAAGGAACCTGTGAAGCATAGTTTTGTGAAGCTGTTAAAAATTCAATTAGAAAGATTATTGGCATATTCACAGAGCTATAGCCACTAGGATTTCTTCAGAGAAGGTGTGATAGTTAAGACGTGGAGAGAAAAGATGGCTAGTTTTTAGTAATTTCTGGCTGAAGAGTTCAATGAGACTCCAAAACTTGCAGATGCACACCAAAAACAAAGAAATGACCAAGAAGTTAAAAGGAATCACTTCCCAAAATTTCTCAAATTCTACAGGGCTGAAGTGCCAGACTGGGAAAATTATCTGGGGCACCTGCTTATTATTAAAGCCAATTTAGAATCACCTCAAAAGTGGCACTGACTTCCAACTCTTTGAAAGACCTTTGAGGTGCTGTCAAAACCAATGACACAAAAATAATGGTTTGTTTGGGAACTATTGACCTTTCTGACAATCAGGAAGTGCTTTTTAAAAGACATAACATGAAGAGAATAAACTATATGTACTAAAGACTATGTAATGGGTTTTAATAATCAGCAGTGTCAAGAAAAAGGTGTTTCTGAGTGACAAGAAAGATATAACCATTCAGCACTGTTACAAAGCTCTGAGTACTTCCCCCTTGACCTTGCTGATAAAACTGACTGTTGAAGTGATTCACATGGCAAATGGTTTCGGGGACACCTTTAGTGTTGGCACCACAAGAGGTGTAACTTTCAAGGGACCATGGAGCTGCTGCTCAACTATCAAGTCACAGGTAATATTACTGAGGAAGAACCCCTTCCCAAACCGAACCTTGGGTTCTAGCATGCAACCCTAAGTGATTTAGCTGCTGTACAAAAAGGTAACTCCAGCATTTATCAGGAAACAATTGCAAGATTATCTCTAAGGATGAGCCTGAGACCAGAGACGGCACGAAACAGTTGGTACAAGAGGAAATCCCCTGTATTAACAATAAAATAATAAAAGTAAATAATTGAATATGATTGTCTTTTAGATAGGCCACCTAATCATAAAGCTAGTACAGTGGTACCTCGGGTTAAGAACTTAATTCGTTCTGGAGGTCTGTTCTTAACCTGAAACTGTTCTTAACCTGGAGCACCACTTTAGCTAATGGGGCCTCCTGCTGCCGCTGCTGCACAATTTCTTAACCCGAGGTAATATTTCTGGGTTAGCGGAGTCTGTAACCTGAAGTGTATGTAACCTGAGGTACCACTGTACAGTCGTGCCTTGGTTGTTGAACACCCTGGAACCCGGACGTTTTGGCTCCCGAACGCTGCAAACCCAGAAGTGATTGTTTCAGTTTGCGAATGTTCTTTTGTAACCCGAACATCCAACGGGCTTCTGCGGTTTCCTGCAGCTAATCAGAAGCCGTGATTTGGAAGTCCAATGGACTTCTGGAACAGATTCCGTTCAACTTCCAAGGTACGACTGTACTGCTGAAGGTAACTCCTTAATTTGGATTTTCTAATTGGTTCTTACCTCTATAGGAGACAACCATGCCTGGTTGAAAATATCTTGAAGTACATGCCACATAAACCTAATGCTTTCAATTGCCCTAAGAGTACAGGGGGGCTGTACTATTTACAAAGAAGACTGGAAATAAGAATACTTTATTTCTTTTCTTGTCTTAAAAAAAACACCTACTGCAATAGCAAAAAAATTGAACCTCTCCAGAACAAAGGAAGAAGCAAACAAAACCCAAAAACTCTCCCACATTGGCGCATTGTTTTTCTGTTCTAGTGCTGCATTTGTGGCCCAATGGTAATGGGATTTTGTTTACTAGAGTCTTAATCTAACATTCTTCATCTGGTGCACCAGAGGCTTGCCGCAAATAAGAACAGAATAGGGTGACCAGATGTAAAAGAAGACAGAGCTCAAGCACCTTTAATAGCTCTGAAGAATTAGGAATTTCAGCTGAAATTCCTCCTTCCACACATTAAAGAGCTCATTTAACATCCGGCCAGCCTCCCCATGACACCCTGTGGCTCTATTCCATCCTGACACCATGAATTGCATGAATATATCTACAGGAATGGACAAGATGCCCTTTGGCCTTTCCTTTTCTCCAATTCTGTTGTTCTGTCTGTTACACTGGACCGAAAGCTACAAGTTTCTTTCTAAAGTAAATTCAGGGGATGATTAACTCAATTCCTGACTACTTCCCTCCAGCTTCATTACTTCCCATCCACCTGCTATGGCACACATTGCCACATTCAACACACAGACTGAGTCATGTCTTTAGTTTCTGCTTTTACCTCCTGATCTATGGAAAAGCTACTGGGTGCAACCAATAGTAGAGCTTGTAGAGCTGGGCCCATAAGATTGTCTGAAAGTCAAATGCCTTATGCTCACACCACAATGAATTAAAGTGGTTCTTCCCACCCTCGCACTAGATGTGATTCTTTTATTTCCCTTTTTGTTGTTGTTGCTTTGCCAGCATTACTATAAGCCTGTCGGCAACAACCTCCCACATGTTTTGATTCTGAAGTCAAACAAATAACCCTACCTACGGCTAAATCTGCCTGCATCAATCTTCTCATAATGTTTCCTATGACACTGGAGGCTTTCTTTTCCCTGGAGCTTGCTGAGGATATCACTCAGAATAATCACATGTACAAACCACCACTTCAGGAAGAGAAGGGAGGGGAAATAACCATGGGATTTTTATATATGATACAAAATGATAAGTGAATACAGGCTGTTTCAGCCTCAGCTGAGGTAGGCAAAGCCAAGCAATTAAAGTCATTTACTTTGAGGGCTTCCAGAAGGAGACAATAAGCCCAAAGAATTCTGCTTTTTCTGGTTTATAAAAAATAAAAACTGACAACTGTGCTTGTTAAGGGTAAAGCACTTATTTTCTAAGCCTCCTGCCCCTTTTTGTAAAGGTGGGGAAGCTCAGGAATTTTGTATTTTTTTCCACAAAATGACAACTTCCTTGCTATTTAGTGTCTCCACGAATGAGCCAGCTCTCGCTGCACCATCCACCATCCTATTGTGGTCCTGGCTGTGGACATCGCCTGTTCTGTGACTTGTGGGAAGGCCTTCTCTGCAGTAGTGCCGTGTCCTGCATCTTTGGCGCTGATAATTCATCACCATCTTTTATTCACCCAGGCCTTTGTGCCATCCTCACTCATTAGAGCTGGGTTACCTATACAGTGGTACCTCGCAAGACGAACGCCTCGCAAGACGGAAAACCCGCTAGACGAAAGGGTTTTCCGTTTTGGAGGCGCTTCGCAAGACGAATTTCCCTATGGGCTTGCTTTGCAAGACGACAGCCCATAGGGAAATATCCGGGACAGCGGGGAAGCGCAGCGCGTCTTCCCCACTGTCCTCGGACCTCCTGCCCTCGCCGCCCCGCTTCGGAACGCTGCTCCGAAGCGGGGCGGGAGGCGGGAACACCTGCCCCCGCCGCCCCGCTTCGGAAAGCTGCTCCAAAGCGGGGCGGGGGGGCGGGAACACCTTCTGAAGGCGGGCGGGGGGCGAAAGTCTTTGTCCCCCCTGCCTGCCTTCCCAGGGGCTTTTACATCGCCCCGGACAGCGGAGAAGTCCTCCGCTGTCCCGGGGCGATTTTAAAATGCCACCCGCCAGCATTTTAAGATCGCCCGGACAGCGGAGAAGTCCTCCGCTGTCCCGGGGTTTTTTAAAAAGCTGGGGGTGGGAAGAAAAGCCCTTGTCCCCCCCCCAGCCTTCAGAAGAGGTCCGGGGACAGACTGTCCCCGGACCTGGTCTGAAGGCAGTTTCCCTAGGAACGCATTAATTGATTTTCAATGCATTCCTATGGGAAACCGTGCATCGCAAGACGAAAAACTCGCAAGACGAAGAGACTTGCGGAACGAATTAATTTCGTCTTGCGAGGCACCACTGTATTTATTAATCTGCTGCTGTGCTACTATGGATCTGCAAATCCTTGTTTGAATTTTATTGTTTTATTGGTTGCAATGTTGTTGTTTGATTTTATTGTTTTACTGCGCACTGTAAACCACCCTGTTGTCTTTTGATGAAGGGTTTCCTATAAACAAAACCAATAACAGAAAGCAAACTCAACTGTTGAATCATAATGGTTAAGTATGAGAAACAGAGCCACAGAGAGAAAAGAGGGGTGCATCTGCCTTTCTTGTGGAACATCAAGGCTGGAATACACGGGGAGCATTTTTTGGTTGGGGCTGTTCTTAAGTCCCATTTAAATGAAAGACTGGTCCCAAGTTGAATTTAAGAATTGGCATCTCAATGATTTCAAGGGGATTTAACCAGAAGTGATTTTTCTCTGGACAGCATCCTTGCCAGATGGTTAATGAAAAGGGCACAAATGTTGCCAAAACACACAGGAGACAATGGAAAGGCAAAAACAGTGTAGGTTGTCATATATTTTAGTTGTCCCATGTACAGCAATCTCATGTACAAGGTCCAAGTGCTATTGGCCCCAAGGACTGGGAAGAAGGAAGCATCAAGCCATGGGCAGGGACCATGACATGTCTATGTTCTGTTTAGCAGCTAATTCCCTGTTGGCAATGGCGTTAAACAGCAAAAGAATCCATGGCAGGCTTGCTTAGGGATCCCAAAACTTCTGACAGCTTGGGCACACTTTTTTGTTTCTTTTCTTTATGAGTGAATTACAGCTGCAGGCATGTTTCAATCTTATCCCCCAAAAAAGGTTCATTTGAGAGTATGCAAGAGCTCTGGATTTGGCTGTGCTTCCTCTGAAGGGCTGTTAATTCTGGCGCATCTCTGCATCAGGATCAACTAAATGATCCAACTACACCCAACGCAGACATGCAGCAAAGTTACCCACCCCCAGGAAAAGCTGAGTGGGAGACATCGAGGCTGAAGCCGTGAATCACTGAGAGACGCAGCAGACAGGCTCCTCAGTGGGCAGGCAATTTCAGCTTGTGTGAGACTTGTATTTGATGATTACGTATGTTTTGGTTGTAGACGTTTTGGTCATTAAATCACTTCAATATGTTTCATGGGAAAGCGATTCATAAATAAATATATTGTCCATTTCTCACTATACAGTAGCAGTTCATTTGTACGCAGCATAGCATATTTGGAGACTTCTACATACTAAGTGTGTGGTACCTAGTACTGTAGACATCTGCACATGTGGGTAGCAGCCCAGATTGGCAACCGCATATCAACAGTGCTCTATGCAAGTTTTAATGTTCTCTACTTCCCAGAGGTGCTGGGATGTGGGGGATGTTTCGTAAGGGAAGGTGTCACACCCATCACTCATGAAGATTGGCCTTGAACACTGAGAAATAAGGATGAGGAGAGGAGAGGGGCCTTGTCTGTCCATGTAGTTTCTGGGTGGGAATTGAATGGGCATTTGCTGTCAATTCTCCTGCTGTTTTCCAGCAGCTTGGCACCATTACGCATGACACTTGCCACGCACACAACAACAGTGTCACACATAATGATATACCATCACAGGAAGAGCTCGGCCTGAGAAGCGGGCTGTGATGCCAGCTCTGACAGCTCTCGGCACACTCAGGAGCTGAAGCTTGCCATGGTATTTGCAAAGATCACATCTCTCCCTGGAAATATCACATTGTGACACAAATGCCAATATACACTGGTGCTGACAAAAACAAGCAGAGGAAGAGCAACATCCTCCTTGTCCTTCAGGAAATAATTTGAAATCTGGGGTGTTCGTGATCATTCAGTTCACGTCACTCTTACACTTTCAAGAGAGAATATGGAAGGCGGGAGGAGGAGGGATGAGAAGGAAATGTCCCTCAACAGTTTCACTGAGATCTTCTGGAACAGAAGGGTCCACATAAAAAAATGTTTTGCACCCTCCATAAAACCACTCCTGGGGGTCAAGGAACCTTCTGGAACTGCAGAGGGACTGGGGAAACTGGGATATTCAGGTTGTGAGGTACGGTGTTCAAGTTGAAGTGCCTTTCTGCTCCCATAATATGCCTTTGAATCCAAGCAATTATATATTGCTACTGGGAATCCATTAGGACTGACGCAGATTGACATGTTTTATGAGATTGCCCAGTGGAGGCAAGTTCCTGGGATTTGATGAGAGGGGAAGACATAGAAAAGAACCAAAAGTCATTCTGAGGAGACTAATGAAGGAAGTAAATGTAAAAGGAAGAATGTTTTGATAGATTCCCTAGTAGCTGCTTAAAATGTTTATGCTACACACTGGAAAGTAAATACAACACCAGATTTGAATGAATGGTTATTTAATGTCTGGCATGTCACACTGAAATGGAAAAACTGACTTGTATTCAGCAGGCTAGGGGGAAAGGCAGAGAATGTGATTTTTCAGGATTTATGGAACATTGGTCAAAGGTTATAATGTATTAGAAAGGGAAATCTGGATAGATTTCTGAGCATTTTTTTAAAAAAAGTTTAGTGTTTGTTTTCTATGGTGTCTTTCTTATCTAAACAGTTGGGTGGGAGTAGGATCACAACTGATGTTATTTGAAGCACTAAAGTTTGTGTCATATGCTATGTTTATCATGTTATACTGATTTTTTAAAAACTAATATTTAAAAAGGTTGGTGAAGCGAAACCTTCTCTTTACACGAATAACACTGGTTTCCATTAGCAAGGCTTGTCCTCCTAAATAAATAAATAAATAATTTATACCCCACCCATCTGGCTGCGTTTGCCCAGCCACTCTGGACGGCTTCCAACAGAATAGTAAAAACATGATAAAAGATCAAACATTAAAAACTTCCCTAAACTTCAGATATCTTCTAAAAGTCAGATAGTTCTTTATTTCCTTGACATCTGATGGGAGGATGTTCCACAGGGCCTGGTTCCCTGTAACCTGACTTCTCACAGAGAGGGAACCACCAGAAAGCCCTTGGAGCAGGACCTCAGTGTTTTAATAGTTCATGTTTTAATAGTTCTAGCTTGAATAATGCTTTCAACCAACAGGCCTGAGCTAGGCATACTAAGCAATGGTAGTCTTCCCCATACCTGAATCCATGGCTTTTATAAGGCATTGTCTCTTGAGACAGATGGATGCAAACAATTTATTGTATCTAGGAAATTTGCCTTTCCCCTCAACCTGGGATGTATATTTATCTAGCAAGTGTGACAACATGTGAAGTCACCAGTGGTAACCAAATTCTCTATCACCACCTCAGATATAGTAATTACTTTTGTCTTTCCACCTACAGCAGTTCTGTGAAGACATTTTCTAGGGTAGTAGACCAGAATATAGATCAATTCCACTCCCAATGGCTAGTTCCATATTGAACAGGCCTTATTTTAGGGCTTTATTTTAATCAAAACTATTTTTTTGATACATTTGTGAATTATGCCTTTTCTCTTTTTGCCAGGAATTGTTTATCCTCCCAATTTTTCAATATACAGCTTCCTGCACATATAACAAAACTGTCCTTTGTGAGGTCTTCCATACTTGGAATGCCATCTAATAATCCTTTGCATGACTGATTCTCCAGAAATACTGTATATTGGATTAAAGAAGAAACAACTCCTTTAAAATCTGCAGGCTCAATTCTATTCTAAAGGTCTGTTGAAGTTTTAAAAATGCCACCGTGATTGATTTCAGCCCTAAACACTCTCTTAACATCTTAGTATCAGTACAATCTAAGTCTGTGTTAAATCATGAGGCAGCTACTTTAAATAGAAAGCTTAGCGCTCTTTTGCAAATTGATCAAGCGACAATAAATGTGTTGCTTTTTCACTGCCACTAAGAACGTCTGAACTGATCCAGCTACACAGCATGATCAGGCTTTAAACCTTTATTAATCCTACTTACATAACTTGCTTACAGAACAGTCAGCTTGCAACAGGTGATAGTTTGAAATGCATCCAACTGATGATGCTCAAAAAGCACTGGGCTTTGAACCTTAGCGGAAAGAAGGTTTTATTTTTAGCCTGGCATTAAACTGCAAAGATCATTCACTGTACCTATCCAAGGCTACATTCACATGGACAAAAGCAAAGAGCTACAGATATTGCTGTAGGGTTATTTAGGGTTATTTGGGAATGACTGGTTTCTGTTTCATTTGTATTCTATGTTCATTCACCACTTTTTCCCCCATGAAAGGGGATTGTGCTTAGTGAAATTAAATGACACTATCCTGGAGGTTTGATTTCTAAAGAAGAAATGATGGTGAACAGAAGAATCCCAGGAATGAATATAAGTAACTTCCTCAGCTGCGATGGGTGGGTGTCTCTCTAACCGAATAAATTTGTAGAGTTTATGCACAGTGCCGTTTCCTGGGCTGACCTCCCACCCATGCATTACACACAGGGGAATACAGGTATAGAGCCCAATATGTGTGTGCTCAGTCCATGCAATCATTGATCGCCTCTCATGCACTATACCAAGGACAGGAAGCCTATGGCCCTCCAAATATTACTGATCACTGGCCATTGAAGTCAAACAACATCTGGACAGCCACAGGTTCCCTATTCCTGTTCTGTGCATTAGAACTGCAATGTTACAGGGTTTCTGTGACAAAACAAGTGGAGATAAGGTGCATTAAGCATCTGTTAAACAAAAGCTAAAAGCACTTGCTGGTGAGAATAATGCCAAAGAGCTTGTTCATGTAGAGCAGTGAAAAGCCTATGGAATACAGTAGCTCTGATACTGATGCAAGTGCAGACTGCATGCGGTTGGGGAAGGCTTTGAACATTGCACATATGATATTGTACCAAGATAACTGAAAGTTCAGGTTTTAAGCACTGGTGGCTTGCAGAGAGCTGTGCATGCACAACTCTTGTGGGGTGTTGTGTGTGTGTCTCCCTGAGGGCTTCTGTTCAAAATTATCACTTCGCAGAAGAGAATTTGAAATGAAGCTGTGCTGAAGTTAGAAGTGAGACACTTTCCAATGGTGAGAAATAAATCTTCACCCAGTCTCGCAACCACCTGTCTAATGCTGATAATGGCTACAAGCACCTAAAAACCTGAGGTACAGAGTAACTACATTTAACTCTCAACTTTCTACATGTTGCTCTATGGTAGAGATAAAAAACATTATCACAGAAGAGAAGATGTGGACTGAACATTATAGTTCTGGCAGTCAGTCCTGAGGGGCTACTTTAGTTGCAAACACTGACTTATGCCGCTGCAGCTGAAGTTAGCATCCTGAGCACTACAAGTGAGACCGAACTGTGCAATGATTTCTGAATTACCAGGGGAAAGACAGTGTCAATCCAGAGTCTGTGCCTGTGCGAACGATACAGAACTGCTCCAACAGTACCTGTGACCCGGGGAAGGGGCTGCTGGCAACCTCATCATGACTTGAGTATGCCTCTTGCATGGCCTAAAGCTCAGCAATTGCATGTTTATGCCAGTTCTGAGATGGTGACAATAACAAATCCCATGAGTTACATTTGTGCAGTGCCTAGCAGGGGTCAGTCACTCTCACTGGTAAATTACAGCCTTTGACTTTTCTTAAAATGACAATGAACTGGGACTTGTGTAATGCCTAGCAATAACATTTTTAAAAGAAAGTCTGTTAATGTTTTAACTTAAGGTTACGCCCACCTCATTAATAGGTTGTTCTCCATAACCATCCTCTCCGTTCTTTGATAGCTCCTCGTTTTGTTAATCACACGCTTCCCACAAGCTGTTCCCATAGCCCCTCTGAACTGCCTGATTAAAGATCCTGCAGAGCTTCATTCTTAAAGTCTGCTCTGAATGCATCAACATCTGAAGGAAGGCGGACGCAAGTTGCATTTAGCTCATGTTTCCTGGAGCCAATTCTTATGTCGCTGTCGCATCATGAAGACCTCTTAAAATTGCATCTGAACTGTGAAAGCTTATGCCACAGCAAGCTTATTTGTTGTTGTTGTTTCACATTGTGAGTTACCAATGCAACAGCTGCAATGTGTAGAATGGATGGATTGCCAAGTGGACCACCTTGATCACATGGGAGCATTTCCACACCAACATCGACTTCCATCAAGAATATCTGATCCAACATGGAGGCACAATGAGTCTAGTTCACACTGCAAGATTGCTTTATACCAGAGTTAAGGAAGCAGTAGCTTTCCAGATGTTGCTGGCTAAAAGCCCCACCATCCCTGACTCTTCCGGCTGGGAGTGATGGGAGTTAAAGAATCTAACAACATCTGGAGGGGCACAGCTGGCTGCACCCATTTCATATATTACAGCTACCACGCAGAGCTGGCACCACACATACACTGTTTTGGACAATTTCCACATGACAAGTGTAACCTGCACATCAATCAAAAGTTTCATGCCTTCAATGCCCCCTGAATCTTACACCAGGCTTCACCAATCTGTTGTCCTCCATATGCTTTGGACCATAACTGTTCATCAGCCCTATGGGAGTTCTAGATAAAAACTTCTGATAGTGAAGGCTGACTTACACACACTTTGCAATAGAAGTGCAGTTCACGATCTAGAACAAAAACATCTCACTGCTGTAAAACTAGAAAATCAGTCACATTCATGTTGTCTCAGTCCTCTGATGTAAAATGTGGGGGAAGGTTTTGAAACACAGAAATCCAATGCCCATCCTGTAGTTTGGGTGTGTATAAATCCATTTATATCAACGGATAAAAAAATCACACAAAGAAAAGAACATAATGTGTAACACGGCTTCAAGTGAGGAATCTCTGTGTATATATTGGAGTCCTACATGCATAAGAAATCGCTAGATTAGGGCAAAACATGTCAAAAACGGTTTATTTGTCTCAGTGTTTCATTTCCATATGTTACACCACAGGATAGAGTTTGGGTATTATGGCTGGCTATTAATAGCTTAATTAAGGCATCAGCCTCTCATCTAACAGCAATAATTCACAGTGCCTAATTTACAAATGTACACGAATCAAGCCTCTTGACACACTCTTAAAATAAATATCACAGTGTCCATTTGATAGCTGAGAACATAAGTAATTGAACCGCTAGTCATAAAATGGTTAGAACTAAAAACAGCCCTTGTCTCCAAACTACCAGAATCCCGCTGTAGTCGTTTATATTGCAAACACAGCAGAAGGCTTCCAATGTTGACACAAAGCTGATGGGAGGCTACAAAAAAGGAAAGTATTTTTTCATTTCCAAGAAAGTCTCCTGAAGTGTGCAGAATTTCACAATGTCCATGTAATAGGTGTAAAGCTGTTCCCATTAGCCCGGGGGGGGGGGAGAGAGCCACTACCAAGACCGTACATTGAGAGTAATGGATTCTGTTAAGTGCTGAGCCGTCCTCTCTGTAGCAATTCTGTGTGGGTTAGCTTCTCTGCTGTTGCTCAGACAGGAGGGAAACTAGGGGCCAGATCCTGGTTATTCGTACACCAGTCTGAATACATGTCAGATCAACATGTATTTCATAGGCGGTCTTCCAGGTCTTGCAGATTCACAGCCTGAATTAATGCAGTTGGCTCTTATTGGAACACCTTTAAGCTGGAACATATGGGTCCTTGCCCCTGCTTTGCCCATTTCTGACCCATGAAACAGCTTTGCACATCAACATTACATTGCATCTGGTGGCTCTTGCCAGTGCAACAGGCAGGTTTCCACTTTCCTCCTATGTCCCAAAGCTGTCTTGGATTACCAGCTTTACACCACTGGTTCAACAGTGTATTAACGCAGTGCATTACACTTGATGCTGAACACATGTACAGCAGGCAGTATGTGGCTCCTAGAACTGATTGGGCTGCAAGTTTCTTCTTACTAACAGCGGTTATTTGGGTGTTTTTTGAAATGCTTGGATTCACTACTTTTGACTTGAGCAACACATTTACACTTTTGCAGTGTGAATGTGAAGTCCTAAATGGAGAGGGCAACCTTTTAAATGTGTTAACTTAGATATCTATGGCATTTATTTTACCATAGAAGCAAATCATGCCACAAAACTCTGTGATAACTAACTGTTTGGCTGTGGTGGGAGTTTTCCTAGGAATAGCCCACTGCATGAGATTCACAGGATGGACTGAATTCTTATACCAATGATGTCCTAGATGCCACCCTTTCCAAATTTACTGCACCCCAGGTGATCTGGACTATAATTCCCATCACTCCCTGACCATTGACAAAGTTGACTGCAGCTGATGGGGACGGCAACCCACCAACATCTGGAGTGAACCCGGTTGGAGAAGGCTATGTAATGGTGAACTTCAAGAAATAGTTATTGGCCTGCAAAATTAGTTCTATTTAGTCATCATGGCAGATAGCCACCGACTGACTTATCCTCCATCAATTTTTCTAATCCCCTTTCAACCATCAGCATGTCTTGTAGCAATGAATTACAACAACAACAACAACAACAACAACAACAACAACAACAACAACAGCACGCATTCACGTGACACACTCCATTAAAGCAAGCTCTAAAGAAGAGCTTCTGCTTGCGCAATTGTGCTTTCACCCCACTCTCCTCACACCAAAAGTTGCTCTGAACAGCTCTGGAGAATCCCCAGAACAGTGTGTCGGAGGAGGTGAGGGGGGCTGTTCCATCTGGCAAAGTGATCTGCTTGAGCAGACAGAATGTTTGTGATAATGCAATGTTGAATTGCACTATGTGTTTTGTGATGAAGTACTTTCTTTGGTCTGTTCAATTAAAATTCAGGCAAAAAGTGCCAACCTGTTAACCAGCATAATTAACAACCTGAAGCTTGACTACAGATTAGAACTAGATGGTAACTGTGGCCTGGGCTTTCTCAGGATTTCAGTGAGTTGTGTCCTTACACTGTAACCTCCACTTTTGTTTTTCATCGTGAGGTGAAAGAAGAAAGGAGGCTGCTAGAGTTATGCCAGGGACTAACTCCCTGGTGAAATGAAGGGAGTCTTGTTACTTTCTAGAGTCAGTTCAGAGAGAAAAATGAGAAATATCCCCAAGAGCTCGAAGAGCAGGCAACTACATTTCTCATTATGTGACTCTCTGGGTTTTTGCTCCTGCTAATTAATATGAAGTGTGGTGGCCAAAGGCCTTCTAGAGTGAACATGAAACATGGTTCTGGGTCTCCTGAGGTACTATTCTGGGTTGCTGCTTTCAACTGGGGATCTCAGTAAGCTTTAACCTGTATAGTGTGCCTTCCTGGTCACAACAGCCAAAACCCTTTCCCTTTTCTACTGAGTATAAAGGCTCTGATCCCAAGGTCCCAGAACAATTTGCTGGTAGGCACTTCCTGCTCTAGGTTCCATAGGTGAGAGTAATGGCTGCTAAAACATTGAAAGTTCCCTCTTTCAACAAAGCTTATTTGTCCCAGTTGGTATCTATCTGTATTTGACTGGAAATTGTTTTTGTATGTGCAGTCATTTTAATATGCGTTAATTGTTTTAATAGTTCTTATATATGCAACCGTTTTATGTGTTTTTATATATGCGATTGTTTTGTATATGTTTCTATTGTTCTGTGAAATCACTTCAACCGAAATGATACATAAATGAAACAAATAATATCAAACTTGTTACTCATTCTGCCTCAGAAGGTCTTAAGAAGGCACAGACAGTGGCGGAGCTTCATGCTCCGGTACCAGGGGGCGGAGAGCAGGCAAGGGCGAGGCTGGCACGCATCCTGGGGGCGTGGGGCACGTCCTGGGCGTGGGGCACACCGCCTGCAGGAGCGTGGCGCCCAGGACGGGGGGGGGGGAGCCGCGGTGGCACCCCACCGGGATCGCGCTGCCGGGGGCAGTGAGCTCACCCTGCACTCCTCTTCTTCCACCAGTGGGCACAGAGCAGTGACCACCAAACATTATGTACGTGGATTAAAAAAGAGAGAGCAGAGCTAGGGGTTGATCATTATTACCATTATTAGAAGTGAAACATAGAAACATAAGGTTCTCAAAGATTACCTCTTGCAACTGGTTCTGTTTACTTTATTCATAAATTATATGGAGCCAAGAGATGGACAATGAGCTAGTAAAGTTGCAGATCACATTCAATTAATTCAAAATGGTGAAATCCCAAACAAAGTGGAAAAGGAGCTCTCTAAGCTGGATGACAAATCCACACAACAGCTTAAAACAGACTTGCCCAACCTGGTGCCCTGCAATCAGCCCCAGCTAGCATGAGTTGGCTGTATGGAGCTGTAATCCAAAACATCTGGAGGGCACCAGGTTGGGGAGTGCTGGCCTGTAAGAGTCAACATTAGCAAGGACAAAGTGATGCAAACGAGAGGAGGTGGAGAGATCTAACGACATATACGCTGATAAGGTCTTAAACTACCCAGGAAAAGATTAGTGAATTGTAGAAAATTCAATGGAAACAAGGACTCAGTATACTGCAAGCTTAATAAAGACAAATCCAGTGTTGAGTATAATTAAGGAATGGGTCTAAAAATAACATGCCAAGCATAACGCCCAGAGGTCCACAATTCCACCAATGTTGCCTCGTCCTTTGGCAAGTGTGTCATGACTCAACCTTCTACCAAACCCTGGAGCTGGGGAGGGGATGAGGATCCTCCCCACAGTTGTACCGTGCTATGGAGGTGCTCAGCCCTGCGTAAGAATGGGGAAGATCCCAGGTCTCCTCCTTCCCAGTTCCAAGCTGAAGGAGGCAGCTGGAATTTATTACTTTGGCACTGCAAGCCTTGCTGTTGTGGAGCTGTGCTGTGAGAGCCTCATAGGCCCATTGCCCAAAACAAACCCCACCCCTCCTCTCCAGCTCCAAAGAGGAAAGCTGAGGCTTGTTGCCTGGCAGTGGGCTGATGTGAAGTCCAGTGCCAAAATATACTTCAAGTTTCCTTGAAATCTAAAACTGAACATTATCCCAGGGATATTGTGTTCCTTACTATCACCTATGAATAGGGCATCAGAGACCCTAGGAACATATAAACGACTACCTTTCCCCAAAGTTATTTTTTTGGAGGGGTCCAGCACTATAATATACAGCACCATTGTGAAACCACTTAAGGCTTAAAAAAAAAGCCATCACAGTGAATACTGCCTGCTATAAATATGTTAACAATGGAAATAAAAGAGAGGCATAAAAGGCAGGCTAATGTACTATGGTTCAGGTGTGAAACATCATCTGGAGACAGGAAGAATGGATAGTTAGGTCAAGGGTGCTCACCAGAGGCCCAAATTCTTTTTATTATCATCATCAGTCATCTCTATAGCATTTTCAGCATGTGAGATGCTATACAACTATTATTTCATTCACCCTCACACTAATACCATGAGGTAGATCACTGTTATTCCCATTTTAATTATGGGTGAGAAATTAATGGGTCTAAGGTCACCCTTGTCTGCCACATATTCTGTAATAAACGTCCTCTTTCACTGCTCCTTCTCTCTATGATCCTTCCCCTCTATTCTGCCCATGTTCTAGGCTAGCGGAAGGTTCTATGAGAGTGCAATTCTTTCATGGTATCGCTTTTTAGGTAGGATACTGCAAATTTGTTCTCTCACTTATTAAAATGTTGTCTAGCTCAGAAATGGGGGTCTTGTGGCCCTCTATGTGTTGGGGGACTTCAACTCCCACCAGCCCCAGCTGGCATGGCTAATAGTCAAGAGACAATTGGAGTTGTAGTCCAACAACATACAGAGGGCAGGATGCTACCCATTCCTGGTCTACCTCAAGTCTTATGGTGGAAGTGGGGAAAGCCAAGATTTGTGTGTTTTCCCCAGCTCTCTTAATTACATTTGGTGAGGCAAAAGTTGGCCTTGTAAGTTCTGAGGCAGTTATGGAATGAGTCATAGATTCAGATGTAAGTTATGTTATCGCTGTTTTCGAAAAAGAGGCTTGCTGTTATGACCAATCACTTTTGGCACTTTTGAAGAAGGCCTGTGCAGAATCTGGAATTTATCTTCTAACAAGATCTTGCGTGTGCATTTTTAAAATATGTTGAGCACCAATTCACGTAAATGTACGCAAAGTATAAACTTCCCTAGTGCCACACAAGCCTCAAAGGATAAGGAGAGATTAAAAGCTGGCAACACAACTATGGTGGCCATGAAAGACTCCTACCCAGGGCTTCGCATGCCTTGCTGAAATTCCCTCTTCTACACAACTCTATAAAGAGGCAGGAACCCTCTCTCCTTTTACATCTGGCCAGCATGAAAATTCCCATTGACCAACAGCATTCTGGTGGCATAGAGCTATCAGGCTACAATGCAGTCACAACTGAGATCAGAAACATGATGCAGACATGCATACTCCATACCCCTCTTCTTTTCTTCTCCCACACATTAATTCTACAGTTTGCTTTAACTATATAAACAGATTCACTCATAACCAGGGTTTGCATATCCGTTTCAAACTCTGGTTTCAAATTCTGAGTATAAGGTCAATCCTACTCAGTGATTACCACAGCTAGGGCTGATGCAAATATAACCCTACACAGTGACTTAAAGAAGATCAATAGCAAACAATAAATAGGCAGCATCCAACTCGAGCTTCCCATCAGTGCAAGGATTTACACTTGTGCAATGGCGCTTCCTCCTCTCCTCCCCCTGTGTCCTCCCCAAATCTGCTCTGGAACTTTAGAAGGCATGCAGAGGAAGGATGTTCTGTTATGCAAGTGTAAACACTTGTGCTAGCAAGACACATTAGTTAGATGTTGTCCAGTGTCAGGAATGTACATAATATCTAAAATGGGCCAACAAACTAGTTGGAGAAAGCCAGAGCAAAAGAAATGTGTTTTGACAGTCTCCTGTGAGTGCCTCCTGTCTAGCAGGAGAGAAAGTGTTTCAATGAGTGGGTACCACTACAGAGAAGGCCCATCCATGTTGTCAGCAAGAAAAATATTGTAAAAAGCTATCTGCTAACAAAGCCTCCACTGATCTTAATATCCTAGCAGGTCCGAGTAACAGAAGGCAATCCTTTAGATATCCCAGTCCCTAAACCTTGAAAATAACTTGGTAGCTAACAGGCATTATTATTTGTCATGGTGTAAATCCTTGCCATGTAATGCTTTAAAAGCATGCCTTTCCATCCTTAAAAATGATGTTCAGTCTGAGCCAATAGGAGGAGCTGAGTTTACCTACTGTAAGTGAAACACCCATTGCAGATTTGGTCTCGCAGCTGCAATTTTGCCTCATATCTTAGCTGCTTCTGTTGGTGTTGGGGTGGGGTGGAAAATAGGAATGTTCCAGGTTCAGAATTAAAAAGATGGGGATTTAATGTGAAGCACCAAGAGTGAACATCAAAAAGCCCACGATGAGTGTTCTTAAGTTTAAAGGAGGGAACAATATGAATGAAACCAACTTTTTGTCGAGATAAGCCTGCCACTAAGAGAACAAGATAACACTTTTGAACTTTAAAGGCTCTGCATGGTATATACAGGGAGATAAGAGAACAGAAAGAATTGATCATAACCATTGGAGGGGGTAGAAAATGTCACAGGAACTGAGTGACTCATCCCAATGTACGGAGGGAATCTTTTCAAACAGGCTAGAAAGTGGGCAGGGGATAAATATACTGAAAGGGGAAACCATTAAAAGAATAAATGCATTCAACCTAAAGGTGACTAAGTAAAATATGATAATATAAGGGAAATCATTTCTCTATTAAAATTGGGAAATTTTGTTTTTAAATTTGAAGCATCTACACAGAGCCCAATTGCTAGGCTTGGTTCCCTCCTCCCCTACCCCAGGCAAAGATAATTGATTGTTAAAAAAAAAATGTTCGATGGGCATACTGTTATTGCTGATGTTTTAAAAAAGCCCCACATCTCTGTCATTACTATGGAA
This sequence comes from Podarcis bocagei, assembly GCF_964188305.1. Classification (NCBI taxonomy): domain Eukaryota; kingdom Metazoa; phylum Chordata; class Lepidosauria; order Squamata; family Lacertidae; genus Podarcis; species Podarcis bocagei. The sequence continues at coordinate 74,329,056 of NC_138126.1, forward strand.
GAGAGGAGCCACACGGCTGCTTATCCCACATGTTCATATGTGGAAAGGTTTGTACCTGCAAAAATTAAGCAAATAGCCAGGAGATGCTCCTTCGCTATTGCAGTCTGGTATGCTGATTATATATTTTTCCCCTTTGAAGCTGTTTGAAGTTCATGCCAGAGGTGGGAGTAACAAGACGAACTGAAAGGCAGAGATGAGTCATCTCAAGATGATGTTAATAAGTGATGTTAGAACAGGAAACCTCTGAGAGCTCCTCTCAGGGTGTGCAGCAAACCACCCTATTAAAAGCTTTCATTTACAGCCAGAGGCACTGGAGGGCTCCTTACTCTGGAAGCAGATATGTCTGAAAATGTAAAGCCTGCACTGGAGGTACAAGATCCATTTGTTCATACGCAGTTCAGCTACATTCATCTGAAGGGCCCAGTTGGAGGACATCAAAGATATTCAGATAAAGTTTAAATGCATGGTGGACACGGGCATGCCCTGAAACGATGGCTATGTAAATTTGGAAAGCAAGGAGAACAAGACATCGAAGGCCCACTTCAAACATGCAGGCGAACAACATCAAACGATGACTTTTATCACAGACTGTGAAGGAACTGGACTTTACTGTCCTGGGGTGCTTGTATATAAAATGAGAATGCTTGTTTTTACCTGTCTGCTGATTGGGTGGCATAGGGTTAACTTGGAGTGAAATGTGTGGTAGTGTACATCCCAGTCTGAGGGTGAGAAAATGAAAAGCTCTAAACATTCCTTGAGCAGAGATCCCAAGGGAAGGAGCTGATGCTGGCAATTCAACCTGAGACCCTCTATGTGCAAAGCAGAGCTATTGCCTGTCCCACGGGAAATTGCATTCCCATGATTCCTGGTGGCATATGAATGACAAGGGAGGTCTATTAAAACAGATAGAGAGCCAGGAGGCAAGTAGCTCAAGGCCGAATTCAGCATGATAAGGAAGGAGGGCTGCCACGAAAGAGTAACTTTCTGCTGAGTAAGTTCTGGTGCCTTTTAGGGACTGTGCAGCCCAGAGGTAGTGGATGCGTTTCTGTAAGTTATGCCTATCTTTTTCCTGAAAACACTTATATTTAAGTATGTTTAAGGAAGGGAAGGTCTTGATGGAAAGGTTTAGCGGGTAACTCAATCCACACTGATTCCAATTTAGGACCTACATCTGGATGGCATTGAGTAACAAAAACTTGTTCCCCTGCATTATTTCCAGTGCTTTGGGGGGGGGGGTGTCCTACCTATCACCTCAAATGTAATTCTGTTCCATGGATTCAGTTCACACATTCAACTGCCCCATTCAGCTGTTCCGCTTGCATGCAAAGGCTACACACAAGCAGCACAGGCGTCTCCAAGTATGGTAAACTCTACAGACACTCTGCATTGCTAAGCCAACCGCTTTCTATGAGCTGGAGCAGAGATACTCCTCTGCTTGCTGAGCCTTCCGACATCACACAGGGCCCTGCAAAATTGAGCATCTAAATCATGGTACAGCCTCCACTAATAAATGAGGCTACCCACTTTGGACTTTGCCTTCCAACTTGTCGGTGGCGATGGGCACAGTTACATAGGGGTGGGATGAAGTTTAGCACCTTCGTCATCACTTGCCCTGCTTGTATGTAGCTTTAAGTGCTAAGTGGCACACATGAATGGGGCTGTAGACAGAAATTCAGACAGAAATTAAGTTCCTGAATTCATAATGTTAAAGGGAAATAGTCTATTGAGCTGGTTGGAAAGCACACAATACAAGGGAAATAAATAAACAATGCACTCAACTGAGAGGAGGCAAAACCTAAACATATTTCAGACCAGATGTGTCAAAAATATCATTTCTGGTTACAATCTACCATCAGTTCACCTCAGCCCACACAGCAAAAGCCTCTTTTTAGACACAACATTGAACACTAATTCCATCGGTTGGCATTTGCTTCTATGTTGTAATTTGTCATTCATAGCTTTTGTAATATGATATATCTGGAGAATAAGTGTCTGGAGTGTCTGATATATCTGGAGAATAAGCAGCTAGGATGCTATAATTGGACCGGAATGACCTGGGTTCAAAATATTATTTGGTCATGAATCTCACTGGTAATCTTGGCATAGTCGTGTCTCACAGGGCTGTGGCAAGGATAACATGGGAGTGACATCTGTGTATTTATTTATTTTAAAATGTTTACCCAGCCATTTGAGCATAGTCCTCCAGACAGCTTACAGCAAAATAGTTTTGAAAAAACAAGCAAATATAAAATACATCAAAACAAACAAAAAATACATCAATAAAACCAAATGCAGCAGCACAGTAACATTCTTGATTTTTCAGTCTGGGATAGCTCAGCTGGTAGAGCATGAGGCTCTTAAACTCAGGGTCATGGGTTCAAGTTCCAAGATGGGCAAAAGATTCCTGCATTGAGGGGTTGGACTAGATGATCCTTGTGGTCTCTTCTAATTCTACAAGTCTATGATTCTATTATTATTATTTGCCACTAAAAGTCTGGGCAAATAAAATCATTTTAGCTGGCACACTATCATCATCAAAGGGACTGTCAGGTTGGTAGGGAATTCTATAAATAGGGTGTAGAAAAGGGGAATGATCCTGCTCCTGGCAGCTGCTCATCTAACCTCAGAAGGTGGGGCTACTCAGAGCTAGGTGCCTGATGAGGGTATTAACATTTGAGGCAAATTCATATGGGAGCAAAATTCTCTAAGGACCAAAATTGCTGCCAGGTCCTTAGAGAAAGGGTGGGGAATAAATGTGAGAAATAAATAGTTACTGCTGCAAGATAAATGGGATAACAAGATGTACAGTGAAAAGAAGTGACTTGCCTAGCGCAATCAAAAGTGGCAAAGAGCAACTTAGGCCTTGTGGCACTGCTCTAGACTAGGAGACCAAAAAGGCCTCTGCAGAACAGTAAGCGAACAAATCTCTTGCCAATTTGGTCACCAAATGCAGTGGTTTGGTATCAACACAGCCCAGCTGAACTCAGCAGGACTTACTTCTGACTAAATGTGCATAGAATTGTGTTCTACTGAAGTCAAAACATACTTGGGAACCCAGCAGAGAAGTGATTCCCAGATTATTACTGCTCCCCCAAAACAAGTTGCAACAAATTTATTGCATGTGTTACTCATCCACGACACTGAACATTTGTTGTGAATATTCTGCGTGCCAGGATTAAAAGCAGCATCCCTTAACTAGTAATTGGGACCTGTTCAGATATTGCTTCACCATCAAATTCTATATAGGGCAAGATCAAAAGCGGGTTCTGAACTTGTGTGCTCCCTCCACCACCTCTCCCCCTCATTAAAGGTAGAAGGTAATTAACAAACTATGCAGTAAGAGGAGTGTCAGCGTGAACAGCACTTACATTTACACCAACATCCAACTGTTTGACTATAACTGGTGTGCCCCAAGTCATATAGATCATTTTGATTCAACTCCAGATTGACAGTTTATCCTCATAATCACAAATTAGACATTAACTGGAGGGTTCATGGCTGGACAACCATGACTACACCTTGGGCTAAAGAGCTGCTCCATTTAACCAGGGCCTCGAACAGATGTGTGGAGATTGGTAGATTTGGAACCCCGGGGTGACGTGTATGGCTTAGTGATTCCAGAAACAGCGTCTGAGGTCACATCTCAAACATGCAATACTCCTTTTAAAAACTAATCTTGACCAGGGATGGCTCTCCTGGTCATGTGGTGCTATTGCAACAGCCTCCTACTGTTGATGCTTAGCAGGAAGAACAGGAGGCAGTGAGGTCAGGACATGGCAGACACACCAGCAAAGCCAATCTGGTGCTCCCACTGCTGCTTCTGTGCAGCCATGACTTTGCCATCTCCTCAGCCCTCCCAGTGAAGGACATTGCTGAAGCTCTGCCCCCTGGGAAGCCACTCCAGCCCAAGAGACCTCGATGGAACAAATAATCATGTCTTAACTGCTGGCGGGGGGCGCAGTATGTGGCCATGAAATAAATAAAGCATTTGCCTGGCTTTCTGCCTCAACCAGATGCCATGGGGTTTTCTCATACAGTATGATTTCTTTTCACCTCTAGCTTTTCTTCTCCTGTAGCTGCTTCATAACACCACAATGGTTCCTTACTTTCTGAATATCTTTATTAAATCTTTTTAAATAAAATAAAATAAAATGCATGTATTCTGGAAGGTGGATAAGGGTGACTGGTTCCATGTGCCTACTGAACAGCAACTATGCAGGAATGCACGATAAAGTGCCATGCAACTGGAAGCCAGCGGCCATTTCAGGTATTTCAAATCTTCACTACACAACTGTCCTTGGGGAAACATTTGTGTGGAGCATGCAATATATGGCCCAGGATATCCACAAAAAAAGCTACAATCGTACCCTAGAAGTCAAACAGCCTAGTTCCCGAACGTTTTGGCTCCCGAAAGTCGCAAACCCAGAAGTGACTGTTCCAGTTTGCGAAATATTTTTGGAAGCCGAACATCCAATGGGGCTTCTGATTGGCTGTAGGAGCTTACTGCAGCCAATCAGAAGCCATGCTTCGGTTTTTCTAACGCTTTGGAAGTCAAGTGGACTTCAAGGACAGATTCCGTTCAACTTCCAAGGTACAACTGTACAGAGTCCTGGTCATGTTTTATGCCTTAGGCACAGCTCATTTTCCGTTGCTGCAATTAGTGATCGCTTCTGGCTAGCTGTTACTATATTTGCAGACAGTGCTTGTTGCATCAAGGCCAGTTAGGGCACATCTTTGAATGGATGCAACAGCCCTGACACACTCAAGGAAGCTGCAGAAGCAAAAAATAAATAAAAATGTTAGCTTTAATAGCTGCAGGGTCACCTCATGTATGTTTCTGAGCACACACATACAATACAGTAAGCATGCACTTAACTGTGTATTGTATAAATGTGGCAACCACATGTGTACCATACCAGTCTGCTTGCCAGGGAACAGTTGTTGGTCAAAAATTCTGATATTCTCTGTAACAAACCAACCTAGGCTTGCCCCTGAGTAGTAATATTATGATGTTATTGTTGTTGTTCTTATTAAAATTTATTACTCGCCCTTCACCCCAAGGTCCCAGGGCAGGTTACAACAATTAAAACACTGCATGAGAAATTGCAGAGGCGCTTGGGAGGGGGGGGAGGGAAATAAGCCAATAGCTGAACTATGAAGCTGGTGCATGGTTGAAAAATGGTTCAGTCCAGCTCCTGAGTATTCGGTATCATGAATGCTAACCAGCAGGAGCAAATGTGTTTTCTTATTTTATATACAAACTGTTCCTCTTTAATGTGCTAGATAGGCATGCTACATCATTCCATCTACTAATTCCCTTATGCAAATCCTTAATTTTATTATGGCAGATGCATTAGTCAGTCATCTTCTCTCTACCTACATTCTAGTATAAAGCCTTCGTGGCCAATGCCCATAAACAAATCAGCTTATTAAAGTGGGAAGATAGTTCTGCTAGCAGTCTTCAATGAAATCTCACATTGTTATTTACTGCCACCTTGATTCACTCAGGAATTATTTTCAAAAATAGCACAACTCAAAAAATAATAATGAAACACACTGTAAAAGGGATGTTTTTCATTTTCTGATAATTATAGCAGCTTATTAAATGTATCTGGCAAAATGATTTAGAGCTTTGCCAAATCTTATGACTTTCACAGACATGGGAAGGGGCTAGTGATGTTATGGGGGGGGGAGAGAAATCCTAGGAAAGAATGAAAAGTTTTCTGAAATCATACCTACTGGTAAACCAACAAAATACCATTCAATGAAAGTAAAAGCTGTAATCCTATCTATAAGTAACACTCTATGGATAAAAACAAGCATGCTAGTAAGTCCCCTTGCACTGGTGGGGTCTGAAGGCATGACAATGCAGCAGGTGTGCTGGTGTGCTGTTGCACAAGAAGCAAAAATAGACAGAGCAGCGGGGGGGGGGGGACAGAGAGAGAATGAATCCCACACTCACTCCGATATCATTTCTCACCCTGAGAGACAAAGGTATGGAATGGTATATAAAATCTGCAGACGAGGTGACAGAAGTTTAGAAACTCCCACTGAAGTCAATAGAGATCCCAAAATGTCTGGAAACAAACATCTCTGCATCATAGCTCCCTCAACTATTGGAAGCATTCTTCTCCCACTCCCGCCCCGAAAACTCTTCTGTGCAAGGTAGACAAAAGGGCAATCCACACACAGAACCCATCTCTGTGCATGAATGGCATGTACTAAGCCGCCATGACTATGATCCTTAAAATCAAGTGTTGTAGCAGGGAGCAATATGGGATTTTAAACTTTAATAAACTTTCCCATGAAGTCTTCCAACTTTTCACTGGGCATCAATAGCCACTGGTCTGTTTACATTGCAACCAAATTACATATGGGCTCCAGCTGCCATGTATACACCAAGGACACTATGATCCCTCTTTGGTAGACATCTCACCATCTCTCCGTTATTAGTGAGAATCAGTGCCATTGTGATATTTGTTATCAGAAAGTGAATTATTATAGTTTATTGGTGGGTGTGGGAGGACAGCAACACTTTCCACACTTTTTAACCGAGGAGTGCAAATGAATAGTTGTCTGTTTCATTGCTGAAAGAATTCTGAAAATATTGCTGCCTTGATAATTAGATAAATAATTCCAGATGCTTTTGTATTAGTAATTTGGCTCCAGTTAATGTATTGCTCCATCCTTCCCCCTTTCAAAGCTTATTTTCATACACTTTTGGCAACACTGATACCAATTCTCAAACACGAGCTGGCTCATTAAATTGAAATTAACAATGTGTTAGAAACCTTATCCCTCGTTTTTAAAAGAGCTTGAGAGAAAGAGAGAGAGAGAGAGAGAGAGAGCACGCTGGCATCTAAAGTCTACTACCAGAGAAATACCTTTGGTTTGGAACACTTCCAGCTCTACCAAGAACACTGTCTAGAATGGAATATCTCAGCTGGTGGCATGTTTGAAAGTTAAAATGTGATGCATTTCTGAACTCATCTCTGTGCCCTATGAGATTAGGAGCTGGGTTTAGGCTTATGTGCTCCCTTTCCTGCCCTGTTCCCATCCTCCCCAAGCCACACAGGAATCATAACCTATATTAGCTAATGCACGTGTGCTTTCTATGCATTGTGATGAGGGTGGGGAAGAGGCGTGGAAAAGTATTGTGCAAACAGTCCTGCCTGTGTCTCCCTCCTTTAAGACTTTGGGTCAAAAGAATTCACAGGACTACAGTAATGGCCCAAGAATTTTAAGCTGAGAGACACTGACTTGGCTCAAGGCCACCCAGTGAGCTTTGTGGCTCAGCAGGGATTTCAGTCTGCATCTCTCACATTCAGTCCCAGCACTTTATCCACTTCATCACAGGAATGAAACTTAAAACCCCTACCATGATTGTTTACTATCCATCCTAGCCACAGCGAACAATGCCTGTAGAAGTGAGTCAGAAAACAGGTTTTCTCTTTTGATTTGCCTGGATTCAATTCTAAGCTGCTCTGTTACTTTCTGCAAGTCCACCACAGGCTCGCCATGGACCGGGAAAGTTTTTCTTGTTATCACATGCGCAGCAATGGGAATTATTTATTCTTGCGATAGCTATATTATCCTATTTTAAAATCACATGTGCCTATTTGCATATGCGCACGTGGTTGTTTTAACTCATTGAAATTTCAACGCATCAAGCAACAACACTACTAATACGTGCCACAATTCTCTTCTGAATAAGAAACGCAGGAGGTTCTCAGCAAGCTGCAGACCATGTCACTTGCAAAGCTGACTTCATTCCAACTGTACTAAGTGACAGCATGTGCCCCCCCACTCATTTTGATCCACAAAAATGAACACTACAAATCCCATTATGCATTGAGCCTTCACAACAAATATGAATATGCATGCAGCTTGGCCACATTCCTATGCAGCTCTGAAAATTCCACAGGAAATCTGTTCCGGGGGAGGTGTCTGAAGATACATTTTTAACAGGTTAAAAATAAATAAACAAACAGGAAGACTAAGCTGCCATCCAGTAGACAGCATTCCTAAAATAGATCCCAAGCTGTTATTGGTGTATTAAAATAGCCTGACACTCAGCCGACTAGTTAAGTCCAAAAAGTGTTGGTGTTCATGCCTTCCCACTTTTAACATTTCTAGAAAAAATTGACAGGCTGAACAAATGAATTATTTAAGTCTGAACTCCAGTCCATCATCCAGAAGATAACTGCCACGCAGAGTCCTTGAGAGTAAAAGCATTGCGACCTACAGCAATGTCTCCGAGGGATAATCGGGAGTCTATTATTAAAACACAAGAGATTAAGGGGAACATTTTCAGTGTTTTATGGAATGGCTTATGGATACAAATCGAATCAAGACACTGAGCAACAAGTAAAGATTTGGTTCCATTCCAACAAAAACAAAGGGACAGATTTTTGGGGTGAGGGGATTGGATGACAAAAAGCAATTTTGCTGTATTGTAAATATCAGCAATGTTCAGTGATATTAGTTGCATATTTGCTGCTTGATGCACCAGCTGTTAATGCCTATTCTTCAGAGAAACCATTAATGAGAAAGGCCCTTCTGAGTGGTAGAAATGGATTGGGCAGTAGGGGGAACTGAATACTCACTTGTCAGGCTTTGGGACCAAGGAGATACTGCATATGTAAATCAGTTCTTGAAAACAGAGTGGAGTTTTAAGGGGGCACTGGATGCCAGTCATGATCTATGCCCCCTCTTTGTTGCAGACAGTGTGAGTGTCGAGTAAGGGGCACGTTTCTGCATATGTGATGGGAGGGAAGCATAAAAATTTGTGGGATGGAACTTCTCAGAGATAGTGTATACTGCCGACAGAAGCTAAATCCAAATCTGTTTTTTACAGTCCTAGCCTGTCTGTTGTTACTGAGATCCTGGTGGCCTGACATGTATGGCTTGTGGACTCTGAGTGGTTTTTGGGGTGGGGGTGTCAAAAGTTGTGTAGGTCTGAGCTAGACCAGAGTTACTAACATTAAAAGGACTAGGATTGATTATCGAAGCAACAGAAAGTTTCCAGAAGTGTTTCAATTAAAAATGCATGCATTTGCAACCACCTATTAAAAGACAAGAGGAACTGTATTTGGTGGGTGGGTGCACTCATGCATCTGCTATGTGCTTCAAATCCTGTACAGCTGATTAGAATTCTATGAAATCTGACCTATAAAAATATTAACGAGGCTACTCACAGAGATGAATTCAGGCAAGAAATGTACATTGCCATTAAAAAAATATGGTATCATTTGCACAGCTTTATACAGAATGGGAATGACTAGAAACAATAATTCAATCTTACATGTTTACAGGGTAGGAGAGGGAAGCTACACCTGCAGTCCTAAGTACACATTTACTTGGGAATAAACCCCAATGAATTCAATGGTGTGAAGCTGGCCTGTTTCAAGCAAACCATAGCTAAGATTGGCAAACTGGCTGAAGTTTTAGTTTGTAATAATAATAACAGTAACAACAACAACAATAACAGCAACAACAACAACCAAAAGCAAAACCTTATAATCTGCTCATTGCAGCCATGTCTGAGGAGAGAGGAGGGAGAGTACACAAGCCCAAGGTTTGTTGCAGATTGTGGTCATCACGATAAACAATGGTTCATTTTGATACTTGAACCACCTCACCAGTTACTAAAGTGAAATCCAAGAATTATAGAGGATACTGATTTCACAACCTGTCACACCCAGAAAAGAAGTCCTCATCAAGCATCCCTGTTTCGAAAGGATTAACACACCAGACCTTGATGCTGTTGTAATACACTGTCTAGTGAAAACACTAATCAAGAACAGTTGCTCAGTGACCCAGAATGTACTTACAAACAGATTCATATTACACAGGGAGTATATACAGAAAAGGCACTGCCAGAAAGTTGTGACTGTTTGCAAAGCATTTTGAGGTCTTTCAGTACAGTACTGCAAAAAGGGGGATATAGCTATCATCAACTGCTTAACCATAAGCAGTTCCAATTCCTTTTTAACAGAAACATGTTTCCAATTGAACATTTCCCTGCATTAATAAAAAGTCACTATATAAAGAGTAAGAACACTGCTTCAGCTCAGTTAGACCAGGGGTCCATCTAGTTCTCTAGAACCTTAAGCAGAGGTTCTTTGCTATGGAGGTACCCTGCTATGGATATCCTTTTTTAACTGGAAGTGCCAGGAATTGAAACTGGAACTTAATGTTTCCAAGCTGTGGTTTCTACCACTGAACTAAAGCCTCTACCATTTTATTCAGCTGATTCACGAGTGGCATTCAACAAGTGCAGGTTCCCTGCATGCCTGGGAACCCTGCATGATCAGGGATCTCAATCACATGGGGAGCCAGGATCCCCACTTCAGATCTTCAGCCCTAATGGAGGTGTGAGGTGTGGAGTGGTGAGGGTTAGGATTAGCAAGAGATGTGGCTCTGGGGGCAGAGCCATGTTGTGGGCCCTACTCTGTCTGACTCTTTCTCCCCGACACGATTTGGAGAAACTATTGAAGGGGACTATCAGTTCAAATTGTTGCAGCCATTTGGTCTCTTAAAAATTGTCATGAACTTCTCTGCAAAAAAAATAAAGAAATAACAGAACTTTAACAGAAAAGGATGATGAAGAAACGATTGCCTAGCATGAGAAATATAGCTGTCAGGGCAGACAATCTGGAGGCAAATGGGTTCAAGCAAGACAGGTTTCACAGTGATGATACTGAAAGGCGGTGGAGAGCGGGTCAGTGGGTATCTTCTCTGGAATGCCAGCACAATGGTGCAAAGAGTAAGGCACTGGGAGCCTGCCTTCCCAAATTCATGATGCAAGACACCTGTGCCAAAATTTTGCCAGGTAAGAGACACAATGATAATGGAGAGGAAAGAAATTAATACATGGTATGAAGCAGACTTTAAATGGGAACAAGAGAGAGGACTGTGGTTGGATCAAACAGGCTCAGACCCAAGAAAACCATCAAGAAATCACTTCTTCCTTTGTATTCAGTAACAGTAATGGGAGCACTCTTACTTCTTGACCAAGTGGTTTCAAGGGGGCTTTCACTATCTCTCATATATATATATATATATATATATATATATATATATATATATATATATATATATATGCAGGTTTTGGTGTCTTCGGGTGTCTTCCCGTGTAAGAGTTGGGGTGTCTAGGCGACGTTTCGACGAGGTCTCACTCGTCATCTTCAGGCTGGTGCTTTCGGCTTCTTGTTACTAGAACAGAGCAGGATCTCAGTGTTTGAGTTCCTATAAATACTGTTGAGGGGGTGTGGTGTATAGCCTCCAACGTTCTGGGCAGAGAGGGAGTTCCCAGGTTAGTGTGCCTTTTCTTCTTTTGTTCCTTAATTACTTGAGGGATATCTTGAGTGATTTCTTGAGTGATATTCTGAGTACCACTTAGGAGGGTCATTAGGTGTGGATTAGTTGCTAAAGCTTTCGTGTCTTGACCTCTTGAGCTTGTGAAGAGTTTTTCTGAGAAGATGGCTGTACTGCACTTAGTTGTGCTCTGGCTTGGCTTCGTGTATAGGGGCGAGCTGTGGTTTTGTGCCCTGTGCCAGCCAGATCTGTGTAGGGATTGCAGGGGGGTGCAGCATCCGGAGGTGCCACTATGGTTTGGCTACTGGATGGTGTCTGTACTTTATCTGTGGAGAGGGTCTGGGTTTGGGTCTGGTGTGGTTGATTGGAGATGGCGTTCTGTGTGTCTCTGGTTCTGGTGTCGGTTTTTGTGGGGAGGGCTAATTTCCAGATGTCTGGCAGGCGGGACGTGTCGTCACGCTTGTTCATGTTGTGAGGGTGTTTCTCTATCTCGATGGCTTCCATGATTATTCTCTTGTGGTGATGTTCCATGTTAAAGAGCAATTTGGAATCTGCAAAATTAATTTCGTGTCCTGTTTCTTTCATGTGTTGGTAAAGAGAGGAAGTTTTTTCTTCTTTTTTGACGGCATTCTTGTGTTCTGCGATACGTGCATTTATTCGTCTGTTTGTTTGTCCAATGTACGTGGCTGGGCAGACTTTGCAGGGTATTTCATAGACCCCTTGGTTTTCTAACTGGATTTCTAACTTTGCAGTCGCCCCGAGACGCATCCCCACGGAAAACATCATATGCGGAGTCGAAGCTAGCCTAACCAAAATCAACCCAGATGAAGCCAATAAAATCAGACTTGAAGTCACCAACATCCTCTGCTCCAGCAAACCACCCAGAAGCAATTTACACAAAGAAGAACAGAAAGCACTCACCAACCTGAGGAAAGACAACAACATAATCATTCTCCCAGCAGACAAAGGCAATGCCACTGTTGTGATGAACACATCGGACTACCAAGCAAAACTATCAAATCTACTCCAAGACCCTACCTACCAACCTATAAAAACAGATCCCACCACCTATCTGGAAAAAACCACCAAATCCAAAATAAAAGCCTCTCCTATCAGTGAAGAAATCCAGCTAAGAATCATCCCCAGAGAAAAATCATCCAGATGCCCCAAACTCTACGGTCTCCCCAAGATACACAAAGAAGGAACACCACTCAGACCAATAGTCAGCTCCATAGGCTCACCTCTACAAAATCTCGCTAAATTTCTCGCTAAGCAACTTCAGCCCTATGCAGAATCTATCGCTTCACACGTTACAAACTCCTTCCAGTTCATAGAAACAATAAAGAAGCAAAACCTACATCCCGATGACCTACTTGTGAGCTTCGATGTTGTATCTCTCTTCACACAAGTGCCCATTAATGAAGCCTTGACAGCCATTCAAAACAAATACAATCCCCCCGAATACATCCTGGACCTGACCAACCACTGCCTAACCAACACGTACTTCATCCACAATGGACAAAGATATAAACAGATAGAAGGAGCACCTATGGGATCACCCCTCTCACCGGTCATCGCAAATCTGTACATGGAACACTTTGAAACCAATGCTTTAGACAAGTCAGAACACAAACCCAAACTTTGGCTCAGATATGTTGACGACACCTTTGTAATTTGGCCACACGGGAAGGAAAAACTAGATAGCTTCCTCACACATCTCAACAGCCTACACCCCAAAATACAATTCACTATGGAAATAGAAGCCAACAACCAACTTCCCTTCCTTGACGTCCTAATCTACAAAAAACCTGATGGCTCCCTAGGACACACTATCTACCGGAAAAAAACACACACCAACCGCTACTTACATGCACAATCACACCACCACCCTGCACAAATAAACTCCGTAGCCAAGACTCTCATCTCCAGAACCAAACGCCTGGCTGACAAAGACCACTTGACAACTGAGTTACAGAATCTCTCAAATGTGTTAATCGCCAACGGATACCAACAAAACAGGGTTACGAAGCTAATCCAAAAAGAAACACCCCCCAAAAACCAAGACACAGAAGAAAACAATGGCATGGCCCTCCTTCCTTATATCAAGGGCACTACAGATAAAATTAGCAAAATCCTCCATAAACACAATATCAAAACAGCCTTTTGCACCAACCAAAAAATAGCCAATATCCTCAGAAACCCAAAAGATAAAATCCAGTTAGAAAACCAAGGGGTCTATGAAATACCCTGCAAAGTCTGCCCAGCCACGTACATTGGACAAACAAACAGACGAATAAATGCACGTATCGCAGAACACAAGAATGCCGTCAAAAAAGAAGAAAAAACTTCCTCTCTTTACCAACACATGAAAGAAACAGGACACGAAATTAATTTTGCAGATTCCAAATTGCTCTTTAACATGGAACATCACCACAAGAGAATAATCATGGAAGCCATCGAGATAGAGAAACACCCTCACAACATGAACAAGCGTGACGACACGTCCCGCCTGCCAGACATCTGGAAATTAGCCCTCCCCACAAAAACCGACACCAGAACCAGAGACACACAGAACGCCATCTCCAATCAACCACACCAGACCCAAACCCAGACCCTCTCCACAGATAAAGTACAGACACCATCCAGTAGCCAAACCATAGTGGCACCTCCGGATGCTGCACCCCCCTGCAATCCCTACACAGATCTGGCTGGCACAGGGCACAAAACCACAGCTCGCCCCTATACACGAAGCCAAGCCAGAGCACAACTAAGTGCAGTACAGCCATCTTCTCAGAAAAACTCTTCACAAGCTCAAGAGGTCAAGACACGAAAGCTTTAGCAACTAATCCACACCTAATGACCCTCCTAAGTGGTACTCAGAATATCACTCAAGAAATCACTCAAGATATCCCTCAAGTAATTAATGAACAAAAGAAGAAAAGGCACACTAACCTGGGAACTCCCTCTCTGCCCAGAACGTTGGAGGCTATACACCACACCCCCTCAACAGTATTTATAGGAACTCAAACACTGAGATCCTGCTCTGTTCTAGTAACAAGAAGCCGAAAGCACCAGCCTGAAGATGACGAGTGAGACCTCGTCGAAACGTCGCCTAGACACCCCAACTCTTACACGGGAAGACACCCGAAGACACCAAAACCTGCATTCCTGTACCCGTGAAAATCTACGAAAGCAAATATATATATATATATATATATATATATGGAGGTTTTGGTGTCTTCGGGTGTGACGAGTGAGACCTCGTCGAAACGTCGCCTAGACACCCCAACTCTTACACGGGAAGACACCCGAAGACACCAAAACCTGCATTCCTGTACCCGTGAAAATCTACGAAAGCAAATATATATATATATATATATAATGGAATTCAGGATTCAGGAGCACCAGAAATATGTCCCACAACCTATTTTTCAGTCTGGGGCATGCACACCTAGAGGCAATGAGGAAGTAGGCTGTCAGTTTATAGATACCCAAGCTTAAAGATGAAAAGAAAAGCAAAAAAAAAATTTCCCTTCAGAAGCCAATGACTTCATTGCTGGGAGAGGAGGAGGAACAGGCAGAGAAATTATCTTGCTTCCGTCTTTCCCTCCCAGGGGAAAAAAATTATCTGTGCATCATCTAAACATTTGCTAACGAAGGAAGATTATTTGTCTATGGCATGTAGTGGAATTATTTCCTAAATGTGTCATGACATGCTATTGCCTGTGTTTGTGGCTTCCAGACCTTGGTATGGCTCTTTTCCCCTCTAGGAATTTCCAATGTAAATCACTGTCAAGAATGACAGCATTAGCACAACAGAACACAGGGCATTTGTCTCCTTGCTGGCTTAAAACCCCACGGCCTTCATTTTCACTTTCAGAGAGGCATTTACGCTGTCCCATTATGAAGAGACCTTAAAGAGGGGGCAATTGCCCATTTTTGTTTGAGCAAGCATTAGGTCATCTGTGCTGTTTATTTGAGCAAATTGAAAAGAAAACATCAAGAGGAAGAAAACCACTAAGGTCTGAGATTCCAAATGTTGCAGTGGAAGGATGTGGTATAACTGGTAAAAAAGAAGAAGAAAGTTGCTACTTTGTTCATGTACAGGTTCTGTAAGTCACATATTCTTACCTCATTCCCCACATGTCAACTCAACAGCTTTAAGGCCCTCCCCAGGTGTGTATACTGTAGGAATGGGGACACTGCAGAAAAAAGGGGAGTAGTTGCTAAGTTGCATGGCAGAGCCATCCCTCTCTAATGAGTAGCCAAATCCCTCTTGTAAGTAAGGTGTGGGATTTTCCAAGGCTTCTTTGGCATGAGGGTTTTGTGACTCTTTTCAGATGGCACAAAATCAATCCAAATAATCTACTCATTTATGAGACACGGGCAGCTTTGTAAAGCCTTGAAGCACCTGCTCCTTATTCAACTGGTCCAGGGTAGTCACTCTGGAAAAAAAGATTAGAGAGACTGTTCAAGGGCCAACTATGTAGCTACTTCATCTTTATGGGGGAAACGTGGTTTCAGACATCACAAAGTCTCCCTACAGCAGTTCTAACATCAGCTAACCAGGACTGACTTTGTAACATCTGAAAGAAAATTTCCGAAGAGTCTGAAACCCCTCCATAAATTCAGCTTTTATTTGAAGCCTGCTTTTGAACAAAACAGAAAACATATTTCCAGGGTCTCACATGTACAGAATGTTGAGGGCGCATGTTTTTGTCATAAAGCGAAACGTGCAAAGTGTTGTTTATAGCCCGAAGTCATAAACTCTGTGTTTGAAATCCGCCTTCCTCTTTTGAATGGGACTATCATCTAGCATATGACAGAAAGTGGAAAACACCTGGACAAGTGATTATGCCCCTGGGGTATTCAGAGAAGGAACAATACATGCATACATCCCCTGTCCCTCCTTCCTGTTTGCTGCCATAAAGACAGCCGTCAGTGTCACTATTTATATTCCACACTCCTGGTTCTCTCTATTGCCTGCGCTAACTACAGTCATTTATAGCAAGTGGCTATGCTACCCATTCTTAAAATGTGGTCACAACTGAGATACAACAGACTTGCAAGGTGGTAGCAACACTCCTGAAAATTCACTCCTTATTTTGAAACTTAGCTTAGGAGATAAAAGCTGCCTTGATATGTTCCTATGGAAGTGGGACTCTTGTTTTTAGCCTATGAGAAAATGTAAGAAGTTGCAAACTGAAATGGCCACTTGACAGGAAATAATGGGCACTTTAGATGCACCTGCATTACTGACACAGGAAGCTGTGGTTTCCATCTCGACTCACTAATTTAGAATGATGTGCAGATGGCTGAGCAAGGATGGATGCAGGAAAGGGATAGAAGTACAGATGAACTCGGCTGGGTGGCACCCTACCCACAGCCAACAGAGAAGGGCCACGTCCTGCAGAACTGTGAAAGGTGCTCCTGTGTAGTTTGAGATGGTCAGGTCTACCAGCGGCAGACATTCTGGAGCAGGAAAGGGATTCAGGTGGCCTCCCTAAGTGATGGGTTGAACACACTGAATGACTGCAGCAGGTAATAGCATGTGACTGGCTATCTGAGATCACCTGATTCCCAAGTTCAGGACACTTCCAGGCTGCGCTGCTGGTATCCCAGATCAAACTTATTTCATCGTCTCAGACCACTGACCCTTGCAAGAGTGGCTAAAAAGTACATCAGGATCTACTAGTACACTGTAGGGTGATTTGTAGTAAAATGGCATTTCTAATGCCCCTAATAGGATATCCCCTCAAATATATTGAAATCTCTCTTTTGTAGTACCTTGGATATAGATTTATACTTGCATATGGAGATTATTCAAGTGTATAGTTCTTTGAGAGCAATAGTTAATTGAGGCTACCTCTTAATCACCACTTTGCTTCTGGCTCTGGCCTCTGAGCCACAATTTTGCACCTAGTTCTGGTTGATGGATCATGGGGTTCTAGTTACAACAATCAAAAGTAGATCCTGCAAATCTTAGGTCTACCCATGACTGGTGTAGGAAATCAGTGCCTGGTTTACAGAAACCACTGCTTGAACCTTGGAAATCTGATAGGGCAGAACAAATGGGTTCAGTATAACCTTTGCCAAGAGTTCTTCAGATGGTATTGTGAAATGCCAACAATGGCTTGATAGTGTGTGGCAGATGATTCAATTAGTTCAGAAAAGATGGTGGAATAACGAAGACTGAAGCACAACAGCCCTAGGACTGGACACACTTCCTTACTCAATAAAAATGCTTTTGGTTTATGCAAAAGCATTTTTCTCCCCCTTTGAAACACTGTACAACACAGCTCCCATATGCAATCCCTTGGTCTCGGTATATCATTCAGAGTCCTCAGTCCAACGTGGAGTTAGTAACATTTAAGCCCTGATTTCAAAGGCTTTATGGGTGTCCACCTCTGTGCTGGGCTGTGTCCAGAGCCTTTGGCTACCTCCTCACTGGGGTGAAAGAGCAGATCACATTAAACAAACTGCTTGCCTGCAAAGTATACTTGCCAAAAAAAAAAAAAAGTGAATCCGTTTAGTCTGTCTTTAAATAGGCACCTCCGGCCCAGGCAACGTCAGGCTATCACTTTTCATCTTGACACAGCACCAAAATCAACCTTCAGCTCTAGAGCAGGACATTTACGACTACAGACTGTGGTTGTATATCAAAGTTGGTAAAAATAGATATTCCACCCAACATTTCTTTAAGGATTAAATAAACTTCAAATTCCATTTTTATGGCTTCCATTTTGGACGTGTTTAGATTCCTCATTGAAGTTTGGTTGTTTTCCAGTCGTGTCATTCATCCCCCAACCTTCCCCAAATCCTTATGGAAGGAGATGAGTGCACAAAAGTTTATTTCATAACTTTCCTCTACCAACAGCTGTTGCTGCTGTCACTGCTGGACAAGCTGTGCTTCAGGCAGTTATTGACTTTACTGAAATATTTCCATCCTTTTTGGGGGGGAAGGGGAGGAATTTCCTGCATGAAATCTGAAAACACCTTAATGTGCTTAAAATCCTCTTGAGCTCTTTCAACGCACTGATTTTCACAGATTAACAGTGGGCTTCAGAATTACATGTAACATCTTTTAAGTGCAGAAAGCCCCAGGATCTTTGATATCAATATCAAAGTTGACTTGAAAAGACACAGGGAAGAAAATAGAAATGGCAAAATGCAGAGGCAGGGATGTTATTGGCCAAAGCCTGCTCAAATGCTAGTCAGTTGCTTTTGCAGTACATCATGTGCAAGAGCAGCCTTGAATTAATTTAAATAGGACCTTTTCCATTTGGGCTTCAGCGTTTAATAAGAAGCTAATAAGGATGCCAGGAGATGGGAGATTTGGGTTTGGAACTGTTTTCTGCCAGAATTCTTTTGCAGAATCTTGAACAATTACTTACTTAAAGAGTTGTATTCTATCATAAAGTCTTAAGCCGGGTTATCGCAGCACCAAGCCATAAACATCTGATCTACAAGATATACCATGAAAAAGGAAAGACAAAAGCCTATTCAACACCATTAACTTCTCAGCACCAGCCACTCACTTAGGTATGTTGTGCCAATATGTCCCAACAATAACAATACTTCTCAAAATCATGGGGTGTCTCACAGTCAGCCTCATCCATGAGGAGTCACAGGATGCCCAAGGAAAAAGCCAGATAACCAGTGGAAATTTGTGTCCTTGTGGCAATTACTTCCCTGAAGCTGCATGTACATGCAGCCTGGACCGCATTATGGTTTCTATAAGAATGCATTCCTGGGGATGGTCAAATGTGCAATACATGGAGAACAATTTCAGAGTTTCAAGTGACCCTATATAACAGGTACGTCCAACTTCCAAGAGACTGCGATCTACTCCCACTATTAAAAAAATGAGGATGAGCCGAAGTTGTTGAGCTTTTTTGGGGGGGCATCGGGGTCCCGGAATTGACCAGGGACACATTGCAATCGACCTGTTGGACATCCCTGCTATGTAATGTATCAGTGAAAGAAACTGAAAACAGGGAGATAGAATGCAGTTCTGTCCAGTTTGGATTTATGAAAATCTTTGAAAACAGAATTTGGTGAGACGGGGGGACATTTATCACATATGTTCAAACACACTTGACTTTAACTTACCATAGTTGTCCTGTGACTTTGCAAAGCCATCAGAATAGGAAAGATCAGGAGGGTGGAAAGCATAGCAATAGTCTGGGATTTATTATCCCCCAACAGCATTCCATATAATGCAAACTGCAGTAGGCTTTTGGCAGCCAAAATCCACTCGAATTATCTGGAGTAACAGCACAATTCTAATCATGTCTAGTAACAAGCAAGTCCTACTGAATTCAATTGGGCTTAACCCAGGCAAGCAGGTTTTGGATTGCCACCTCAGGGAAAATCATACCCAAGGTAGATTTTCAGGTGAACATAAACCCTCTCATTAACCACTAACTCCTTTGAACCATTTCATGCTTGCAATCCGATTTTCTGCTGGTGCAGTGGTTAAAGCTGGGACTGATCCTATTCCAACAGCAGCACAGCTAAGTTAATGCTGTTTCTGCCTTCTAGCTCAGAACCCAAGTGAGTCAAATAAGAAATGAGATTCTCTCGGGGATATCAAACAGCCCTAAATCAGAAAGCAGTTTGTTGATACCATAACAGCTATTGGAGGATGCCACATGGTGACACTGGGCCTGACTCTTAACTCCCTCACAGGAAAAGTTAACCCTGTAAAGCTACCCTATACAACTGGGATCATGTAAAGATTCCTCATGGAATCATAGGAGGCAGAACATGGCACTCTCTGAGGGGGAAAAACCAACTGAAGGTATCTCACAAACAGAAGAACATCAGGCTTACCTAACCACTGGTTCAGGGATTGTTTCTGTATTTGCTGGCACCTGAACACCTTTCTCCCACTCTTGCCTCCAGGGATCAGCAAGGATGTAGTACTCATCTGGGCTCAGTTGGTAAGAATCTGGGATTTTCATAGCTGTTATCAGATCGGTACGAAAAACCTGGAGAAGAAGATGAGAGTGGGACAGTGAGAGGCAGGACACATCCTTGGCACTCTACTTGGCCTTTGGGAGTAGAAATTCATGTCTACCACCTGGCTGTACCATGTATATATGGGGGAAACCTCTTCAGGCCTTGGATAATTAAGGGAAGTTATTAGATACACAAAAGCAAATGTGGCTAATAAGTTAGCTCCTATATACATGCTGAGCTCTTACATCAGTACTGAACATTGTGAAAAGGAACCCCTGTCAAGGAAACTTGGAACCAATTATGTGCAAGTTACTCTGAAGGAAGAGTTGGAAGTGCAAAACAAATCATTTTTGAAGGGAATGTCTCTGTATCCCAGGAGGACTTATGGGTACTTGCTTCACTAGGAATTCATTTGTCAGCACAGTCTCACTCATGGAGAGAACTACTGGAATTAGTACTGCAGGGTAGATTCACTGAACCCTATTTTCTGTTTGTTTTCTTGTCTCTGTAGTTTCTTGAAATTTCCCACCAATTCACTCTAACCCACAAAGATTGACTGATTGAAACTGTTTTCTCTGATGAGTCATCTCCTTTAGCATATACATGCTGTGAACTGTTCCAGGGAATTTTTTTTTAAAGTCAAATAATAGCAGAGTTACTCCTCAAAAGATGCATATGCTTAGCTTGGACGCATAAAGGATTTTGACTTCTTGCTAACAGTAGTAGTAGTAATACTGGTGGTGCTACTAGCAGCTGAAATATTGTAAATATTTTGTCACATAATTATTGTTATCACATTATTTTCCAATCTTCAACCCCAGACACCCCAAGTTCATTCATTTTCATTTCCACACAAAAAGTCTAAAAGGGGGTCTCCAGTTGTTATTATCACTAAATGTCAAGAATAGTCTTCCTCCAGCCCAGTATGAAGACTTTATCTCAAAAAACCCCTCCAACATCCATTATGAGAATAATAATCCATAGTTACTTGTTGCAGCTTCATTAACATATACCCAACTCCATGTCTTTCTCAAGTGCCTTCATTTGCCTGCAATATGTCTTGAACTGCAATAATGCCTCTTGCTTGCACAGAACTCTGTGGCCTTTACACAGCTGGAATAGAGTCACTGTACGGAGGTGCGCTGCTTCCTTTGCTCTTCCCAGTTCACCTCTGGCACTACCTACTGCTGCAGTGCAACCCAGAAGGTTGCCTATGAGTGAATGTGCCCCACCCCTGTGCTCTCTAGGGAGTTCAGAGAGATGTTTTAGCCTCATAAGGACCTTATTAAGAAGTCTGCGTTGATAGTGACTTCCTCAGGGCCACCCAGAGGGCTTCTTGGCCAAGTGTGGATTTCCAGTGTCCCAGCCAGACTAATGCACAGCGACACACTTCTACAGTATAACAAAATGCTCTAAAATGGACACACAAGAGCGAAACTGAGCCAACAGTTGGGCCTATCCAATCCGCTCCCAATAACGGAAGAAGCTTGACAAGAAAGAAAGGCAAAGAGGGGAAGATAGGTTCTGATATTACTGAAGAATGAAGAATGTCCTAACTAAGGCTGCCACCACTGCTCATCAAATGGGTCTCCACGGGGGGAGAGGGGAGGAAAAAATATTCAGCTGAATGTCACCCAATCCTTTCCTCCTTGACACAAGGGAACAAAAAGCAGCAGTGAGATGCCAGAGGAAGAAATCTAAAAAGCTAGTGCCCATGTCCTCTATGGTGAGGTAGACAGCATTTCCGATTCAAATGAATGGCACTGAGCCTCTGTCACTTACTGACAACTCACATCCATTATTTTGGACACCTCTCAGGATACAGCATGAACTGGTCCAAACCAGAAGTTGTATCCCTTGATGATGTGCTGCCCCACAGTTTTTACAAGGCTTGGAATTTCGGTTTGTGTCCCGCTAAACTAGCATATCGGGGAATTCTAGTTCCCAGAGATAGTGGCAACGTGGTCAACTGCAAACTTATGCATATAATCAAGGAAATACAGCGTGACTAGGAATGGTGGAAATGTTTACCCCAGAGTCTGTGGGGCAAGGTTCCTGTGATAAAAATGAACATGCCACCCAGACTGATCTCTGTCCTGAGGGGATTATCCATATTGCCTTGGTCCTGGGAAAATCCCCAAAATTCTTGGATGCTCACGCTATGTTCAGTTATCCTGCAGTGCTGTGGGTCCTGACAGAGGAGCAAAGTAATTAGACTTTGCGTGCCCTGTTGCTGGTCCAAAGACTAGTGGAAAGAGCATATATCTCTCCACTCCTACCACACGCACAATCGCTCAGAGGGCTCATCTACTCTGGCACCATATGGGGGAAAAGCTACCTTCAGTAGGTGGCACAAAGAGAATACACACTTGAACATTTGGGAGTTGTACTGGAAACTGTTTGAAGGAAGCACACGCCCATCAGGTTCTGCCAGGACCTATTCTCCTCCCGCTTTTCTTCCTCCCACCACCCATTGCTTCCTTCTTTTAGTTTTGTTCTGGTTGTATTTACTTTAACTGTATAATACTGCACTGCAAATTGCTATGCTCCATTGCTGATCTTTCTCTTTATTGTCATTGCCTTTATTCCTCGACTGTATCAAGGAAAATAAAAATAAACAGAACTCTGAGCATGATTTGAAATTGGCATGTATCAAATGAAAAGTTGCCCCATCTTACTTCTGTGTAAATCAGAGGATGAATGGCACTCCACATTAATATGGAAGCCACCGGTTGCTTGAGCAAAAGTCCAAACGCTGTCCTTTTTCCAGACAATGGGTGAACTTAGTACAGCGGCCTCAGAAACATTTAATTTAAAACTAATTTAGCAACTGAAATGACTCAGGTTTTCCACTGTGCTAGCCTTTCCTAGGGCATGTTGATGTTTTCTTTCTTGTAATTGAATGGCTGGTCCAGATAAATGCAGCAGTGCAACTGCAGTCACCTGATTCTCATTCTCTTTTATATATTATTGCAGGCAGAGCAGGGGAAGAAAAAAAACCCACCACCCTCCCACACCTGGATCTTTAGAAAGCATTCCTTTCAAATCAGAGCCCAATTCAGCAACCATCAAGACTGTTAAACATAAGGATTAAAACACAGCAGCAACCCCACAAAACTAAAGGTTGCATTGCCTTGTTATCAGAAGTAAGCATGACTACAAGCATGCTTCTTGAGTCTCCACTGAGTTCATGCCAAAAGCAAACTGGGAAAGGACCAAGCTAATTGTAGCATTGTTAAGAAAAATGCCATTAATTAGTTTACAGCAGCCAAAGACCCCAACCATATAATCTACTAATGATCAGAAACACAAAAAACTGACCAGTTTAACTCCCATGGCACAACTGTTGTACAGCCTACAAAAGGCTAGCAGAAAGTCATATCAGTTCTTGCTGGATGTCTTTCAGCTGAGATGATTGTGTTTCACCCACATGTTAAGTAGAGTGTGGCGCTTGAATGCTGCCACAGAACCAGGCAAATCTTTCTAGCCTGGGTAACTCAGGCCACCTTTTACTTTTTTAGACTATGCCTTGAGGAAGTTCATGAGGGATCATATACCACTTATAATAATTAGGGTGGTTCTTACAAGCTGGTGAGGACTCAGCTTGTATTTTTATTTATGAATACTACAAATCCATGGCACTCTAGTACATTACTAGTAAATACAGAATAATCCCTCTGAAAGAAAGTGTCCCAGGTTTACATAAATACTCTGAGTAGAATTCAATGCCATGCTGGTGCCTGTACAAGCATATCAGCCTGCCTGGCAAAACATCCCACTCTTCCCCTCCCCTGCTGTTCTGGAGGTTCAGGGGGCACATGGGGGGGGGGGTGAGCAGGGGAATACCACCCTCTGTCTTTAAACTAAGGTGGTGCAGATGGTTGCTAGAAGTGGTGGAAGCTTCTTCGCTTTCTGACTTCTCCCATCTTAACTTTTCTGCATGACCTGATTGAGACAGAAGTGTGTACAAGCGCCAGTGGAAATTTTGAAAGCCCACATTTTAGCGTGGTCCTGAAGGCAATTTTGTTCATATATTTATCAGCCTTGGGAACCCCTTGTAAGTGGTGGGTTACAAGACCCCAACAACATGCATAGGGTTTGAGTCTCCGCTCCTCCACATGCAGCTGCTGGGTGACCTTGGGCCAGTCACACTTCTCTCAGCCCCACTCACCTCACAGAGTGTTTGTTGTGGGGGAGGAAGGGAAAGGAGATTGTTAGCCGCTTTGAGACTCCTTAAAGGGAGTGAAAGGCGGGATATCAAATCCAAACTCCATAGGGCATCCATAACATCTGCACCAGGTGTACTTGCGAACCAATAAAAGGTAAGTATACATACCGCCCAATTTATTCAAACTTTATACTGTACAGTACACTGTTTTCAAGCTAGAAGGCTCACAGGGAACTAGATGTATGTGTGTACTGTGGTGGTAAGCATGTGCATGGAGTCTACCTCCACTATGAGTAGGGGATTTCCTGGCTGGTATTTGTATGAATCAACATTGTATCTGTTGAGCTAATGAAAGGTCTTTGTTTCTTCTCCCAGAAGTGAGGTCTCTCAGCAAGCTGGAAAGAATGCTCCTAGTTCCAAGTAATAATACCTAGGAACATTCTGCAGCTGCTGGACACAAAGGAAGTGCTCTTACCTGTCTACAAGCTTAAACGTTTTTTCTTTTACAGCAGACCTTGTTTTGAAGAAAGACCACTTCACACATTGCCTTTTTGTAGGTGACTCATGCAACAACACTTGTCACAAAGCTGTGATGTTCTGCAGCTCTTTGTTGACTGCAGATTTTATCTTCACTTCTGAAATGGCCCAGACTGAGAGGACTCCTGTTTGCCACAAAATATACCTCCCTGAAATCAGATCACCATCTTGACTTAAGATATAATATTAGTACTTATTAGTCACTTTTCTTTTACAATAACTCAAAAGTAATTCAAAGTGGCTTACAAAATATACATGTATTTTATTGTTTCGTTTTCTCTTAGAAGAATGGGGGGTTATCATCTTGGGGGGGGGGTAGAAAGGGGAAAGGTTATTCAGAAAAATAGTAAACAAAATTGTAGCCATTGTCTTTCTTGACAATGTCTGCAGCCAAACCCAACCAGATTCTCAGTGACACATGAAACTGCAAGACCAAGATCTACGCTGAGTCTTGCTCTCATGAGAATATTTCAACCCCCATCTCCTTCCTATTTTCCTTCTATAGATTCCCCTAATGTACACTGCGAGGGTAAAAGAAATAACATCCTAACAGCAACAAGAACAACAATTCCATCATGGCAAATAATGCTTTTCTGTCAAGAATTAGCCTTTGATTTAACTACAGCCGTCCCGCTTCTCAGGGTCATTTGTAAATGAAAATGGATAATTTTGCCTTCCTTCTGCTATATGTTATTATCTGAAATGATAATCTACAAAACTGGCAATAATACTCAAATACCACCAGCTCTAATCAGTCTCTCTCTAGCGAATTCTCTGATCTTACATGAGGACAGAGATGGATCAGGTGTTTTCTTCAGATGCCTTTTAATTTGTTTTGAGTGCTTATTTTCGACAAGCTAACTACTGCTCAGCGTGAACAGTAATAAATGATTCAAAGGCAGTTTTATACTTTCAACACAGAGCTAAAACGCTCCAGAAGTTACTTTGGAAACCAAATCTTTATAGGAAGGGGGAACATTTAACCCCAACAGAGATCTAATATTTAGGTCAGTTCGTTTAAGCCTTGAAGCTGCAGCTGATAACCCAATTAAAGCTAAAGTACAAAAACATAAGCAACCTTTGCTTCTAAAGTCAGGGCCCCCTCTTTCCACACCAGCAGCTCTTTCTGTCCTCCACATTTGTTTGGAGAACATTTCCAACCCCATCTAAACAGAGCAAAGCTGGACTGCCCAGACGCAGTCGGGATGCATCTTCCAATAAAAACATAATTAACAGCCTACTCTTTTATAAGTCTGGGCTTGAGAAAGGTCAGCTTCCTTGAAGTCTCTATCTGCCAACATAACATAATTGTTAAAAAATGCCGCAGTAGCATTTGATTGCGCTGCTGGGTGTGAAAAAAAAATTAAAATGAGATTAAGATAAATGCTAATTAAACACAAGGCAGGATTTGCAAAAGATGTCAGAATCCTTGCAGTTTTGCATATCTAGTTATCAGGCAATAAGACAGCTAATAAAAAAGGAAAGGAAGCCCAATGGTAATCTAGGACTTTTTTCTAAAACATAATGAACACTGTTGCCCTTTTAGAAATACATTCCATGTGTTTGCTGTTCTCTGTCACTATATCAGGCTAGAGGTGGTTTTAAGTTACTGAGTATTGCCAAGTGACTATCTCCTAAAGGGACAGAGCAAACAAGATAAAGCAAAGCCTCCACCAGATGCCTAGTCTGCTAAGCGCTGCATATCTATTAGGATTGGTGACCATGACAATCTGCCTGCCCATATATTGGATGTGGTTTAATGACAGCATTTTATGCCCATTTTAAACCTTGCTCTTTTTCTCTCCATCTCTGAAAAGCCTCCTTTAAATGCTTCAGGATTTTAAAGACCTAAAACAAAGAAACGAAAAACAGCATCGATATTGAAAGTGAAGGGTCGCGAGAGGACCAGGGCTGCTTGAAGGAGACTACAAAGTATCTCTGACAATAACCAACGCCCCCCCCCCAAAAAAAAAACAGATTTGCTAAAAAGATTGGGAATGTTGTCTTTGTTATGTTGAATTTCAATGGGCAGCATGACATGAAGAAAGGTGGGGGTGGTTGTTATTTATTAAATTTGTATACCATCCTTCATCTGAACATCCCAGGGTGGTTCACAATGGAAGAGTTGACTTCAGGGCAAAAGCACCAGAAATTCCCACTGTCCAAGAAACAAGCTGCTATTCAATGTTAAAAAGTAGCTTGCCTCTTCTGCAGTGGGAACTTGCACATTGAAAACGGGAGGCAAAGAGCTGTCCCTCTCGGTCCATTGTGGACATGTCTGGATTCCAGCCATAGTGACAACGGAGAGAGGCAGGGGTGGAAATGCAGACTGGAGACTCCTCAACATAAAGGGAGAAAAAGAAAACATCTGAAGACAAACATACAGAGTCAGAAGAGGAGGGAAATAAAGGCTAAGTTCTCTAGAGCTCCCATGGGGAATGAAAGAACCAAACAGAATTGACCAAATAAAAGGCAGCTGGAGAGACAGGAAGAGTTTTGGAAGAGGACAGCCTGAAGAAGAGAAGAATCAGAGGGTGACGTGACTGATAGCGTCCGGAAGTAGCAGAGAGACCAAGAAGAAAGAAGACACAGGAGAAGCTCTTAGCTTTGTCCAGAAAATAGGCATTTTGAAACCTTGGCAAGAGCAGCTTCTTCAGTAAGTGACACAGGCAAAAACAACTGTGGAACAGGGCAGGGATTTATCGCAGCAGGTTTAGCCAACAGCGTCAGTTTAAAAAGTTAACATTGGAAGCTCCCCATCAGTGCAAAACTGGTACAGAAAACAAGCAGCAATGCTTGAGCAAAGCAATGTGACGAGGTCTGGTCTACCTTTTTGTCTGCAACAGCAGCCAATCAGATACCCCGAGGGAGACTTGGAAGCAAAGCCCACTCACCGGCCCCCGGATGAAAGTTCCCAGCATCCAATAATCAATAGATGGATGCCTCTGGCCATGGAGGTTCCATTTATAGCTATTATGCCTAAGAGGAACTGACATACTTATCATCGATGAATCTGTTTATTCCCATTTTTAAAGCATGCTAACTGAGAATCACATGCTACAACTTAAACAATAGGAAGGAATGACATTTCAAGTATCCTATGGTTTAAGTTGTAGTGATACTTCAGCTCTGCCTCCCCCTGCATCCAAGCAAGGGATTGCCTGCAGGAATTTGGAATGGCTTTTGCTTTGCTTAAATGTGTTGTTCCCTTGAGCTCTGCATCCTGTGCAAGTACGCTCTTGCTCTCTGCTCTCATGTTACATGCGACACTTTCAAACTTCACACTAAACCACGGGCTTGTGAGCATTTTGCTTTATTAAACAAAGATCTGATTGTGCAAACATGGTCGGTGTTACCTGCCTGTCAGAGAATATTATAGGCACTCTAGCCATGGTCCTGAAACCATCCCAGATAGTCCTGCTGATGCAAAGCTTTTGAGTTCCTAGCTCTGCCAAGCCCTTAACACCAGCATCCCAGATAGCTTCAACTCTTCACTTGCCTAACCAACCCTAACCCATTTCTACCTACCATCGATAAAACAGAGAATTTGCACCCAGTGTATTAAACTCAACATAAAACAGTGTATTCTCATGTGGATAGTTTAGGGCTTCATGTCAGGCTAAGTTATAGGTGTCTATGAACAGAGATATTAGTAAATCTGGGTATGCAACGGCTGGGACCTTTTTATCAATATTTTCTGGTGAAATGGAAGTACTGGAGCACAAGAGAGAAAACAACAAAGAAACCTGTGGTACCTTAAAGACAAAGATTTTTTATGGAATACAGTCCACATTATCAGATGCATGAAGTGTTGTCCTGAGTTACAGGTATCTATCTATCTGTACGCTTGGTTGGAGGCTGCTGGTGGTTAGGAATTGTAAACAGCAAGGTCAGAGGGAAATTGTTTTTTCCCCCCTCATTTCGGTTTTTGCTGCAAGAAACTAACACAGCTAACCCCTCTGGAAATTGTTACAAGAGAGAAACACTGTCTTGTTCTAAGATGTGGTAGAAGGAAATTGGAAATGGAAGTCAGAAATCCATACAACCAGTACTATGTTTTCACTTGCAGGCATGACTGCAGAGGTTTGCACTACAAAAATGAAAATTTCTCAACAGAACTAAATGGCAAGCTGTTGGGCACTATATAATGCATTAGCGCTTGGGGGCTGATACTGTTTGCAGAGTCCATGCAAAAGAAAGAAAGAAAGAAAGAAAGAAAGAAAGAAAGAAAGAAAGAAAGAAAGAAAGAAAGAGAAAGAAAGAAAGAAAGCCACAGATGGGAATCTTCAATGGCGTGAATCACCCAAATAGTTTTAATAGGGGATCAGGAGATAAAAGCTAACTCCATCTAATCTGGCTGTCTATCTGCTTATATTGTCCCATCCAAGCAGCGTCTGAACTCCCACCCAATGAACCCCTACAAAGGGGGAGATCTCATTCACAGACCAATTGTCAGCAG
Source organism: Podarcis bocagei (assembly GCF_964188305.1). Taxonomy (NCBI): domain Eukaryota; kingdom Metazoa; phylum Chordata; class Lepidosauria; order Squamata; family Lacertidae; genus Podarcis; species Podarcis bocagei. The sequence continues at coordinate 74,358,503 of NC_138126.1, forward strand.
AGTTAAGCGTGCCTCCGTAATCTGTTATTGTTGCAGTAAAGTGCTTTTCCTCCTTGCCCTCCCCACCATCTGGAGGCCTTTTCGGCAGAGGGTGGGCTAACGGAAGGTCATGAATGAAGAGCAGTTCGCTTAATTGACAGTCAGCTACCTGACAGTTTGCTGCTTTCATTGCAGTCCCCCCTCCCTCTTCACTCACTCACACTCTCCCTCCCCACCCCCAACTTCCATGCCGCAGGCACACAGGCAGTGAAGATCAAGCATTAAAGATCAAGCATTAAAAATCAATCACTTTGGGGTTCTTTTGCAGCAGCAGGTGGACACACCTTCTCCTTGACATGCGCCTGGATGAGAAAGGAATCTTGTTTTGCAAGCAAGCTCCTTACCATAAAAATGAAATGTGGTGGTGGTTGGTTGGTTTGAATTTTTGTTTGTTTGTTTGTTTGACTGATTTCCAGCAGCTACCTGGCTCCACTTATTTAGTTCATTTTATGTCACCAGGATGGCTTTAATGGGGGTCATGGCTTCTCTGCATCTGAACACATGTTCTCACCTGCTGCAGCCTCCGGCAGCATCATCTTTGCTGAGAAGCTTACATATACTGAGCTGTGTGTGAGGCTTTGGCTACCTGGTGAGCCAGGACTGAATGGAAAACATGCAACAGTCACAGGGTATCAAAGCTCAAGAGAGCTTGTAGAATCTAGAATGGATGTTTGGGGCAAATATCTTACCTGAACATCTACACAGGTTGCAAGCTTCTGCTTTTTCCTTCACTAACTTACCCTTTCCCAGCATCCCCTACTCCCAAGCTGTCTCTTCTGGCTTTTCATATCAGGACCGAGACAGCAGATTAGTTCTAATATTATGCCAAATGACTGCATCTACTTCCTTGAAAATAGAAAGGCATGCACAGCCTTGATTTGTAATATTGCTACCTCACTTGTTTAGTGCCCCTCTGAAGAGATAAGCTTCCCACATTCAAAGACAAGGAAGTGTGCCAGCACTCTAGTGATGATGATACTTCTTCTGATGTGGAGCTGGAAATGCACAAAATTATGAATGTTCAAACTAGGGCCCTTTAGAAGTGATGGAATGCTGCAGAAAAGGCCTAAAAGAAACCACAGAAGTGGCCTGGAAAGCTACCAACAGCTAATATACTCAGACTGTAATCTGAACATTTCCCCCCTTTTGTTTCAAATTATCTAGGATTAGCGTTTGGGAAAAGACTCAATCATTCCACTCAATTCCGAATTATTTATAGAAGCTAAATAAAGAATAAATTGAGCAATGGTGAACTGAAGACCTGGTGGTGGAGGGAAAGTTGCATACTGGAAAATGAGCAATTTTCTCTCAATAGGACTGTTTATTATTTTCTTCCTTCTGCAGAAATTGACAAATTATCTTTAAAGTTCTGCTGCTTAGCAACACCAGTTCAACTGATCTGCTTGGAAGATGTTAATTGCTTCTCCAAACAATGAGAAATGTTTAAAGGGATACACCTCTAATTTAATAGAATGATAAACTGGTCAGGAATATGATAGGTTAATCAGCTTTATGGCTCTAGTTTATTTGGCCTTTCCGTAGCCACTGGGCAAAAGACAATCAGGACACCCCCAAGCAGAAATTAGTTGCTCTCTATGTAACAAATTTCTGGAGAAGAAAGCAGAGTATGGAAGATGGAAGGTAATAGCATTTGAAGCCAGTCCAGTCCAACAATTAAGGCAAAAGTGGACTGTACTCAGCTGAAGAACATTTTTAAAATTGCTACTGTGCCTATTGAGCATTTTCCTGTACTGTGCTATATAGAATCGGGCGATAACCAACTCTGGAAAGCAGCTTGTCAAGATGTTTGTATTATTATTTTTCAGAAATGAGTTCTATTTTGACCTTGAATAAGTGTCAACTAAAGGACTGGCTCTTCTAGATAGAATCCAGAAGGAACCTACAATTAATTAGAAACACCAATTTTCCCCCTTGGTATCCACTCTTGAGAACAGAGCATTTCAGAGCTCATTATCTGACCGAACTCTCACCAGTTTCCTTAAGAAATGCCTTTACTGAGCTGCATTTCCAAGCGACACCCACTGCAGTATTGGATGGCCGCTATAACATACTCAGACAGACTTTGTATTTGTGGTCAACCTCAGGTAAAACACATCACTCATTATCTGTTAGACTGCCCCTCATATAGAGATCCAAGAGATCACTTTCTGAAACCCTTGTTCACACAAGCAAGCAGGCACACCTCAGCAGAAACGATCTGGTTTCTTCTGAAGGAAAATAATAGCTTCGTAACACAGAGAGTGGCCATCTATGCACTGGCTGCAAAAGCATCAGGAAAATCACTATAAATTGTTGTGGTGATTCGGAGGTTTAATCTGAAATCAAGCTGGATTTCAGTTTGCTGGTGTCTCTGGAAACTTCTCTCTTACATCATGGGTGTTGGCAAGCTAGATTTTTAAAAGGCAAAATAACAGAATTTTATCTGTCAGAGATGCACAAAGCCTTAGTTATACTATTGATTTTTATATTATGGATGAATGTTCTGTATTATTTTATTAATACTATTGCCTAATAAAAGTTTGTCATAGCTTTTGGCTAGAAAAATAAACTTATGAACTGGAAACATGTCAACTAAACCATATGGTTCCTTTGCTAATAGAGAATGAGAATGAACAATGGGTACGGATGAGGGATGTAGTTAGAGGACACACAGCACAGCACCCTCCCATTCTGGAAACAAAAATTTGGTTCTTTACAGTTCTTTGAAAATGCTTATACATCGACAACATTTAAAATATGGACCAAATGGGTGAGACACTTGGCATCAGGAATGGCCCCAGTTATCCTACTGCAGTGGCATTTCTTGTTCAAATATAATAGCAGATCATTTAATATATAGCCTCATCAGTTATACAGTCTCATCAGTTATACACTCTATTGGACTTCTATGCAAAACATTATCTACAACCAATATTAAGACACACTTGGCTCTTGGGTTGCCAACTGAGGTCTTTTCTGTTAGGTTCATAGACAAAAAAGGGGAGCGCCACTATGTAATTAATCCAATTTAGCCAAATAAATAAAGATGCAAACGTGCCTGTAAAGGGCTTGGTCTCTTTATCATGTGAAATATTGATTTGATGCCTCTTTTGGTTCCACTCACGAGTCAGAGACTCTGGTGAGAACTTAATTGGACCACCACTAGAGGAGGAACAATGGAATGGGCAGGGGTCTAAACCACCTTTTTGTCAGCACAAATGAGAGCGTTCTAATTAAATAGACCGTCATTCCTCTTTATTTAGCTCTGCTGATTTTTATACACATAGGAGGCGGCAAGACTTAAACAAAGGGATCATTTTGTATTTGTTAGCACTGGCATGGTCATATGTAATAAAATTCTGAAAGACCCTTGATCAGCTTAGAATAGAATAGGCGACTCTCAACTTACATGGGGACAGCGTGTAAAGCCAATACACACTGGGTTCAATGGCAGGTGGGATTGCCAAAGTCTTTTTCCATGGACACCCACCCCCTTTCCTCCCCCCTCCCCCTAATTGTCAAGCACATCAAGCTGAATGCGCACAAGTTATATGTGTGTAAGTTGAGAGTTACCTGTGTGGCAAATTGCTCTCCTGGGAGAAATTTCCTATAAATAAAGTATCCAAGGGGACAAAGAAGTACAAAGGAAAAATTCCTTGCTGAGCAGTATGATTTCATTTCATTTCTAAACTAGGAGACACATGGCCAGAAACTAAGGTCTGGATAGTGTGAACATGTTCTGGTCTGAGGTATTAGTCTTAACAGAAAACAGTTTTGGTTAGAAAAAAACTGAGAAAAGAGAGTATAGGAAGCAATGCTATTATCTTTTTTATTTATCTGACAAGCCTGTGAACGCACATATAAATTTAAGTTTGATAGACTAATTGTCCGCACAACACTGTATTGTATTACCTTTCTTTCCCTGTCTGTGAAGATGCTGTATTTTATTTATGTTTCCCCTGATTTTCTTATTTATGTATATTTTCTCCTGGTGTCAATAATCAGGGAGTTCCAATGTGCAGATTCTGCTAATAGTAAACTCAGTTGGTGACAGCTGCCAAGATAGCAGCTGAAAACTGTTTGATGCAGTGGAAGTTCCCATTAGTGCAATGAGAAGGGAGTGTCTATTTTGCCAATTCACCCTCAATCCCGCAGCTTCCTTGCACTACCACTCCCAAAGGCAGGCGGAGCTGTCAGCGAGAGGAGGAATCAGCTTAAACCACTTCCCTTCTGTGTTTTGCTGCCACTGGATCAATAAGCCTTTTGTCTTTGAGGGGATTCCATTGGATATAACCCTTTGACCTTAAGTTCTACTGAAAGGAACTGGACTTAAGTTAGTCCATGTGTTTTATCCACTGGTTTCAATGGGACTTTGGCACCACCAACTTTAACTGGATTAGGGCCATTGTACTGACTGATGGGTGAATTGCCAACTGGTTGCTCTAATAAAGCCTATGGTGTTCCAGGGGAGCCAACTTGGGCCCCAGGTTATGCGTGCCCAGTGTATGACATCACACCCGCCCGCCCCCCAGCCTTCGAACCTGACTTCCAGTACCCCTGGAAGTCAGGTTCTGAAACCTCAGAAGGCCTTAGAAAGCATCTCTTGAGGCCTCAGAGATGTTGTCCTAGGCCTTGCACAATCTCAGAAGTTGTGGGGGGGCCCTGGGTGTGGGTGCAGAGCACCCACAACAAAATTTTGGTGGGTGCTCAGGCACCCAGAGCACCCCATACTTGGCGCCCCTGTGGTGCCATTCATCAGCTCTGTGTCATCCATTCGGAACTCTTCTTGCCTCACACAGTTTGTGAATGGAGAATTCATTCACCCAGAGAAAAGTTCCCGCTCCCAAAGAACCTACAGCAAACATCTATAACTTCCAAAGCCGGTAAGAAACCCTGCATTAGGAAGTGCTGCAGGTGCTGGACTGGCAATCTGTCCTTCTGAGTTATTGGTTCTGCATCGGCTACTGCTTTAACATGATAAATACTGTCATTAAAAATCAGCTCAATGGAAATATATGTCATTTCCACTCCTCTGAGCTCCCGAGACTGGCAGAGGCTGAATCAAATCACCACAAGTGTGTTTCAACATGCTATTTGCAAAGGTTCTTATTTATTGCCTACTTAGGAAAGTGGGTTGGTATTCTTTTTAAACACTTCTGAAGAATTAAAAGCCTTGAATCAATAAGAAGCAATAGCCCCATATATTAGCCACAGCCATAACAAAAGATAACCCAACCAGCATGACTCTTTACTTCTCAGAGCTCAAGCAACCAATCACAGGTTTCGGTTCAAGGCCAAGGAAATACTTTGATTGTGTGAACCTGAGATCACAAGAATAATCATAAACAAATATCATAAAGGCTGCCGTCTAGCTTTTCATAAGCAACTTATAGAGTCATAGAGTTGGAAGCCGTCCTATGGCTATACCTGCCCAAATATGAAGTGCTCTTTAAAAAAAAAAGTTCAACTAGATGTTATATTATTTTTAAGAGACATAGAAAATGCAATCTAGAATATTAAAATCCAATGAGGTTAGCCCCTAATGGACTGTGCTCTGGAATTACCAAGCAAGAGTAAGTCAACTGGGCACTAACTTCATGAATGGTTTGAAGGCTGGCAGAATCTAAAAGAAACTGTATAATCAATCAATGCAGAACCAATCAGCCACTTCTCAAAGTATCATTATTTCTAGCCAATCCATGGCACTGCCATATTCTGAAATGAGACTCTAAGCCCTGATCCAAAACACACTTACTTGAAAGTTCTACTGAAACAGTGAGATTTACTTTCCAAGCAACTATGTTTAGGAGAAGTGATCATTTTCATTTTAGACATCTTAAGTAAACTGAAGGAAGTCTTGCTTAGAACCGCTTTTAATTAGCAGATCAGTTTTGCATAAATTTGCTTAATTTGAATACTTTATCAGCTGTAGACTTTGCCCATAAAGGAACAATCTGACACTGATGCAGGCTGTGTAGTTCTCACACTGAGAAGGCTCATTAATGTGTTGGAACAATTGTTTATGCTCCGTTCATGCTATTGCATGAGTATTAAAATGAGCCTAAGGCTATGATTTGCAGAATCTTTAGCATAGAGTACGTATACTGAAGCCACTGAGATTACTCCAAAGTAACTGACCAAAGCATAACACTCCAATCTGAAACATCTGTTCTGATTAATCTGCCCTGAAGGCCAGTATAACACTCCTTCAGTATAAACATAATGTTATGGGTGGAATTCAATGTCAAGCTGAGGCGATCATTCTGTCTGCACAAAATTTTCAGCTGGCCAGACAGAACAATTGCTCCTCCCCCTGCATGCTGTTCTGGGGGTTCTCCCAGTGTTCCCCAGAGCCAAATTCAGAAGGGGACTGTGGGTGGGGGGGACTCCATGGCACAAGTGGAATCCCTTATGCAGGATCTTTAAGTGAATCACACTCTATGAGTTTTTTTGTTCCATGGCTGTTGTGGTCAGTATATTCCATACTAAATCAAACAGTTTACAGGCAAGGACCAATTCACACACATTTAGAATGTGCACAACTGTGCACGCACGCATCACGGCAACCCAGAGGTAACCAGGAAAGGGAGTGGAATGGGGCTTAATGGGGCAGAGCGGGCTTATGCACGCTCCACTGTCATGCACAATAACCCAGAACACGACCACGCACAAATCGGGCATAGCCTGTACTTAGTAGTGAGCACATCTCAGGATCAAGCTGCAACCAAGTGTGTTCACTGGCCCTAAAAAGGTAAAGGTAAAGGACCCCTGACAGTTAAGTCCAGTCACGGATGACTCTGGGGTTGTGGTGCTCATCTCGCTTTACTGGCCGAGGGAGCCGACGTTTGTCCGCAGACAGTTTTTCTGGGTCATGTGGCCAGCATGACTAAGCCGCTTCTGGTGAAACCAGAGCATTGCACAGAAACGCCGTTTACCTTCTCGCCAAAGCGGTACCTATTTATCTACTTGCACTTTGACGTGCTTTCAAACTGCTAGGTTGGCAGGAGCTGGGACCGCGCAACGGGAGCTCACCCCATTGTGGGGATTCGAACCACTGACCTTCTGATCAGCAAGCCCTAGGCTCAGTGGTTTAGACCACAGTGCCACCCGTGTCCCTGAAAATGATCAGCCTCTACTCACTGGCCCTACAGGACTACAATTTACAGTCCTCAAACTTTGAGTAGAGGCAGATCATTTTCAGGTCTACTTGCATTTATACTTTGGGAGAAACTACCATTCTGCAAGGCATTCCCTTATGGATGCATGTGGTGGAAAGGAAGATGGGTGCAAATGGAATCCATGAATTGATGTTACACATGAAGCACTGTAGCTCAGTAGCAGAGCATCTGCTCTGTAGGAAGAAGTTTCCTGATTCAATCCCCAGCATCTTCCAATAGGGCTCTGAAGATTCCCCCACCACCACCACCGCTGTCTGGTTTCCAACTGACAGTCAGCTGACCAACAGGACTAAACAAGTAGGAACTCTACAAGCAATAAAATTGCTTTAAATACAGGGAAGTCAAATCAATTAAGCAGTTTAAGCATATTTGTGGCTAGCAGTCCACAGTAAGTACATGCCTACCACGAGAAGTACCTATATGCTCTGCAAAGTGCTGAAACAAGCGGGATTTCACCACCATAAACAAACTTCTAGAGGAAGATAATTTTAGAAGCCATTTTCTTGCTGCATTGAAGACTCAACTTTATTACCCCAGTGACGCGTACAAACAAGAGAAACCTGAAGATGATAATGGTCAGCAGTTTTGTCAGACCCCTTTGCAACTGTTGAAATTCTCCATCTCCCATAATGTGCTGCTTTGCACTGGCTTGGCACAAAACCACTTCTGCTTCACATCTAACCACTTCAGTTTTCTCTCTTCCCATCAGCCTCTTCACTTGCTTTCCTATTAATTTTTCTATATCCGTTTCAAGGCTGTTTTATTCACTTTCAAAAGCTCTAGCCAATCTCACTAGAATTCAACTGGCACTCTAAACCCTCCACCAACAGCCAATGCTTTTAAAAGCAGCTGCAGATTGGCAAATCTGGGGCTGCTAGAGACCTAGCTTGCTTTAAGTGTCCCTGGAAAACACCAGAGTTCCTTCCTCTTTGGTTAACTTTTCTGTGTTTGTGTGAAATCTGCTTCTGGCTGAGATCGAAAGCTTTTGATTCTGTTTTGGACTTCAAAACTAAAACAAAGAATAAAACTGCTTTTAACTAGAAGATAAGGCCATTTTTCATAAACATGCTTAATTTGAATTGCAATGCTTTGTTTTGCTCAAAGTTCAGGACCTTTTTGGCAAGAAATGGGAATGTGAGTTCCAAGACCAGCATGGGCAGCTAGATAGGGACTTGGAGCCATGGGAATGAATTGGCTTTTATCTTAATGCTTTCACTTAAGCTTGGATGTTGGACTGGAACCTAGATTAGGCACTGAGGTTTACAATCCTACACGTCTTTATGTGGGATCAGGTCCCATAGAGCTCAACAGGACATACTTCTGAGTAGACTTTTATAGGATTGTGTTGTTCTCATTAGTGTGTGTTTGAGAACTGGCCCCATGGTGAATAATTGTTCTGAATCCTATGTATTAGAAAGTGATTGATGTTTTCAACCCTTTTCTGAAAGCAGCAAGTATTGGCAATTTCAGAAGAGGTATACAAAAGGCTTATGCAGAATTTAATCCACATTCCATCTTGGTCAAAACCACTGATGCACTTCTTTGAAAATATAAAAACCTTTTTTGGTTGCAAGTTAGCCTTCACTTCTTCCCGATATAACTAGTTCTTTGGGTTAATAGTGAGTTGTGTAAAAGTATCTCCTTCCATCTGTTTTAAAACCTGTGTGTTTAAGTCAGCATCTCCTCGTTCACTTTTGCTATAGAGCAGTACTATGCGGATATAGTACTACCATCCATCCATCTCTCCCTTTTGCTATCTAAGGCCCCTGGTCCATGTTCCTGGTCAATTTATTCTGCTTTATTTTCCAAAGTCTACTAAATCCTTTCCATACGACAGCAACCAAAAATGGTGCTCAATATTCAAAAGGCAGGCAGAATATAATTGTAAATGAGGCATTATATATTCTTTACTATGGGTTCTTAGTATGCCATTTGCCCTTTGAATGGCTACATTAAGTTGATAGTTTCAGTGGACAATTTCTGGCAGCTCCCAGCTAATATGGATCCCAAACACAGCAAGGTCAGATCTACATGCTGTTCAGAGGCCAGGAACCAGAAACTCAGGGAACAATGGGAAGGTGATGACAGAGGTTGTCACACTTAAGATCACTTAACCGCATACCGTACAGTCTTTTGTTTTTAGTACTCGGGTTAAGAACTTAATTCGTTCTGGAGGTCCGTTCTTAACCTGAAACTGTTCTTAACCTGAGGTGCCACTTTAGCTAATGGGGCCTCCCGCCGCCGCGCAATTTCTGTTCTCATCCTGAAGCAAAGTTCTTAACCCAAGGTACTATTTCTGGGTTGGTGGAGTCTGTAACCTGAAGCGTCTGTAACGCGAGGTACCACTGTATCTGGCTAACCTGTGCTGCGGCAGCCAAAAGAAGGGTATTCCCCAATTCCTTTGGTTGTACTTCTTTACATACATATTCCCTTGGTATATGTCACTAGCCAGCCCCTGAATAAGAGGAACAGACACAGGTGAACAGTGAAAAGCCTTGCAATTCCATCCATACTATGATTTCACTATGCTTTATCACCACTCAAATACATCTTCAGGCTGTCAAAAGGAATATATATATATATATATATATATATAGTCTTGCCAAAGGAGAGCCATTATGGCACACGTTTGTAAACCACATTGCTAACGCATATGTAAGCAGAAGCCTATATTATGTTAGGACTCTATAGTCTCACCATCTCCACAGATACATGGCAGCTACCTTGACTGTTTGGAACGGGCCTCAGGCTTGTTGCTGGGTGTCCTGATAATGCTGCATAATGACCTCAGTGTTGGCAAAAGGCTTGGTGTGTTTTTTTCCTCTGCAAAGAAGCTCGTTTTTCCAGTTGAACTGCAAATGCATATAGCTAATCCCTTGTCACACAGCCTTTCATAATAAGCACCACTCTTGATTTAGCTAATGACTATGTTGCACTAATGCCTTTGATTCCTTATCTTTCCTGCCTATGCTTCTATCTAGAGGAAACAAGAAGGGCATCTCAGCTCAAAGATGGAACTAGAACACGGCCTCAAGAGGGACAGTCCTAGGGTCGTTCATCTTGGATCTCACGCCTTCCAGAATCCAGGGCTGCTTTTTAGTGTGCCAGAGACAGCATCTTAACTCATTTGGACAGTCAATGTGGCTAAAAGACTGAGTTATGAATCAGCAGGTCCCAGAGTATTACATCTGCTGTTAATGTCTAGCTTTAGGCAAGTCATTGGTTGCTTCACAGCCTCAATACTCACATCTACAACACGGGGCTGATAACGCACACCCACCTTGCAGGGTTGTTGTAAGAGTTTCATTGTAATGGCTTGGATCACAACAGAGTTCACGATCATGGGGCTTTCATGTCTCAGCTTTCCTCTGATGTCCCCTGAAAATATGCTCCTGGGGACTGTGAAACCTTTGGGGGTGATTTGGGATGGGGGGGTGCAGTCAAAAACTGCCATCTCTCTGGTGTGAATGGAGGAGCAACTTGGGATCCAAGTCACTGTATGTGGAGTGCTTGAAAGTGCTGTCTAATTCTAAGTACTTTTTTTAAAAAAATCTAAAATTTAGAAATAAATATTTAATAATGCTTACACTACAGTGAAGATTCACCAGCGCTATGACAGGGAATGTTTTTTAGATCCCACAAGGCCATTTTATTCAAGCCTGTCTATATGCTTTTGATTCCTTTCTATCTCAGTAACCACACATACAGGTGTAGCCACAATAAATAAATGTGTTAAAAGCACCCGTTATATCTTCTTTCCTGTTCACCATGAACAACCAGTTCTTTCCACATGGCAACAAAATTTATGTTTGCAGTCTACAGTAATGTGTATTCTCAGTCTGTGCAAAGGCATAATTCCTGAAACGTGGTATCTTGAAAAGGAATGGTATTTGCTAGAGCAATGGAGAATGACACCTCAGGCAACCAAAGAGAACAGTTTTCCAACCCTGAGTTGTCATTTGAAAGGGCCAGGCTGTTTCTCCTTCAGCTTGTGATGAGTGATTCACCTCATCTCCGAGGAATCTGATTCTTCTGTTGGGTACTGTGTGTCACACACTTCCTGGGGCCCTAGAGAAATATGTATAACTAACCTTTCTTGTCAAATGAGCTGTTCTTCACCACAAGTACCAGGCAGTGAAACTAAAAAATGTAACTGAAGTATAGAATTTGATCTTCGTTCTCTACTGAGTTGTAGTTTGCTGTTTTGCTTCTTTTATTCTGCGCATTTAATTTTATTGTGCATTGCCTTAAGCAAAGTTTTCAGTGGAAACACAGCCAATGAACATTAGAATAAACAAATAAAATACATTCGTTCCTGCACTATGTGGAGTCTTCATCCCAAACGCCACTAGTGCAGCACTGCATCTTTAGCTGTAGTTAAAACTGGCACCACCCAAATGCACACACAAACTGCTTTTTGTTGGGAGATGTAGGATAACTCTAAACTGTGGTCTACTGAGAATACTCGTCATCCAGTCAAATTTAGCTATTGTCTTAAAATAGCTAAAGAAACTGGAAGCCATATGGAAGTCTGTTGGAGCATTTCCCACTGTGTCAGGCTCATTCACACATTAGACTGATCCATGAGTGCTGCATGGATGGTAACATTCCATCATCTACAAACGATATGCTCAAGGCTAGCCCTAGGTTTTAGTGAGCTCTATGGAAAGCCATTTACTGGACCGTCCCCAAGTCTTTCTGTGGATGGTCATATACCACAACTCTGGATGCCTTCTGCTTGGTCACAGCTTACCCAACAGCTCCACACCAGTGTGCAAAATTAAAATATATACATATGTAAGCATATCAAGGAGTAAACATGTAATTAAGGTTTTACCACATCAAGACAAAAAGTGGAACCAGAATACAAATGACAGTGAATGAATGTCTGCAGAGGCTTTCATTTGTCTTGGAATCAAGTTTGGGATGAACTAGGGGTTTACCTGGATCAAAAGTGCAATGAAAGCCAACAGATAGTAGGTACTGCAGGACCAAGGACAGCAACTAGACAGACAGCTCTAGCAAAGCTCAACTGGGAACTATCATATAGCTGTAATTCATCGGACCAGATCTAGCCCCAGCTACAGCTGTTAGCTGGAGAGGTGTTATGAGAAGCATGAGTTCTGGACCTGCACTAAAATGGTGCTGGACAGTCACCTAATGTGCTTTCTGCATCTTCAGATGGGAGTTCACTAGAATTGTTTATGTATTTCGAAGGAGAGAGATATGGGCTTCCTTCTAGTGTCTCTGATCCCTGCTGGTGTGTCAAGAGCTGCCCTTAACTTCAGGTTTGAGAACATTACTTTTTGTATTTAAACCTACACACACACACACACACACACACACACACACACCAAATGCCAAACACAGAGGCTGAATAGAAAGATGAAATGCAACCTACCTCTGAGGGTTTCTTCTCCTTCTGTCTTGACCAACCGGATTTTGTATTTGGAATTTTGGAGCACCTTGAAGCTGACGTTGTCTGACCTTCAAATGAAAACAAAATTCATTAAGATAACAACAGCAAGAGTTCCATGAAGAAAAGTCTAATCACCATCTAACTGGTGTCTAACAAGAAATTTACAGTTCACTTGTTGATGATTCTTCAGGACCTATGGACTGCAATCTGAACACCAACTGTGTTGCTGAGGAGAATAATTCAATGCACCAGAACTTCTGAGAAAGCGACTGGGTGAAACTTAGCAGAGGTATATAAACTGGTTCTACGTGAGGCCAGCAGCTTTGTTTTGCTCCTGTTGCCTCTTGTTTGAATTATCTCTTTACTAGATGCATTACTTGATTGGAAATATAGGTTTCTCCTAAATCAGCCTTTCTCAACCTGTGTGTCCCCAGATGTTGGTGAACTACAACTCCCATCACCCCTAGCTAGCAAGGTCAGAGCTCAAGGATGATGGGAGTTGTAGTAAAACATCTGGGGACCCACAGGTTGAGAACCACTGTCCTAAATGATGCTCTTGAATATCCTGTATAGCTATTGTACTTCAAATGCTTCTAATTTGGACAAGCATCTGGGTCTTAAGAAAATACAAATCCAGGGGAAGCATCAAGTGTTGCTTCAGTTATGGGCTAGTAGCTTTAAGCATAATAAGAGTGGACAAACCTTAGTGGAAATCTCATAACAAAGCTGAGGTTTTTAATTAGCTCTAACTCTTTGTTGGGTGATTCCTTCCTGCTTTCCCCCCTGTGCTAATCATATATCTCAGTCACTGTGAGCCAACCTATGCAGACCCAAAGTGAAGGATTCAACACAGCTAAGCAGATTGCTCCATCATTGCAAGCATTTCCCAGGTTCAAGCCCCACAGGCGTCTCCAGGTAGGGCTGGGAGACAGCCCTGCATGAAATCCTGGAGAGCCACTGCCAGTCAATGTAGACAATACTGAGTTAGATGGATCAATATAGATAAACTCAGTTTAAGGCAGCTTCCTATGGCCCTGGGAGGAGTCTCTTGCTAGAGCAACTCCACTCAGGTGCTTTACCAAGTGACAAGAATGGCAGCTTTTAGACATGGTAAGGTCTACAATGAAGCAGCCCGGCAAGAGCCCTTGTAGCAACTCAAGTGTCATCAACAAGCCTTAATTTTATTGGTCATTGAAGTGTACTTCACATGAGGTGCCGAGTACTCACACAAGCAGTCATGGAATGAGTGGATTTTACAGGTTGCAGACATTCAAGGATTACAAACTGTTGTTAATTGTGTTAAGTCTCTTCTAATCCAATTTAAGATGCCAGCCAGGGTATTTGATAAAACCATCCATTGTTATGTGGTTCTGCTATTTAGAGGAAGGCCACAGAAACTTGCTCTTTTAGCTGTTGCTTTAAATAGTTTATGCAGGAGCTCTGTTCTGATCCTCTCTCAAGTGCTAGAGATCACACCTTTACAATTTTTTTAAAGGCTCTCCATGCAGAGAGTCTGCAAAAAAAAAAGAAAAAAGAAAAAGAAAAGAGGGGGGAAAGCTGCTGTTGCCATTGCAGTAAAAGTCCCCGCAGGCTAAAAAGGTCCTTGTTGCTTGACTTGTTCCAATTAAATCATAACATAGAACCTTATGCTGCCATTTATCTCTTTTGGCTTTCTCGGTTCAGAATAAACTTGCTTTATTCTGTGGGTCAGGAGGGCAAACTTTCCCTCCCACATGTCAACTCCTCCTTGAGTCTGACACTTATAAATCTGAATGGGTAAATGAACTCTGTGCCAGCATGCCAGCATGCACATACACTGTCCTCAAGGGGTAAAAGGCTATGGAAGTAGTTCTATATAGGCCATGCTGAGGCCTACCCATGCATACTATTCTGAAAACATCTGTGTGGGGGAACCTACCCCAAAACCTAACGCAAGTCAATTTTTGTACTGTGTTGTTACTCTTACATGAGTTAAAGAACACTGCAGATCATAGTCCTGTACTTGCATACAGCTTTTGGACTCTCTCTCTATTCCAAGAGGTGGTTGGTTATTCTTTTAAGAAAGACACTTGCATATAAAGATGTGTAATAATATGCTGTGCTCATTTTGCATTTGAATGTATCAAGTCCTGGATGTGTACCTGTATTAAAAAGTTAAACGTGGAAGAAATGTTAAACTCCACCTAGAAGTTTGGGTCAGCAAGGTGAAAATCCCCAGGAAGTGTCTGATCCCAAGAGTGGCATCATCCAGCCTCACATGGCTAACTCAAGAGGCAAAACACAACACATGAAGCTGATTCTTACTGAGTTAGGACATCTAGACCAGTATTGTCCGCTCAGTTAGCAGTGTCTTGTTTAAATCAGCCTTTACCAACCTGGTGGCCTCCAGAGGCTCTGGACTACACCTCCCATCGTCCCTGACCATTTGCAATACTGACTGAGTGGGAGTTGGGAGTCTAACAACAGCTGCAAAGCACCAGTGGGGAAGGCTGCACTCAATTCCCAGGTAGTGCTGCTACTGGACATCCTTTAACAAGAGATGCCAGCCATTTAACCTTCTGCCTGCCTGGCACATGCTCTGTCCCTGAACTATCACCCCTTCCTCTCAGCACCAGGCTTTTAATAACCCTAAAAAATAAACCTCTAAAAAACTTTTCAGGAGAGCTTTAGGGCTCTTGAGGGGTTAAAACATTGTTAATCACAGTATTAAACTGCACCACCTTATCTCAGTTGGACTTTGGTATTTATGCAGTAGGTGATGTTTTAACTGTTGACAAATGCTCTCCTGCAGAGTAACTGTAAACAGAGCCATGACCTTCCTTTTCCAGGAAGTGACAGTAGCTGCACATTGTCACACGGTTTTAAATGCCACATCTTGTAGCTTGTTTAAAGGTAACATAGCATGGGAAGTTACGGAGAAGAGTCCATAATATTTGCACACTAAAGTAAATTGTGTTCATGTTGCACATCCCAAACTAATTCCTACAATATGCCCAGTTTAACCACCTACAGTTTGTTTTTATGCCAACAAACATTCTGCCCTTGAAGTGCTAAGAGCCTAAACTACACAATTTACTGATGGAAAACTGAGCCAGAACAGTTCCCATACAGTACTCAAAATGATGCTTGGAAACAGAACACTTTATTGAACATGGAAGAAGTCGTATGTCAAAATGTGTTGACCATGTTGCATCTTTCAATTAAAATGCTGTACTTCTAAGCACCACTTGGAGGCTTCGCCTCTTTTTGGCTTCCTTGTGTTTAGTGTCTTCCTCAGTTTTTGTTCCTGTAACGTAGCCATCAGATAGCTTTCCAGCCTTGCCAAAGACTACTTTGGTTTTAAAGTTAAGTTTATTTCAAACACTTGCTCCTTCCTGAAGCCCAGTGTCCTTTGACTAAGCTGTTATGAGAGAAGATAGGTTGCAGTGTGCCGTCTATCAAGGGTTTTGTCTGAGTCAAAGTTTTATAATCAGTTTTATTTTATGGCTTCCTCTTGCGCACCGTTCACAGGAGGAGAAGGACACTTAGATCAGACAAAAGGCACCCCACTGCCAGATATGCAAGTGGATATTAACGTCTTGTAGCATGTTTTGAAAAGCAATCCCCAAGTACAATTTATTGTTCAGGGACTACCCAGTAAAATGTAGCTTTCCCCAGCTGTCTGCAAAGTAATTATTCAAATGCTTTCCCTGCTGGAGGTGAATCGTTTAGTTATCTTGTTCAAAGCCTTGAATTAAAGGTCTTACTGTCAGTGGTGTCTGAGTTATCACTGCTGATCGAGTACTTTCGCCGTTTCTCTTCCATCTGTAACAAAAGAAAGTGAATATTACACTTACTGTTCAGGAAACTCATTATGGCACCAAATCACTGTTATCTCAGGATATCCACACATCGCATTAACCCAACCATACCAGTGAATACTTAGCCTAATGACAAGAGAATTACCAGGGGCTTAAAGAGTGAAAAAGAACATCACTGAACCACTGCAGTTTAAGGTGCAGTAACATTTTTCTTCTAAATCCCTCTGCCACTTGGGTGTATTTTATTTTTAATCATGCAGAATTTGTGGAAACCAAAACTTTCAAACCAATTCTACAATAAATACAAATTTAAGGAATGTCCATCACTGTGGCGTGGAGAACTCAAGGATACCATGCATCTCTAAATCTGGATCAAGGTCAGCACTTACTTATAGCCAATTGCCCAATGGAGCAAATAAGTTGATGAAAAGTTTGGGAGAACCCCTTTAGAAATCATCCATGGCCCATAGCAGCAACAGCATCGATCTTTGACTTGATGTCAAATAAAAGGTGGAAATTATTTTGCTAAGGGGAGATGTAGTCTTGGACAAGCAATAGCCCCACGGTAATGGTTTGAAAATTGAACCACATGGTGGCTGGCTCCATTCAACAAGCCACTGAAATGTAAAATGCTTATCATGCGGATTTCACCAAGTCAATAACATTCACAAGGGTTTTCACCAAGATTTTAGGACTGGCATTCAGAAGGGTTTGAGGGCGAAGTTTCTGTTCCCATAAATTTATGCTCCTGATTAAGTTTCCTGTATGAAATGGGTTAAAAGACTAGCCTCCTACTGAGCTTCTGCAACTAGGTTAAAAAAAAGGTAAAGGAGCCCTGGATGGTTAAGTCCAGTCAAAGGCAACTATGGGAAGCGGCGGTCATCTTACTTCAGGCCAAAGGAGCCGGCATTTGTCCACAGACAGCTTTCCAGATCATGTGGCCGGCATGATTAAACAGCTTCTGGCGCAACAGAACACCGTGACAGAAGCCAGAGCACATGGAAACGCCATTTACCTTGAGGGGAGGGTGGCACTATTGATTAAAGATGGCACCTTGGCACAATTCTCCTCAACCCATGACCTTTTATTACAGTGCCCAAACCAATGAACCACTGCCTGTTTAAACTAGAGGGTCCACATCAGGATATGCCCCAGCACATGCCAGAAGCACAAGAAGCCACTCTGGAGGTTTATTTTTTGGCACAAACCCAATTTCATATTCAAACAGGAGAGAGAGAGGTGCACACCACAAGATCACAACCAAATCTCTAAGATGGAAGAAGCTAATCTTTACTTCAGTTCATTTATGTCCATACCGCAAGCCAACTGTCTTCCAATTATTCAAAGCCTCACTTGTGCTGCACATTATCACTACCACTCTTTCCGCTGGTACATACGAAGTGGGTGGGTGTGCAAGTATCTCAATGGTCAGAGCTCACGGTAAGTGGCATTGTTTCTACATAACACGAAAAAAAGCCTATGCTTCCCTCTCACAGTATTTGCATGCAGGTGTGGAAGTTGTTTGCAAAACAAATGATTCCCGAGAGGAAGAAGTATGCCAGATGCCATGTTACATACCAACCCATTGCATCTACATCAATTAACTCTCTGCTATGGTGCATAAGGGTGAATGCACATCTGTGCACAGGTCAGATGTGCATGGAAATCAGATTGTACTCCATATAAACTTTAAGGCAGACATGGCCCAAGTTATTTCTAAGAACACTTATTCCTAGAACTCTTGTGCTTTCCTTTTTTTTTAAGAACAGTATCCTTGGTTAATTCAAAGCATTTTTCTTACTGTCCACTGAACCAAGTATATTGAGAGAAAAAGAATATTAAGGGCAGCAGAGATTCACACACCAATTGTACAGAAACCCTGCTGTGAACACACCATCACAGCTAACCGTGCTGGATGTAACTACAGTGATACGCTATGCAACACAAATGGAGCAGTTCATCCTTACTACACCTACTCTCAATTCCTCCCTTATATATTGCTATCTAGAAACAGATGGCATTACATCTAGTCTGAATTGCACAAGTCATATATCACAAACTTTTCTAGGCCCATGGGGACATTAGGACTTTTGAGAAAGGGTCATGGGTACCATCCTCCGATCCCTTCACTCCCACCTTCCTGGATGGGGTCCCCTCCCACAGAGACATAGAAAGAGAAAGCGTGCACATGCACACACATGCCTTACATTTCCAAGCAATGCCGGTAAACGTTGGATCCAGTAAAATTAATCTGAGCTCTTCCAATAACTCTTCCAACTTCCTGCATTAGCTCTATGTACTTCTCCAGAGAGGAAAAAGGTAAGCACCCTCAGCCTTTGCAGACGTGGGATGGACACCACAGAAAGGAGATGGCTTGTCCATGCCCAAACAAACATGCATACATTCTTTATACACAAAGCAGCAAACGTCACTTTGTCTAGGCCTTCCCGTTGCTGCAGCTGCCCAGATGAGGGCATGGGTGGCAAATACCCAAGTCTGACAGATAGTTCCCCTTTTCTGGCTCAGAGCCCAGCACCCCAAGCCCACAGATAAGGATTACATCAAAGCAAGCCCATTAACTTGTATCAATGCAAGTGAGTATAAACATATATGAGCTCATTGCTGTAACAACTACCAATTAATTGTGGGGTTATCTTGACTACTATCTTCCAGGACAGTTCACCTTTGGTTGAACACAAACAGGCAGAAGCAGCTCTGGCTACCTCTTTTCTCATGGCAAAGGGGGATTTAAAACCACCCACATAACCTCTGGGTCCTGATTTGGCAAACCCTAAGAACAAAGGCCTGCTTTTTTCTGCTGCTTCTGTGCATTTTCAGATTTTCCAAAATACGCCTGGTTTCATCATAACGAAAGGAGTATAAGCATATTTTAATCCCCAAGTACAACATTATCTCACAAGCCACCACCATAAGAAATCATAACATACAGGGCAGGGGTTCTCTAAGGTACCAATGACTAGATACCATTCACCACCACCACCCTGTTTTTCTTCTTCTAGGAATGAGGAAGGAAAGAACAAAACTGTGGAAAATAGTTTTGTTTGTGGTTTAATCACAAGAGCTATTAGGAGAAAATTGCACTTGATGACAAGACCACAGGATGCTATTATCCTTTGGAAAAGATGACAATCCGCAAAGGAATTCCCATAAATACTAAATCATAAAATCCTAAGCACTGCCTTCATTTCCAGCACATGTGCAATGTTTTACCATGCCACTACGAAGGATAATAACAGCGAAGTAACATAAACATTTTTACTGACAACGCTGTGGTAAAGAATTGCCCTGTCAAAACATGATTAAAATTACTTCTTGACAATATGGCTATATCAATACTTTTCTCCAGTAATTCAGGGGGAACAGATGTTATTAAAGCAGCCTTGCACTTCAGGGCCATTAGATTTCAGGGAGAGAGAAAGATGCCACAGATGGATTTGAAGACAGTTTATGAAGCTGAAATTCCAACTGAGCATCTTCCTACTGGGGTTTTGCTGACCAGGTCAGTTTAAAAAAATAAATACTTAACGGACCAGCTTCTACTCTTTGGAACTAAGAATGGGCAGAGAAAGATTCATTTGAGGACTTGATATTTGTCCCTCACAAGCTCTCCTGCAAAAAAGTATTTGTGGGGCAAATTAAATGCAAAAATATCCTGAAGGGTGCAAGACTCAGAGCTACAAAATTCTGCTAAGTTCCACTGAGACTTTTACTTCTTAATATTGTTGCCAGCTGTGGCAAAGTTATTTGTGCCAATTCATAGTCCCCTGCGCCACTTCAATGGCACAGGATGCTGTGTGCCCAGTTCCTCAGCACTGAGTTGAAATGGAGAAACGCTTGTAGGTGTAGGACCTCCATGAGCAGGCACTGCACTCCAGAGCCTAGGTCACTGCATCGGGAGTAAACAAGTTACCTGGCAGAGATCACCAGGCTTCTTCTAGGATACTTAAGCTGTCAGTTGTCAAATGATGCTAGTAAAGCCTGCCTCCTCCCCTTTTGCACCAAGCTGAGAGGCTAATGTTCTTTCATGCTGCTCCTATAACATGTGAAATTATGGTGAAGTCCTTCTAGGTTAGCAAACAGTCACATTATAATAATCAGCATTTATTTAAAAAACACGCTTTAGTGCTCAAGGTGCACCACATGCATTCCTTCAGTATACAACACCCCTGTAAGGATGGCCAGCATTATTATCCTCATATAGCAAATGGGGTCTGGGGTTGAGTGCTCACGGCTTGCCTAATGGCACTGAGTAAGTTTGCTGCAAAGATATAAAAATTCTAGAAGAGTAGCCATGCTAGCCTGCCGAAGCAAAAAAACAATAAAATATTGTGGCTCCTTAAACGCCAGCACATTTGTTAAAGTGAGATTTTGTAGGCAAGAGCCTGGTTCATCACATCTACTAACTAAGTTTGCCAAAGATGATTAAGCATCTAAGAATGTTTTTATAACCGTCCCAAGGTACTCCTCAAAATCTACGTGCAACAGAATGACAACCATGTTTGACCTTTTTACATTTCTTGAACAACTGAGCCATAGGCATTTATAAAGACCTGACATGCTGTGGGGGCCAGTGGTCCTTGCACGGCACAGGTGCCACACACAGGGATGGTAAGGGAAGCCCCGGTGTTGGCAGTAATTTTACTTTATGTAGAAAGCAGACCACCAGTAAGCAAGCTAATGTTATTAGGCCTGGCAGATAACTGCAGGAATGTGGGTTGAGAACTTTATTCTTCCAAAAAGAAATTAAGGATGAATGTTCTTTCAAAGGTTTTCGTCAAAGAGCCTCCTAACAGCAAGCTGTATTGTGCTCTCCCCTTTTCCCTTGGAAGAAGAGCTGAGTCAATCCTGCCATGTTATATGCGGTTCCAGAGTCTCTAAATAACCACAACCTGCTGATGAGATTACTAGGTTACCCTATCCAGCAGGGGAAATGACATTCTATGCATTCCTTCCTCTGCTTTACGCATTAGCTGTGTCATTCTCTCAGGCATAGAAAATTCTGACTTACAATGGCCTGCTCCCTCATTTTCTTTGAAAACTTTCACTTGTGGACATATGCATTTTCTTGCTGGATCATTCCAAGCCATCTAGTTCAGCACTCTGTTTTCGGTCTCAGCTAGCCAGATACTTATGAAGGCTCATAGCAAGTTACAGGAGGTGATAGTCATTTGTTTGGCCTGAACATGGAGAGCCCACTTAACTTTCATGGCTAAAAACCACTCATAAACTAATCCTCTATTTACATTATTTCTACACACACTTTTTTTTAAGGTTGATAACGTGCATAAACAAGTCATATATGCAAGCCAAGCAGCCTTGTCCCTCAGAAGTGTATCTCAAGTTCTACAACTTTTCAGAAGGCACAACATTATTCTGTATGACGTATATTGCAAGGATTTGGCAGAATTCTGGCATAAATTCTAAACTAGCACACCTCTGCATTAACTTTTCCTCACAGCTCAATCAGCCAGCCTACCCAGTGTAGGAATAAGCTTTGCAACAGCATTACAATCCACAAAGCCATTGCCTCAAAGTGATACACATACGCGCGCGCGCACACACACACACACACAAACACTTTAAATTGACAATGCTAACTGCAGGAGGCAACTTCTGAGACTTCCCCCTGTGGCAGGTCACTAAGAAGTTGAATAAAATGAGATGCTAATAAGATCTAAAGTACTTTTGCCTGGAAAGTCTCTCCCAGAGTGGCACTCTTTAACATGAAAGCGAGAATTATACAGCAACCGTAATGTGCAAATGCCTAAACCACTCCAACATGTGAATGGAATCTCTATCTTTAATATCACTAATTTATTCAAATACCGTCTTGGGAGAGCAAATTGTAGAAAAGGAAAAAAGTGTTTGGTCATCAGATAATCTGCCTTTGGGACGCCTTACTTAACAGTGTCCCATTTGGGGCTCAAATTTCCCCATCCCTAGTCATTTTTTTTATCCTATGGTGGTCAAGGGAAACGCACACACTGAATTCTGTGTTCTCTCAAGTTGTGGTACGGCTGAAAGAAACCACATTCCTGTTTGTTCTTCCTACATACCTGAATAAAAAAAAGAAAACAGCACCCCCGGTGGCATGTTAGGAATCTTCTTTCTGAATCCGTAATTCTTCTCTAGCAATCCATTTTCAGACACTTTCCTTTTTGTCAGCTAAAAACTCACGGGACAGTTCACTGCCTTTTAGCTTTCATGGAAACTGCTTGGTAACGTCTAGAAAATACAGCTAACCTTTTTCTTTAAAAGTATCTTACTGATCCTTGGGTTTTCATTCTCTTCTTTGTATTTTCTTTGCTCTGTGCCATAAAACATTCCCCTCTACAGTTTGTGAATCAAAACTATGTAAGGCCTAGGTAACCCTAGGCTGCATCACTTGATTGACTACTACTCTATATCAAATAATAATAATAACAGAATTTTTTTTTTGGGGGGGGGAGGCAGAATGGCTAGAACTATTTGCAATCATACAGCATTCACAGCCGTATAAAACTTCACTTGCACTATAAAGTGATCCAAGACCCACATTTAGTACCTCAGTAAAAACTAGGCCTCACTCAAGGTTCAGACAAGAGGGCTCATTAATCTGAAAAGAATGAGTCCAAGCCAGGTGCTCTAAATTCCTCTTCTACAATAAAAAGCAAAGAAGTCATTCTCATGGTTCTCCAAGGCCATCAATCAAATTCAGATTTCTGGGGCTTTTGTGTATGAGAAGAGCCCACGATGTGTTCAAAATACTCTAAGCCCATCTTCAAGCCTAAAGCAAATGAGGTTTAAAGCTTTTTAGTCATGCCCCTCCACACCTGCTCCATCGACTAGTGTTTGACTAGCTTCAAGTTTCAAAGTGATGGAGCACTGCATGCGAGAGGTCCGATCCCTGTTGCTTCCAGGTAGGGCTGGCGAAAGCTTTTGCTTGAAACCTGGGAGAGCCATAGGCAGCCAGTGTAGAAAATACTGAGCTAGGCAGAACCAGTGTGGTCTGACTGTGCTGCTTCCTAAGCTCCTAAGACTGGCTCAGAGCACATCTGAAAACTAAGCTCCTAGATCTCATTTTATCATCTTTCTGACCAAGCTGACATTTTTGTTTAGCTTCTGCTCTGCATTTTTCAAACTTGAGATGCGGCGAAATAATATAGCTAACTTTTCCATTCTATTAGTATTAGTATTACTACTACTGTACTACTACTACACCTTTTCCCCTAACAGAACTCAAGGCAGCTTACATATAAAATAAGAACCGCTAGAAACATAGGGGGAGGGGGGGAATCATACAAAAACAATTGAACATGGATAGAATTAAAACCATATACATATATAAAATCTATTTAAAACATATCAATAATTGCAATTTAAAAAGCACGGCACAACCCCTTTCATTAGAAGCAGTCAGTTCCCAAAAGCCTGTTGGAACAAGAAAGTCTTCACCTGCTGCGGCAAGACCAACAAAGAGGAGGCCAGTCGAGCTTCTCTAGGGAGGGAGCAGCTACCGAGAAGTCCTGTTCCTGCCTCTCTACCAACTGTGCCTGAGAGGGTAGAGAAACTGAAAGAAGGGCAGGTTCCTATGAGGGAATATGGTCTTTCAGAGAGCTTGGACCTAAGCCCTGTAGGCCTTTATAATCAAAATGTTGAACTGTGCCCAGAAACAGATCGGTAGCCAGTGGAGGTGTTGTAGCAATGTGCTTCCTATAACCAGCCCTGGTCAACAATCTGGCTATTTTGATTGGTTTTACCTGCACTGAACCAATGGGAACTCTTAACATTTCCCTCTGTGGCTAACAAAAGAGAGGCACATTATGAAAGAAGAGAAGAAGTGACCTTCCAAAAAGAGCTTTAGTAATATAAAGTTTGGGATTCTTATGTACAGAGTTCAATACCATGGAACAGAAGGAGATACACAAGCCAATAAGCCAATAAAATATGGATAAAGTTCCCTCTATAGTATCTATATGGTTCAATAAATATTTTATTTAAATGGTTCAATAAATATTTTATTTAATGCATAGAACTGACTTGGCACTCATTATGTTTATGTTCTGTACTTGTTAGTATTAAGATGCTTAACCACACTTAGGATGTAATTCTAACCATGCTTTAAAACTACAGTCCTAATCTCATTAATCTGGGAGTAAACACCATTGAACTCAATAGGATTTACTGCTGAGTAGACATGGTAGGACTGCACTCTTTGTTCCCTGTCCCTTCCACATATCTAAGTATCCTAGTTGGTTTTCTCTTGGATAATTTTTATTTTTAGCATTCTACTTATTCCAAGAAAAAGAAGTTTCCAAACTGATAAGAAGGCCCTCTACTGGAGGAAAGAACAAAGTTGAGAAGGGGAGTAGACTAACTAAACAGATCCAAAGAGAAACTCTTGCATTTACACCATCAAGCATGGCACACACACTGGGTGATACCTTGCACCTCTACCATGGGAGAGAGGTTTTCCTGGTGCATAGCTGAAAAGCAAAGGTGACCCATCTCCCCTCCATGCTGTATGCACAAAATTTTGGTTTTTGTGTCCAATAATTCAGTTTTTCTCTTTCTTTTAAAGAATCCTGTGAATTCTAGTTCTCATTTTTAAGTTACTTTCTAGTTTTTAATGAGAAATATGCCATAGAATCAGAAACACAGAATCAAACAAAAAAGCTTCAATTGTTTTTTAGTCCCTGTGTTTACATATCAATCATCTTCAATACTATACTCATTTTTTCCCCCCATGTGAGGCAAACAACTTCAGAATAACAATACAATGCAGCATTCCCATTAGTTGTGTGGGGGGATCCTGTGGAAAGGATGTGCAAATTATTGCCTTCTCCAGCTTCAGATACAACCCCCCAGCATGACTAGGCGCTTCCCATCCCTGGCAGAAACGCTTTCACTAAAAAGTAATCAATTTCCCTTAAAACTACACAAAGTAGTAGTTATGCACATATCTGAATATGTAATGCACTACACGTTTTAACATCTAAAAATATGGCAGACCTGAATACCTGAGGAAGCAGCAACTAATAAAAGACCATGAAGGAAAAGTCCCATTGTATTTAAAGCCCTGCACTTACCCTTGCTTTTGGATTATCTAGAAACTGAATGGGAGATTGGCCTGTGTGGAAAGTATGGACTGTGTGCCTCCTGTAAACATTTTCCACTTAATAGGTCCCGTTGAAAAGGATGACTCCAATAATTGTAGTCATCTTTCTAAACAAAGAGAAAAGTTACTTCCTGTTTCTTCCTCTGCCAGCTCCAACATATGAAAAATCTAGATCCAGTCAATCTAGCTTCACTCTTGGTTTTGACACTGAAAAAGCTTTGATCACCTACACAAGTGAAAGGACAGGGAGAGCGAGGCCCTTCTAATTTTCCTGTACTTCAGTGACCAACTCTGCTTAGTTTCCAAACAAACCAACTTCAAAACACTGGCTATGAAGTTGGCTTGTTTAATTATGTTGGATGCAGCTCATGTACATAGTGATAAACCACAGTTTAGGATCACAAGCTAACTTGGCCAGTGTTAAGGCTCAATAACGGACTAGGTCAGCAGAACCATCATTTTCATGACAACCCTTGTCACAAGTATGGCAAATCTGGAACTATACTTCATAATCTGATAACACTGATGGTCTTTACTTGGACTTTGTTTTAACCCATGTGCAACTGTATTCATTCTATGTGCCTATTTTATCGCTTTGTTTTTCATCTTTTAATTTTCTTCTGTTGCTATAATTGTTCTTTACAAAATATTATTATTATTAATAATAATAATAATAATAATAATAATAATAATAATAATAATAATAATAATAATGGACCAGGCAATAAGCAATACACATGAAGCCAAATTGTGACAATACCCATTCTGGGCATGGTTACACCCACCTGAAGAATCAAGTTTGTATTTTGCGGGTGCCAATAGATCTAGTGTTGTCGCTGGAGGTCACATTATGCACCTCCTGCCATCAGCTTCAATCCCTGTTGGCCCAAATACAGTTATTCATGTTCCAGTAGTCTCTAAATTAAACTACTGCACTGCACAGGCAACTACTTTGCAAACTTCTCAGAAACTTTAGTTATTCAAAATATAGTGACTATGCTGCTAACTGAGACTGGCTATAAGAAGATTGAGGGTTGCTTACAATCAAGCAGTGCCTAAGTTTTATTAAATGAATGAATGAATGAAGAAAACTGTAAGTTGCTTGTCCAGCTAACAGTGGCTGCCAGTCAGTTTCTGGGCACAAGTGGTGGTGCTGGCCTTGAAAGCTCTAAATGGTTGGGGACCTGGGTTTCTAAGGGGAATGAAGCTATAGTGCAGTGGTAAAGAATCTACTTTGCATGCAGAAGGTCCCAGGTTCAATCCCTGGCATATCCAGAAACTCCTGTCTGAAACCCTGGAGAGCGGCTGCCTATCAGTGTGGGCAGAGCTGAGCTAGATGGACCAATGGCTTGACCCAGTTGATGGCAACTTTCTATGATCCTAAAGGGCTGCCTCCTTCCACATGAGCCTCCCCAAGGGTTGGCATTTGTCACCTGAGGCTTTTCTTCAAGCCCCCTTCTTCTGAAGGTGGTAATTAGAGAGGGGGCCTTTTCAGCTGTGGTGCCCCCACATTTGGAACGCCCTTCCCAGGGTGCCTCACCTAGCCCGATTCCAGTGCCAAGAGAAGACATTTTTATATGCCCAGGTCTTCTAGGATGTCAGCTAGATGATTTTAACCTGGTGGTTTTAACCGTTCTCTGCTGGTTTTGGATACTCTGCATTTTTGTGCTCTGCTGTATTACTTTACATAGCTTTAATCATCAACAGCTATATCAGCGTTGGATTTGTTCTATTATCTTGCAAGCTGTTTTGCGAGTTTGCTGTCTGAAGACAGCATGTAAACATTTTATTTATTTATTTAGCAGAGCATCAGTATAAAAATGCCGCTTTGAAAGCATTGTTTGGCCATATTCAGAGGTCACCGAACACCACATATTTTCTCTCTCTCCTGCCCCATGACTCATGCAGCTTCCATCTGAAATTGCTTGGTCTCTGGTATCCAAAAAGCAGCTGGTAGATGGATCCAGTGAAACTACTCTACATTTTTGTCTGTGCAATCACCCAGCAAAAAGCTACCAAAGAGTTGCATTCAGACATTTCAAGATGCAACAAGGGCTCAATTACTCTGATTGAGGGGTTAAACTAGCACTGTGTGCTTTGATCAACACATACTTCTTAGGGTTGGGAATTTTTGATTTTGCTTTAGCCATGCTCACTATCTTGGTTCCTGGAGCAACTTCTAAGCTCATTTAAATTTGAAACAAAACTCTCTTGTGTTCACTTTGTCTGCTTTGCATTTTTCCATATCTAGGAGGATTTTTTTATCACATATATTTATGATCTTACTTTCCCTTTCTGACTCTCTTTATTCTGCTAACCCTTTGGTTATCCAAAGACATATCCAGACAAACGAGCAACAGAGACAGACAAGAGTGGCTGGGGAAACCCAGTCAGATGGGCGGGGTATAAATAATAAATTATTGCTATATTATTATTAAGTTAATGACAGCAGATGTTAATCTAGATACAGGGAGGAGAGATGGGCATCACCAACATAGTAATGTCTAAGCATAACAATAATAAAATACAACTAAGCATAGCCCACTCTAAACAGAATTATTGAAAGATGGTGGGTAGCCAAATACAGAATATGCATGCTCCAGGCCCTGATTTTGGAATCCTACAATAACTGGCAAATATGCACCTTGAAAATGATTTGGCAACCAACTTTCAAAGCCAGCTGCTGGCTGCACTACTAGCAAAGGGAGAAAAATAACTTCTACCGTCTACAGCTTTTAACTGAAAGCTATCTATCCCAGTGAAGTCATAGTGCTTAATGTGTGAGACTAGGACCTGGGAGACCAGCATTCAAATCTCCACTTGGCCATGAAACTCACTGGATGACCTTGGGCTAGTCTCAGTTTAACCTAACTCACAGGGTTATTGAAGATTAAAGAAAGAGAGGTGATGAAGCTATGCCACCTTGAACTCCTTCGAAAAAAGGTGGCATATAAATGGAATGAATAAATAAAATGATAAATAAACTCAAGAGTAGTAACCCTAGCAGCAAATTTATCTTCTCCACAGTTATCTGTGCACTGTTGTCCCAAACTATTCAACATCTTCCCCAAATCAGAAGCAGCTCCAACGTATGTATGTATCTGACAACTGACAACTTAAGTCATACTTCAGTCTTCTGTTCCCACAACTTCTCACCTCCCATTTTCTGTTATTTATAGAACAGGAATACTGTTATTTATAGAACAAGATCAGAAGGTTAATGAAAAATGTGCGTTAGTGCCAGAGGAGTACCCAGGGCTCCATTCACACAGCCAGATTTGACAGGTTACAACTTTCATTACTCATTTTTAACTTCATTCAAACAAGGTTAAGGCAGGGTAAACATAGTCAGGCCTTAAGATTCTTGGAAACAGAACAGAAGTTAATGCGACTTTAAGATACCTATTTGGACTAGCATGACAGAAGTCCAAAGAAGCCAAGGTTTCAATATTTTCAATAATTATATAAACAAGGCAATTTCAGCAGGGACAGCTTTTCTCAATTCTGCATGATAAAAGCTTTTCCTGACAGAACCCCCTCTTTTACCTAACATTAAAAGTTCTGTCCTCCTCGACATCTGACCATGTTAATGCAGGCAACTATAGTTATTCCAATTATATCCTCAGTGGCAACAACCTTAGGGAAATTTTGAGTAAAGCCAGCCTCCATAAGCACAAAATATGTTTACCTTCCTGCCCTGTTTCAGCAGCCTTGGCTGTCAAAACCCAAGCTGAATTTTCCTACAGCAAACTTGACCTTTATACAAACTATTTTTCATTCAGTCTCAAATATGCTTCAACTTCAGGGGCCAGCAAATGTTTAAAGGTCAAGTATAGTTCTTAAAGGCCAATATTGCTTAACCCCAGTGAGAAGATGAGGGAAGTGAACTGCTGCCCTATCAGGAGCCAAAGACTCATTTGCAAAGGTCTTTCTGATATTGTTTTGCATGTAGATTTACCAAATTAGTGCACTGCGTTTAATGACAGTTGGAGGAATAATCAATTGCCTGTTTGCAAACAGCTGCTGCTGCTGTGCATAAGGTTCACAGCACCTAGGGATCTATACAGCTGCATCTGAAATTCAGTTGCTTTTTACAATGATCAGGTGCATTTTCATCTTCCTCAACTTAAAACTACAAATGCAATTTCTAAGAGGGGTGCTGACAGATTCCCTAGCATCTGAAAAGGCAATTAGGATATTATATTCAATTTAGGTCTAAAATTAAAATGCTGTTAGCCGCACGATCAAAGACGGGCATTTGATTTGTAAGAAAAATATGCTCAAAGTTTCAAGGGTGGAGGGCAAAGAGATTAATTTATATCCCAGAGTGACAGCTGGGAGGCCCCAACAATTTGCAAAGCTACTTGAAGAAATCAACCTTCTGGAGATTATGTTTTTTCTTTATGCAAACATAAGCAAGGAGAGATTAAAATGTTTGCTTCTATGAACTCAATTCCACAGAAGATGAAGGAGAGTAAGCAAGACAAAATGAGAAATGAGAGGGACACGTGGAAAAAGCAAGGACCATCAAGCATCATTTACTGAGGAATGAAGAGTAACAGAGGAAGCTGACTGAGGGAGAAACAGGCAAAGAGAAACTGACTATCTTTGAGATGCTTTGAGTTGGAGGGAGATTAACCAACAGTTATCACAGTTAAATGCTAACCTGCATTTCTGTTTACTTATAAGTTTCTGGACAATAATGCAGAATCTACCAAGCAGTCCTCATGATTTATGGTACTTCCAGGTGTTCACAGTCCCACCAAAGGAAGGATGCATCCACATATCAACAAGTAGCAGACAAAAAGGATGAGGATTGCAATTAAGAACAGGAATACAGAGTGAGCATGATCATGTTGCTGTGGGGCTTACTGAAGCTATAGAGAAGATGGGCACCTGGGCATCTTTGAGGGCTGCTAATACTATTAAGGACTACAGGAGGAGCAAAGTTATACAGAAGAGACAGTCCCAGTGTGCCAGCAATGGAAAAGTATCAAAAGAAGGTATGACTGTCTCAGTGGCACAGGAAAATAGCAAGGTGTGTGTGTGACAGAATAACTGACAACATAACAGAAGGGTAAGGAGATTCCATTGAAGCATGGGTAACAGCAAAGTGCAGAATGCGTCAAAGAATGTTAAAGAGTCAAGAGAACAATCTTGGGTAAGAGTAGGAAGCTCAGGCACTGCTACAAAAATCACATGTACAAGGAAGTCAAGCCCTAAGAGTTTGGAAAAGGAGCAGAGAACAAATGGGAGATGGGATGGGGTAGGCAAGCTGTATGGGAAAGTTTTTTTGTTTTAAAAAAGATTAACACTCATTTTAAAGAAGTGTTGAATGAGGCCTAATCTAATCCCTTGGGAAACACAAGAATGAAGGATTGGGAGGGACTGGGTGAGTTATGTGTTTATTTTCATTCCATGTTGATTCTGAGCATCTTCCGACACCCAAATTAGCCTAAAGATTCCCAGCCATTTGTTTGCTTTCTCCTTCACCAGTATTCAACCTCCCACCATGATAAAAGCTCAGGAGGCTGAAGGCTAGTGCCCTACAGACATTGCTGAACTACAATTCCCATCATCCCTGACCTGCCAATTGTGCTGGCCTGGACTGGTGGGAGCTGGAGTCCAACACCACCTGCGGGGCACAGGCACCTCACCCCTGCTGAAGGGTATCTCCCCCTATTCAGAATGCCTGCCCTCAGCCTGGAAAAGATGACTGACCAAGCCCGGGAAAGACTGAAAGGTGTTCAGCACTGGGGGGGGGGGGGAGTATAAGCAGCACCTGTAGCAGAGAAGAATGTTTGAGTGAAGAAAGATCTGCAGGGGTTAAGCTGACAGAGGACTCAGCCCTAGAGACCAAACAACCATAATGGAAGAAAAGGCCTTTTGGTTTAACCGTGAGGGAGGCAGCATCTGTCCTCAGGGTCATGTAAACCACAACCAGCCCACACACTTCTGGGACGAGGGGTGGGCTTCCAGGGCAGAACCTGCGCCTTGCAGGTCTCTGTCCCTCTGACTTCATATACAGTAAATGCACTGTATAGAAAGCAGCCGCAAGCGGGGCATCGGGTGTCCGCACGAGGGGTGGGGGCAGCAGGGCAGGAAAAGAGGATGCGCCGCCCTCAGGAGGATTGCCCAGCCCAGCCCAGGCAAAGTGCAAAGCCTGCAAGGAAGTGCAGGGAGGGCGGCAGGGGGAGGGAGGGAGGGATTCAGTGGCAGAGATGGAGGAAGAGATGAGACGCCCCCGGAGGAGCCCGTTGGGAGCCGGGAGAGTTTGAGAAGGTAAACAACAGCCACGCCCCCTACAGTCCTTCTCCCCACCGCGCAGCTCCGTCGCAGCCGTTGCCTGTACATTTCCACTCCCAAATCTCTCCATGCCCCCCAGCGGCGCGACTCTCGCCCTGCCCCCTCCCAGCCCGGGCAACCGCCCACCGCCGTCGCTGGGCTGTGCAGCCCGACTGCAAAAGCCACCGGCACCCCGGAAAAGCCTGCGCCCTTCCAAGCCCACCCGGGCTCGCCCACCCTCGCCAAGGAAAGGCGCCTCTTCTCCTCGTCTGCCTGCCTGCCTGCCTCCTGGGCGCATTGTTTGTGTCTGTTGCAGGAGCTGGCAGGGACCCCACAACCCTAGCACGTGAGAGGAGCGGATCATGTGGGTGCAGCTTCAAGACATGCAAAGGCTCCAAAACGTGCTGCGTATCAACAAAAATGAAACTCGTGTCTCTGCTAATTGCCGCGCGAACCTCTTTTTACTCGCGGATACAGGGCACAACACACACACCCGCCGCGCACTTTTCGCCCGCCACCCTTTTTTGCCCCTCGAGCGCCTTCTTCCCCCTTCCACCTCAATAAAACGTGTTTAACTCCCCTCTCCCGGCCACCCTCTTGCTTCGAGACCTTTTGGGGTTAGCTCTGCCGCAGTCATTAATTCGAGGAAACGTTTCCTGAGGCTTCTGATCCTTTAAAAAGTTGTTGTTTACATTCCTGCCGCCTCCCTTTTAAAACATGACTGACCAACATGCGCAATCCATGTCTAAAAACGCTACACACTCTTCCACCCCCCATCCTCCTTTGCAGGCAGCACAGTCAGGGAGCAGTAAAACAAATGCAGGGGGGGGAATCGAGAGAAGCTGCAAAAAAATAAAAAATGGAGCAATTCTCCACCCTTTTTACCTTGCCTGGGAAAGAGCGTCCTCCAAGAGTTGAGACTGTCCCTCGGGTTACCAGAGAGGTGTGGGGAGAGATGCTCCAAAAACGTAACCGCTCATGGAATCTCCCTTTGCAAAGACTAATCCGGCACCATTGCGCAGGGGACAAACCATCTCCCTTGTAGGATCCGAAGATGATGCCCTTCTTTTAGGAGTAGATACAAAGTAACTCCATGGATGAAAAATTAAAAACAAAAACAACAAAAAATCAATTCCAAAGAATTGCTTCCAGCTGAGATGGCCGCTCTGTGCAAAATCCAGCGAGCCCTGCGTGTTCCTATTTCTTTTTTAAATCCAGACTTCTTTTCGGATCTCTTTGCAATTGCCCGAAATCCTGCGACTGCCCTTTTTCTTCTTTTCTCTTCCGACCCCCCTTTTCCCCTGCTGGCGAAGAAGGGACTTCTTCAAAGGAGTAGTATATAAATTAGGGTGATGCTTGCGGTTTCACCCCACCTTCTTCCTCCCCCCCACGCCCCCTCGCACCCCCTTCCCTCAATTTCTTATTTTCTTGTTTGTTGTTCCTCCCTGACGAGCAGCAGGTCCAGGTGCAGCGGCGGCGGCGGCGGCGGCAGTAGCAAACGTGGGTCCCATCCCTGATTGTGTTCGGCATGTGTTGCCTCCCACCCCAACGCACTGCTCACCCACCACCCCTCCCTCGCCTTCACCTCCCTCCGATGCGCTGAGTCCCCATCTCTTTTCTCTTGTGCCCTGGGCAGCTGGAAAGAGGTCGGGTTGCATACACGGGCTCGCTCTCCTTTTCTCCCTCTCTCCTTCTCTCCCTCTCTCTCTACAAGCCTGATCAGGTCACTTTCGCAATGATCTTCAGCCTCGCGCGCGCACACAACGGCGGCAGCAGTGCACACACAGATCACAGAGCTGCAACACTTTCTTTGCTTCCTCCCCTTCTCATATATACACACTCCCCCTCTTTTTTCCTCTCTCTCTCTGCGCCCCCCCCCGTACCGCGCCGCTTTCACCTCCCCGGAGCTATGCACAGGCGTACACACTAGCCTGCTGCTGCAACCTTACAAAAAATAAGCTTATACTTAACAAAATCTTTTGGCGCCATATTAATGACGTACTTCAAATTTGCCATTTCTTCCTGCGTCAAAAAGACGTTTCTTGCAAATAACAGATGAGGTGCAAGGCGGGCGGCGAGGGATATTAAGGGGAAAGGAACACCGAGCAAGAAACCTCTTCCGCGGGAAGGAGGAAAGAGACCCTCGCAGCGAAAACCGCGCGTGGGGACTGGGGGGGGGGGGGAGTTCGCATTCGCTAGGAGGGCACGGGAGGTGAGGGAGTGAAGCAAGCCGGCGGGGGAGGTTGCAAATCGAGATCGGAACAGAATCGTTTCCCCGCGGGTCACAAAAGTTACGCGGCCACCTCTGTGCTGAAATACTACCACTCTGGAGAGAGACCGGCATGGGGGGGGGGTCGCTTTTAATTCAAATAGTTATCCAGATCACTTACAGCCGGGAGCATGCTGACGTTAAGCACTTGCTCCTTTTCAGCAACCGTGCCAAAGGGGGGGGGGGAGAGATTGAAAGCAGGAGTTGAACGGCAGGATTCGACACACACAGAGAGAGAGAGAGAGATTGGGGGGGCGCTTAACATTTTTGCCCCATTGAGCCTGTTTGTTTCGATCTCTCCAAATGCCCTCTTTTACTACCGAAAGGTTTCCACAGGGCAAAGAGGAAAAAGAACTTTGCCCAGTTTGCACAGGAAGAAGAGGAGCCGGTCCGCCCTCCTGTAGTTCTCGACTTGACCTTGTGATGTACAAACAATACACTTCAATCCGTTGCTGGAAGGGTGTTTGTTGCTGTTGCTCTTGCCTGTCTGTTTTCTGTGGTGGCGGCGGCAGCAGCAGCAGCAGCCGCTGAGAAGAGCTCCAACATCCAGCTGGCCACACCCACCGCTGCCTGCTTGAGGCAGGCACCTACTTCTCGTAAAATAACAGTTATTTCACGCAGGGGAGGCCTTCTGCCTGATCAACTGTCCCCCACTCAAGGCAGCAGCCTCCCCCAAGTGCCTCCTTAACCATCGCACACCACCACCACTTGTTAATAATGCTTTGCCTTTCTAGAGTGGTTCCCACTTAACTGAGAACCTTGTGCATTTTCAAAAGTAGAACTTTCCTCAGGAGCTGCTGCTCAAAGCTCTGGGTTCGAGATGTAGGCTTGCTAAGGGATTTTACAGTGGTACATGTGCAAGTGTTATTCAGATGTACGAAAACAAAATTTACCTCCCAACATAGGGTTTCTTATTGAGATGATAGCTACATTCTCCTAACACTCAACATTGCAGTATTGTGGTTAGGGGAAACGTAAAGTGCTATGCTGTTGCAATTCAGGCAGCATCTCTCCAAGATATCAGACAGCGCTACCTGGAGATGCCAGGGATGGAACCTGGGACCTTCTGCAAGCAAAGCAGATGCCCTATCACTGAGCTACCACCCTTGTCCTAAAATATGAAGGTATTTATTTATTTACCTCATGTATTGGAACTATACATTCTAGGGTTTCCATATGTCCCGGATTTCCCGGACATAGCTGGAATCCAGCTGTCTCTAGCAGTGTTCAGGCGGAATTTGGGCTAATAATAATAATAATAATACTATTTATTTCCCACCCATCTGGCTGGATTGCCCCAGCCACTCTGGATGGCTTACAACATATATAAACACACAACCAAACATTAAAAAGCAAAATATCTTAGTATACAAGCAACATAGTAAAAGGTAAAGGGACCCCTGACCATTAGGTCCAGTTGTGACCGACTCTGGGGTTGCGGCACTCATCTCGCTTTATTGGCCAAGGAAGCCGGGGTACAGCTTCTGGGTCTTGTGGCCAGCATGACTAAGCCGCTTCTGGCGAACCAAAGCAGTGCACGGAAACGCCGTTTACCTTCCCGTTGGAGCGGTACCTATTTATCTACTTGCTCTTTGACATGCTTTCGAACTGCTAGGTTGGCAAGCAACATAGAAAACCAATAAATCAATAGAAAACAACAACAACAAACAGTTTACAGTTGTACCAAAATTAAAATAATTGCCAACCCCAACTAAACATTTAACCAACACCAACCTGACAAAAACAAAACAGAGGAACCAAAATTAGAACCGTTTAAAACATTTAAAAACATTTCAGCCAGTTGCCCCAAACCAAGAGTTGTTCCACCAATGTCCCAGTGGCCTCCCAGGAGCCTTTTACCTGTTCAGGGTGAGTCGGCCTCACGCCCTAGGCCAGGTGGAAATGGGCCTTGCAGCAGGGAGCAGGTCTTCCTTCCAGCACTCACAGCAGCAGCAAATGTCCAGGAAAATCCAGACGTATGGAAGCCCATGTCACAGTGCTGTTTTTGCCTATTTAAAAAAAAAGCTCAAAAACTGCATAATTTTGCCAAAATAAGGTCAGCAGCTTTGCAAAAAAAAAAAAAGCTCAACTTTTCTGTCCGGATGTTCACTGTTTGAACCCCAATAGAACCCCAATACATTCAAACTATCTGGGGATGCCTCAGAGCCACTGCAAGATTCAGGGGAGTTGCCATTTTAGGAAAACCATTCATGTGTTTCCCAGTGAAGATTTAAAATAAATAAATCCCAGAGTTAACACACATCCCTCAGCAATTATATTAAGAAAAGTGATCATTAGGGTATATTCCACAGGGAACAAATGGAACTTAGCCAAATGAATGAGGCCTTCATAGTAGCATTCAAACTGTGTGCTTAGTTTTAACTCTGTGGTAATATTACCACTTGGCTTTGAAAACACAAAAGAGGATAGATACTCTGCCCAAGAAATGCACCAGGGTCTAAAAGTTTATAATAATATTACCAGAGTTAAAACTAAGTGATAATATTACCACAAAGCCTAAGTCGCTACAGATCACTGTGTTGCATTCATTAAACCATGCTGCCTCTGATTTATTGATGACTAACTTTCTAGCATATGTACATTAGAAGTGCGATAGTGATATAAATTGCTGGTGTATTTTAGAACCAATGAAGCCACCGGGATGCCTCATACACAAGTTTCTAGGTAGATAGTTTGGCAGACAAATGGGTCAGTTTATCACCTTGTTCCCACATTTGTGTTTAGCCCCTTCTGATCTGCCCGGCTACAGAACCACATCCCATGGAACATATCACATTGTTTTTGGCCCTTGGAACACACATGTCCTGTGCCAGAGAAAGGGAATAATTAATGTAATACAATTAACATTCATCATATGCTAGATATTTTGGAGGGATCCAGTGGGGTTTTCAAGCCCTAATCATAAGCATGGTTTGCCTTCTGTCTGACATATGGAACAAAATATCAAAGTGTACTGAACTGGCATGATCATCAGCAGGTCATGACAGGGTGAAGAACTGGATGGGCAGGATGGTTTAGCTGCGGCACATATGCTTTGCATACTCCAGTATGCAACTGAATACATCAACAGCAGAATCACAGTCTCCATTTTGCTCTATCTCTCACACTTGTTTGAACTAACTGGAGTTGTTTTTACTAAGGCCAAAGATTTTATCAATAGTAGATTGTCTTCTACTACTCGTGGCTTTTTAGCAATCACAAGCAGCATTCCCCTCTCACCCCACCAGCCCATTTCCACCAGCTTCCCTTTCAGAAATACAAACCCTCTTCAGGTGTCCTGCGTTTGTAAAATAGTAAGACCAGTGGCCATGCTGGCTGGGGCTGATGGGAACTGTAATACAACAACATCTGGAGAACCGCAGGTTCCCCATCTCTGATCTACACGATGCAGCGACACCGTTGAGAAGGAGGTCTTCATCTGGTCAGTTTCAGTGACCACGTGGGAACTCCATGTAATGTTCCTCCAGCTTCCTAGGAGACATAAAGACACGCTGGTGTATTGAATAATTAGACATTCTAGAAAATAATTATTGGATTAATAAATAAGAAACACAGTTTATATAATACTTAAAGTGGGGCAGGAAATACAGAGTTCAGCAAGCGTTTGCTCACTGCAGAAATGAATATAATAATAAATGTAGTAAGGTAAAGGTAAAGGGACCCCTGACCATTAGGCACTTTGACGTGCTTTCGAACTGCTAGGTTGGCAGGAGCAGGGGCCAAGCAATGGGAGCTCACTGCATAATATCTCTTCTGAAGCAGGGGTGTCAAATTCAAACATAAATTCAATATACTAAATGCTCATATACTTTTTTTTAAAAAAAAAGCCCTTACCTTTTTTTATATAGGATTAGGCCAACTATCCTTGAACAATTTACAGAACTGAGATAATAGTGAAAATATTATATACACACATAACACTTTGTTCCGTTCTGATAAATTCCATGCTTTGATTCGTTCCAGTGCATCCCATTTTACTCCACTTCTCTTTCCTTTGTTTGCCACACATCCCATAACAAATGTGGAGAGTGGAGAAATCAAATGTGCTATTCTATTTACCCTTCCCTCGTGAACTGAACCCCCCCCCAAACCCTGCCATGTCCATATACTTTCTTTGAGATAAATGGAAAAGCAATAACCCAAACAAAAACCATGTTGCTAAATTGGGGAGGGGATGGAGTAGAGTGAAAATCTGATGCGGTCTCCTGTAGCAGCAGCCACTGCTGACTCTGACCCCTTGCCCCACTAAGAACAACCACATCCTAACCCTGAAGATGGTTCAATAATGTGAATGGTATATGGTAGCGGTGCTGTGCTGTGCTGTGCAGACTTTACTGGGAACCCCAAAAGGAATTCTCTCTACTGAAAGGGCAGAACGATGCACTTAACAGTTTAATACGTAAGAAATTTAATCTCTGGAGATGATGTCTGCTTTATTCCCCCCCCCCCATCTTTATTCACTAAGACCATACTCCCACTTGCATTTGCTTATCTGGAAGGAAAACGGGAAATAGCCTTTGCATGATGAAAACACAAGTGGAATTACCAGATGTTTTGTAACAAAGAGTTTATCTTTTATTGGGTTTTATATGGTCTTAAATCAGTAACTAAAGAGGGCTCTCTACAAGAACTGCAAGATTCTTACTTACTTTTCCCATAAATATTCCGCAGACTGAGACTGCTGAAGGCTTGAACAGGTGCTGCTCACACTTTTACTTCTTTGCATTTAATCATAATTGCACCCCCCATTTTTTTTTATTTCTGCAAATTAATACAACAGTATTGAATCAGCATACATAAAAAACATAAATTACCTTGCAATAATTGCTTGCAACAAACCCTATTAGCTGGATGTAAGAGCCACTAAATACTTCAAAGCAGAGAAATTTTGGGAGACAGAAAACTAAATAAAAGCTACACCAGCTTTCATAGTAAGGCAGCTCCAAACACTCAAATAACACCTTTGTAACTTACTACCACATATGTTAATTAAGCTGTGTATACATTCTGATCATAGTTTTATTGTAAGGACAGAAGCAGCCACAAAAATCAGGAAGTGAGGTAATGTTATACAGGGAAAGGATTTGAAAGAAGAGTGAGGTGACTGAGGATGTGAGGACTATGTGGGGTTCTTGTCAGGAACTGATGGAGTAGAAGAGTATATTCCACATTTGCTTGTGGGTGGCATGGATCTTCTTAAAGGTAAAGGTAAAGGGACCCCTGACCGTTAGGTCCAGTCATGAACGACTCTAGGGTTGTGGTGCTCATCTCACTTTACTGGCCGAGGGAGCTGACGTTTGTTCGCAGACAGCTTCTGGGTCATGTGGCCAGCATGACTAAGCCGCTTCTGGTGAACCAGAGCAGCGCACGGAAACACCGTTTGCCTTCCCACCGGAGCGGTACCTATTTATCTACTTGCACTTTGACGTGCTTTCGAACTGCTAGGTGGGCAGGAGCTGGGACCGAACAACAGGAGCTCACCCCACTGCAGGGATTCGAACCGCCGATCTTCTGATCGGCAAGCCCTAGGCTCTGTGGTTTAGACCACAGCACCACCCGCGTCCATGGATCTTCTTAGAAGCCCTTAATAAGGACATGAAGGTCCTATGACTGCCCACTTAGGGCTTTCCTGTTACTTCCTACCAGGAGCCTTCTATATCTCAGTATTATCAATGCTTGTTTCACTTACATTTGCTGCACCTCCTGGGCTCCTATTTCTTCCTGCAAACAACTTCTAATCCCTTACAACTTTGCACTCTCAAAACCTTCACTCAGTTGTCAAACTTGGATTTCAGATTCTGAGCTTTGCCTGCCACCTTTGTGCTTGTTTGCCTTGTGCAGCCTCCGGTTCAGAATAAACTCACCCATCAGGTCCTGATCCTGCCAAGAGTGCTGCCTAAAATGCAGTGCTGCCTGGTTAAGAGTTTAATTTTAGTTAATGAACAGCTACATGAAAGGCAAAAATTGGTTTCTCCCAACACAGGCCACACTTCCACACAACAATTTAATTGTGGTTTTGGTGCTGTTCATGCATGCATGTATTTCTACAGCATTCTCATAAAAATCCCATTCCATATTCACCACCCCATCTCCATTTAATCTACTGTGTTCTTAAGGTGTTTTTTACTGTGTGTTTTTTTGCGGAAATGGTAAATCCAGATTAAATTGAGAAATAACATAGGACAGCATTTTTATGAGGAAGATATGTGGAAGTTGTGCAAAAATTTGCAGCCACAATAAAGTTGCATTTCTTTCGTCTACCCGCCTGTTGTAAAGCTTTCTCTATTACAAACACAGAATTTCTGCCCATTAAAAGGTGACAGCCCCAATGCTAACAAACAATAAAAAGTAATTAACAGACACAATGGTAGAAGAAAAGGCACCTTACAGTTTCATATGTATATATAAAAGAAAATGCAAATGCTTGTCACAAGCTGCAAATAAATGTTTTGTGTTGTTATTGTTTTATCCAACACCATTCTCTGAATCTCTACAAGTCATCACTACAAGATTTACTTATTAAAAGAACTTCCTGCTGGAATATACTGTAATACTTTGCTCCTTGTCCTTCCTTCCAGATGTTACTCATAGCCCCTTTCCCCACTTAGACCCCAAACAGGCTTTTGTTGAGACAAACATCTTAGAAGAATGAGGGGATTCTTCTTTTTTTACTACCACCTAACCAAAAAATACCAATGGGGAGTGGGAGCTGGAGCAGTACCAAAGTTTGTCAAAATTAAACTACAGAATAGTTCATAGCACAGGCCAATAGTGCTTCCATTATTCAACAGTCATTCAAACAGCCCTTTTACAAGAATTAATGTTCCCAACCACAATTTATCCAAAAGTTCAAGATCCCTTATATTTTGCACCGCTTCAACATAACCCCTTAAAATGTCAAACGTTTAATGTGCAGGCTTTCTTTTTAAACGTTTGTTCCTACACTAACTATATAAGAGGGCATTCCAGAGGCCTGCATATTTACATGAAGCTAAGGAAAGGGAAGGGGGTGTGTGGAGAATGCTGTTTTTTAAATAAATAAGGAGACACCTTCTGTAATGTATTAGGGGCCTATTGGCCAATATAAATGAATAAATAATAGCAATGATATAATTGGGGACAACTTAAATACTGCAAACCAGGTATGAGGAACCTGTGCAACCTTTGGATGTTGTTCGGATGTTTAGGGAAGTTTTTAATGTTTGGTGTTTTTAATGTTCTGTTGGGAGCCGCCCAGAGTGTCTGGCGAAAACCAGCCAGATGGGTGGGGTATAAATTATTATTAACATCATCATCATTATTGTAACTCCCATCATCCCTGACTGTTGGCCTGGTGGCTGGTCTAAGGGGACTTGGAGTCCAACCACATCTGGAGGGCCACAGATTTCTTACTCCTGTAAACGCAAAAGGTTTTCAGCTGTGGCTAGTAATTTTTACATCTACCGCAAAGGATCTCATTTTGCTTGCGCTTCTTTTTTTATAGCTAACCTCTTTTTACTTAACTGTCTCTTGCAAGAAGAATTTTCTTACCTATTTTGTACAAATACACCGGAGGGGAAATTGAAAATAAATAAATGATTGTGTAGCTAAACTAAAAAGCATGTAGAATCAACAACTTGGTCTGGTTCCACTGCAGCTATAGACACAACCTGAATCTTGTAAGTAGGATAATGCCAGATGGCATTGTGCACTGCCATAGAGACTTTCCTCCCATTTTCTAACTTAACAGGGTTGTACTGGTGACAATGACTCAGCCTAAAAGGACCAGAAGTTGCCCCTTAAAGAGACTGTCATCAGCCATGCCTTCCCATTGCCATCTTGACAAATGGCATCAACCAAGATGACCAAAGTGGCTTCAGTGTCATGACTGGGCTTGAAGCCAAACTAAAGTGTCACAGGTGTTGAGTAGAGACAACCTTACCACAATATTAGGATTCCCACAACTGATCCTGAAACTACATATATTGCATGTATTAAAACTGTATAGATCCAACATTTTATATGGATTTCCTTCAGCTACTCAGTGTATAAAGCACTTAGTCAATTTCCACAGCATTTCTCCTGGGAAACAGAGGAAGAATTCCATTTTAAAGCCTCTAGTTCCCAAGGGAAAAATTTACCAAAAGCAAGTGCCTAATTTACTGCATGACAGAATGGAGCAGTATATACAGTATATGCACACATGCACACAATAAGCAACAAGTAGCTAGAATGACATTTGTTTTCCACAAGTACTGCATATTAGAAGAATTTGCTTTGGCTTAGAAGTGCTATTAAATATATCTGCATTATAAATTGCAGCTGTGTAAGTGATATAGCTATCAGATGACACTTAAATAGTTTCCTGTTGCACTATCACCACTGATAAAAAGAAAAAAGAAATTTTAGTAGAGTTTCTAAAGTGTAAACCGTTATCTTGTGTTTAAAGTGTTGTTCTGGTGATTCTGTTTTCATTACAACAAATATTGACTCAGTAAATATCGTGGAAAGCAGTATTCCACCAGCCTGGAGATAATATAGGAATATATAAAAGCAGTTTTATAGTTGATGGGTTCCTTAGCAAATTCACTAGAAGCATGGTTCACAGTCAGTGTGTTTCAGGGCCCCCTCAAGAACAATTTGCACATTTGGGCAGTATGTTTATTTAAGGCAATACAGCAAACCTGAGTATGGTAGGAACATCATCAACATAGTCAAACATTGAAGAACAGGAGCCTGGTCTAGGTTTTCTGTTTGCATTTCAATACAAGAATGGTTCGCAAATATTTTGTACACTCATTCTACAAATCCAAAATGATAAGCTTCACTCACTTTCTTTACAAGTTATAAAGACCCATTTCAGGAACTCATTAAAATCTGTGGAAGCAGAATTAAGCCCTAGAAGAAATACTGAAAAAACACATATGTAGTATGTTTTTGGGTGTAAGAGTGCAATGTGCTTAAAATATAATCCAGGAGGAGGTGAAACACTCATGACCCAAGTATCAAAAGGTGGGGAACCATTCTTATTGCCACCTTTAAATCATGCCAGCACCTTCAGCACAGGCAATGGGGGAAGAGTTGATTCATATTTCCAGCAGGCTTATGGCAGCTGCCTTTTCCTTCAGCCCATAGATCACCTGACTCATTTGCCTTTATCTGCTTTTACCTGCTGCCACCTAACCACAGCAAGGTGGTTTGTGGAACATCAGGTCTAAATAAGCTCTTGGTCCCTGATGGTAGCAGGTAGTGCGGCAGGTAGAAGGATTTCTGTTTCATTTTATCCAATTTAATTTTGCTGCCTGAGCCAAAGGAGAAGACTTTGTATTCCATGCACGGGAGCTAATCAGACCAGTAGCTGAATCTGACTGTAATGCTGCTGATGGGAAAGCCGTCTTCCATCACAAGCTAGCTTAGAGGGCACAGGGCATGCTGTGTGGCACACGCAGCTCTGAGTACCAGCACCTTGCTTCCACTCTCCACATCTGCCATCTGAGGTGGCTTCCCTCACACTACACAATGGTAGGGTCCGCCCTGATTTCATCCTTAAACACAAAGAACGCAATGGTTCCCCAGTGAGGATGCCATCTTGCACAGCCAAATCCTACTGATTTCAAAGGTTGACTTAATTCAGCTTGTTGATTTAAATAAACACAGCCTTGGTTTCTACGAGACAGTTTTTCGGGAGTTGTATGTGGGATATAGGAATGGCCCCAAAGGGACAATGAATGGAGCTTGATTTGTTATTGGACAACGTTTAGATATAACTAGCTGTTGCCTCAGAATGGTGGCACCAATAAGGCAAGGCAGAGAGCCTCCAGACAGACGCACGCACAATCCTGAACTGGGGAAAAAATAACCAGACAAATATAGTGAGTCACAATGGAAACATGGCATGTGAATGTGACAGGTACTTAGACAAATAGATTGTTAACACCCAGACAGAGAGAGCTGATAAGCCTCTTCAGCCAACTGGACGCTTCTTTATCCTGCTAAGGAAGAGGAGGAAAGACTTAGGATGATGAGCAAAAGTAGACCTGGTAAGCTCTGACACATTGCTTCCAGACTCCAGTCCACACCCATGACAAACAAAATGTGCAGCGTCTCTCAGCAAAACTGCTTTATGTACTGGAAGGCTGTAAATATTATTCTCTGCTTCTGTGCCAGATAATGATGTATTCTGTAGGCCAGGGCAGCTTCCTCTGCATCATTTCTGGTTATGGCGATCAGGCTTTCACAAAGAAATTTTTCATTGATGCTGTAGTAGTAGGGTACTTTGCAGGTGACAGTCATCTCTTTGGAGGAGTCCTCTATCTGAAATGCTATTTGAAATGCTGTC
Source organism: Podarcis bocagei (assembly GCF_964188305.1). NCBI lineage: Eukaryota > Metazoa > Chordata > Lepidosauria > Squamata > Lacertidae > Podarcis > Podarcis bocagei. The sequence continues at coordinate 74,402,950 of NC_138126.1, forward strand.
CATTATAAAGATAAAGAACCATAAGAATGGGCCTCTTCTGTGTTGGCTCCCTGTTTGTGGAATACTCTCCCTAGGGAGACTTGCCTGGTACCTTTGTTACATATATTTAGGCACTAGGCAAAAACACTGTGGATATACAACCTGACTGTCTGTCTCCCGGCACTGGTGATTGTAAGGGATTCTCATATGGTGGGGTTGATGTTGCCAGCCTTCCTGTCACATTTTCAGGCATTAAATAAATAAATAAATAAATAAATAAAGGAAGAAGGAAGAGAAGACTTGAGGGTGCCCATTAACAGTTAGCACTTGGACAACTGAACAGGCTCACAAGCCATCTGATCACAGTCTTCCTCACCATAGTAAAATGATATTTCTATAGTAAAATATTGGTATTTCTATTTAAATTACAGTAATTATTTCTAAATTTGCATATATGCAGTGCTTTTTTCTGGGGGTGCGCAGGGATACGCATACCCTAAACACTTTGTGAATCTTTGTACTTTTGTCCATTTACAGTTTTTTTTCCCTAATTTGAACTATAAAATGGTGATTTTCTTGAATCAAAATGAGAGTACCCCCGAACATTTTTTAAAAGAAAAAACGCACTGCATATATGCATACAAATTAGGTTCCCCACTCCTGCCCTACAGCAAACCCTATTGGTCTCTTGAGTCACATGACTGCCTGCCAGCTGCAATGTTGTCCTCTTGCCTTCAGCTGTGCTGAAGCTCAGCAACTCCCTCTTCTAGAAAGCTACTAAGGTGGCAAAGAGAATTAGTAAGTTGCATTCTCTTGTTTCTAGAGGGGAGCTTTGAGACTCCCTGAGCCGTACAATGTACATGGCAAACAAAATAAAGGTAATATTTGTTTGGAGAGAAAGCTTGAGAAAATTTGATTGAAGCCAAATGTGTGAAAACACCTTAGAAACCGAAACCTGATTATCCTTTTCCAGGGTGTGCGATTTCAAGGGTAAACTGCTGTGTCATCCATCACGGAAGAAACACAAACACATTTCCTCCAGGTCCCTATCAGGAGGAAGACTCATGTTCCTCCCGTAAAGAGGCAACTACCTGTTCTGACAAAACACTTGGAAGTTAAAAGGCACTGATACTTGTCTTCCACTCCATCTTGTCAGACTGTAGACAGAGGAGATCCGGACATCACTCTTATCAGTCTCAATTCACTTCACAAGATAAGAGTAATGGCGGGGGGGGGGGGTAACAGAGCTGGCATTCACCAGGAATGTTATTCCCTCTTGTTAGACATGAGCAGGATACAATCTGGGTCCTTAGACAAAAGACAGCCCTTCCACTGGCAAATCCCATTCAACAGTGAGGCAAGAACAGCTGCAGATTCCTTTTCCATAGCACAGGGGTGGGCAGCCTGTGGCCTTTCAGGTGGTTTGTGGACTATAATTCCTGAATATTAGCCATGCTGGATGTTCAAGAGCATCCTGAGGGCCATAGGTTCCCCCAGCCTGCTGTTATATGTTAAGTATTACTGTCTCTAGGAGATTATTGGAATTTCTTGGAAGGACACATGTCAGAAATGCACTAAAATGCTAAGAAGTCAAGCACCACACACACAAATATAAGTATTATTATTATTATTATTATTAATAATAATAATAATAATAATAATAATAATATTTTGTTTGTATAAAGCAAGGCTGCCCATGCAATAAGGTAGAATTAAATGGCTGCATTGGGTGTCAGATTTCAGGAATTATTAAAAGGAGGGATATTTTTGATCAATATATTGTTTAAACTATTATTGTATTTTCAGCCTCAAGACACCAAAATGTTCTGGGCCAGCCATAGGCCCAAGGCTCTCTTACTACAATTGTAAAGTGAAAGGAATAAGAGAAGTTGAAGCAACAGCTCATATTCTCCAGTTCTCAATGCTGGTCTAAGATTGGACACTGCCCTTTTGTTATGAAACCCACAAGATAAATGGGCCAAGCACTAGGTGCTTACCTACACTGTGTGGCCTTTTTCTTCATCATTTAATAAGCCTGTGAAATTCACATTGCAGAGGCACCATTTTTTGGTAAAAAGAATATGACAAGTCTAAGTGGGACCCACACACTATACTGTATACATTGGCAGCCCAGGCCATCTCTTGCCTCTGACTGAGGCAGGACTGCTGTGTTTCTTTGTTGTCTCTACCCAAAAACACCCAAAGAGAGGACCTTCTTAACTACCTTGTGGGGTGTGAATGTAAAGGGGTGTTTCTATTCATGCAAGTAGGCATTTGGGGAATCCAAGTTTGCACCTCGTTGATTTCCAGAATTCCGAAAGCCAGCATCTGGGAAGTAAGAGGTGCTATATAGAACAAACTGAATGAAAGTCTTTGCAAATTCCCAGCTATGGTGCAGCAAGGGAAGTGATCTAAGCCCTCTTGGACAGGACAAATTCAGAGAAGGAACATTTTAAGAGCAAAGATAAATAATGATTATGCAGAGAGGGGCAGCCTAAAGGGTTGAGAGACTTGTTCCAAGAGACAGACACTGTATATTTTTGTGTGGCGTTTGGAAATAAATCTCTAGGCACATAACATAAACGCTGATGGAGAAAAACTTAAAATAACTAGTAAAAAAAATGGAAGTCACCTACTACAAAGTAATCAGTCATTAATTAAAATTTATGTATATTGAGTTTAAAGGTAAAGGGACCCCTGACAGTTAAGTCCAGTCGCGGACGACTCTGGGGTTGCAGTGCTCATCTCATTTTAGTGGCCGAGGGAGCCGCCGTACAGTTTCTGGGTCATGTGGCCAGCATGACTAAGCCGCTTCTGACAAACCAGAGCAGAGCATGGAAACGCAGTTTACCTTCCCAGGTGATGACATGGCTCCCCAAATCTCTTTTCTGATGAGAGCAGCTTTTGCATCTCATTTGGAAACCAAGGACCCAGAGTCTGGAGGAAGAATGGGGAGGCACACAATGCCAGATGCTTGAAGTCCAGTGTGAAGTTTCCACAGTCTGTGTCATCAGCTGGTGTTGGTCCACTGTGCTTCATTAAGTCCAGGATCAATGCAACTGTCTACCAGGAGATTTTGGAGCACTTCATGCTTCCTTCCGCAGACGAGCTTTATAGGGATGCTGACTTCATTTTCCAGCAGGACTTTGGCACCTGCCCACACTGCCAAAAGTACCAAAACCTGGTTCAGTGCCCATGGGATTACTGTGCTTGATTGGCCAGCAAACTCGCCTGACCTGAACCCCATAGAGAATCTATGGGGCATTGCCAAGAGAAAGATAAGAGACACAAGACCGAGCAATGCAGAAGAGCTGAAGGCTGCTATTGAAGCATCCTGGTCTTCCATAACACTTCAGCAGTGCCACAGGCTGATAGCATCCATGCCATGCCGCATTGAGGCAGTAATTGATGCAAAAGGGGCCTAAACCAAGTACTGAGTACATATGCATGCTTCTATTTCTCAGAGGTCCAATATTGCTCTATTTGCAGTCCTTGTTTTGCTGATTTCATTTAATATTCTAATTTTCTGATATTGTTAATTTGGGGTTTTCATCAGCTGTACACCATGATCATCGCAATTATAACAAATAAAAGCTTAACATATCTCGCTTTGCATGCCATGAGTCTATCTCATATATTAGTTTCACCTTTTAGGTTGAATTACTGAAATAACTGAACTTTTCCACGATATTCTAATTTTCCGAGTATCACTTGTACCTCAAAAGTTAATATATTTTGTGGGGTGTATGGGGTGTTAGGGGAGGCATAGTACTTCTGGTGGGGGACACATTGTGCTTCTTCTGGGGTATCTTATTCACCTTTGGTCCCCATCCCGTACTTAGCTCTCACCAGTGGCTCCTAGAAGCTGTCAGCATGTGACAGTGGCCACAACCCGGAAAACAGTTTTGACTGGTTGCCTACACCAGGTGAGGGTAACCAGTGGGTCTCAAACCCTCAGTGAGTTAGGGGCTTTCCCTGCATGCAGAGGCAGGGTCTGGAGGACTGATAATTTCTCATGATTAATCTTTACTAGCTCTTCTAAATTATTTGTAAACTATATTTCCAAATACCTTTTTATTTCCCCACCCACCCACAGCTTTGGTAATTAAATCTCTGGAACATTTAAGTTACCAGTTTACCCAAACACCTAGGTTTTAACATGAAGCGTGCGAAGAGAAGTGCGATGTTCACATTCTCACCGTAAATAAAGAAGGTATATGTACTCTGGGCGGCATGTGAAGGAATATCCTTGAACAAGGAAAAAGAATAACTGCATTTGTTGCTTCCTAGATGCTGCAGGAGCTGATCGGGAAAACCGCTCGAGGGTTTTGTCATTAGAATTTTGGTTTACAGTGGCTACAATTCAGGTTGTTTGACGGAACAATTCTTTCTGAGCTGGAGCCCATAGCTCTTGGGTTAAACTAAATCTGAAACATGTACTCATGTCGCTTTGGAACTTGAATCACCCAAGGGCTTGCTGTTGTGCCCACAGAGGGCGTTGAGGCAAGGGAGCGCAAAATTGAGAATATCCATTTGGGGGCCTCACACAGGGTGACATATTGCAAAAGATTGCCAAAGTCCCCCCCGCCCCGCGCAAACACACAGATTGTGCCAGCTCTAGCAACTGAATTCAACTTGATGCTAAACATGATTGGTATCACTTGCCATTAGTGGCTTCTCATGCACTGAAAGGTCTCATCATGCTACCTTCAAGAAACACACCACACCACTTTGCACTGCAGCCTCTTGCAATATTGAGACACCTATCTCTTTGTGTTCATTTTGATTTCTTTTTTTCCTTTAAGAGTGGGGTGTCTGATAGGAAAGTTTGCTTTCAAAAAGCCTGCAGAAGACAATTAGGGAGCTGGAGGGATTTCCTCTTCATCCCTCATAGAGTAGAATGAGAAGTAATAGAGAACAAAAAATAGAGAGGCGACTACTCAAAATCATCCCGGCACCTTTTGGACTCCAGGCAACCATGCGTCAAAAGGCAAGCCCAGCCCTTCTCTTCTCTAGCCCCAGTTTGGAGCCCTGTGGTTTCTGTAGCCAGTTGGGAATTTATTCACCTATCCCACACTCTGGAATCCCACATCGCACCAGCCAGCCAGTCCTGGTAGGGAAGGCTACCACCTTTTCTCTCTAGCAGCATCCTTTGACTTTAACAATGAAACAGAGAGGCAGAAATTCAACCGAAGCACATTGTACCTCTATGTTGGAAAAGCTGCACTGGCTGGATTTCTGCCTATCACAAGTTGGTAAAAGTGGAGAAGCCCTGCCAGCACCAAAAAAGGAGGAATCAATGCAGATTTCAAAAGCAGAAATTAGATTTGCATGCTTTCAGTTTATCCAAATGAAGAGCAAAAGGGAAAAGCAAAATTGGAGTTTTCTTTTAAAAAGATAAATCAATCTACATAATTTTTTCTGAGTGCATAGTATAAATGTCATTGGCATGCAGCTTGGATTCTATGGTGTATCCAATAGCCATGGATGTAAAAAAACAAAACAAAAAAACCCCCGGATACCTCTGCAGTATCCTTTTTATCCAATCCTAAGATATGAATTTTCTTTTTCTTTTTTCACCTGTTATTTTCCATGCATTGAAATCAAACTGTTTTCTGAAGACATCACTTGATTGGGTCTCTTCCATCCCCCCCAAAAGCTTATGACTTGATAGCTCAAAATGTCAGTACTAATTAAGAAAATGGAGCTGTGCGCAAACCCCCAAGAAGTGCATCTGCCGTGGGGAGGAAATATCACTATCTTCCCCAGAAGCAGGAGTGCAGAGCAAGTATTTCTCCATAAACTGATTGTTAGCCAGCGATTTGGTAACCTCTGAATTATATGCTGAAGTACCCAACTTCCTCTTGTGGTTATGAGGAATAATTTTATATTTTGTGAAAGCAGAAGTTTAAAAGTAGCCACAGCTATGAATTTACATAAGACACAGCCAAATCCCATTCTGATTTATACCCTGTTCAAAGGCTGCTTTTGATTGGGTCAAGGGGTACAAAAAAAGGGATCCCTCCAGCCATTGCTAATGATGGCTATTGCTACACTGTGTTAATAACCATGTAGCTTACATTAGCCTCCTGCCACAAATGCCCCCACTTCTTTTGCATTTCAAATTAAACCAATGTGATATTAGACTGATACTGGATCTCAGCACTAGGCTGCCAGTTAATTTATCAGCAGCCCTGAATAAAACTCAACATGTAATTTTCAATGCAATTTGACTGATCAGCAATAACATAATTGGTTGCAAATGTCTCTCTCTTCTGTTGGTTTTGTCAAGTGATACTTTCATTAAAGTGACAGCACCAAAAATATGATCTGTATTCTTTTCTTTTAAATCAGATCTTGGCAAACAAAGGTTGGCATGTTAATGAGAACTCAGGAAGGGTTATCTGGTTTTGCCTACTTAGCATTTACTGCTCAGATAATCCTTGAGATATTGTTGGTTGGTGGCATTCCCCCCCCCCTCCCCACGCGTGCGCGAGAGAAAGTTTCAAAGCCAGAGAGCTGGGGCCAAGAGCAGGAGCATTAAATGCCAACACTGAAATGAAAACTTGGAGGCAAATTCTGTCTAATGGCAGAGGAAACCTTTTAAATCCTGGACTAAAGTTAGCTTTCATGGCCTGATGTCTGGAGCTGTTGCTACAAGGACAAGGGCATTCTCCCTGCCTATGAGGTCAGAAGGATTTTAAGTTTGTTGCTTAGAAGATCAGTTCTTTGTTCCTTGCTAAAGTTGCACCTTATCTAATTTAGAAGGACCAGAGGAACTTACACCACCCCAGTGTATGAAGAACTGTCAGAAGAATGCAAACTGGGATCCTGTAACACTATTTTCTTGTGAATGAGGTTACCAACTTTTCTTTTCTTTTTACTAGTTTTGAAGCTGTGCCTTTAACAGCAGACTGGCAAGCAGAAATCAAGCTTTTCCAGGCACCAAAATAAGTGAAGGAATCCCCTTCGCCTAGGCTCAATTTTTGTGCATGTTAGGTTACAGTTCAAGGCCCAGGACCAAAACTGAGTCAGCACCAACCAATGCCAGCAACTAAGATGGTCAAAACCCAGTTCCCCCAATATGAGTAGCCTGATATGTAATTACTTGCTAATTATGCAAATCAGGCACATTAATGTGTGCATTCTCTACCAAATGCTTTGTGTTTTGCTCCTAGCAAAGATCACAAAAGTCCAGGAAGGAACAATTAGCAAAGACCACAAAAGTCCAGAAAGGAGCTTCTGCCAGCACAGAATGGTCTCTCTCATTGGCTCAGTTCTCATGTAACCGCCAAGCCAAACCATAGCATAGTGCAAAGAATACAAGCACGTGGGTTCCTAGAGAGGCTGCTGTGCTCCGTCCTAGTCCTGCTGCTGCTGCTGCTTTGCTACACAGCGCTAAGCCATGGTTTGGCTTAAGATACCATCTGAGCCCAGGCTCATAGTTTGCCTCCACCAAACAAAACCATGAGTATCAAACCAATTTGAAAGGCGCAAAAAACTCTAGGGAAAGGGGTGGCTACACAGTGGACTTCCAGGTGTTGCTGGACTCCCCACACCCCTCACCATTGACCGTGCCAGCACGGGCTGATGGGAGTTGGGAGTTAGAGCCCAACAGCATCTCGAGCGCCACAAGTTAGCTGCTCTAAGTTATGTGTCTTAGTTTACATGGTCTGTAGAACCATATCTGCGTCAACCCCCTGGCTTGGAATCAATAAGATGTGCTTCAGAAAGAGGCCAGTCCCTGGAGCCTATTAGGCAAAAGAACAAGGCGAGGCTAATGGGCAAGATTAGCACAAATCTGTGGGGTCAGAGGTCTCGGAAATTAACAACAGGCCTTGAGGTAATTTTTCCTAGCAACAGGCCACGGACTGAAAGGAAAAGCTTTCCCACTTCTTTTTAAAAACAAAACAAAATTTAAAAAAACTTGCTCTTGTATCTTCCATAGTAGAGAGTATTTTCTCTTCCACTAAGATAGGCATGTGGAGCCTTTAGCCTTCCAGATGTTGCTGAACTATAAATTGCATTATCCCTGGCCTTGGGCCATGCTTGCTATGCCTGATGGGAGTTGTAGTTCAGCAACACCCTCACCCCTGCGCTAACAGAGGAGTCCTCAGATACAGGATTAGGCATGGGAAGGTCATTAGAGGATCAGCCATCACTATAAGAGTAATCAGTCTCATGGACTAGACATTCTAGCATGAAACAAGACTGGCCCAAGACATTTTGCTGCCCATGGCAAAGGACAAATTGGCAAATCCAGAGGCTGACCAGATTGGTACTTGATTCTTACTTTTAAGAGCCCTGTCTGGCAGAACCTGAGATTCTCCCCCTAAGTCCTGATGCTGCAAACCATCTCCCATCGAAGGCCACCTCTTTGGCAGCATAACATATATGGCACCACAAAGCTACCCTTGTGATTAAAGGCTCCAACCACCAGATTTCCCCAGCTCAAAAATACAAGCAGGAAGCAGGCACTTGTCAAAGGACAGGCCTTCCATGTATGCTCAGAGGCTCCCAGCTTTAAGTTTCCGAAAACAAAAAGGTGACAACCTGATTCTTCTTTCAGATCACACCCATAGCACTGCATCAGTCAAACAGTTTAGCTTCAGGTTTGGGAGCGGTGAGGCCTCTTTGTGAAGATATTATAATTCACCCCCTATAATATCGCCTGCAATGTTTGAGGGTGAAAACAATAATTTGATCAATAACATTCATGTTTGGGTGGGTGTCAAGGAAACCAATCTTTCTCTTCACAGGAATAAACAAGCATTTAAAGTCAGGGGAAACAAACAGATCCAAGCTCTGTCCCCCCAGTTGCACAGCTGGACTGAGCACAAAGCACCTCCCCAAGATAAAGTCACACAATCCTTCTAGACCATGGATAGTAAATGTAATACAGTAAGATGCATTGCAAGTAATTCAAATTAGCACCAGAAATTACTAAGCAATCATTGTGAAGTCTTAATTCTAAGGCTGAGTCTAGAACAGTAGTGGGGAACTATAATCCAACAATGTGTGAAGGGCCACTAGTTTCTTATCCCTGGCCCAAAAGGAAAGTCATCTTACAGCCACACATCAAAATCCAGTTTCCCTCCTTTAAATTCTGTCCAATTAACAGAGCTATTGCTGCTTTCTTCTCCTTGATCAATTAATCATTAAACAGTGGTTTCCATTCATTGGGTAGGATGCAGGAAAGCAGGAGCAAGCTTGCTTCAAACTGAAAATGTGAGCAAAATATTGTCTGCATGTTTTCCCTTAATATACCTGCAAATATAAGGGCTAGAGGCTTAAAAAAAATTGTTTATAGAGATGCCACCTTTTTCTGGTAGCATCCTCTGTGCCTTTAACAATTGTGCAACAGCTAGAATTTGAAAGGTGCTTTTTTACCCCACAACCTGGAAATGCAGCAATCAGGAATTACACTTGCTGAATCTTTGCCCATTATATAATTGTTAAAGCGCTGTTCCCCAGGCTAGATATACCATAATCTTGGTGTGTGGTGGTGGGGAAACATGTAATACACTTTCATCCCTGGGAAAGGTTATGTGAGTCAAACCTCATTATAAAGACCACAAGCAGCTTTGATGAGTCCTGGTTTCCCTCTTCTGTACGCCAATTGATATGACTCCTTTCCACCTTCCTACTCCACTGTGCTGAAAAAGGCTGTTTCTCATGCCAGGCTAAACGAGTTACTAGGTAAGGTGCTTCAGGAGTACCCTCTTGCTGTTACTGACTAATACAGGCACACTTCTGGAATTCATATTAGAATGATGAATCACAGCTACAAGTAACCTACTTACACAGCTCACAGATGCTGTCATCAAATTCAAAGGACACTATTCTGCTGAAATGTTCTTAGTTTGGGGGCAAATAAAATTTGTGAACTATAATATGTCATCACATGTCTTTCCCATTTCCTACTTGGCAATGTGTATATTTCTTAGCAAAGGTTTTAATTTGTGAATTAGATTCAGCAGTACTGAGGTCTCGCTTAACTTCTGCCAATCACATCCAAAGCTGCAATTTCTAGCTTCCAATTGTGGAGTTGGAGAATAGCATAGAGGGGAGAAGTGCAGCTTATCTTGTCTACTGGCTGTGATCTGGGGTCTATTTTTTTAGTAATAGCTTTGAACCACTAACTATCCTCCCCTGCCTGCCCCAGAGGAGGGGGAGAATATCACTTTAGCAGCTCAGGATGGAACTTCAAACTAGTAGCCCTTCTCTGAGTGTTGTAAGATATGAGTGTGTAAGCTGGAGAGCTGTAGCATTGTTGAATGTGGACAGGTGATGGGGCTGCAAATGCAAACATTCAGGCAGGTAGCACTTGTCAGAAAGAAGTAAGACCAGCTTAGAATCCAAAAACTACTTGCTTATTTCTTGGCAAGAGAACCAGTATGATAGTATGACTAGCATATTAATCTATCGGACAATGATTGGGGAGACCAAGGCAGGTTCAAGTCCTTGCTCTGCTATGAAATTCACCTTGAGTCAGTCATACTGCCTCACAGGGCTGTTGTGAGGATAAAGTGGGGAAGAAACTATGTTGAAAAAATAATAATAAATACGTTCTCCTATATTAAGTAAAACAGATTTCTGCTCCACAAACACAGGGTGGGGAACCTTGGGCCTGAAAGCCAAATATGGCCGTCCTCCATGTTTGGTCCTCAGGACTCTCTCCCAAACCACGCCCTTCCCGAGCTCTGTTTTTTTGTCTGGCTCTGCTCATGCTTCTTATTGAACTAGACCAGGCTTCCTCAAATTCGGCCTTCCAGATGTTTTGAGACTACAATTCCCATCATCCCTGACCACTGGTCCTGCTAGCTAGGGATCATGGGAGTTGTAGGCCAAAAACATCTGGAGGGCCGAGTTTGAGGAAGCCTGAACTAGATGAAGGGATGTCTGTGCATGAAGAAGCCAGGGCTGGCCCAAGACATTTTGACACCTGAGGGAAATCACATAATGGCATCCTCCCCTGCCAGGGAAGAAGGGGTGAGTGAAGATCTACATTAGGAACAAGGGGAAGAGCAAGGGTAGGAGGAGACCAGCAGCACCTCCTATTCACCACTAGGCCACTGCAGATGAAGCATGGGGATAGGGGGTTGCTGAGGAGGCGGCAGCTCTGGCCTCAAAGGAGCTATAACTGCCACCTCACCTGTGGCAGCAGCAGTGAGCAATGCATTCCTTGGAGGCCGAATCTGCTGCCCCTGCCAATCCTACCACCCGAGACAATCACCTCATCTTGCATCACTGGTGGGCCAGCCCTGGAAGAAATGAGTCTCCTGCACAAAGGTAGAAGTAACATTTGTTGCTCTGCCTACTTTTGTCCCTGGCCCTTTTCATCACTGGTTTGTGTTGGGGGACCCTTTAACCAGCAAGGAATATGGCCCTTCAACGAAAAAGGTTCCCTGCCCCAGGCACTGCAGGTGAGGGTAAGTCAAGATACATTCCTTTGGTAAGGGCTTTAAAGAAAGGTTAAATTGCCCGCTAACACCCTTTGTCTGACAACAATGACCAAGCCATGCCAATGGCTTTGCATAACAAGGCAGCAGGCCTCTCAGCCAAATGTTTCAAGATAGCTGTTAAGTCTTCACCAAATTGTCCACATCCTTCCTCTGTGAGGTAATTTCCATGCACAGATTTACAATCCTTTTGTTTTCCTACCAATAATAACTGACTGAAGTAACTAAGCCTAGAAATTCCAAATTTGTAAGGGTCTCCTCAGGCTAAAAGTAGGGCATTTTAACTGAATTGAGCACTTTTTTTCTCATCAGAGCAGATGAAAAGTGACAGATTAGTTTGCAGAGGATTTTGTGTACTTGTTTTGTTCTTTGGCTGGACTTCAGGGGAAAAACGAGTCTCCTGTACTTTTTGCAGGTAGCTGAATTTCTGTGCATCGATTTCAGAAGTTTATTCATTTATTTACATCCCAATTGGGGCCCCTTCCAACTCTACAATTCCATGAATCCATGATTTATATTCCAAGGATCTCAAGGCACCATACATGCCCCCTGTCCTCACAGCAGCCCTTGTGATGAAAAGTTGGCTGAGAGGTGGTGACTAGCCTAAACTCACTCAGTGAAGTTCACTGTTGCATGGGGATTTTGACTTAAGTCACCCAATCCCTTTGTTTGATGGTCCGACTGCTACACCACAGTTCATCTGCAGCCATAGAGCCATAGACCTTTAGGAAGTTGGTCAGTCAGCTTTCTCAACAGCAGGGCAGCTGCAGCTTCTTGGCAGAAAGTGCTGTAAAGGAACGCTAAGGAGTGTCTCTTTTTTCACACATAAAAAGCAAAGCTAATGTCAGTGACTAAGCATTTTCTATAAATCAAGCTGAAACAGCATTTGGAAGCCTAGTAAAAACCTGCAGATATATCAGGGGGGAAACCGGGAAAGTACTGTAGTGACTTGAGCATTAAATAGGTCTTAGATGAAGTATAATGGTTATTATTCGGCTTAAACTTGTACCTTGAATGAAAAGGACTTTAAAATTCAGTTTGATGTCTCCACTTACAGATTTAGAAACCATCATGAATCAGCTTGATTAAAAACATCCAGGGTTGTAATTTGGGGTTCCTTTCTCCCCTGTCCCACTTGCTTTACTCTTTCACAAGCCTACTTTCCTTAATAGTAGGAAGTTTCAGAAGCAACTTTTACACAGAACCAGTTCCCTTGTGAATATTGAGGACTTCTGATGTTGCGGTTTTTAAAGTTCTTTACAAAAATGCAAGTTAAGTACAGAGCAGCAGGCAGACACCTAGACAAACAAAGCTGGTATTTAAAGCAGCATCCGTTTCCCCAAAGGAACAGCACGCAGTCTACACAAGACTGCTTCTTTTCAGAAAGCTGCAAACTTTCAGACTTATTTCTCTTTTATTCTGGCAGTGATCAGAACAGTCAAATGGCTTCCTTCAGTCCCCAGTACCAGGTGGGTGTGCAGTAGCTAGTAGCCACCAGCCTTCCAACGCCATTAAGCAAGCACCCTCAGATAGAAAGCTATACAAAAGCTTCACAATAATGTCATTTTGCATCTCTACGGAGCAAACTGTCAACAGTTATTAAGTGTGGCTTCCAACTCTCATCCATCAACATTTGGATCACTTAATGCTTTTACCCATTACATTTCAGTTAACTTTATGCAGTCTCACCTTGGCTTTTGGCTGCTCCCTTGTCCAAGGTGTACAGAGAACTGCTCCAAAGTGCAAGCTGTTCACACAGCTGCAAGACAAGAGGGTACAGCAGCCAAGTTGCAATGCTTAATGGAATGCGGGAAATGCTGTAATGCAATAGTGCTAGCACAGAAATTTATCAGCAAGCGTGAGAGACTGATCTTGTGGGTGCTCACTCAAGATCACTTATTGCAGGTTACGTATTCCATAACAGACTTTAATCACCATTTTTAATTCTTCACACAATTGAAGATGGTTAATGACAAGTGACTGAGTCATCCTTGCCATTGCTCTTCTCCCCTAATTCACTGCTGATTTGTGCCATGGCTATTTTAGTCTCCTATTCCACTTTATTGATTTTGAGGTCAGGTTCACACCATAGAGTGATTGGTGTAAAACAAAACCAATCACCTTCATCAATCCATCTGTATGGGGGGGGGGTGGCTAAACTCTGGCCCTCCATCTTACACAAAGAGGCATTTTGTAGACCAGCCCTAGATTTGTTTAGCTTCCTTCACCTATAGGTTAACAGAAGAGAAAACCTTAAAAACCTTTGTGTTCCAGTAGGCATTTAGTGGCTTGGATTAAATATGGAGTTCGGTTTATTTTAACATACACAATATTTACTTTTTCAACCATACGTTTCTTTATGCTTTCAACCAGACTATTTCTTCACTCCACTGTAACATATATACCAAGCTCAAATAATATGAATGTTAAGCAATATTATTTTATATTCATGCCACAACTTAAGGAAGGCTTCCTCAGTCATTTCAGGCCTAATCTTGAATCCTCCTGCCACCATTTCAATAGTCCATCTGGTATTTTCTCTGGCTTCTTCCAGTCTATGCCACTGCCTCCAGTCATACGGCCTCTCAGTCTTTGAACACAGAGACATGGACACACAACAATATCACACACACCCCCCATCACTTCACATCTTTCTCCTCACTTCTCTCTTTCGATTAGTTTACTCCACTGTCTTTATAAAGATCCAAAGAACAGAAAGAAAAACAAGTGAGATTCTCACTTCTTAGGAATGTCACAAACTCCTCATAACACACTGTATTTTATTTTAGTTAGTTTAGTTTAGTTTAGTTTAATTTCAGGATATATTTTAGCCTCTTTAAAAATATGTTTACTCTCTTTGCCTATTATTCTCTGCAAAACAGCTGCAATCAATATACCTTTGTCTAAATGCAAATATCCTTCAGGAAAGCCTGCCAGTAAAAAGAGAGGGGGCGGGGATGTACTTCCTGGAAACAAGGACATTTATAATTACTTTCCTCCGCTTACAAGCCCCGAAAAAGGATACAGCAAAGAGTCTGCCTGATGTCAATAGGCAGGGAGTTCCGAAGTATGAGCCTGTCACACTAAAAGACTTATTCCTTACAAGTGCAGAATGAACACTGTGTGGCACATGCAACAATAACAGTTACAAAGATTGAAGTTGTTGTGTGGGCATATCCCTCAAGGAAGCTGATCCCAAACTGTTACGGGCTTTATATACTAATAGCAACACCTTGAACCTGGCCCAGTAACAGACTGGCAAACAATGCAGATCTTTGAGCATATGGGGATAACAGTATTTGGCTTACCTTACAGCAAGGGTGCTAATCTGTGCCCCTTCTGATGTGCAGAAATCCCCAGCCAGATGGGCGGGGTATAAGTAATAAAATTATTATTATTATTATCATTATTATCATTATTATTATCTGGCCTAGTATGTCAGAGTTCAAGGATGGTGGGTGTTTAATGACATCTGGAAGGCAGGGTGTTCACATTGTAAGGCTTACAGGGGGCATGAAATCAGTGCAATAGTGTACAGTATCTGAATCCCTTACATTACAAAGTGCTAAATTTGGAGTATACATATTGGGAGGAAGTTGTATTTTAAACACTGAAAATTAAGTTTTTCACTCCAGTCCTTAATTGTGTTACAGTTTTAATAATTTTATTTGTTTTGTTTAATTGTATATTTTTATTGACGTTGCTTTGTGATTTTCATTTTCATTGTAAACCACCCTGGGATGAATATTTAGAAAGGGTGATAAACAAACAAAAATTGTTATTTTTTATTGTTATTTAATTAAAGGATCAGGAGATAAGCTTGATTTCTAGCTATGAGCCAATGGTTCTGTCTGTCATAACCTGAATGGGGAGAGAAGCCTAATTAATATAATATGTTTGCTTGGGAAAATCTGTTTTTCTCCATAAAACCATCTGTGCTAAGTGGAATGTGGTGCAATAGAATTGCTGATGGAAGCTTTAAAAACTTACAGTTGCTGATGCAGAGTTCTGATGCTTGGATTTCTGTTTCACTGTATAAAAGAGTTGCCAGTTGTCCTTTGATCAATACTTTGTATTCTAAGCTGACAAATTATGTTCTTAAAAGTAGCACAGATCTTTGAAATAAAGAGGAAACAAGAAGGAATTAACATTTTAAAAATGTATGTTAGAAAGGAATCTGAATCCATGTGGCAATCTTCACTCCTAATTGTGTCTGCAATTTTTATTTTTTTAAAAAAACATGGAGATAATCAGTTTATGTATATATTGGGGTGGGGGAGGGAAGAGGAGGCTGCAGCACCCCTAAAAGTGTACAAACTTCGATCCTGCTAATGTATACAGATCTAAGCACAAAGTGACAGGGCATATCTGAGGGTTTCATCAATGCAGGCTTTGGAGTCTCAAAGCCCAGGTGGGAAGCTGCTCCTAAAAAAACCCTCCTTGGACACTGAGGATAATTATTATTGCTCAGTCACTAATACCGTATCCCATTTTTTGGTGCTCTTGGATGAGAGTGATTGTCTGGACTAATTTTAATCTGATTTCAGGTCTGGTGACGGCCTTGGACACCAGATGGAATAAACTACAGTGGTACCTTGGGTTATATACGCTTCAGGTTACACACTCCGCTAACCCAGAAATAGTGCTTCAGGTTAAGAACTTTGCTTCAGGATGAGAACAGAAATCGGGCTCCGGCGGCGCAGCAACAGCAGGAGGCCCCATTAGCTAAAGTGGTGCTTCAGGTTAAGAACAGTTTCAGGTTAAGAACAGACCTCCAGAACGAATTATACTTAACCTGAGGTACCACTGTATGCCAGAAGAAGGACACTTGCAGAGAGCACACTTCTGCTAATTCTCCGGTCTTTCAATAACATTGACCATGGTGCGCTTCTGGATGGGCTCTCTAGGTTGAGAGTTGTAGACTTGGCGATAGGGAAATTCTACTCCTGTCAATTTCAGAAGGTGCTGCTGCTCAGCCCCATTGCACTGATGCTGTCTTTCAAACATTTACATGGAAATGCTGGGAGAGGTCATTTTGGGATTTGAAGTGAGGTGCTATTAGCATGCTGACAATACCCAGCTCTGTCTCTTCCTCATTGGACTAAGGTGAGCAAGTGGAACAGCAGAACCAGGGCCTGGAATCAGCAATGAGCTGGAAAGACAAGCCAGTTCTGTGGACAGGCAATGTATTTGTGAAGAGAAATTATATTCAAGCTGTTTCAGATGGGGTTATACTCCCCCTAAAGCAGGAGTGGCGAACACCAGACCTGACAGCTGAACATTGTCCTCCAAGACCACGCTTCCTCTCCTTAAGCTCAAAGGTGGAGAACTGGATCTGGTCCATTGGAAGGTCAAGTTTGACAGGCAGGTGGGATCACCCATTTGTCAGTCACCTGATATCACAAGCCCCACCCCCCTTGGCTACGCTCATGGCCACACTTATCCATGCTGTAGTGATATCCAGGGACGACTGCTGCAATGCATTATGTCCTCTTGACCCTTGTCCATCATGATTTATAAAAACTAGCCAACAGGGTGTGGCTGGAAGGGTCCAGGTATTGCTGAACGCTGTGTTGCAGGGCAGAGGGATTGGCCCTTGAAAGAGGTGGTGGTGCATCCCCTTTTCAATTAAAGTTCCTAGTAGCACAAGAACTGGTAGTGTCTCCAGCCAGTTCTTCTTCCGACAGTACTGAAAGACCTTTGCTGGTTTCCACTTCTCTACCAAGCCCAATTTAAGGGGTCAATACTGTCATATAAAGCCCTACTCTAGCCCAACATCAACCTTCCCAGCAGAACAGGCCCTATTGGAATTACCACCACCCTCTGTGGTTTTAAGAGTGGTGACACACGAGAGGGCCTTCTCTGTGGTTGCCCCCATGTTGTGGAATTACCTTCTCTCTGAGGTGTGTCTTGTACCATCACTGTATGCTTTTCAGCAATTGGTCAAGTCCCACCTCTTCACCAGAGCCAGCGTGGTGTAGTGGTTAAGAGTAGTGGACTCGTAATCTGGTGAACCGGGTTCACATCCCCGCTTCTCCACATGCAGCTGCTAGGTGACCTTGGGCTAGTCACACTTCTCTGAAGTCTCTCAGCCTCACTCACCTCACAGAGTGTTTGTTGTTGGAGAGGAAGGGAAAGGAGATTGTGAGCCGCTTTGAGACTCCTTAAGGGGAGTGAAAGGTGGGATATCAAGTCCAAATTCTTCTTCTTCTTCTTCTTCACCACCAGATCTTTGGTAGAGTTGATGGCTTTCCTCCTCCTGCATTGCTGTCCACTACTGTTCTGTGCTACTGTTTGTTACTTTGCTATTGGTTGTTTTGTGGTCTTATTTTATGAATATAATATAAATTGTACTTGCTTTTAATTGTGACATTTTTGTAACTCACCTTGGGGTCAGTTGGTAAAGGGCAGGTTGTAAGTATAAATAATAAATAAATAGGCCCGCCTTTGAAGCCTGTTCAGTTACTTCAAAATGCATCCACTGGGTTCTTCACTAGGCCTGATCTATGGGAACGTACGCCTCTGGTATCGAAAGAGAACAAAAGTATACACAATGAGGGTCCACACACACAATAACATGAACAACAGGACTGAATATACATTTTTATAGTTGCAGTGCACCATACAATGAATATGGAATACTGGTAAAATCTGTTTCAACTAGATGCAGTCTTTATCAAGTTGTATAACAAAGTCCTAATTTCTTGGGAAATATTTTCATGCTAAACTCCAATAAGAGATGCTGCCAAGTTGTAATCCACCCAAGTGTGTGGAGATAAAAGAATTCTTCCTGTTGTGAAGCAGACCTCTGAAAACATATACTGTAGCTTACCACATATCCCATTAATTAACAGTCACAAGAACCAAATACAACCTGTGATTCTTACCATAAGCATGTCACTTGGATTTTTATTAAAACCTGGCCATTTGAAAATTCTCTGCCTTCCGTATCAGTTCCAGGAATGGATAGATGCAGCTCCCAACTGATGTTAATTAATACTTGCTGCAAAAGTATCATTTTCATACACTCGGAAAACAAAGTAAGTTGGAATTGTCACAATGGAAAGTGCTGGTTCTTGCCTCCAAACCTTTACATGGTTTGTGAACCAGGTACCAGAAGAGACACCTGCTCCCACACCAACCTGTCCATGCACTGAGGTCATCCTTGATGGCCCTTGCATTGAGATCATATTCTTCCAGGTGCCCTGAATATCCAAGATGAGGCAAGTGGCAATAAGAGAGATGGAGAGTATTTTCAGTGGTGGAACCCTAGAGAAGACTCTCCTTTTAGACCAGGCTTCCTCAAACTCAGCCCTCCAGATGTTTTGATACTACAATTCCAATCACCCCTGACCACTGGCCCTGCTAGCTAGGGATAATGGGAGTTGTAGGTCAAAAATATCTGGAGGGCCGAGTTTGAGAAAGCCTATTTTAGACTCTCCAGCAAAGATGTTTTCATTATCCTAGGCTCTAAAATGTATTATTAGATATTAGCTCTTTTTAACATGTTGTTTGTTATATTTAATATATATGATATAATGTTTTTGTAAATTACCCTGGAAGTTCAATGGAAGGGTGCTTTATGAAACTTGAATTAAAATGAATTCCAGCTATGCCTAGACTTGGGTGCAAGCCCCAGAACTGGATGCTTGCTACCCTGACCGACAAGTTGTTCACATTCCTTGTTATGTATATTTCCCCTGAACCTGACAATGAGCTAAAGTGGGTTTTTCCTTTACTGGGGGTGGGTGGGCGAGCTATGAAGTCTGCTGAGGATCTCACACATGCTATGCTGTTCATGTATGCTGGCATGGGTTTTTTAAGTCCTCCAGATGTTGCTGAACTACAGCTCCCATAGTCCCACACTGTTAGCCATGCTGAGTGGGGCTGATGGGCCAACAACAGCTGGAGGGCCACAGCTTCTCCACCCCTAGTTTAGAGCATTGTTCCTTCCCCAACCTGTTGCCCACCAGATGTTTTGGACTACAACTCTCATCAGCTCCAGCCAGCATGGCCAATGATAAAAGATTATAGGAGTTGTATTCAAAAATGTATGCAGGTCAGTAGGTCAGAAGAAAAGTAGGAGGCATATGAGAAGACATATATAGGTTGCTGGGTCAGTACTGAGAACATTTTTAATCTTCAAAGAAGCTCACATGGAAGGAACTTCCTTCATGGAAAGCAAAAGTCACTCTGTTAATAATAAAGCTAACATGGCTCTACAGTTAAGGCATACTTTATTAACTTCAGGTCTTCCTCTACTGTCTCGCATTCCTGTGGATCAGAATGTTGATTTCTTGGAGCCTCAGGTAAAAGGAATCTCAGGTAATCTAAAATGTGATAGAATAAATCTTTTCATTTTGATATTGCTATATCAAAGACAGCGAAGACAGGAGTGCCTGGCGTGCTCTGGTCCATGTGGTCACGAAGAGTCGGACACGACTAAACGACTAAACAACGACAACAACACATTGTATTGTTTCCCCCCTCACAATTCTGAAGGGCATTGTGCCTCCTCTGAGACAGACCGAACAGATTTTTAAAATCTTCCAAGGAGATTTTGCTGATTATACCATGATCAGTGCATTATCACTTGGTGACAACATGGAAGCAGACCTTCTCAGTGACAGCACCGTCCTTCTGATGTCCTTTCCCTTTGGTCATTTGTGAGGTCAAGACAGTAATGACATTTAGATATTTCTTAAGAATCTACATGCTTCCCTGCACTCTGACTTTTAGGGGGTAATTTAACATCACACTCTTCCAGTTGTTCCATCTGCGCAAACATTTCAGCTTGCCAAATGGAACAATCCCCCCCCCCATGCATGCTATTTTGGGGGTTCTCCTGGCCCCGCAAGACAATTTCAGGGAATTGGGGCAGTTGAGGGGGGCAGAAAGCCCCTTTGTGCAAGTGGAGTCCTTGTACAGTGCTTCTGCTGACAGAACTGTTAGGTGAAGCCCACACTATTTTGTTTTGTTTTGTACACTGCTGATGTTTATTTGTGATAGACAGTGGCATTTTGTTTTAATCTAGCTCTTAGGACTCTTTTGTTGAATGCAGTAGATGTGTTTTTATTGCTTTCATGTACAGTGCTTATAGTTTTCTGCTATATTAAGTTGTAGAAAAATGTGGGTAGCATAATTGCAAAAATGTCTGGGCCCTTCAAGTGAAGAAGTACTAAATCACGAATCTCCTGCAGAATATGTAGTTTGTCTCTTTGAGGTTATTTATAGAACTATGAAGAGAGGCATTTGGTCAATTAAATCTAGAGTTCTCCTGTACTCTGTTCTACCAAGTGAATCCATAAAAAGCAACAGCCCATCTAAATGTGCTTAGTAATAGCTAGAAGAGACTTTCATAGCTATGGTTCCAGTTACAGATAGGTAGCCGTGTTGGTCTGCCATAGTCAAAATAAAAAAATTCCTTCCAGTAGCACCTTAAAGACCAACTAAGTTAGTTCTTGGTACGAGCTTTCGTGTGCATGCACACTTCTTCAGTGTATCTGAAGAAGTGTGCATGCACACGAAAGCTCATACCAAGAACTAACTTAGTTGGTCTTTAAGGTGCTACTGGAAGGAATTTTTTTATTTTCATAGCTATGGTAAAATCTGGGGATCAGCAACAATGGCTTCTTCTTCCTGCCCAACTATTTTAATTTGCATCACAAATATTAAGTTTCCCCACATTCTTAGCTCTGTTGCAAGAAGGCCTGATAAGAATAAGCCCTTTTAAGCTCCTTTAGTGTCTGAATGGAAATACATAGCATAAATTCAAGTTAATCTGGCCTGATGAAGATCAGTAATGTTTGGCAACCATAAATAATGTTCTCTGGATGAGGTACTTGTGAAAGAAACAGCGCTGTATTGCCACCATAAGACTGGGCCACTTCTTTCCATGCAGATCAAAGACAGATTCATGCTCTTCAAAGACTGGCAGGAGTTGCTTTGTACAAGGGAATAGGAACACTCCTCAACATATGGGGAAAGGAAGGTTGTTTCAAGTTGTTACTTAAATGGCTTAAAACAATTCAGATGTGAAAACATATGGGCCTGGGGGCTCCCACTAGACTGTACATTTTACTGCAGATAAAGCTAATGGTCTGTGTGATGACTCAGCTTTATGATCAAGAGGTAAAAGTTTACATGACCAAAAAATCATTATTATTCCATGTTACAACAAGGGAGTATCTAGAGACAATGGTGCTTGATATATTGAACATATTCAAAGTGCTATTGCACTTAGTCTCTTGCTGATATTACAACAGTTAGCCTTAATTCTGTGCTCCGAAGGATTTGTATATTAGTTTTTGTTTCAATTAGTGATGACAATTAAAACATAGTTCTAATGTTCATCCCAAATTATGGGTTGTATCCAGTAATAGTTCTACTCAAAGTAGACTTATAGATGTTAATGGTCTCACTCAGTAAAGGTAAAGATAAAGGACCCCTGGACGGTTAAGTCCAGTCAAAGGCGACTTTGGGGTGCGGCGCTCATCTTGCTTCAGCCCGAGGGAGCCAGCGTTTGTCCACAGACAGCTTTCCGGGTCATGTGGCCAGGATGACTAAACCACTTCTGGCACAACGGAACACTGTGACAGAAGCCAGAGCGCAATGAAACACTGTTTACTTTTCCACCACGGCGGTACCTATTTATCTACTTGCACTGGCGTGCTTTCGAACTGCTAGGTTGGCAGGAGCAGAGACCGAGCAATGGTAGCTCAACCTGTCGCGGGGATTCGAACCGCCGACCTTCCGATCAGCAAGCTCAGTGGTTTACACCACAGTGCCACCCGCTCCCTCTTCTCACTCAGTAGAAGGCAGCTGACTGTGCTCTGAAATGGTACAGCCTACTCAGAGTTTGTGAGGCTTCATAAAATTGCTTCATGTGCTACAAAGTAAGGTAAAATTTATTTCCTTAAATGCTGCCAATTTTCAGAATGACACTGATCCACTTTCTTTGGTGGTGGTGGTTTTTTTTGGTGGGGGGAATGTTGAGCTATTTGTGTCTTCTGATATGATTGTTGTGGCTTCAATATAATCCCTCACACTTACTAAAATATAGAGATGATGGAGAATGTAAGATAAATACCTTTTTGTTTGTTTTTTTGCCAGACATTGAAAAGAAGGAAGACTTTAAAAAGAAGAAGGGTTGAAAATGTTATGTGCGGACAGGACTGTGGTAAAGCATGGAAGAAAACTGTATTGATTAATTAATCAATTTGAATGGTCCCCAGCCAGGGTGGGCCAAAATGGTGGCCTCTAGCTGTTGCTGGACTACAATTCACATAATTCCTGCCAATTGGCAATACTGGCTAGGGATGATGGGAGTTGTAGTGTACAAATAAATCTGGGGGGCATCACATTGGCTACCCCTGCCCTAGCGTTATTCCAGAGCTCCCAAGTGTGAGGCCAACTGGTCTAGGGAAATAATTTTAAACATTTAAGAGAGAGACAGGCTGCCCCTCGAGTACAGGGGCATTGCCAGAAGCTCAAAAGACCCAGGGCACAGGGTTATGACATAGATTTGCAAATGCTGATTTATATAGCTGTTTTGAGTGTGCTGGTGTTGGGTGAAGTATATGATGTGGCTATGTGGGAAAGTCCCTTCTCCATAGGAATCTCCTTCCCTTTGAAGCTGCTGCTGGTGCCAACGCTCTGTCCCTTTCCTCTTTTTATGAAGGGTTTTTTATTTATATGCAAAAATAAAATAAAATACAGAACATGAAAATAAATAATGACACAGAATTATCGAATATATTAAAAAAACACCCTGTAGTTCTTGGGTGTATGCAGTTTTTCTATTTTAAACAACCTTAGTTACAAACCTTCTGTATCTTTTGACACCAAATGAAAACCGCACTTGTTTCCTCTTGCTTGAACTGCTTGAATTTAGGTAGCTTACACTGTTTTGCCCATTCTATCGGTACGTAGAAATTGGTGGTTTTAAGCATTTTATTACTGTCATAGAAGTAATAAATAGAACAAATAGAAGTTTGATAATACTGTTAGGTTTTTGTGGCTGTTACTGGCCCTTAGATCATCTGATGAAGTGTGGGCTAAGCATATTTGAAATAAATAAAATATGTAAATGTATGTATAAAATATAAAAACTATATGTCCTCTGAACAAAGAAAGATGGTCAGGGTTTGGAGTCTCACTTTCACTTTCCTTTGCATCATGCCCAGCTGCTCTGTAAGCAAAGTATTTGGAAAAAGGAAGGGGCAAGGGATGGGGGGGCAGACTGGGCCAAGGATGCCCCTGCTTGGGTTGTTGATCCTGAAGAACCATCTCTTAGACGGGGTGAAGGATCACATTCTGGCATTGCTTTCATCTGCTTGTATACAGAATGATGGTATCTTTAGCAAGCCCATCCTTCGAGTGTTCAAGAGCTATTGCTTCTAATGGAAACAATAATATGTACTCCAGATGTATATTTAAGCTGGCTAGGAATCTGACTGCTCTGCTTCTTCATTCATAAAATTATAGTTCTCAAAAGGAAAATGCAGTTTTATGTGTGTATTTTTAAGATGACAGAGTATCATTCAAATGCTCTTTTTTCTTTTTCTTTTTCACTCAATAGTTTATAATCTGGTTTGGCATCAGTCGCCATTGTACATTTCATCTCTCCCAGTGTCAAACTGTTTTATGTGTCTGATTGGCCACCCCCACATTACATGGGGGGTTGGGGGAGTGGAACCCCTGTAATGTGCCTACACAGGAACCCAGCCGTCCTTCCTTGCTGGGGAGGGCACATGGCTCAAGCAGAGATGCTCTTCATGTAGTGGTCTGTGCTGACCCCTATTGAGCAGGTACTCCAGACATATTAAAGCTCCTCATCTCTAAGCCTTCAGTCAAGAACTCCATTCTGCCTAGCCTGGGATGCAGTCACCATCACTTTCACATTCAAAAGCTTGTCAAAACCACAGGACCTTTTGCAGAGACAATTTAACAAGATGTGGAAGATTTCAAAGCCATAGAGAATGTTTCCATGTTACAATATACATGTGGTTGAAAATAAGTGAGGCTCAGCATCCTCAGAACAATTTCTGTGCGGTTTGGCTTAAGCCACATGGACATTAGTTTGTGAGAAGCCTCTGCCACAGAGGAGGTCTTGCAAATCAAGTGAATTTGGGAACAATTTCATGGTATTTTCAAGACTCTGTCTGTGGTCAACACATATTCCCCTAATATGGGAAAATGTAAGAGCAAACATCTTCAGGAAGGAGGAAGAGGCAAGCATGCCAGGGCAGGCTACTTAGGGCGAAGGGCAACTGTACCCAAATTTGTACCTGGATGGTGCTTTGGGTCCCTAAATGATTTGAACTAGAAGCTGTATTTCAGGAACCTGGTCTATTGACCAGCGCAAGGCAGGCCAAGGTACTAGTCTTTATACCAGACCTGACCATTCCAATAGTTGCATGCAGCCTGCCAATCCCAGGAGCCTATGCTGCACTAAACATCTCTGTTTGCCTCTTGAAGAGGGCTTTGAGGCTTGAGTAACACAGTCAACTTGGAATGGTAACTTTGATGTCTTACATACTTACATAATTTTATTTGTGTGCCACCTTTCCATAGCAAAAGTAGTCATAAACAACAAATAAAACATCAAAAATTACACAACCAAATTAAACGATTTCCACATAAATCATAAGACGATATAAAATAAAGATACAAAAAATTAATATCAAAAACATGCACATGGTAACTCAGTAGGCTGGGCCAGGCCTTGTTGCACATTTCAGGGAAGGGTTCCTTATCCAATTTTTAATTTTTAGTATTATTGAATAAGGAACCATTCCTTTAAATAAGGAACAGGTGGTAAGCCAATCCACTAGGCCCAGTTGCTTTCCAAGGCCCACAGTCCCTGATTGAGCACTTGGACATGCAGACTCAGGCACCCTGCAGTCTCTATCTCCATACTGCAGAGGCAGGAAGAACAGGAACCAGGATTACTAACTGACAAGGGAGGGAGAGAAATGTATGCTGAAGGACAATAGGAAGATTGCAGAGAAGCTGAATTAATTATTTGCGTTTGCCTTCACTGTGGAAGAAGTAGGTCAGATACCTGTGCCTGAACAGACTTTCTCAGGAAGGAAGTCTGAAGAACTGCAGCAAATAGACAGAACAAAATATTAACTCCTAGGACATTAACAAATTACCAGCTCCTGAGGACATCAAGCCAAAATTTCTTAAAGACACAGGAAATGGTCAATCTTCTTTAAAATAATAATAAGAAGAAGCTACAAACAGTCTGCATACCAGGGAGCTGAACTGGTGTTTACAAACTAGAAGAGATATATTTGTGTCATAGTGGACAGCTGAATGAAAAATGTCAACTCATTGTGCAACAGTTATATAAAGACCAATTCTATGCCTGAGAATACTTGGAGAAGAACTAAAAATAAATTGCCAGAATCATAACACTCTCAGCACAAATCTATGGTGTGGGCATGCTTGGAGTACCATGTACAGTTCTGGTTAACTCACCTCAAAAAGAATATTTAGAGTTGGAAAATGATTAGGGAGCTGTACCCTTTGCCCATGAGAATAAACTAGAACAATTGGGGCTTTTTAGCTTAGAAAAAAGTGAGTAAGTGGGATATGACAGAAGTTAAATACAGTGGTACCTCAGGTTACATACGCTTCAGGTTACAGACTCCGCTAACCCAGAAATAGTGCTTCAGGTTAAGAACTTTGCTTCAGGATGAGAACACAAATCGGGCTCCGGCGGCGCAGCGGCAGCAGGAGGCCCCATTAGCTAAAGTGGTGCTTCAGGTTAAGAACAGTTTCAGGTTAAGTACGGACCTCCGGAACGAATTAAGTACTTAACCTGAGGTACCACTGTAATGTATAATGTAGAAAAAGTAGATGGAGAGCCTTCCTTACTTCCTTTCTGATAATACCAAACTTTGAATTGTCCAATGAAATTGATTAGCAGAAGGTTCAAGACAGACAAAGGGAAGGACTTAGTCACACAAAACATACTTAACATTGAACAAATTCACAGAGGATAAAGCTATCAGTGGCTCCCAGTCATTATACCTTTAGGTCACCAAATAATCATTCATTGAGTTAGTAATGCCTAACTTGATCCCATTGATCTCCACCAACCCTAATGAAGCATGCATATGCCATCCCAACATTCCTGCAAAGCAAGCAAGTCTCACAAGTGAACATGCCGTACCTCATCTTTAAAAGCTTGGCAGACGCGGCATGGAAACTTGTTGGGACATCTTCATTGATTCCGTCCAGTTCTAAACTTCTTGCCCTGCTCCTGAAGTCCTGAATCATGACCCCTCAGCACTCTATCTGCTGCTGAGCCTATACAGTTCATTCCATGAATAAAGGTCTCTTTCTTTCTTACAGGTAAGAGCCTCTGCTTGCTTGTTTTTATAGCAGGAGGCAAGACAGTGACTCCCCAGACCCAAAATGGGCACAGCACTGCTGGAGGAAATAGAAGGATTTTATTGATTAAGATCACAAGGCGGTTCACAATATAAAAATACAAAATGAGAATACAAAACACATAATAAAAACAAAAATAAAACCAGTAACACCCCTCTCCCACAAACAGATTTAAAATGATATAGAAGGTTAAAGGGAAATGTTTTTTCCCTGGTGCCAAAGGATGCAATTTGCTAGATTTTCTTGCTGCTCAGAAAGTGTACAGTGGCCCAAGGGCTTAAGAAATTTCCCCAGGAATCATGGTAGTGGTGGAAGATAGCATTGTAGAATGGTAAGGATTATCAACTATATACTGTCATTACAAGTGCTAGTTGTTAGGCTTTTCGTTCATCTATGCTTTTATGTGGCAGGTTGCAATGTGGGGACACCTGCCCATCTTCAGACTAATGAAATTGTCAGGATAGTACACCTCACCTACAGAGATGTTTTCAGACAGCATAGTTCAGATGAGCTTATATGTACTGGTAAAAAGGTAAAGGGACCCCTGACCATTAGGTCCAGTCATGGCCGACTGGGGTTGCAGCGCTCATCTCGCTTTATTGGCCAAGGGAGCTGGCGTACAGCTTCCGGGTCATCTGGCCAGCATGACTAAGCCGCTTCTGGTGAACCAGAGCAGCACACGGAAACGCCGTTTACCTTCCCACCGGAGCGGTACCTATTTATCTACTTGCACTTTGACATGCTTCCGAACTGCTAGGTTGGCAGGAGCAGGGACCGAGCAACGCGAGCTCACCCCACCGTTCAAACCGCCGACCTTCTGATCGGCAAGCCCTAGGCTCAGTGGTTTAACCCACAGCGCCACCCACGTCCCATATGTAGTGGACCCAAGGTAAAATACCAAGGCCTTAGTTGCTATGGTAGGTCCTATCTGATTGTTTAGACAATGATAATTTTACTTTCAAACACATTACAAATTTGGTACTGCCAATGCTTCTATATTAGCAATGCTTTCTAAAAACCACTTGGCACTATACCACTGGGAAACACCAAACATATATATAAAACACTATTTAAAAATGTGTATAAACCAATTTTAGTTCCACCAAAAAAATCACCATGAGAATGTGAATAAAATTACTGGAATACAATGATAAAGATATCATCTGTCCAGAATGATGCATTTGCATCAAACTGACTTGACAGACAATGCCTACAGACCAAACATGCACAATCCTCCTCCACCCCAACAAATTTGGTCAACAAATGTTTCAGATGGAAGCGTTTCCTTTGACCAGCTGTTGAAGTTGAACTCTGTTTTAGGAGCTTACAGGGATACAAGGGGCATTGCCAGATCAGGCGCTGGAGAGACCAATGGAAAGGATGGGACAGAGTACAGAGCAATGAAAAGAGAGTAACAGATGTAAACAAAGCAGGCAGATTTAAGGATACAGGTAAACTCCACTTACAAACTGCTGAGGAGCCTAAAGGTAGTAAGATATACCTCCTACCTTTTACAAGGGCTAGTGAGATGCCGGAACCAATGAAACAAATTTAGCCCCCCAGTGAGTTTTGCAGCTGAAAAGACTTTGGGGCAGGACTGAGGAGGAGTGATTCCTGACTTCCTGTTTCTAGAAAACTCTCTGACTCACCCTCCTCCCCAGATATCAATACTGCATTCTCCTACTTGCACTGCTGGCTGCCCACCTACAGGGATTTGGCAGCTTGATGCCTACATTCTCAGGATGTGACACATTGTTTTCGTTAGCAATCACTGATTAAACTACTGTTTTGTTGTTGCGACGGCTTTGGTGAAATTCTGAGGAATTGAATGTGGAGTTACAGTTCAAGGCATAACCTCAGGTTAGCACATTTGTATTTTTATCAGAAGCCACAGATAACGACATCCAACCTTGTAAAGTTTATTCCTGGAACCGCTATTGGTGTGTTCTGCTTAAATTCAGAACATCATTAGCTTGCCTCTCTGCTTTTTAGGAATCAAGGTAAACTGGATAAAAATTGGGTAACCAATTCAGATGTATTAAAAAAATTAGTATATATCTGAATTGGTTAACCAAACTCAGACTTCTACTCAATGTGGCATTGTGCCAACTCTCGAGGTCCCTTCAGCAGCACCCCCATAAAGTACTTGAGGGGCCCACACACTTCAAAGTTAATGGACATTGCCATTCAAATGGGGTGCAAGTGCTTACCCCCCCCCATATTTTATTCCAAGTTGGCACCCATGGTGCACTTTCACTGCTTATCAGGAGAGAATTTAATGTGTGGGTCAGGGTCTTTACTGGCCACTGGAAGAGGGGAAGATGGCCATCAGAATAACTATACATCAGACTCAGATCTGACTGTGTAAAGGAGCGACGGAACACAACAGGAATGGGTGAAGCAGCCCCATCTCACTCTCACCAATGTAGCTCTTGGAACATATGTCACAGATACATTAACACTTTTCCACACCTTTATCCTGATTACAGGTAAAATAGCATCATTACTCTTAATCTTAGGTTCGGATACAATCTTTTTCATCGTAAGACCCTATTTTATCATTGAAAGATAATTTGGCACATGCACAAGGGCCTATAGCAGACTCCATATTCCTCTTTCCTCCCCGGTGGGTGGGAGTCAAAAGAGTTGCTGGGAATACGGTAGGGGGTCCACTCGCACAACAGGACTTTTTCATCCTCCCCCTCCTGTGGCCCTTAAATATGCTCTCGAGGGATGGGGGAACCCATGGACAGGTTCAGCGGGTGCACATGGGGGGGAGGGAGTCTCCTTGTGTGAACAGACCCCCTTCCCTGCATGCAAACCCCACTTAGCATTGCACTGAATTCTACCCAGTGATGACAGCCAGGAATTCCAAGGCATACAGCCACATTGGCGGCTGCTTCTGTGGTATCAGGGCCAGCTCAAGACATATTGCTGCCTGAGGATAAAATGGCACCCCACCACTACCACTCTATGTACAAAAGCCAACTGGACTGGCAGCTGAATCATATTTCTGTACTGGCAATGAGATAGTATAGTTGTGCGCCACCCCAGTCTCTGATCAGCGCAAGATTCCAGGGGTTCCAGGCGCTTACCCAGGGTTTGTGTTTCCTTTGGAAATGAGGCACAGAAGAGATTGCGGTGTCTTTATGATATATGATTTACATGTTCAACCTGAGCCTAAGATGGAGGGGTTTGCAGCATTAACACCCCAAAATGGCCTTATTTTCCCCATAGCTACAATCTTGGATTCAAACATGGCTCCCACTCTCTCCAGCTTGCTGCTTTTTCCTCTGGCTCACATCACTGCCAAACTCTGCTCTCAACTCTGGCTGCTCTTTCCAACTATCAAGCATCCCACCTTTGCTCATGTCAGATTGAGATTAACTCAAAAGGTGATCAGGAACGTGTTGCCTTGAAATCATGGCAACTCTTCAAAGTGAAAAACATCCCTCCTTTTGCAGTCATTCGGTTCAAAGAACTACCCAGCATTAAATATGCTCGTTTCCTAATGAGAGGTAATGCATACATATTAGAAATCTGCTCCTCTCAGCGGGAGAGGGAGAAGGGGATGCTTGTGCCACATTTAAAATATAGCTAAAACATACCATCCTGCAATCTAATTTTTACTTAGTATCTTAATAATAAAAAATACGTAGTATTTCTTTCCCACATCCACACCCATCTCGAAGAAATGGGTGATTTTTTACTGCTTGCACCCTGGATAAATTAATGTTTCAGACTAATTTGCTTACACGGAAGCTTTGCATTTTGCCTTTTCCTTGATCACAGAATCATAACATTGTAGAGTTGGAAGGGACCTGAGGATCATGAAGTCCAACTCCCTGCAATACAGGAATCTCAACTAAAGGATGAACCCAGGAAGCAGCACCTATATGTAAGGTTCTGTTTGGTCCACTTCCTGAGGAACTGAGAGGCAGAAAGAGACCTCTGTGGATATTACAGCTGGATAGCCAGTTTGCCCTGTATTTCTTCTGTACAGAAATACAACTTGAACCCCAGCCCAGAAGTTCAGTTGGGGAGGACAGACAAAAGAAGACGTAAATAAAACCACCCGCTTTGGGTATCCCTAATTTTGAAACTATTAAAGGAAAATAAATATGTGCCTCAGGCCTAGAATTGCTGTACTGGAGAGATTAGCAAACCAAATTGCTTTAAGAAAGAGAGGAGAAACCCTCTGGGCAAAACTTAAATCTGAAATCCTTTAGATTCTCTTTGAACACCTGTGTAGTGGTAATTGGCAGCTGCTGTGCAGAAGAGAGATGGGAAAGCAGAGATATTGTGGGTCTTCATTGCGTTAAAACACTGAATGAGATAAATGATGCCAATGACCTAAAGAAGCTGCCAGCCAGCCAATCAAACCACTAAAATGATGTCATGCTGGGTAACAGCAATAAGGCCTTAAAAGCCAGTATGTTTCTAATTAATGGCTGTGCTTCATGGTACTGAACAAACATAGTCCACGAAGAGAGGCAATATTGATCAGGGGGCAGTCATAACCCTCCCCCTTCAGGTACCTAAGTTTTATTCAGAGCAGACCCATTGAAATCAATGGACCAAACTTAGCCATGTTCATTAATTGCAATGAATCTGCTCTGGATACAGCCACCCATAGAATTGTCCCTCAGGAGCATCTTTGTCTCAGGCAAGCACAGTGGTTGTCTATGATGTGCAACTACTATTATAAACAATATTCAATTCCTCCATACGCTAGTCCCAAGAGACAAATCCCTTGGTGGTTGATTTTTCTCAAGAAAGAGGGGAAGAGTAACTATCTTATGCTGATAACATTCCCATAGGTACTGTGAAATACACGAAAAAGCAAAATCACAATAAATATTTGCAATTCAACTGGCATAAGAATATGACAGCTGTTCTCGTTAGATCAGACCAAAGATCCATCTGGTTCAACATCAGTGGTGGACATTGAACTCTCAAATTTCAGCGGTGCTCTGGATGATGCTAAAATTCGGCACCCCCTGCCTTTTGTGCTCTGTTCTACAGCATTGTTTTGGCACCCTCTGCAGCATGGTGCCCAGAGCAACCGCACTGGTTGTGCCACCCTAAAACTGCCTCTGCCAGCATCCTCCTTCCCACAGAGGCAGCCACCCAGATGCCTCTAGGAAACCCACATCCCACTGGATTTCGGTCCCTTCCTGAAATCTGACATGGCACCCATCTTTGTGGTATTGCTGGCTTTGCCTATCACATCCGTGTCTAGGGTGTGCTGGTAACTATCCCAGTATGTTTCCGTGCAGATCATATGTTTCAAATAAAGAAACCTGAGAGAGAGAGAGAGAGAGAGAGAGAGAGAGAGAGAGAGAGAAAAGCAAGGTCCCACGCTGAAGAAGTTAACCAGATGTCTTTTTGGGTTCCTTCTAAATTTTTAACGTTGGTTGGAATAACATGCAGCACTTCACATATTTTTTGGGTGAGCAGCATGCACTCTGGAGTCTGTATTAGTGGCTCTCTGGTTGCCTTTGCTGCACAATGACACGGTTTTGCTCTTAACTGCTCACAAACAGCTCAAGTAAACAGGGCCTTAATTCCCCATTGCTTTTGCTCTCGGTGGCATTGTGAGGCTTTGTTCATTAATGCTTAGGATGCTCTCGGGTCTTCAGTCAAGGCAGAAAGTAGCATCATTAGGGGTGTACAAGTCAGTGTTTACCTGCCACCTCCTGCTTACCGGTAATTACAGAGCCAGCCTAAGAGTCAAGAAGAAGGGGTGGGATGCCACCAGAGCTTGAAAACAGTGCGGTGCTGCCATCCTGATTTGCCACACCTGAAGGGAAAGTGTAGAAGAATGCAAAGGACTGCTGCTCTATCAAAGCAGCACAGCAGAGAGCCCGTCCCCTGGGATAAGCAGCAAATGTAGGAGTGCTCAGAAATAATTATATTGGAAAATAAGCAACTGCGTTACCGGGGCTGTTTTAGTCATTAGCTAGCACAGATGAAAAACTGACGTACCAATGAAAGTGCTGGTAGCAGCACTATAACACAAAACACAAAGGTTATCAACCAGGTTGGGAGCAAGGCTGCAAAACACTTCCAAATTGTCATTGCCTCAGCAGAAATTTGGGGAGAAATCCAACCGATTCTCTTTTTAAGCAATTGTTTCCAATTCTTCCCTCTACTCGCCAGCTCTAGCCAGCGCTTTCTTCCAGCTGAATAGAAGAAGCTTTTTGCTGATTCCAAACACGTCTTTCCCCGTTCATTCTCAGCACAATGCACAGAGAATGAGGTACACAATTCCGTTAACAAGAATGGGAGATTGCTCCCGTCTCCTGCCTTC
This sequence comes from Podarcis bocagei, assembly GCF_964188305.1. Taxonomy (NCBI): domain Eukaryota; kingdom Metazoa; phylum Chordata; class Lepidosauria; order Squamata; family Lacertidae; genus Podarcis; species Podarcis bocagei. The sequence continues at coordinate 74,436,109 of NC_138126.1, forward strand.
CTGCACATCATGGGATAAATGAGGGTAAAGTGTTCAGCACAGAATGCTGGACACACAACTAGGCTTGGTTAATGGGAGTTGACGACTCTGCTTTTTTGTTAAAAAAATAGATAATAAAAATCTTACAGAAGGGGCAGTAATCCCAAGCACGGCCACGACTCTTACCTGGCATTTCCAAGGCTACTGAAACAGCCTCGATAAGCAAGAAATGAAAAGCATTTCAGTTTACTAGCCGCATGTTTGTAATATATGCAATTGTTTTAATCTACGTAACTGTTTTATGTAAGTTACATCAAAAATCATCTTGGGGTGCCTCGTGGCAAGTGATTTATAAATGAATTGATTAGATGAATAAATAAGAGGAAATGGTAATGACAATCTTCCTTGGTATATTAATTTTTCAAGAGGTTTCCAATTGTGTGGCCTGCTTTGATGCTTATGGCCTCACCACTTACATTGTTACTGTCTCTACTCCAATCTAGCGTATTTCTCATAGAGGCCCTGCGACAACCACACTAGTCTACAATATCTCTTAGTTCATATTCATTCTCATGGCCTCAGCTGCAGCCTTTACATTGGTGACATTCAAAACTGTGTTTCTGCCCTTTAACCACCACCCCTTCTTTCAACCCCTGTATCTTTGCCATCCTCTTTCCTTCTGGATGACACCAACATCTCAAAGTGAACTTGGAGAAGTGAACATTCTCACCATAGAATCATAGAACTGTAGAGTTGGAAGGGACCCAAGGGTCATCTAGTCCAACCCCTGCAAATGCACAAATTCTGCCCACAGCCATCTCTGGGAGGCTCAAACCACAAAGAAACCACTCACGTAATTTTGAGATTATAAAACTGATTTCAGGATGGAGGATGACCTAAGCCTGTAATCTATTTTGCCATCTTATTTTCAAGCGCCAGGTATCTAAATCCACAAGGACCATTTTTAATAGGAAGGTTGAGGTTTTCTGTTATCTGTCAAGGTCCTGGAGGCTGCACAAAACTGCTGCAAGTAGTGTATTGTTTCTCACCCCATCAACATTCTTACACATTGCATGCTTGCTCTTCAGAAATTGTCAAAGGAACTGTATGACCAAATTTAATTTCGACGAGATTTATGAACAGTGTGATGTCTAGCCCCCCCCCCCAAAAAAACGTAGAGGATGCACAACTTCCACTGAAAGCTTCCTTATCCTTTCTCTAAATGGAGTGAAGCCATCAATGGCATATTAGCATCACACCTAGCTGTAGTTTATGTGATGAGTCTGAATTCTTCAGCAATCTAGGGCAATCAATACTTCAAATACACTGTAAGCATTAAGCATATATTTGATTTCATTTGCATCAGCAGAAGGAAACACCTTCCCTACACACCATTTATTTTCTTTACAAGGGGAGGGAAATGTTTCCCCCACTACAAAATGTAACACAAGAATGTCTTCTGTTGGGGATGATGTTTGTTGGTACTGAGTTTGTTCCTCATGCTGTTGGTTGGTGCTCTGGTTCGCTGCCAAAGGTTTTGAAAGAACAGTGCAGATTTTAGCCAACTACTTCCCAAGAACTGCATATGACAGTTCTGCACAACACTGTAGAACGAGAGGTTTTCTTCTGTCTACTTTTCCCAGAAAACAGTAGGAGGTCCTTTTTTTTTATTCCCAGAAATTTGAAGTTCAAAAGCTTTTGTTTCTCCCACTAACTATAACAATGCTCACTTCCTCCAGCACCTCTTCAACAAAACACAGAAACATTGCATAACAGCTGAACACAGGAAATGAATGATCACAACCAATTCTGGCTAACAGAATGTAATCACAGAAGACCATATTCCTAAACCACTTGGAGGGCTTCCAAGCCAGTCGGCCTGGATGGTGAAAATGCAGCAGCAGCAGCAGAAGCCACAGAGCTTCTTAAAGTTGTTTCAGCTCCACCCTATCACAGAAACATGTGAACTCTGTCTTATTCCAAGTCAGATGATGGCTTGTCTAGCCTTGTACTGTCTTGCTTCAGTTGCCAGCAGAACTCAGCCAGAGGTAGTTGTATTTATACTCTCAGGGTTCAAAATGCAGCAAACCAATTTTTATTAACTATTTTCAAAATGAAGGATTAATAGAAAAACTATAGTCACTGCTGCCCCCAGATCATTTCCTACTGAAGGCTGTTTTCGGATCACACAAGCAGTACATTTAAGCATAATCCTCTTAAAATGATAGTGTCTCCCACACAGAGGTCTCTTCCTAGTGCAGCTATCCAAGATATTTTGAAGAACGTAAGAGCCCCATTGGATCAAATGATGTAGTCCAGCACCCTGTTCTCACAGTGGCCAACCAAATACCTATGGGAAGCGCACAAGCAGACAATGAGCACAACATCACTATTCACTGGTATTCCCCAACAACTCACAGTCATGGGTATAGTCTCTCTAGCCATAACGATGAAGAAGACTGTAATCTTCGAAAGCTTATGCCACAATAAATGTGTAGGTCTTTAAGGTGACCCAAGATTCTATGTTGTTTAGACCATGGGTGTTTCCCTTTAGCTGTATCTTTGTCTAATATACCACTTAATCATCAAAAACCTCTAAGCGGTTTATGTAGTACAAGATTAGAGTGTTGGACAAGGAGCATGTCTCATGTCTCCACTGAGTCCCGAAGCTCAGGATGTGACCATTGGCTAGCTACAATCTCTCAGCCTACAACGTTGTTGTGAGGATACAATGTGGGCAGAGAGAACCACCTATGCTCCCCTGAGCTCTTTGGAGTAAAATGTGTGATATAAATGCAATTAAATAAATATCACCAGTAGCTGGAATGGGTCACCCTGCAACTTGCTCATACCCACTCCTGGAAACCTGAAAAGATCCAGGAACCCAAGCTCAGCTCACACAGTTGTCCAGCCAGGATAAGATGCAATACTTCAGGAATATGTTATTTGTAGCAGGGGAGAAGACAAAAGGCTGATGAAGCCATTCCTCCATCTATAGGTTGCTCACTGCAATTCATTCCCCTACATAAGCAGCTTTTCCTCCTATAAGGTTCAAGTCCAAGGTTCTATCCCCAACCTGCCAACTCCAGGTAGTACTTGGAAAGGCTCCTGGCTGAAATCCTGGAGAGCCACTACCCTAGCTGGTATTTAGAAGATGCTGAGCTAGATGAGACAGCTTCCCAGCTTACTAGAAACAGAGGCATACCTAAGCTTCTTTGTGCCCCTGGCAAGGAGCTGTATCTGCGCACCTCACCCTGGTCTCTTGCACCCCTGGCAAGGAGATGTATCGACACACACACACCCATCACCAGGAGGAGAAATGATGTAATTCAATAATCACAAATGACTCTTAAACTGGGCGTTTAACAGCACGATCCTTTAAATGTTTAGTCAAAAGTAAATCCCACCGAGTTCAATGGGGCTTACTCCCCAAAAACCCAGTACACAGGACTGCAGCTTAAATCTGGTAAGCCAGAGGCAGAAACCTCTGACAATACCTTGCTTGCCTTTTCGTTACTTCTGACAATGCGCCAACTTGGAGGTTGTGCTCCAGTGCACACTTTTCTCAGACGTAAACCCCACTTAAGTCAATGGCTGTTGCTCTCTGGAGTAAACATGCAGCAGTGTGCATGTTGGAAATAGGTCAAGGCGGCAAAGAAACCAAGGAAAAGTGACTCAGCTGTGGTAAAATAAGAGCCTCGCCTGACGTTTCTCAGTCACCATATCAGCTGAAAGGCCATTATTGGGGCAAGCAGGAGGAGCGGAGGGTGGGGAGCAGCACCACATGAGAATGGAGGGCCAAGCAGTGGTGTCCTCACTGGGAGCCCCATTGTGCAAACTAACCACCAGTGCTGCTGGTGGACTGGGGAGGGGACTCTGCAGGGTTGCTGTGACGGCCCATATCAGCACCCAGATTCCCCAGTCAAAGCAAAAAGAGAAGCACAATTTTTGCACTCTCTCCCCTGACCTGCCCCCTTGGCGGGGGCCAACCTCACCAACCACTAGGTACGTCCCTGACTAGAAAAGCCAAATAACTAGACCAAGAATTGCTCCACCTCCATTTAAGAGCCTTTTGTTGAGCATAACCCTAAGCATATTCACTCATAAATTCACCGTGTTGCTCTTAATCCCAGTTTGAGTGTGCAGGATTGCAGCCCAACACCACAAGCCTATGCACGTTCGCTTAGTTCTAAATTCTGCTGTTTTCAAAGGGATTTACCCCCCTGTATGTGTGCATTAGGATTCCATCCTTTAATATTGTTTGCCTTCAGTAAAATTCATTTCCTAGTTTCAAACGTTTAAACTACATGAAAAAGCCATCCCATATTTTTTAAAGAATGATTTCTCTGGCCTACAAAAAGTATTAATCAGCTAGCAGTTTGGTTAAACTACTAGAAACCCCTGAGAGAAATATATGAAGACACATAGATAATCATCACTTTTGTCAGTCTTCTGCTGCTTATGTTACAAGTGCTTTGTATCAACCCAGAGATGCCATTTTAACAGACATATAGATAACGAGATGAAGGACCAGAATATTAATTTTCATTCAACAGCCAACAAAATATACTGCTTTAAAAATGCAATGGGGGTGGGTGAGAGACAAGAATGACAAGAAATCTCTGGGGCATATGATTGTTTCTACAGTCTTATGATGTTAATTACAGCTCTTATCTTTAAAAGTTTTTTCCTTGTGTATGTTCTTTGCTCATGGTTAAGTGTGATACGAAAGACGCAATACAGCAAAAGAAACTGCTGGCAAACTAACAGCCCTGAACATACATATTATCTTGAATACATGTCAAAACTGACAGTGGTTTTCAGGACTAGACAACATCCAGTTTGAAGAGGCCAAGGTGCACCCTCTAGAAAAAGAAGAGGAGGAAGAAAGAACTGGAGGGAAGATACAGTGCTGTGCCAGACAGCCACAGTAGAGAGAGTGTTGCAAACACAGTTATAGGTTCAGCAGACATGAATTTAGGAATAAAGTCTTCTCCAATCTGTCAGATTGCTTAGTACAACTGATCTCTTGGCTGTAAAGCTGTGGAATGCTACCTACACAAATCATTTAGAACATATTTTTTACCCCAACACATGCTTTGTCTCTCTCTTCCCCCCATTATCCCTAATACTGCTATTTGCTGTAGTAGTTTGTGCTACAAAAAAACTACAAGCAATGTCACCCGACTTTCTTGATGTTTATGGGGTTGTCACCTTTTCACCTTACAGTGCTCCTCCTTTGTATAACAAACTGCAATTCTATTCCTACTTAATTGGGGTCATGTCCCAATGAACTCAATGGGGCTTCCTTCTGAGCAGACATGCACAGGACTGTGTTGTACAAGGATTAAGATTTTTACCTTTTTGTTTCACCAATAGTTCATTTTCATTTTTCCAGGGGAAACCACCTGCTACGTTTCCGTGGGTCAGGCAGAAAAGCAACCCTAGGAAATGGCATTCACAGCTAATCCAACATTTCTTCCCACTCCCCATTCCTCTACAGTCCCAAGTATGCCCCACCAAGTGTATTTTGCCACTTCCTTTTCTCCTTCTAGGTATCATCCCATCCCTAGTACTGTCCAGCTAATGCAATTGGCACTCAATGAAAGCAAGAGCATGGAAACTGCATCATAGGCTTCCACATCAATATAAGTCATTCTGCTGGTTATTTGCCCTGAAACAGGAAGTTCCTGTACACTTAGGCACTATCCCAAGTATGCTAGAGGGAATGGGAATATTCCTAGCACACATATTCTTCTTGGCCAAGATTGGGCTACGTAAGCAAATAAGAAGAGAAAACCGGGAGCTAAGTTGGATAGTGTTTGGAAGTGAACTGCTGCAATGTAGGCTGAGGGCTTAGCCACACTTCCTCTTATCTTGCAGCTTTCCCCTGGGGAAAACTGCTCTTTACCTCTCATTCAGAGCAAACGGCATTTTGGGGTTTCTCCGGATTGACGTTTTGCTCTGATTTAGCATTAAAGAGTAGATTTTCCCTGGGAAAGTTGTGGGACCAATGGAAAGCCTCTTGGACCAATGCTTTCTAGCCATGGGACAAGTGCAAGTATGGACTAGCCCCTAATGTACTAAGACTATGAATAAGGTTAAAAATGGGAGCAGGTAGGTAGAAGGCTGTCCTAGCAGAATACAATGTCTGCATGTGTGTGTTTTTGTAATTTGGGAGAAACAGAACTTGGAAACAGGCAGGCTTAACAATAGGAATGGCAAGGTATGCACATACCAAAATGGCAGTATCTGCAACCAAACACCATCTATTGTTAGGATGCTGTCAGCTGGTCCTGAGAAAGGTTCCAACATTTATTTATTTTTGTAAATGTACCCCTCATTCCTATATATGTCTACTTGGAAGTAAGTTCCAGGTGACAGCATGCATACAATTTCAGCCTTATGCCAATCTATAGTAAATAAAGATGCATGCAAGCCTCAGAATCTGCCTTTCTAAAGACCATTTTTTTCATAGATAGGCTTAAAACGCAGACTGGCTTAAATCACATTTTGAAAAATACGACACCCTCGCTTATGTACTGCATCTCTGACAGACAGCACAGGAATCAAAGTGCCCCACATGGAAGACAGTGGTAAAGAATTGAATCCAAAAAGGCGAAGCAGCAAGGGAATGCTGCATGAAGCCACTCTTTTTAAACTGAAGCAGATTCTAGAAATTCACCCCCTCACCCCCACTGCTTAGAATACGATGAGAATGGAAAATGAAACCCACATCCATTTCCCTGTTGTTGTTTTCTAAAGGCATCTGGAAGATGCCTGCGATTATTGTGCCTGGGTTGCTCCAGTACTAAGGGAAGCCTGCTGAACATTCTGCAACCGTCAAATACTATAAATATTCAACTCCAGATATTGCTAACTTGTATCTACATGCTGTGTGAGGATTTATTTTTATTGAGCACTGGCAACAGGAAAGCAATAATTTGGACCAACTCGTATGATACAGTAGTTCAACCTCAGCTCATCTGAAGAATGACAGTCCTTGCAAGCTGCTGAAGTTTGTGCAGCCCACTTACAAGCATTGTTATTCAGAAAGAAATCCCACTGAATTCAATAGGACTTATGCCCTAGTGTTTAGGATTGCTGTCTTATAACACAAGTAAGTAAGCACCACAGAAGTAAGCACTACTGAGCTGGATGGGACCTACTTTCATGTAAGTGTGTATTGGATTGCAGTCTTAATTAGCTAAAGGGTGGGAGATGGGACTTTTATAGGAAATGAGACAGAAGTGGGAAGCCCATCAGCATAATACAAGGCTATATAGAGAAGGACTACACAGCTTAAATAGGAAAAAAAAGTCATCATACTAAATGGAGAAGGGGGGTGGCATCATGTTGATAGAGATTGGTGCAAAGTAGCATGTTTTCAATATAAAAGGACTAGTAAATGAGGTAGCCAGTCTAAACTGAAGCTTCCGCTGTACATTACGGGGGCTCAACAGAGAACCAGAAAGTGCTCATACTCCCCCTTGATTCATCCCTTGATGTATTAGCTGGAATGTGCTATAAGGAAATCTATTGGCTTTGAAGCTAATTACACTATAGAACATGGCACAGCCGTGTAGTGGCCCCAAGTGTCTTCTTCTCTTCTCAGATATTTCTGTTAAATTAGGCCTTGGGGATTTAGGGGACAGTGGAATGATAGTGGAAATCAACGAGGAGTTATTTTTACCTGAACAAACAGAGTTTCAGCAATAGGAGATCTGGTGAGGCTCTGGAATTAGTTTAGTTTCAGGGATTTAGGATACACTTTGCAATAATGGGCTTTGTGTGCACATTAGCCTCTGTAATGTGTGTGCACTAGCCTCTCTAAGTACAGTTAAGAGGAAGAGAAAATAATTAAAGGCCATGTTTTGACTATGCCGTTTTAGATTATTAAGGATAGGGAACCTGTGTCATTCCAGATGTTGTTGAACTCTTAACTTCAATCAGCCTCAGCCAGCATGGCTATTGGTCAGGGATGATGGGAGCTGCAAACCAACAGCTGGAGGGCCAGAGGTTTCCCATCCTTACCTTAAAAATTAAAGATGTGGGCAGGAAGATAAATGGTTGCCATCCAATGCACACTTACACCTGAGTAAACATGCATAACCGTGTGCTATGAAATAAGGCTTGTTCATGCATAATCTAATCCCCAAACCACATCATATGCTTTAATTCCCTTTCAGGGATGATCATCTAATGCTGTATGAAGTACACTGGAGTAAACTGTCACTCTTGAACCTTCTGGGGCATTTTGTCTTTGCCTGCCTAGCTAGGCTTCCATAGGATGGCCTGACTACTCTGTAGGAACAGTGGTTTTAATTAACATAATGATTTCCAGTGCTTTTTTAATGAAAAAAGCTGCCAATACTCACCGTGAAGTTGTTACAGTTAAATGCCACACTTTTAACATTTTGGAAAAAAAGGTGCCGGTACTGTGTATCCTTGAGTACCCCGGGGGGGGGGAGTACTGGTCAGTTGACATTTAGGGGGTAGACTGTCTGTCTGAAGCAAAGATCCAACTCGGGATACTGGGTTCAGGGGATTATAATCCCTGTGGGGGCAGATTCAGGAGTGTGAGCACAAGCGCGGGAATCTCCTTTCTGTTTTGTAGTTAGAATTTGCTTTCTGCATCAAGGTTGACGCATAACGTGTGCAGGCACATCATGGGCTCACGTTTCCCCAGAAGCTAAGCCCCTCAGAGATCAGTGAATGAAGTGGTTTGGAAGAATCTGAGGCTTTAAGGCCGGGGGTGTTAAAACACGTAATCTGCACATTCCTTTGCGTGGATCTGGCGCAGTCAAACGCAGCCCCTCTCGTCCTCCTGTGAGGCGACGCAGAGAGGGCGGGAAAGGGATGCAGCGCAGTTGGCATCCCGATGACGTCAGGCGGGGCTACGGAATCGCCAGGGTAGGAAAAGGAAGCCGGGGACGTAGGAAAACACCACATGAAAACACAGGATGGGTGGGGGCAGTTTCATGCTGACAGCAGTGGGCGTGGAGGGGGGGCGAGGAGATGTAAACAACGTCCATTTGAGACGCCTCAACTGAACTCGCGATCCCACAGCCCCAAGCGAGCTGGGGAACGGAAGATGATCCCATACGGCCCCATAGCGCATGCGCGACCTGACCAGAGCGCGGGCGTAGGGGGTGCAGGGCGCATTCAGCAGCCGGAGGTGCACCGGAGGAGTAGAGAGAGCAGGCCAGAGCGGCAATGTTATTCTTCCTGTTTTCTTCCCCGCCCTCGCTTTCGAACGGGTGCGTCATATCCGTTTCCCCGCAGTCCCCCCCCCCCTTTTTATTTTCTGGCGGGCTGAAGAGGACGGAAGAGTGAGAGGGATGGTGAGCGACGACTGCGAGGCCGAGTTCCCCGAGCAGTTCCGCTCCTACTCGGAAAACGACAAGCACTGGCAGGCGCGGCGTGCCTTCATCGTGCGCAATTATCCGCCGGGAGACGGGGAGGCGCTCTCTCCGCTCCGCGTGGACCAGCTGCTCTCGCTCTCTATGGTTTGGGCCAATCACATCTTCATGGGATGCAGGTACCGCCCCATCTCCCTCCCGCCTTCCAGAGGACTAGCAGCATGTGGCGGCAGAATCTAACTTCCGCTCCCTTGTTTTTTTTTTACCTATTAAATTTATATACCGCCTTTAATCCAAAGACCACAGGCCGGTTTACAACATAAAATCACAAAACACACTAGATAATAATAGTAAAAAAAGGAGACAATACCCACCCCACGTGCTTTTACAGGCACGCACACATGGTTCCCTTCCATATTTGCCCACCTACGAGTTTTTTAACAGTTGCGGATGCTGAGAGTTGCAGCTAACGTGTCTGTTTCTGTCCGTGGAAATCCCCTTGCTTCTGTGGCCATATTGTAGGTTTTCAGTATAAAAATATTATGTGACTCAGGTTTTGAAAGGCTCCGATGATGCTGCAGCAGCAGCATCCTATACTTGTTCACAGTACTTAGAAGTTACAGCAAGCCTCGATCTTGCTGTGTTTAAAGGAGAGGGTAAAGATTGCAGTCGCAGTGGCAACAATATTTCCCTTATTAAGACTGAGCAGATACATTTCACACTTCACTAATCTGTTCCAGGCATTGTTAGGAGAAACTTAATAAAATTTACTTCCTAACTGCTTGGCTTGGTGGAGGAATTCAGTGCAGTGCTAAACAGGTTGCTCAGACCAGCGCAAGCATTTCTGCTTACCTGATGAAGCAGTGTGCCCTCTCCTGGTGGTTTTCCTGACACCCCCACCACCAGCAGCCAATTGTGGGTTGGGGTTGGAGGGAGGAAACTCAGTTGTGCTAGTGAAGGTCCCTTGCACACAGGTTTCCACTGGCAGGACTTGTTTGTTGAATCCGTTCCTGCATATATAAGTGAAGCACACAAGGGAAGTTGGTCTTGCAATGCAATTAAAATCCAAGAAGAAGACTGAGTTGGTCTAGATAGAAGAACCCAGTTTTCCTCACTCACCCTTTCAGCCTTTTCTGCCTTTAATGTATGCTGCAGTTTCAGCTGCTAAAATTACATGAGCTAAACTTTTTAAAAATCATACATGGATTGTGAGTATTGAGAACCGAGAGGAACAGCAAAATATTGGACAAATATTCCATTTACTCTTCTTTTTATTCAGCTACAACAAAGATCTCTTGGAGAAGGTAACTGAAATGGCTGAGGGAATTGAAGTTGAAGATGCACCACATTTCACAACCCGTGATGAGATAATGAAAAAGGTGAATATTCATGATTTGGGAACTCTTGGGGTGGGGAACCTGAAATGCTGAAGGGACCTACTTTTGAAAATACTGAAACTGGTTAGGATCAGAATAGGATCTCTTAATACACATAATTAATTCAATTGGAAAGAGAATGTTGTGATCCGTTTTTGAGTATTTTATTATAGCTCCCCAACAGTAACCTAGTTCTCTCTTGATCTTAGTGTTCTAGTACTTTGGAAAAGGTGCTTTCATGCAACACATTACATTGCAAAGCCGCCATTGGATAGAACCCTTTGACTTTATTTCATTAAGAGCTGTCAACTTATGTAACCTGGTGCCATTATAAATTAAACATTTTCTGTCTTTATGGTTGCAGGGAAAAGTGTGAATACATGCATGCAGCTTTAGGGAAAGCTGAAAAAAATTAGAGGTAGGTTAAAGACTACCAACATCCCTAGTTTCCCTTTGCCTAATAGTTCTTTGACTTCCTTTACCCACATCCTAGTTGTCCTTATTTTCCAAAGCTGTATTCTACTAGATCAAATTTTAACTATTCGCTAATTGTGCAATTTTGAGCAAATGTTGCACTTAATTGCATTTTGATAATTGCATGGTACTACTGCTTACTAAAATACTATGGAAAATTGTCCCTGTAGACAATACATAGTATTGTGCTAAGCATATGGTAGAGGAGGTGAAAGCTAGTTTGATCTGTTGTGACTTAAGTGTCAGGAAAAGAATCAAAACGTATGTAATGTGACAGGTATGTGCTGATCAGACTTTCTGCTTGGTTGTATTAAAAAAGTCATTAAAATCTGTTTCAGTAACACTAACATATGATAATGCAGTGTCCCAGGGCTCACTTACAATCATTTTAATATATAGTAGCCATAGGGGAAAGTCAGTGCTGACTTCAGCAACTCAGGTCATGGCAATATTTATTATTTATATTATGCATAGTTGTGTGCACATGCCACTTAACACCCACAGCTGGCCTTACACAACTGTAATACAGTAGTAACTAGTGTTGATGTTGATGGCCTATGCAGGTTGGAGCTGATGTGTGTTGGAGTACCACAGCATCTGGTAGGTAGGCCAGCTGCCAAGGGCTGAAATGGTTGTATGAATTAGTCTGGACTTACTTGTTAATGACTTATTTTAGAATCGCTTACAAGTGAGTAAACTGGGAGTACGGCTTTCGTTCATCCTGCAGGAGATACATAATAAATTACAAACTTCAAGAACGATCATGCCCTGCTGCAGGATTTCTTATTGCTGAGGTGCATTATTTAATGAATGACTAAACTAAACATTTTAAATAATAATTTCATTATTTCAGATAGATTCAATTGTGATTGGCTTAACTGCCCTCTACTGCACACTTTTCTTTTTCTTTTAGAATCAACACTAGTGTCCAAGAGATGTCAAGCTTTCATTATGCCACACCATCGGCTTAACATGGAAGACTGCAATCCTGACACTGCAAGAAGGATCACTTCCAAGATGCATTTTAAATAAGGCTATATTTACACTGGATACTGATTTTAATGGGGTGGTTTTTTTAATTAAAAAAATGTATATCTTGATTCAGATTTTAAAAGGTACTAAAGACTCTTATTCTTCCCCTTCTGATCACCTGACACAGAAAAGCCCTTCCAGAAATTGGTATGGGGGCCTGGTTCAAAGGTCTTCCCCCAGGGTCAAGAGTCTTAACATGTAACATGTTTAGCAGATTGTCTTCTCTGTGTACTGGTTTGCTAAAGATGAGAAGGACCAGCTGCTCAGAGCAGAGAAGCAAATATTGTATCTAGAGCAGCCAAAGTGCAAATATGCCTGTCTGTCTCTGCTTTGTGGTGGCAGGGAGAGTAGGCACTAGGATACAAGTGGTGCCTGCTCCATGCCCAGGTTCTTGACAAGATCAATATGCCTGCTCACTTAGTGGAGACCAGCAGTTATGTGGTGGAGAAATGGCTAGATGGGGAAGTAGGTGTCACCAGAGGCTTAATTTGGCAGATGGCATCAGCAGTAGAAAGAAGGTGGTGAAGGATGGTGTCTTTTTGGTTATCTTGCCAAGGTGGCACAGGAGGATGGTCATAGGATCGTGAGAATACTGAGCACGAAACAGTGGCTTACTGTGTCCTAGGTGCTTTAGGCATTTTAAAGGATGTCATCAAGGGACTTGGCAATGTTTCTGTGACCCTTGGGGGGATAGAGCGTAGAGCAGAGCTTTCCATACTCTTCATGTTGGTGACACACTTTTTAGACATGCATCATTTCGCGTCACAGTAATTCAGCTTTACTAGCAAACCAGAGGTCAAACTAACTCCTTTCCAGCCCTGCGAGGAGTGTGGGGAGCATTTGTGTGACACACCTACACGCTGCAGCCGACACACAAATCTGTCATGGCATACAGTTTGGAAAGCTCTGATTGTGACCTGCTATCTGGCTTACCTCATTAAGCAGGGCCTTTGACTTGCTGGGTACACAAGGTGCATATCTGACTAGATGTAGCTTAAGGGTTCTGTGATCAGGATGAGAAGGAGCAGGTTGCAATCACTCTCGCATCAAGGAACTACTTACTTGTCATAAAAAAACTGCACACACAACCAGGAAACGAAAATTAGAATAATTCATGAACAATTAAAACACCCAACTGCAAACATCTGCTGGTTATTTCGCAACAGTGAATCTCTTGAGTGAATGAATTGTATTGTCAGTTAACTGCTTTTATTTAAGTGACAGTTTCTGTCTTTGGCTTTCAGAGTTCACTTTTCTGTGTGCTCTCTCTCTACTCTTCCGTCTTCTGTATCCTTCATTAGATCCCTTTGTCCATCTTCTTTATACCTTTGCTGCTTCCCCTTGTGTCTTCTCTCTGGCCTCTTACTTTGCCCTGCCCCAACTGTACTTCCTTCACTGAGACTCACTTCCACCACCACCATTCCATGCCCCTCCCAGACGCATTGCTTGTGTTCTAAAGTTCTTAGGAGCTGGCCTTACATACTTTGCCCTGCTCTAATGATACCTGCCCTCATGTATCCTGCATGACTGTGTTTGTCCCTTTAAGCTAGTCAGAGCCACAACTTATCCCCTGTCGTGAACAAGAGGTTCCACAACTCTCATGAACTCCGGAGGGAATGTCTCTTTGGGGCTTCTTGGAGTGCCTAAGACTCTTGTCTCAAAGTCGAAATCAGCGGAGCTAAGCCCTTGTCCCCCATTTGTAGGCATCCCAAACCATTGCTTTGTGGGAATTTCACTTAAGGTCACCTTGACAGCATTACGATTCTCATAATCCAGTGTGGTGTAGTGGTTAAGGGTGGTGGACTCATAATCTGGTGAACTGGGTTCGTGTCTCCGCTCCTCCACATGCAGCTGCTGGGTGACCTTGGGCCAGTCACACTTCTCTGAAGTCTCTCAGCCTCACTCACCTCACAGAGTGTTTCTTGTGGGGGAGGAAGGGAAAGGAGAATGTTAGCTGCTTTGAGACTCCTTCGGGTAGTGATAAAGCGGGATATCAAATCCAAACTCCTCTTCTTCTTCTTCATAAGAACATAATAATACCCCTGCTGAATCAGTGGCCCACCTAGGTCAGCATTCTGTTCTCACAGAGGCCACTCAGATGCCCATGGGAAGTCAGGAAGCAGGACCTGAGTGCAAGCACACTCTCCTGTGGCTTCCAGAACCTGGTATTCAGAAGCATACTGCCTCCAACTAGGGAGGTACAAGATAGCAATCGGGGTCCGTAGCCATTGATGAACTTGCCTTCCGTAAATTTCTGATCCTCTTTTTTAAACGTCATAAAGCTGTTGGCTATCACTGCCTCTCGTGGGAGTGAATTCTTTAGTTCATGTGTTGTGTAAAGAAGTAGCTTTATTTGTCCTGACTCTTTTGATATTCAGCTTCATTGGATCTCCATGAGTTCTAGTTTTATGTGAGGAAAAAAATGCTGTGGTCCTCAATTTTCTCCATGTTATGCAACTGTTATGTTGCCATTTACTTGCCTCATCTCTAAACTAAAAAGCCCCAAATGTTGTGATCCTTTACTCATATGGGAGTTTATCCATTCCCTCAGTCATTTTGGTTCCTGTTTTCCAAACCTTTGCCAATTCTATGATACCCTTTTTGAGGTGAAGCAACCCAAACTGAGGCAGCCACTTGCAGTACCACACCTTTTTACTTCCTCTCAGTACATTGCACCTACTTGCTTGGGAACAGCATCCAGCTGTTCTTCCAGTTGTACTATCCTTGCTTCCAGAATAGTGATGGAAGACTTATATTTAAACTTTGGCGCATTCTCCATTTCCTGCAGCTTGGCCTTAAACTCCTTGTTCTGATGCTGAAGCTGCCGGTGAGCATTTTCATTCTTCATGGGCTTTACTATCCTCTATGTCTAGGTCTGCTTTTATCTGGTCAGTCTGAAGATCTGCTTCCTTTAGATACAGCTCAGTATTGAATTGTTCTTCGTCCAGTTCTTCTTCAAGCAGAGCTATCCAAGCCTTCAGGCACTGCAATCTCATCCCTCTCTTGCTGTGCCTGACATTTAGCATGTTCAACAGCTGCAAGTTCCTCCTTCAAACCGAATAATCTCTGCTTCCATGAAAAGGAGTGTGCCAAATGTCAGACGCAGCAAGAGAGGGATGTCTTCTCATCCTCAATGGCCTGTGTTAACATTTCATATAAGTATCATTCAGCTGTGCATTTAATCTTTCATTTGGGCCTGCAATTTGCAGTGTTGTTTGATGGCTGCCTCATGATTCCTGCTAGCAAAGTCCCTTTGGGCCTTCAGATCCATTATTACATCTGTTTCCAGCCTCCTGGCAGCCACAGCCATGGAGTGCTGCTCCCTTTGCTCTTCCCACTCCACTTCCATGTCTTGCACCTGTCTCATCAGCTGCTCCAGAGCTCTGTTCGACTTTTCCAACTAATGAACACTCTTGCCGGCATCATTTTTCTCCCCTGGCAATGTGCCCTGGTTTACCACATCTTTGGCAGATAGGTCTGCGATCTTCATCAAGTTTATCCTGTAACCAACAGTCCCTTCTGCTGTGTCATGGCTCTGTTCTTCAGCCTTGTAAACACTGTGCGTCAGACCTGCTTTCAACTTTTGCATCTCCCTCTGTACCTTTTCCAGCATCCTCTTCCTGCTTTCAGTTGCTTCAGCTCCTTCCATCTTGCCTCTTCCTCCTCTCCATCTGTGCACAATCAGCATCGCTGGACTTTTGCTGCAATGCACTGATACAGTCAAAAGCCCTGGCAAGATTCTCTACAAAAGCCTTGTTTTGTTTTCTGTAAAGCTGAGAAACCATTCTCCTAAAAATCCCAGAAGGATGTTTCCCCATTTGCCAAAAGAGCCATTTTAGTTTAATAATGCTACGCGGAACACAAACCCCTTCCAGAAATCTCTCAACCATTTGTTGTGCCTTGGGTCCTCACTTGCTTCCAGCTATTGAATTGCTCCTAAAGCCCCCTAAAGACCTGGGGCCTATTCCCTCAAATGTTCGGTGGAACCCTGAATTGTTAAATAGAACCTTTCAAACACACACACCAGACACTTAAAGATGCGTTCTGCCATCTGCTTTTGATTCGATGGCCAAACTAACACCACCCTGCTTCAGTTGGCAACTCATGAAACCAAAGCATGCATTGCAGAATAGCTTTAAATTCCCCAGACACTGTCTTGTTCCCTTGCATATTTTACCATTAAAAACCTAGGGTACCCTAAAGAAACAAAGGAAAGTTAATGGAGTTTGTTCCCTGCACCCTTTCTGCCTTGTCACCAGTGTTCTGACCAGCAAGGCTCATGATGCTTCTGAGATGATTGTGCTCTTTTTCACCTTCAGTTTTCTCAAAAGGGAAAAAAAGAAGGAAGTTGAGGGACAAAAGAGTTCAAAGTAAAGCAAACTGATAACTGGAAGACCACAGACAAGAACTGTCACATGAATAGCATTAGTTAACTAACATTATTGATTCATTTATTCAATAAATTTGCTCTTATCAAGTAAGTGGGACAATGGGGTGTTTTAAATTCCCGTTAATTGTAGATTGTCTCTGTTGAGTTTTTATTTTATTTTGAGAGAAAGAAATGTGTACATGTTCTGTAACTTCAGAGTGATTGCAGCCTGGTCCTGATCACAGAAATGCAAGGCATTAAATTTGGCGTCATCAACAGGATTGAGGAGTCTGGGAAAAAAAGAGCACAATCATCTCAGAGGCATCATGAGCCTTGCTGGTGAGAACACTGGTGACAACAGCCCTGTGAGGAAGGATAGGCTGTGAGACTGTGACTGACCCAAGGTCACTCAGTGAGCTTGATGGCTGAGTGAGGATTTGAACCCAGATTTCCCAGGTCCTAGTCCAGCACTAACCACTACACTGGTACCTGAGGAGTTAGTATCCTGCCCACCAACCAAGCAGGTCTTCTTCAGGACCAGGAGCAGTTTTCCACACGTCTTCAAAGTTGGCACTCTCTTTTATAGTATTTTGTGAGGAACTTTTGGCTATTTTGCATAACAGGAAATGGTCGATATGAGATGATATGAGGCCAGTGTTGTGTTTTAGGGTCAGATTCTCTCTTGCTAACCCTGTACATAATTCAGAGCTGCACATTTGGCAATCGTTTTCCGGGAGCCAAATAAACAGACCATTTCCCACTAATGTTCTATACAAAGTAGTATAAAATATTTACTGAATACTTTTTCACAAAGCTAAGAGATGAAAGAAGAGAAATGCTAGTCAACTTTTTCATTAAAGCATTTTTCATGTCAAAATTTAACTCAAGAAAAAGAGAGAGGAATTTAATACCAGTGTCACGCCATCAGTTTTTAAAGTGTGTATCCAAAAATTTACAAAGCATCCCCATCTGTCTGTAAAAAGTTGCCATACATTTTCTTTACTTGCTTTCATCACTTTTGAGATGGAGACTCTGTTTTAGAGACAGTGAAGCATAAGATCAAAAGAATCACATAAACATCCTAAGAATACACACATTGTAATGGGGAAGGGAGCCAGGTTCTTTTTGTAGTTTGTCCTCATGTTACAAAATTCTTTTTGCCAGCTGATCCCCACAAGAATACAGGTTCACAGGCCTTTAAGCTGTTGTGTAAAGTATTCTTTTTAAAACAAGCTTGTAGAAATATTTTGTGAGCAGCTGTCTGCATACTGAACTGAATTTTGTGTGTGTTTTATAATAAAATGGTAGCATTTTTAATTGTAGTGTTTGCAACTCTGTTTTAATACGATAGCTGTCTTCAAACCTAAAAGGTCTGTTCTTGTGTTGCTGCCCTCTGGACCTCTCACGGAGGGGGCACCCAAAGAAGGACTCAGATGATGATCATAAGAGTCTGGGGTGGAGAGGTGGTCCTTGAGGTATTGTGGTCCTGAACCTTTTAAGGCTTTATAGCACTTTGAAATGGCCCTGTAAACTACTTGGCAGCCGGTGCAGTTGAACCAAGATTGGCACTGTATGCTCAAACCATCTTCCCCTGATCAGCAACTTGGCTGCTGAATTCTGCACCAGGAGCCCCATGTATAACGCATTGTAGTAATCTAACCTAGAGATTACCAGAGCATAGAGGACAGAAATTAGGCTATCCCTGTCCAGACAGGGATGGAAGGCACTCCCCACCACTGAGGCCACCTGAGCCTCAGGTGACAGTAATGGACCCAGAAATACCCTCAAGCTGCGTACCTGCTTCTTCAGAGGGAGTGTAACCCCATCAAGAGCAGGCAGCCTCTGATTCATCTGGTCTAGGGAACCACCCACTAGCAGTGCCTCAGTCTTATCTGGATTGAGCTTCCATTTATTGGCTCTTATCCAGTCCATTACCAAGGCAAGACAACAGCCCAATACATACACAGCCACACCTGCAAATGTAAAAGAAAAGCAGACCTGTGTGTCATTAGCATATTGTTGACAACTTACTCCAAAACTCTGGATGATCCCACTCAGCAGTTTCATATAGATGTTAAACAGTATGGGGGATAAAATCAAACCCTGAAGAACCCCACATTGAAGGGTCCAGAGCATGGGTAGGCAAACTAAGGTCCGGGGGCCTGATCCGTCCCAATCGCCTTCTAAATCCGGTCTGCGGTCCGGGAATCAGCATGTTTTTAACATGAGTAGAATGTGTGCTTTTATTTAAAATGCATCTCTGGGTTATTTGTGGGGCACAGGAATTAGTTCATTCCCCCCCCAAAAAAATATAGACTGGCCCCCCACAAGGCCTGAGGGACAATGGACTGGCCCCCTGCTGAAAAAGTTTGCTGACCCCTGGTCCAGACGGCCGAAAAGCACTCCCCAAGTATCACCCTTTGGAAATGACCATCCAAGTAGGACCAGAACCACCACAAAGCGGTGCAACCCACCCCAGCTTGGATAGCCGCTCCGAAGAATACAATGGTTGATTGTATTGAAACTTGCTGAGAGGTTGAGGAGAATGAACACTTTCCCCATCTCTCTCCTGACAGGGTGACTAAAGCAGTTTCTGTGCCAAAACCAGGCCTAAACCTCGATTCAAATGGATCTAGAAAATCAGTTTCTTCCAAGAGCACCTGGATCTGGATTTAACCATTGTGGCTAATGCCCATTGATAAATCTGTTTTTAATGAATTTGTCTTACAGCTACATCTTGTGGCAGTGAATTAAATGAAGTATTTCTGTTTTGTGTCACAATGCAAGTTCTGCCCCTGCCCTTTTCTGGCCTATATCAATGGCCAACCCAGATAGTTTTGATCAGACTCCTACCTATAGTAGACCACAAGCTTAACACGAGTCAACAGTGTGGTGCAGCAGCAGAAAAAGCTAATGCTATTCTAGGCTGCATCAACAGAAGTATAGTGTCCAGGTCAAGGGAAGTAATAGTCCTGTTCTATTCTGCCTTGGTCAGACCACACCTGGCATACTGTGGTGTAGAGTTCTGGGGGCTGTAATTTAAAAAGGATATTGACAAGTTGGAAAGTGTGCAGAGGAGGGCGACCGAGATGATCAAGAGTCTGGAAACCAAGCCTTATGAGGAACAGTTGAGGGAGTTGGGGATGTTTAGCCTGGAAAAGAGGAGAGGGAGAGGAGATAGGATAGCCATCTTCAAATATCTGAAAGGCTGTTACATGGAAGATGGAGCCAACTTGTTTTCTCCTGCTCTGGAGGGTAGGGCCCAAACCAATGGCTTCAAGTTACATGAAAGGAAATTTTGCCTAACACTGTGAGAGCTTTCTGATGGTAAGAGCTATTTGATCATGGAACGGACGTCCTTGGAAGGTGGTGGACTCTCCTTTGGACATTTTAAAGCTGAGTTTGGATAGCCATCTGTCATGGCTGCTTTAGCTGAAATTTCTACATTGCAGAGGGTTGGACTAAATTCCCCTCATAGTCTCTTCCAATTCTACAATTCTATGAAGCTCACTGCATTTTGTAAGAAAGAAAATGGCAGCACTGGCAGGTCTAGCTGCTCAGGCTCAGTCAGCACTTCTATAACAGCTGCTGTTGGGGTATTTGTGGCTCACTGCCAGACAGCCTGTAAGGAGTATTGAAAGGAGCCCTAGGCCTGCATGGCTGGTCTCTATACATACGACATTGCAGGAAAATAAAAATGTTAGCGCTACTGCCATACCAAAATAAAAAGAAAGGCGGGAGCACAAGGCAGGTTCTGTGGCAGTGACTCACACCTATTTTCCCATGGCAAATGATATGCTAGCAATGAGCCTGCTATCTGGTTCCAGTTCTTAGGGTTCTTCATATATTACATCCCCGTTGTTGTTGTTGTAACTTGTTAATGGTCAGGCAAAAACTGATATTTGTGTGGCTTGGTCATTGAGAGGGAAGGGCACACTAATTGGCCACCGACTGTTTCTACATATTGGGACAGAGAAAGGAAAACATTTTTTATATATATAAAGAAGATTGGCTACATAAAAATGCAAAAGCTTAATTTCTATGTTCCACATACACAAACCTCAGCTTGAGATGTGGACATTAACACTTGCACTGTCTGTAACAGTGCCATAACTGTTCTTTCTGTTTGAAGAACTTCCAGGAGGTTGATGATATGTGACAGTCAGGGGGCAGAGGGAAGGGGGACAGTGAAGGGCACTTTGCTTTCCTACCTCACCTCACCTTTCTCTGTCATATTAGGCTAGGAGATTCCTTTCCCCTGCTGCAACCAGTAGCACAGCTCCCCTGTGTGGAGTTGTCACATGGAGAGTACACTCTGCCACATTTCACAACATAGGAAACTGCTACCTGGGTCAGGTGTAAGGAGCCTTTGGCCCTCCTGGTGTTGCTATAACTCCCATGCTTGTTGGGGTTGATGGGATTCAGCAACACAGAGAGAGGAACAAAGGTTCTCCACACCTGATCTAGCAGGTATTGCCTGTCTTCACTGGAAACAGACTCTATTACATGTTCTCACATGTTTGATCCAGGGTTGGTGGGGGGAAATATTCTCTACCACCCCCACCTGACTCTGGAAAGATATTCTCACTTTTGTCTGCCCCACTTGCAGTTCATGCTAAGCACAATTCAGCTCCTGTGCATATTCTCTTTGGTTGTACAGTTCTAACCTATC
Source organism: Podarcis bocagei (assembly GCF_964188305.1). Classification (NCBI taxonomy): domain Eukaryota; kingdom Metazoa; phylum Chordata; class Lepidosauria; order Squamata; family Lacertidae; genus Podarcis; species Podarcis bocagei. The sequence continues at coordinate 74,457,373 of NC_138126.1, forward strand.
AATAACTTTTATGGGTAAAAGTTATGACAGGAAGTTGAACTACGGAAAGAAGCAGCAGAAAAGTACTGCTTTATTACTGTGAGTCTCCCTAGAAAGCATATGACCTCTGACGTAGGGACATGGACTGTGGTTGGCAAGGAGAAAATTACCGTGTTTATTTTATTTTAAAAATATATTTTAAAAATCCCCAAACCCATTCTCACATTTTATGAATTTCTTATCCCAGCAACCATTACTGATAGCCAAAACTACCCACCCTAATACCACTAGTTAATTGTGAAGCCCCTTTTCCTACTGTTGGGTTGTAAACTTCCACTATCTTAATCTGCTTTTACATTTATTATTGTGAGAGAATATTAAAGTCCCTCTTTAATGTAATGCAAGTGATTGTTTGTATTACCACCACATCTTTCCTCGCCTTATATAAAAAGGTTAGCCCCTGCGAATTTAATAACATTTCCCAATCCTTTTTAGAGTTTCCATTCCTACAATTCACCAAGCAAGCATATTCTTTAGCCAAGGTAGTGTTTATCTTTCATTTAGCAAAGGCAGGACTTAAATGACCTAGTATGCCTGTTAATGAGAAGGTTGTTATAGTAACATGTATTCTGATATCAGTACATGGGTACTATTTATATAGAAGTAACATAATCTTAACCAAAACAAAGATCACACATGCATAGCAGTTAAGGAAAAACCGAATTAGATGCTTGTGAAATAGCTGCAATGATAGAGCACAAAAGAGAAGTCTTGTACTTTCTACTTTGGTTATTAAAGAATTGTACTTCTAGCTGGTGATTTTGTACAAATCGTTTTCCACCATGTTCAACAGAGTACACATGAAGGTAAATTCAGAACATTTCCTAGTATTTGATATTACTATTAATGTTGTGTCTTTCATAAATCTGGGTTTTCAAAGTCATAGTAGGAAATATTTTTTTTAAACTTGTTTCAGAATTGTAAATAAATTATACAATTGAATCTTGCGACTGAAATGATCTAGGATTGCAGTTTCTTAAACCATAAAGTACTAAAAGCATCTGAAATTTCAGGATTCTTTAGAAGTATTAAATAAATAAAACCGTATCATACTTTTCCTTGGTTTTGAATTTCTCACCATGTAACACTGGAAATGTTTATTTATTTTTATAAAAGTACCTTAACTCAGCAAAATTTTGCTATCACCAGCATTCTGACGGCACCCAAAACTTTTACCTTTTACGTTTAAATCCATGGAAACTGTTCAAGTTCTGAATGAAAGCCTGATTCAGTAACAGACCTAATGAGGGCAAGCTGAAGCTTAAACCACACAGGACAGAATGCTACTGGCTGGTTGTAAGATAGCTGGGTTTTCAATCAGCCTTGGATAGGGCTGCACTCTCTTTGAAGATATAGTTTAGGTGTACCTTTGCATTCAACCCCGAGCCTGGGTGGGTTTTGACAGCATCCAGCAGCACTTTTGCACAGCTAAGGTTGGTGCAAAAACTGTGCCTGTTCCTTGCAGTATCAGACCATCGTTAGCACATAACTTACTTAAATCTCATTTGGACAACTGTGGCACTCCACACGAGACGATCTTTGAAGAGTATTCAGAAGCTCAAGTTGGTTTTGCATGCTGCACCCAGTGAGGGGGGCCAGCTATCAGGGGCATGCAGTTCCCACGCTTTCACAACTTCATAGGCTAGCAAGTCTGTTTCTAGGTAAAATCCAAAGTGCGAGTTGTGTGGCCTGTGAAGTCCTAAATGACTTGGGACCGTGTTATCTGAAAGTCTGCATTTTCCACCATATGAAGCACATTTGATGGGAACTAAAAAAAAGAGGACCTTTTCACCTGCTGCTCGCAGGCTCTTGAATGCCTTGCCAAGGAAAAGGAAGGGGCCAACCAGGCTTGACGACCTACCACCAGCAGGCAAGTACATTTTCATTTATATAGGCCTTAGACACAACATCTGGCTTTTTAGTTCTGTTGATGTTTGTTTGAACTCGCAAGACATTTTCGTCTTGCGAAGCAAGCCCATAGGAGATTCATTTTGCGAAGCACCTCCAAAACGGAAAACTCTTTCATCTAGCGAGTTTTCCGTCTTGCGAGGCATTCGTCTTGCGGGGCACCACTGTACCTAGGCAGAATTTTAGACTGCACACATGAGAGGGCATCTTACATCTTTTTTGTAGTTTGTAGTATTTTTGTAGTTAGATCTGCATGCAAGTGATCTGTGAGCCCATGGAAAACTTGAAAGAAGTGACAGAAAAATGTCTTGCACTGAGGTTATGTATTTCAGCTTTACATGAAATATTTTATATATAAAACTCTGTTAAGTGATTTTTGTCCAATTTATAAATCTAAAGAATTCAAAAATAAGGCATTCAATATTTTGAAAAAAGTACAGATTTACAAAATATGTATATTCTGTCATGAAAACTTCACACCAACATTATACACTTTGAAAAAAATACAAACAGGATATATTACAAATTTATGTAGCAATAACTTAGGTCATAACATGCAATAGAAAGTACATTAATCAAGGTACACAAGCTTTTAGAGTTTTGAAACTGAAGGGCTTATTTTTGCAAACACATCTGTATGCAAGTCAAACGTGGCACTTGAGAAGTTCTGATAGCATTTCCTATCGCGAGTTAAATTGTACATGATGATTATGAGGATGTCGGTTAATGAAGTAGTTATTTCTTATGAATCATTCCAACTTTGTTCAACAATAGCCGAAACTCTTTTTTCATATTCACGCTTGTTTTCCTGATAAAGTTGTGCAGCCTGACTGTTGGCAGGACTATTTGGATTGGGTTCGTCAAGCAGCGACTGGAAAGAGAAAAGGAAGCCAAAATTGGGGGTGGAATATAAAGCAGCAGCCATCAAAATGAAGAGATCTAACCAGAGTAGAATGCCATGTTTGAGGGTTACAACAAGCCCAGGCCCCGTTCTTGCAACGTTTACATTTAATATTACATCTAAACTGATACAGTAAAAGAAAAATAACTGAATCCTTTAGACAAGCACTTCAGACAAAATGACTTCCTAAATAGCTGTACAGTTACTAGAAATAGTTCAAAATATTCATTGTAATAAATTGCTCAAGATAGAAAGGACTCAATCTTCATCAGCAATTTTCCCCATCAGCTTCTCAGATGACTACTATGAAGACCAGTATGTTATTTACTAAGATTACCTGAATTGAGGTTAAAATAGATGAGACATCATACGTAGGACTCCAGCGATTCTGAAGGATATCTAAACATATGCTACCATCTGCATATACTAAAATGAAAAGAAGGTTTTAAAATTATGCCACTATTATTTCACTATTATTGAAATCTTCATAAACATGCATAGATCATGCTGCAGAAAATATATAGGAGAAGAGCGTATTGCAAACTAACTTTTCACCAATGAGGCAACCTGCAGTTAATCTTGTGTGGGCACAGGTTAGAAGTACTGGTCACTAGGCATTTTGGGAGGTAGTATCCATTTATTTATTGTTCACTTTTGGGCAGGAAGAAAATCAAAGTGAAATTCTCGTTCCCAAGACGGGTTTTTCTGCAGTTCAATGTGCTGATAGAGACTCATGACTCATAACAATCCCGATGCAAAATCTGAAGATAATTATATGAAAGGTGTTCGGTTTCCTTTGATTTGTAGCAATAGAAGAGGAACCCTCTCACTTTATCTCTAACCAATCTTCCTAACAAAGTTAAAATATATGGGTTCCTCTATGCGTATGTTAGTTACACACACTGAGCAGGAACATAAAAGTTCCTCTCCAAAAGGAGGATCAATCCTCCTTCACATTATGGGCATGTAGGCTCGCTGTCTCTCTTTAAAACAGTGTATATTGTCTAGCTACATTTGACATCTCAGTAAAAACAATCTCTCATTCCTCCTCACTCTTCAGCTGATGAACAGCAAGTTGCTTAGGCTACAGGAAGAATGGGAGGAAAGGCTTCAAAAATATTGTACACAGGGCCTCGATGTCTTGTCAAATGATTGAATCAGTGCTTGGACAGTGTCAATACTGCTCCCTGTCAACTGAGCTCCTTGCCTAAAAGAGAAGCAGCCATATGCTATACACAGAGGATTCAGCAACAAATTTTGAGACAGAAAGCTTCCAAAAAGGAGCACAGATATTAAGGAAGATCACAGCTCCAGCTGCAACATTCATTAAGGCTTTGGATTTTGCAGATGTAGGGGGCTGGATCCAACAGAGGCGGCCACTCATGCAATGGATCTTTCCCCATTCCCCACTGTACCCTCCAAAGCAATTCCCTTAATCAGGAAGTTCTTTATTGGTCTCTAATAGAACAAACTATTTCTAAACTTAATTAGTTTCCATTTATTTTTCTGATTGCCAGTATGACATGGCTGTTCAGTGTTCAGATATTATTTTAATGAAAGTATTAGCTGCAGGCTGTGAAGAATTTCTGTGTTAAGTAGTTGCCATGACAATTACCTTCAGCAATTGATATGGATATTAAAACTTTGTTAAAAGTCAGAGGGCACATGCTTGCACCTAAGGTTTTTACATATTCTTCATGAAAACTTACCATTGGGATGAAACATTTTTGATAAAAACCGAACAGTTGGAGGCTTATTTGGATATTCTTCTGAAAATTCTATTACTAGTTTAAAGGTACCTGTAAAAAAAGAGAGAAAGGGACGGAAAGGGGGCAACAAACAAGAACAAATCATGTAGATGAATCTGCTTTTAAAAGCCTAAACATGACATTTTATTTAATACATTTGTATCCCATCTCATAAGGCAGTTTAGAGTTATATAACAAAGCTATTACAAACATCTTAAGATCGCAAATATATAGCAGAAAAACTAATTCATTTCAAAAGCACTTATGATTAACAAGAGGGCTACTACTCTTGAAATAAAAATAAACACTTAGTCTAACATTATTTTTAGAGTTAATAAAATGCTGCAGTACACAGCTATGAATAGAAATAACATCAGCATCCTAAGAGTATCTTAGCAGCCCACTCAAGAGTAGAATCTAAAACTGTGTAGAAAAATATGCAGATGAATCAGGTATATTCCTTTTGAATTTCCACAGGTTGAAAATGTAACATTGGTTTGGTATTAAAAACTAAACACAAATGGAGTTAGATAAATGTCTGGCAAACCTATTTAGCTCAGATATTTATGAGTTACCGTATTTTTCGCCCCATAAGACGCACTTTTTCCCCTCCAAAAATGAAGGGAAAATCTGGGTGCGTCTTATGGGGCGAATGCAGGCTTTCGCTGAAGCTTGAAGAGCGAGAGGGGTCGGTGCGCACCGACCCCTCTCGCTCTCCAGGCTTCAGGAAGATATCCGCCGCCCAGGCAGCCCTGTGGGAGGTCACACAGGGTTGCCTAGGCTGCGGATAGCAGCCTGCTTCTCGGAGCGTCGAGCGCCCTGAAGGCAGAGCGCCCGACGCTTCGGGAACCATTCCGCAGCCCAGGCAGCCCTGTGGGAGGTCCCACAGGGCTGCCTAGGCTGCGGATAGCAGCCTGCTTCTCGCAGCGTCGAGCGCCCTGAAGGCAGAGCGCCCGACGCTTCGGGAACCATTCCGCAGCCCAGGCAGCCCTGTGGGAGGTCCCACAGGGCTGCCTAGGCTGCGGATAGCAGCCTGCTTCTCGCAGCGTCGAGCGCCCTGAAGGCAGAGCGCCCGACGCTTCGGGAACCATTCCGCAGCCCAGGCAGCCCTGTGGGAGGTCCCACAGGGCTGCCTAGGCTGCGGATAGCAGCCTGCTTCTCGCAGCGTCGAGCGCCCTGAAGGCAGAGCGCCCGACGCTTCGGGAACCATTCCGCAGCCCAGGCAGCCCTGTGGGAGGTCCCACAGGGTTGCCTAGGCTGCGGATAGCAGCCTGCTTCTCGGAGCGTCGGGCGCCCTGAAGGCAGGGTGCGCAAGGCTTGGGGCGGCAGCGGACTGCTTGCGCGCACCTAGAAGCTTGGGGCGTGCTGAGGTCAGCGCGCCCCAAGCTTCTGCATGCCGGCAAGCAGTCCGCTGCCGCCCCAAGCCTCCCGCACCCGGCAGGAGGTCCCGCCGGGTGCGCAAGGCTTGGGGCGGCAGCGGACTGCTTGCCGGCATGCAGAAGCTTGGGGCGCGCTGACCTCAGCACGCCCCAAGCTTCTGGATTAGCGCAGGGGTCCGCTAGCCCTGGGAGAGGCGCCGGCTGTCCCACGCTAGCGGAGACCTTGCCGGCACGCAGAAGCTTGGGGCGCGCTGAGCTCCGCACGCCCCAAGCTCCTGGTGTAGCGCAGCGCACCTGGGGGGGAAATAAAAATTTTTTCCTTCATTTCCCCCCCTAAAATCTAGGTGCGTCTTATGGGCCGGTGCGTCTTATGGGGCGAAAAATACGGTACATAACAGTCATTTTAAGCTGGTGCTGATTAGCTGTTCTAATGAACAGGTCTTCATACATTATACATTTACTACAATGAAAGTATTTCTGTGAAGAAAGCAGCATGAAATCCATGCTCAAGATCACTGCGTGATACTTCTCTCTTTCACACACACACACACACACACACACACACACACACACACACACACATATGTGAGATACAGATACGTTTCAAGGATCTGAACTCATGCATTTCACACTGTTTCCAAAAATAAGAATGTGTTCTGTGTGGGGACAGAAGCTGAATGTGTAAATTGGCCTGAAATTATCCAGCACAGTCAAACACATCCTTGGAGAAAACAAAAAGGAAAAAAGCAGGGCAGTTGAGGACGAAGCACTATACACAAATGAGGAGTTGCACGCCTATATGTATAAAAATGTCAATGTTTCAAAAGAAAACTTGCTCCCAGGACAGTAAGTACAGGTGTGCTTTTCTTTCTTTTTTTCTGGAGCAACCTGGTGCCCCCCAAACATTTTGGACTACAAGGCCGATTGACCTCAGCCATAATTTTATTTTGAAAGAAGTAACATTCTCTTAGAAATCTAAGGCTTCCAGTACCTAGATTTTCAGCAGTAATTTGAAGCATGCCTCTTTTTTTGCTGCTTTTGTGTGCTTTTCGTATTGAGAAAGGGACACTTAAAAAAAGAGAACCGTCAACGTTCAGTTGACAGTCTTCATTACATCCAACTGGGTATCAAAAACTAACAGAATCTATGGGCTGGGTCAGAGACAAACAACTTACCACCAAATAGATTATCAGAAACATTTGCCGTCATTTTTGTGATGGCAGCCTGTGTTTCCCCTGTACTAACAAGTTCCCCTGGGCTATACATGAGAGCCTCAGGTGTCTGGAGCTTGCAAGTAGTCATTTACTTCACTACAGGTGCTAAGCAAAAATTGCCTCGAACCTAGGAAGCTCTACAAAAAACTGCTTTGCCCCACCTTTTCAACTACAACTGACAGAATCAAGTTTAAAACACACACACAAAATATAACAGGTTACAAAGTTGAACCTTCCGCTGATTTTTTTTATAGGACACCCAAGAGTCATCCACTTTACCTTCTAGTGTGAACCAGAATAATCAGTATGAGGACAGAACAGCTCTATGGTCATTAAGACTTACAAGTTTGCAGGAAACACTTATATACATTCTAAATAAGACCAATACAGATCTTAAAAGAAACAAAAGGTGGGGGGAAAACACCCACACAAAATTTTGGCACTTCAACTTTTTAAAAAAAACCTGTTCAAGACACAACACTAGAGAGTGATAAACAGGTGGCTTTAAGTCTGCTTCAACCACTGCAAGAACAGCCATATACTTTACTGTGGTTATTTTCACCGAGACAGTTTTATATACAGATCAGTTCAAGGGAACGTAAAGTTGTTTTTATTTTCAGTATCAAAAGAGGAATCAGGATCATGTGCCATGGGCAAAGCCAGGCATTACCAAAAAAGCATGAAAAATGTTGGAATGAACTAATGTGAACTTCTCCCCAAATCTTAGCAGGCTCTACTGAATACAAGCTCAAAATCATACTGAAGGTCTGGTTTTAGGTACTGTCCTTGTGTGGGACTCTCTCTCTCTCTCTCTCTCTCTCTCTCTCTCTCACACACACACACACACACACACACACACACACACACCCCGTGGGCCCACTCTTTTCCAGTTGAATATCACATTTGGAAGACACCCAAGCTGTCCATCAACAATTATGCCTGACTGCTTTATTCTATGCCTAAGTGCCTTGTTGATGGAAACTGTGGCTAAAAGCCAAATAGCTACTTTAGCGATGGCCAAGGTCTTGGGCATGCTCAGTAATATTTGGGGGGGGGGAGGGAACAACAAAATTTCAAAATCTATTTTCATGTGTCATGGGGGAGTTCTATTCAAGAAATACAAGTCCAAACTTCAATTAACAAACAGAATTGGTCTCGGGGTTTCTTTGGATCCCTGTCTGTTACGTCAGAGTCTCCATTTTGGCAAATATGCAATTGTCCCTGGAGAGAGGAATTTTGGAGCGGTCAGAGGGAGCTCCAGTAGAACCAGCTGCAAATTCAAGCATTAAAATATTTCCAAATTGTCAGTCATGGTTAATTTATAACTCCTCCAGATGACCCAATTTTAGATTAGGGATGTGACAACCTACTTCATGAAACCATCAGACTGATTAGCACTTTGTGTACTCGGGCTGCAAACCTAAATGATAAAAGACCCTTTTAACGAAGTGGATTTTATTTATATTGTACAGTGCAATCCTAAACAGGTCTACTGAAAAGTAAGATTTGTTGACTTCAATGTGACTTACTCCAAGGTGTGTGGGGTTAGGGCTGCAGCCTTAGTATTGTTAGGGGCTTATGGTCAAACAAGTAAATTTACATGATTTAAAGTACTAGGACTTCTTGCTAGTAGGTACTGTAAGAATAATGGGCTTTAAAAACAGGTAGTTGGTTTTTGTTACCAAGGTTTACATGTATTATGGGTAGAGAGCAAGTGGTACTGTGGTCTAAACCACCAAGCCTCTTGGGCTTCCCAACTGGAAGGTCAGCGGTTCGAATAAGCATGATGGGGTTAGTTCCCATTGCTCTATCCCAGCTTCTGCCAACCTAGCAATTTGAAAGCATACCAGTGCAAGTAGGTAAATAGGTACTGCTGCCACGGGAAGGTAAACGGCGTTTTCGTGTGCTCTGGCAATCGTCACTGTGTCCTGTTGTGCCAGATGTGGTTTAGTCATGCTACCGCATGACCCGGAAAGCTGTTTGCAGACAAACGCTAGCTCCCTCGGCCTGAAGTGAGATGAGCGTTGCACCCCAAAGTTGCCTTTGACTGGACTTAACCGTCCAGGGCTCCTTTACCTTTGCTTACATGCATTACTACTACAACTGGAATGTTATCCTCAATATAACAATATCAGACAACTATTACAGGTAACATATGGCAACATAATGCAAGTTTCCTGTGCTTAGATTCTAAATTTTAGAAAAGCTACCAGAAGCAAAAAATGTTTTAAAAGCTTACCATCTTCAAAGGGAGTACCCTCTGGCCTGGAAAGAGAGATAATACGAATTAATTATTCCTTAACTGTAAATGAACAAACAGAACTCACAAGCTATTTTCTGCCATTTAGCTTCCCATAAAACAGTAGCCAGTAGCTTGGTATATAAATGTGTTACTGAAAATATATTTGATTCCCAAACTCTAGATATTGCAGTGTCTCTGCAAAGAGTCTCGCTTGCAAAGCTATAATTTGAGACAATACATTCACTGGAATTTTCAGCCAAAGTGCTCAGCTTGTTCCACTCTCAATTAAAAGCGCCATGCTTGTACAATTACATGCTATATCATAAGAAAGCTTAAAAGAGAATGATTTGAGAGGGATTCAATTTAGTGCTAAACAGATTGCTCCATCAACACAAACATTTGTGCCCCTCCCCCTGCATATTGTTCAGGGGGTTCTCCTGACCCCACCCCCACTTTGGGCATGTGTGTGTGCAAGGTAGGAGAGGGGGAAGCCCCGCTGAGCTAGCAGAAGTCCTTGCATGGGCTTCGACTGGTGGGGCTTATTAGTTGAATCCTATCGTATGTTCCATGTTGCCCTGATAAACTGAATACTCTCGAGTGCAAGACTGGGCCCTTAACAATCTGTTTCCAATGACGTGCTCAATTGTTTCAGTCATCATTTAGCATTTGTGAAAGTGGCACAGAAAATAAATAACTTAGAATATATTCATTCATTTCCTTTATAATGAAGGTAAGGTTCACTTACCCAAAAATAACTGCATTCCATTGCATTATGTTGTTCTCAGATGGTGCACCACTGACCCCCACGGGTGGATCTTCCTGTAACCTTTAAAGAAGAAAGCAGAATGCATGGAGACATTAAAATCCATAGTGTAAACACACTATTCCAGCCAGCCAGCCAGCCAACCAACCAACCAACCAACCAACCAACCAACCAACCAGCCATGCCTTCCTTTATGATATTCCACCCATTCCTCCTCCCATCTGGTTTTCTGTCTCCTCAATGGTCAGCCAGCATTCTGTATAGGTGTCTATGATGATTATCCTCTTTTCTACAGCTGTAAGAGGAGGAGAGTTGGGGACACTTGCACATCTTTTCTCAGGCTTAGCACTTCTGGTGCCTGATGTAAGCAAAGCTTGTCTGTTCACTTATGCCACCACGTAAGTAGTGTTGGTAGTCAACCTGAGATCTGCTTTGTGGTGGCTATTGCTGGGTACTGAGGCAACGACCATCTGCATCCAAACAGATGCTCTATCAGCAAGCTGCATCCTTCTCATGAGCATTCAGACCATCGCTTGGAGATAACTATACGGAAAATGAACTGTTATTTGTTTACATATTGGCAAGCATCTACTGAAGCCATAAATTATGCCTGTTTGAAACACAGAACATTACTGAAACATCAGGCGAAATCAAGACCCTTGATTCAGCTGGTTTGTCAGCTGTGGGTTAGCTCCACTATGGTGGCTCATGCATTGGTGACCTTTAGGATAGACTAATGTAATGCGCTTTATGTTGGGCTACCCGTGAGGCTGGTATGAAAGCTGCAGCTGGTGCAGAATTCCACAGCCCGGTTGCTATTGGGTGTTGACTACCAACAAACTAACACCTGTGTTGAGGGAGCTGCACTGGCTATCACATGCTGAGTATTTTTCTTCAAGGTCTTACTATTAGTATATGAAGTTCTAAACAACCTAAGGCCAGTGTACTTCAAATACTGCCCTATTCCATAATCCCTGCTTGAACTTTGTATCCTGCCACCTAATACTTGTCAAATGGTGCCTGGCTATCCTCAACAAGAAATTGTGAATTTAAAGTGATGGCATGGGATTATGGAACTCTATACCTAATGAAAGCAAGTAGACATTATCTGTAATGAGTCTTAGGTGCCAACTTGTGTTATTATGTCACTATTTCAGCAAGCTTTCCCATGGAAATAATTTAGTTTTCATAACCTTGTCAGGTGACCCAGACTCTACTTAAGCTTCCTAAATGTATTTTGCTTCAATTTTATTTATGTTGCTCTGGTTTTGAGATTCTGTACACTACAGAAATATATTTTATCTGGGTTTTCAGGAGAGAAATGATGATCATTAATAATATCTGTAGTGAGACAGTGCTGTTCTATTTTGGTTGGTGGAACAATTTGATTTCAGAGTGTGCTGTACCGGCCCATTTCAACCCACCTCCATATGTTACTCCATTTTAAAAAAAAGTCCCAACATGGTCAAGATGCATCTTTTTTTAAAGTCACTCCGTTTCTCAAGCTGGATTACATACAGGGACATCTCTTAAAGAAAAGCTGAAGAGACAGAGTGAACTCCTTCCATGTGGCAAATATGACCTCCTCACACTTACTTTATGTAACACAAGAGCTTGCCTTGTTATGCCAGTATTGTATACGGACATTTTTACAGCAGAACTGCAGTATTAGTGATAGTCTGTTAATCATGTTTATTTAAGAGTTTGCAACATTTTGCAGAGGAAAATTAGAGATTTAAGACACTGAAATAATTCTCTGTCAGTAGCCCTCACATCAAAAAGTACATTTCCATTTACAGTGGTACCTCGGGTTACATACACTTCAGGTTACATACGCTTCAGGTTACAGACTCCGCTAACCTAGAAATAGTGCTTCATGTTAAGAACTATGCTTCAGGATGAGAACAGAAATCGGGCTCTGGCAGCGCAGCGGCAGCAGGAGGCCCCATTAGCTAAAGTGGTGCTTCAGGTTAAGAACAGTTTCAGGTTAAGTAAGGACCTCCAGAACGAATTAAGGACTTAACCCGAGATACCACTGTATTGGGAAGGAAGACTTGCAACAGAGTAGCATTAGGAATAACAGCAAATTAACAGCATTCTGCATTGTCAGTCTACATACTGTTCCCTGCCCTTAAAACTACCCTGCATTTATACAGCTCTCCTCTTGGAGCATGCTCAGTTCAATCAGTTTAATGTCAACAGCACAAGCTACCTAAAACCTTGGCTGGAGAGCAAAGGAACGTGACTTCTTGCTACATGATAGCCAGCTTGCATGCCAGTGTCTCAGCAAAAGCATTAAGCCCCATGTGCTGTTCAGAGATAGCTTTGGTTCTTGAAGCTTCATGAACACCATGCTGTGAAAAGCCTTCAGCTATGAAGATTTTGCACCCCTGACTGGGATTTCACATGCAAACAGAGTTAATTGAAGATTAGAGGGAGCAAGGATGCCATTTACTACTAAGTCAGCCTAAATGAAATAAGACTTAAGCAAAATATACCTTCCTTAACTCAGATGGCTTGAGTGCCAAATACTCAACATTTATATGGTAAATTTCAAATGTTCAAAACACTTCACATACGTTATCCAAGAATACTTAGAACAGTTGAGGTGAGCTTTGAACTAAGTGTTTCCTGACATGAATCCCAGTTTCTATGTGAAACCAGCTATCTAGCATGCACTTTGAAACAAACGCATTCCATTTTGAGATTTCTCGTGCCAGATATTTCCCCATTCAGTAGTTAAAATGTCTTCATCAATAGTGTTATGTGGAGTTGTTTAACAAATGTCTAGGCTAGGGATCAACAACTAGCAAGTTAAGTGCAGTTTAATTTCTAATCATAACCTTTCTAACTTTTGTGTCAGTTTTCAAAACATTGGTGCCTTGGTGAAAATATTGCTTGGTTCTGGGGTCATAATTTTTCATGTTTTTCCAGATGCAACACAAGTTGTCTTAGGGCAGATTTTAAAATTTAAGTCAGTATAGTGAAACCAGTAAAACAGTTATTAAAACTAACCTGGAAGTATAAAGGCCTAGTTCCCATAGTGAAACTTAGCTTAACTGAGGAATGTATAAGTAAGTTCAGTTCCTGAAATTAATTCTGATACATTTATTTCAAAGTAAGCCTTGCTGATTTCAGTGGAATGCATTCAAGAAAACAGTTCAGGATCACAGCTTTGTGCATTGTTGGATACGGCCCCCGTGTCACAGCACCAACCCATTCTGTGGCATGGCATAACCACATTTGCCATACTGGGGAAATACAACTATCTGCAGTCCTATGGCAATTCAGCAGCAACTGGATCCCATCTTAAAATGTTCACCTGTTCATACAATTATTTTGTTTCTTTATTCCTCTATTAATTCCAAATTTAAGCAAAGCTGGAGACCATATAGCTGTCTGTACAACTTAACAACATCCATGCTATAATAGTTCCTGTGTAATGTTATCTAAACAATATTTAAGTACACAATGTATATATTGTAATTTTATAGAATATGCACAGGTTTCTTTGTAGAATCCATTTGCAGTGCCAGGAAAAGCATATTTGGATAGGATGTCTTTCCTGGCAACCTGCTTGAGAAAATAAAATGGCCATTATTTTGCCAACTTCAGCATAACCTTCACAGATGCCTCCAGATGTCAGTAAAAGCAATTATAGGAAGCAGCCCTAAACAAATACGGAAACAACACAAGCCTCCACTGTAATAGTAACAAACAACTTCAGTGTGAGAAAGTTAGCATTTTCTATAAGCCATGACTAAAATCATTGCATTCACTTAAGCACAGCCAACATTCTCCCGGCTTTTGAAGAATACAGCTGGTTATATAGCAAAAAAATAAAAATTCAATGTTTCTCTCCACCATTTCCCCTATCCCCCCACCCAGGAAGCTATGGATTTCACAGGCCAGCCTTTTAAAGAGTTTACATTTCTGAGAAATAATTCATATACCAATTCTCTCTGCATAAGTCCAAGTCATAAGGGAACAGAGTAGAGTGAATACCAAATGCACTGAAACTCTACTCTGGAGCAGATCCTTGGGGATTAAAAGATTCAACATAGCTAAAGGAAAGAGGGGGACACTGGACTGGAAGGAGTTTTATTTACAGCTCCACTGCTGGCTCACTGGGTAACCTGAGGCTGTGACAATGGCTTCTTTTATTTTTGAAGCATCACATTGGCAAGATGCTTTGGGATCAGTGGATGAAGAGCATAGAAAAATTCTATTAAACGGAAATAACAAAGCTTGCATTTAATACAGCTCTGTGGCCTACCAGTTTCCTTCCTTAAAAAGAAAAGAAAACCGTTGAAAATCATTTCTTGGGCATACCATTTACTGTGGCTTTTATGTAACAAACCCGTTTTCACACTCGGCAAACCCCCAAAGGCAGCTTGCATGCTGAGTACTTGGAGGGGTGGGGGTGGGTGCAGGATAGGAAAAAAAAACCAGGTAAGAGGCGACTTCTTAAAACCAGTGACCTAATCACTATTTTGCATAACGTCCCATGCTATAAACAAACTGGCTCCCTAGGTCATTCCCGAGTTGGGGGGGGGGCCTTCATCTGTTCCTGTGACGTGGTCAATCCAGTCTATTTCAATCCAACTCCCTTATATCAACAAGACAAGTATTCTACAAAGGGGCGTCAAAGCAAAAAAAAAAAAGGGGGGGAATGGTCTCTCGAATCAGTTTGGCCTCTCTTATTTGGGGAGGGGGGTTGGTTTAAAGAGAGAAGAGGGAAAAACCCCAGCAAGCTTCTTAAGTCTTTTGTCTAGCACAACCCTTGTTCTTATAGAAGCACCTTGACTTTCTTCTTCTTAACAGAGGAGGAAGGGGAAGGAGGGAGGGTGGGGGGCAGCCTGGGTGCGGGGCAAGGGCAGATCTTTTCGAGGGGAGGAAGTGGAAACTCTTGAACTCTTTGTCCTCCCAGCAGGTTGGGTTTTTTTGGGTAGAGAAGGGCAGGCAAAATCTAGAGTTCTTCTTCCCCTCCGCCCTAAACACAGAAAGCCCCCCCAGCTCCTTTGGAAGGGCAAAAAGCAAAGGTGAGCAGCTAGGCTCTCACAAGGGGGTCCCCAAGTCCGGGGGGGAGACCCCCTTCCTCCAGAGAAGGCGGGAGGGAGGGGGCGCATTCCGGCCCTGGGAAGCAGCCAGAGCTCTTGGGAGGAGGAAGGAAGGGGGAAGAGCGCTTACCTCTTGAAATCTCTCATTAGCCTCCGCCTAGCTGGGGTGGACATGATGCTCCCCGCTCCTCTCGGCTGCCAAATGAATCCTCGGGCCTCCCCACCTCCCCAAAAAAGGCCTCAGCACCGCTGGCAACGCCGACGTCTCCCTCCCCGGCAGCCGCCTGCTCTCGCTCTCCTGCTTCACAAACAACTCCGCAATGGCGTCTCCCTCCGCCGGTGGGGGAGGGAACCAGCCGCCCTTCGCGGCTGTACCACTGCGCCTGCTTGGGGAGGGGACCCAGAACGCCTTAGGGATGTACCACTGCGCCGACCTGAAGGGGGTGAGAAGGCTTCTCTCTCTCTCGCTCGCTCTCTGAGCGCGAGGGTGTCGCCCTGCATGATGATTGGCTCTCCTGTCCTCCAGCAGGGCACGGGTTGCTGCGCGGATATATTTTGCAGAGTTCGCCTACAGGAGCCTTCGAAGGCGGAGCAGCGGCTGCTGTGCGTGTGCCTCGGCGCGGGCAGGAGGCGTTGAGTTGTCAAAGAGTGTGGTGACGGTGTTTTTTCGGGAAATCATTGTTCCCTTTATTTCTTAGCTGTCACAATATCGTTGTTTATTACTTAGCTAAGGCTAGCGCCCTAGCTCTACTTACCCTTTTGAATTTTCTCCGAAGTAGAAATGGTTTGGGTTGCACTGTTAACCAACTACTGTACATCCTTATATAAAAGTGCAAAGGTAGCCTTGTTTATCTAAAATCCAAAGTTGAGGAAATGCCTTTATTGGAGCCAGCCAAAATGTAAAGCAAAAATAAACCCATCTTAAGCTTGGTTCTTAAACTGACCGTATGCTGCAACATTTTAGCCTCCCGTTTGTACGTTTTTCGGTATTTTTATTTTTCGCCTGTCACAAATCTTATCTTGATGGAGGATTGTGAATAACTCGGAACACCTGCCACAATTTCGTGGCTTTTTGGTTGGTCTGAATACAGACTTATCCAACAAGATTTTTTACATTTCTATAGCTGCTGTATAGCAGAAATTCGCGTTGCAACTCTCAAAGCAAAATACAAAACAACAACATTAAAATACAGTATAGAGCAATAAAAACTACTGCTAGTTTAAAAACAAACATACCCTAAAACATATTCTAAACTCATTTAAAAAGTCAGAGGCCCAGAGTGAGATAACACGTTTAAAAAAACCTGAGTAAATAGTATGGGATAGGTGCTCCTTATTTCAGAAACTATCATATGAGGGTCTAGTTCCTGATTTCAGACACCATAACTTTACAATATTCTTTATGGGGGAAAGGAATCTCTTCCATTCTTCGTTTTAGAACCTTGATCTACACATGACCTATAAATGTTTTCTGAATATAAGGTCCACTCAGTTCAGTGGATTGTGTTTCTCCTAAATAATTAGTGCAGATGGTTGTAGATAATAGACTCCAGTCATCAGCACATTTACTTAGAAATGGTCAATCAGTTCAGCAGGATTTACATCCTGGTAAGCATTGCAGCCTTAAAACCTTGACTTTATATAAATGGGCTCCTTCAGGATCACAGTCTAAAGATGCAAACCTATGCACATTTGAGAGCAGATGAAGGCTATGATCCCAGCTCCACTTATCTGGAAGTAATGCTGATGGAATTAAATAGGACTTACTTCTTAGTATACATGGTTAAAGGTAAAGGACCCCTGACAGTTAAGTCCAGCAGCAGACTCTGGGGTTGCGGCGCTCATCTCGCTTTACAGGCCGAGGGAGCCGGTGTTTGTCCGCAGACAGTTTTTCCAGGTCATGTGGCCAGCATGATTAAGCTGCTTCTGGCGCAACAGGCTTGTGCAATAGGATTGCAGCCTTAATATGTTATTGCAGTTATTAACCTTTTTCACTTAAGTGAAACTTTTTTCTATTTGTGGCATGATGTAATTCTTTATTCAACAATGTATAGTATGATTCATTTGGTAAGGTTTCAGATTGGATTACTGTATTGTTTTTTTACTGAGAATAATAAGTCAAAACATAATTAACCTTGTTGATTCCAAAAAGCAACAACACCATAATCATACTAATTTAATTTTCTGGTTATGTAGGTTCTTTTACATAGTTGCCACCACATAAACTATTGCTTCCTCACTGAAGAAGTGATAGCATCTGATTTTGGTCCAGATTAATTCCAAAGTGTCAGATGCTGCCCAGTGCTTTTTAAAATAAAAAATCCCATTTGACTGGCTGTTATCTTTTTCTAGTTTGTCCTGTAGCTACAAATCATCTTACATTGGAGTGGGGGAGAGAAGAAGACTGGATATGGCATTTTAACTGTCCTGATTATTTTGATCCAGTACTTTTTGTGTTTCTAAAGTCCCAGTATTTAATTAAAAATTAACATGTATAGTGCAATGCAATCCTTTGCATGTGTACTCCAGAGTAAATCCCATTTGGTATCCAATGCTTTAGACTGCAATCCTGTATCCATTTACATGGGATTAAGCTCCTTTGTACTTAATTAGTCTTACTTCTGAGTAAGATTGAGCATAAGATTGCAAGCACTGATTTTCAAGTGAATGATGCGAATGAAACAGGCTGTGAAGATTAGTTTATTTCAATATTGGAATCTGGCATCTCTGTCTAAAGTGCATTATTTGGAAGTAATTCACATAGGCTATAGGCTATGCTGCAGATCCAGTTAACTCAGGATGGAGCTAACCTGTTGCTAGAAGAAGGCCAAGTGCTTTGTTTAGGAACTCAAAGCAGGTGGGGGAGTGCTGGAAGTGTAGGAGCTAGGTAGATTGTAAGGAAGTGGCGCCATTTAAAATGTAGTTATCACAATGGTGGAAATCAATCCTAAATGCAATTACACCTCCATAAGTGGATTTGGGAGCATACTGTAAAAGGTTTATGATTGTTGTTGTCAGAAGCAATGTTCATGAAATTGTAGATGCAATTCAGGGAGTCAGTATTATAACCTGGCTCTTCCAAAGGCAAGAATAACTGAGTTGTGAAGTCCCAGTGGGTATGAAATAAATTGGTATGCAGGAACTGACGGCTAGTGTAGAATAATCTCATACCAAGCCAGAGGGCAGTGCATTGACAAAGTACCACCATGCAAGTCAAAAACTGTTTCCATGTAGTCAAAACATTATATAGTATTCACTGGCCCTGTTAAAAATGTTGCATTAAACCATAGTTCAAAATAAACTAAGCAGTGGTAGCTAACGGGGTATCCCCCAGATGTTGGTGGACTACAATTCTCATCGTCACTGACCATTAGATTTTCTATACTGTAATCACTTTTTGCAATTTTTATGTCTATCTATCTGCATGGTACAGCAACAGGATTCCTGTTGAAGCAGACAGCAAGTATTGCCGCATATTGGAGAAGTGCTGCCATTGAATACCTGTGACAGCAGGCCTCCTCCCAACCCTCATGCCTTAGCTGTGTCCTTTGATGGCAGTGGCGGCAGTGTTACAACTTATACAGGTACAGATAGGTAGCTGTGTTGGTCTGCCATAGTCAAAATAAAAAAAATTCCTTCCTGTAGCACCTTTAAGACCAACTAAGTTAGTTCTTGGTATGAGCTTTCGTGTGCATGCACACTTCTTCAGATACACTGAAACAGAACTAGATAAACTGAAATAGAAGGATCTGGCAACTTCTGTTTCAGTGTATCTGAAGAAGTGTGCATGCACACGAAAGCTTATACCAAGAACTAACTTAGTTGGTCTTTAAGGTGCTACAGGAAGGAATTTTTTTATTTTAACTTATACAGGATTCTTGTCAGCTGTGAAAATGGCATTGTGTGGTGTGGAAGTCTGGGGGAAGGCATTGAAAAGCTGCCGCCATGAAATGAGGGAGGCATCTGCTTCTGGTGTCACTGGCAGCATCAGGGCCATTGGTGATGGGAACCCTGGGGATGGGTGAAGCAATATAATTATTGGTCCTCAAAGACACGTTTTCCCTACATCTGTTATCATGAGTCACATTGGTCCTTCTGGTTAAGACACACCCTCTAGAGAAGATTGGAGTGAACCACAAGTTAGAAATGAAGAGAGACCAGGCAAACAGGCTTTATATACACAACTGGCAAACGGGAGAGGATTTTAAAGAGGGCAATTGTCGCCCAAAATGCAACAAAAGGTACCGTATTTCTGAGGACTCAGATTGATCCATGGCTCAGCAATGAAATAAAGTAATATTATAAGAAAAAACTGCTCCTTTTCCCTTATGGGGTATCCAAGAGCCCGTATAGAGTCTTTAAGTGGGTTCCCTATCCATAGGAGAAAATAACAGAGGCTGACCAGAGTATATTGAAAAGCAAAGCAGATAGTAAGCTTGATCTTTATTAAACTGTTGCAACAGGGTCCCCACTCACCATACAAAGGAGGGAGGAGAGAACCCAGAAGAATGGTGCACATATACTTTTGAAATTGCCCACCCTGTAGCCCAAGACTACCCCCTAAAACATCATACATACATCACAGGAGGCGGTCTATAGCAGAAATCCTGTCAGCCAGGGTACCTGATAATAGTCACTGATTGCATTACCTGGGCAGTCTGGTCATTCTTTTGTGATGGTTAATACTTTGGTTTCTGTATGCAGGTCACAGGCTCACCCTATTCATACACAAATATGCCCTCAAGACAGGATTTGTAAGCAAAAGACAGTGGGGAGGTTTTCCCATTTTCTTCCTCCTTGCAGAGAAATATTTGAGGACAATTTGGGAGAGTCAAAATGGCTTCAGGATTGCTCTCTTGTACTATTTCAGACATGTGGTTTATATACATATGTATGTGTTTGCCTTGTAAAGTTTTGAACATTTAATTTATATTTGAGACCTTAGAATTCTTATAACAGCAATAACAAGCCGTTTCTAGGCATATGCCATGTTAATATACTACATTGTCACTGAATAAATTACCATCTCACCACCAGACCTGTACATCTGATATTAAGAGGCAGACTTTTCAGGTTATGTAAGACATCCTGGCATGCTTTAGCATCCACATTTCTCTTCGTAGCAATTAGCAACTGCAAAATCCTATATGGATTTTACTAAATGAGCAGAAATTTGAAAGATTTAACTTTACATTCCAGGAATCATGAAAAGCCTTGAAAACTCAGCAGCTCAAAAAACTAACTGAAAAAGTACTATTTTTGTTTTATAAATTGTGCTGTATGGGTTATGAGTCCCCCCAATCTGTGTATGAAAGGAGCAGTTCTGGACCCTGATAAAAAATTTTGCACAGAGCAACAGTCCTGTAGGGTGTGTGTGGGTGGGTATGTAATGGCACTGACTTTTAGGCAGCCAAGAGAATAGAGCACTTTTTTCCTATGCACTTTCTGAGTTCAGGCTGCACAAACCCACAAACCCATACACAAACCCACCACTGATCAGTTAATAAAGGTTTGTCCTAAGGGAATAGCATTTAATTATGAAGTAATAAATAACTGTATAGTGCTTTTTTCCCTTAACAAATGTTTAGGGGTACTCTCATTTTCCTACTCATATTGAAATACTGCCCCTCAATGAGGCCAAACTTAGATTCATAAAATGTTTAGGGGTATGCATACCCCTGCATCCCCCCCCAGAAAAAAGCACTGACTGTATATATGATACAAATTGTTTCATACTTGATGATGATGATGGATGTCTTAAATAGAAATTAATAAAAAAACTTCTTGATTCATTGGTGGATAGGTCATAAGACACTTAGCTCATGCGCGTGGTAATTTTGTTCTATAAGCTTTTTTTGTTCAGCTACTGAAGGGGTGGAAATAAATGGCTAGCTGGATCTAGATAACACTGGTCACCAGTGTCCATTAACTTTGTGTTCTGTTTTGTTTTTATATTTTTATTTTAGAAATTGGCGTGCCTTGAAAGAGTGCCTTGTCAAGAAGAGGTGTAAACCTAACAGCAATATTCCTATGTTAAGACTGGTTGGGTGTGTGTGTGTGTACATTTTAGTTCCCACTGTCTTGCCTGGCACACAGGAGGTGGATAGCTGATTTCTATTATATATAACTTTCCATTCTTTTTCAAACAAGTTCACATGCTGTCTGTTATCATTAATGAGGGCACCTATGAAAGTCGGAATGTTTTGGATGAGAGGTAAAAATATCCAGCCGTGGGAAATAAAATACTATGACAGGTGCTGTCCAGCTGTTCCTTTGCAAGTGGTATGTTAGATGGAAATATTAGGAAATGGTCTCCTGATAGATGGTTCCTAACTATCAGGCTTGGAGGAGGTGACACCCCCATCATTTGAAGTCAGGCTTGCTTGTGTGGTTGGCAGTTTGGAGGATAACAGCAGGCATCTGAGTTTGTACCTGAAACCTGGGGTACAGGGTGCTTTCTGTGGGATCTGCTCCCTTGCTGGCATACCTGTTTACCTGCATAAAGTGAATTATCAAACAGCACTTCTGAACCCTTCCATCATCGGAAACCAAGACAGTGCAATCTTTTCCCATGCTGACTCTGAGAAAAAGGCCCACTACATTCAGTGGTGCTTACTCTCTAAGTCAGGCATCCCCAAACTCGACCCTCCAGATGTTTTGGGACTACAACTCCCGTCATCCCTAGCTAACAGGACCAGTGGTCACGGATGATAGGAAATGTAGTCCCAAAACAACTGGAGGGCCGAGTTTGGGGATACCTGCTCTAAGTAAACGCCATTCCGAATGGCAGCCTTTCGGATTGCGCTGCCCCGCCATCGGAACGCGTTACAATCTTGGGCAGATCGATTTGGGGCAGTCGACATTTCGTGGTGCTTGCAAGGAAAACCCTAACGGAGGCCCGGCAGCCTTGCGAAACGGTCGTTTTTCAGAAAACCCCGTTAGGTAAGAGGAGCGATTCCGGCCCCATCCGCAGGTATGTTGCGGGACCAGCTGACGTCACCCACCGGCCAAGGCTCAGCACTCGCCCCACCTTTCGAACGCGTCGAACGCGATGAGGTCAGAGAGAAGCACTGCCTCTCGCTCCCGGGTGACGTAGGCCGGCCGGCTGTTGATATTGCCGGCTGTTGCTATGGTAACAGGGCCGGTTTGCTTGGCTGGGCCTAGGAGGAGTCAACATGGGGAGCTCCCGAGAGCAGGTCAGAGGCAGGAGCACCTTTAATAGGAGCTCCTCCGTGGGTGGTGCACTGGCGCTTCCCGGAGCCAAGGTGGCCCCGGTAGGGGCCGGGACGCGGGAGAGGCGGGGGAAAGAAGGGAAACCGCAGGAGGGAGGGAACTGCGGAGCAGCAGAAAAGGCCGAGGGGCCGGTTGTGTTTACTGCTCTTTGGCCAAAAAGCCTCCCAGGGCGTCTTACCTTAAAATAAAAATCGAACGGACTTCTCATCCTTGGAGGTTTTTTTAGCAAAGGTTGGAAGGTCATCTGTCATGGATGCTTTAGTTGACATTCCTGCATTGTAGGGGGTTGGACTAGATGACCCTAGGGGTCCCTTCCAACTCTTCAGTTCTATGATTCTAACAAATGCATACCAGCCAGTGACTCCAAAGCAAAGATTTAAATGCGAGAGAGCATCCAAACCCACAGAAGGGCTCGTGCGACCTGGCAGGGGTTGAGCCCCAATGGTTCTGCGCCAGTGCCCCAAATGTGGGTTGAGGTGTTTCTTGAGAGGCTGGTGAGGTTTCCTGTCAAACAAGGCAGGGTGATTCTCAAGGGCCGGATCTGTGTAGGGAGGGGTAGGAAAGAGAGGCAGCTGAACTGTCATTAGGCAGTGTGAGGGCAGAACATAAGTGGACCGGGATAAACCACAGACACAGAGGGTGCAGATGCTGACACCCAAGGTGGGGGTGGGAGAGGTGAGATCATCCCTCCCTCCGCACTTCCAGGCAGCTCTTTTGTGCAACTGCATTTCCCATGTACTTTGTGGTGAAGCTTTTTACAAGTGAATTGTGGGATGTCTCCAATCAATGAATGAAGAGTGATACTCCCTGCCCCCCATATGAAAACAGGAACTGTTCCACATTGCCTCTTTAGTTATATTGTACTGCTGTGATCAAAACTGTTTACAAGGTGGTGGAGTAGGAACACCAGCAGTAGCTACAGTGTAAGAAAAGTCTTGGGGATTGATTTGTTTATTTAAGACCATCCATGGCATGACACCTTACAATTAACAGGTGGGGCAGGTCCCTAGCGCAATCTAAAAGAAACAGATGCATGAGTAGGTGGGGAAGAATGTATGATTATTTAAATTATACACACTTTGCCCTAGTGACAATAATCTGGAGATAATTCAAAGTGGGGTGTCAGATGTCCCTTGCACACTCAGGTACAGGCCACTCCTAGTTACCTAACTAGAGGTTTCAGTACACCAAGCCCCAAGTCATGTGCAAGCCCTGTTGAAGGAAAACAGATTTTGCTGCAGCAGTGGTAGATTGCACAAAAAGAAATAACAGCTGGTCTTGATACTTACAGCTCTTCCTTCTTTCAGTGGGGAGAACTACATGGTATTTTGTGTTACTGTCTTTAACAGCTGCAGCGCTTGTTAGATGTGAAACTGGTTGAAAAAGTTTCTGTGTAGGAATAGCTCCTTTTAAATTTATTTGCGGAATTCATTTAAGAAGCAACAAAAAAGTTTGAGTACTTCAAAATAACATTTTCCCCCTTCTTTGAAGAGATTTCAGACTTGAGTATGGAGATGTATGAGATCCTCGGAAAAGTGGGAGAGGGAAGTTATGGAACGGTAATGAAATGTAAACACAAGGAAACAGGACATATAGTTGCCATTAAGATATTTTATGAGAAACCTGAAAAGTCCGTCAACAAAATTGCAATGAGAGAGATAAAGTTCCTGAAGGTTTGCTTTCTTTATTGCCGTTTTGAAAATCAATGCGTTGATATCCCCAGAGATCAAATATGCATACTTGTTACATATATCTTTTAATTATTGCCTACTGAACACATATCAGAAAAAGGGAAGGGATAGTGTTTGTGTCAGATTTATTTTGTTGCTATGCTTTAAAATTAGAACCAGGATGTCAGTTGATTTCTGAGTACTGTACATAGATATGTTCTAGTCTCCTTCTTTGGAGGTCTTTAAGCAGAGGCTTGACAACCATATGTCAGGAGTGCTCTGATGGTGTTTCCTGCTTGGCAGGGGGTTGGACTCGATGGTCCTTGTGGTCTCTTCCAACTCTAAGATTCTATGCTCCGGTGAATTCAGTGGTATTTTAGTGCTAAGTGTTCCAATATGAGTTTCTTCCAATATTTTCTTCACAACCATGAGGGCTGAAAACTTGCTTTTTCATAAGTGATAACAGATTTTCTGATATTCAGATTAGAAACCTTAGACGTTGTGTTAATGTTGAAAATATATAGAGCCTTATATAGGCAAACATAAGCGCTATTCCTTTTCTTATTGTTAATAGTAAGACACATTGTGAAATTATTTTGTGTTGCTACCAGTTAAAATAATTATGCCTCACGTAAAGGAATAAAAACACAGTGGTAGAATGTTTACTAGACCTTAAATGAAGTAAACTTTATGTTAATTATTCATAGAATAATTTTATAGCTATAGTTAAAGTTATTTTTCTTAATCTCTCCATAAATGATAAAACAAAGTTTATAAATACGTATTGTATTTTCCCAATAAAGTACTAGGGATATGTTTGTTAAATCACTTCAAATTGTGTAGGCTCAAATTAATTGCGAGAAAGTAGATGAATTGCAAAACTCTTACAAAGGGAAGAAGAACAGAAGTTTGTTTCCTCTTTTGTCAACAGCAATTTCGTCATGAAAATTTGGTCAATCTGATTGATGTCATTAAACAGAAAAAGAAAATCAACTTAGTCTTTGAATTTATTGACCATACAATTTTAGATGAGCTACAGCATTACTCTCATGGACTGGATAATAGAAGACTTAAAAGGTATCTCTACCAGATTCTTCGAGCAATTGACTATCTTCACAGCAACAATGTAAGTACCCTATAAAAGTCATGGAGAAAAATCAAAGGTTGAAACAGAATAATCTCAATCTGAATAATTTATCACATCTTTTATTGACAGAGGTTTATCTGCCTTTAATAATTTCAGGATATTAAGCTCAACAGATGCTGTTTTCCCTATTACAGAAGTTCAAGAAAAACTATACCTGTTGTGTTTCTGTTAATCACCTGTTTAAAGTGCAGGAGAAAAATATCCTCTTATTTGCCTCATGTATATGGTCATGAATGTAAACGCCACATAATATGTTTTGTTTATGGACCAATCTGTTCATATTCTTCTTTCTGCCTTATTCCCATTATGCTCTATAATTTCAACATACTGTAGATACAATAGATAAAGTTTGATAGTCTTCATTACTGAGAATACATGGTGAAACGAGGCTTTTGTAAAAACTATTGCAGTTGTGAAAATACAAAACTATTGCACGGTTTTTAAAGAAGAAAGATCATTAAGGTATAGGAGGCTGCAAAATTAGAAATCAAACAATGTCCATACTTTGGCAACAGCTGTGGCACTGATTTACAGCATGTGCTGTCACAGGATAGCACACTTATGAGTTCTGTTCATTGCAAATGCCCTTATCCAACTGCATTGCAAGCTTCAGGAACTAACACTGCTTCAGAAAAATCCTGTGATAATGGCATAGCACATACCCACCTGATAGAAGTGCTGAGTATAGTTCTATACTTTCCTTTTAAGTAGACCCAGCTTAATTCAGTGGGACCTACTTCTGACTACACATGCATAGGCTTGAGCTGTCAAAACAGTTTCATTTTTCTCACCAATCAGTCTTTGGAATTATAGTTTTGTGAGGGAGGCAGGGATTTCTCATAGAGAATTCTCAGTACCCTCACCAAATGTCAGAGGAACATGAGATAAGCTTGATTTTAAATGTAGATATGACCATAGACTTTAGTTTTGTTCCAGTCACACTTTTCCTCAAATCCAGATTTTTTATAACAGCAGAATAATTATTTTCTTACTATTCTCTGAGTTCCATTTCTTCTTATAGCTTCTCTCCATATCTCAATTTAATTGTTTGATGGGCAAAACATGCCTGTTTATTTCATAACTTTGGGTAATCAATTAATTTTCCTCCTTAAAAATAAACTTCTTTGTTTCTCAGCTGATTCTTAAACTTTCTTTGTTCAACTGATTTTGTTCTTAAGCTTTATTCTTATTTTGCCAGGTCATTCATCGTGATATCAAACCTGAGAATATTTTAGTTTCACAGACTGGAATTACTAAACTTTGTGATTTTGGATTTGCTCGGACCTTAGCAGCCCCTGGTGACATTTATACTGATTATGTGGCCACACGGTGGTACAGAGCTCCAGAGTTGGTATTAAAAGATACTACATATGGGAAGTATGTATTTTTTAAAATCCTGTTAATGAGCCTGCATTGGACAGCACTTTATCTTATATTTACCGTAGATATTCAAGAAGGTAACTGTTTAAGGATATTCACATGAAAGCACCGAAAAAACAAATTTATATAAACTTGGATGCTGTGGGGCATAGCAGAGGGACATGAGATGGCGCCCTCACACACATTTAAACAGCAACTCCTCTTTTGATGAAGGGTGAGATTGATAAAATATCCAATCTTAATAATTCACATGACATTGTTCATAAACCTACACAACTGTACATATAGCATTGGATTCAGTGACATGAAAAAACATTTACCTTTAAATAAAATGTGTCTACTAGTGAAGGTTTCTGCTATTTGCTATATTTTGAAATTGAAGTAGTTGTGTTACACTGTGATTACACACCAGTATTATTTTATATTTACAAGTCTCATTGATTTCAGTGGAACATAGATGCACATAATAGGCATGATGCAATTAGGCTAACAATTTCCCCAGTGCCAACTGCAGTGTCAGTCCCAGATTTTGGAGAGCACAAGGGCAAAATGCCCTGAGTAGGTCTAACTCTTTGGCACTGTCACCACAGACCATTTACTTGCCCCCCAATAGCCAGTCTGTACCACTATCCAGAAGGAGAGGGCAGGCTGAATAAAGGCTGCTTCTCTTTCTCCTTCCTCTTGCCACTGCTATTAAGCCTGGAGAGGGCAGGTAGCTGTAGCAGGAAGGAGAATGAGAAGGAACAGAGTCAGGGGGCTCTGGGTGTCAGCAATAGTCTATTTCTGTGGTGTAGGCATTGGCAGACGTCTTACAATACCACACCTTGACCAACTGTGAAAGTCCCCTGTGGTGTATAGGTAAATTGAGAGAAGTCTGGAAGAGATTCTGATTCCAGCCTTATATAAAATTTATCCCAAGTTCCATTGAAATCATTGTGATGCATGCCAACACAATGCATTTAGGGCTGGGGTGCTGCCAGGCTGCAGTCCTCAAAGCACTTGCTGGAAGTCAGCAGACTTCCATGGACAATAAAATTTGACTGTTATGCCCTTGGCTTTTGCTAATTGTCCATGTTTTTAGTTTCAATTTTTGTACTCTTATAAACGTTTCAATTTTTTCTTTAAATTTCTTATTGAAAAGATTTAGCTGACTTTATTATAGCTCCAGTCTCTGTATTGTTGAGCACTTTGTTCATTTCCTGATCTTAGACCTGTGGACATCTGGGCTTTAGGTTGTATGATCATCGAGATGGCCACTGGCAACCCCTATCTACCCAGCAGCTCTGACCTAGACCTACTTCATAAAATTGTGACCAAAGTAGGTAGGTACTGCTGCAGATGATCTCTGCAGAAATCATTGTAGTAAAATGTTGTTCATTGCTACTCTAAGCTCAGTAATTAGCCATTGTACATCTCTATACAAGGTTTGGGCTTTAAATCACCATTTCTTAATTAAGGGAAGTGGAGGAAATATATTATTCACCTAAAAAAAAGAAATCATTTGCCATCAAAAGCTACAGACAGAATTCTAGAAGGAATATGCTCAACATAACATTCTCTACAGTTCAGTAGTTCTGTCTGTGTTCTCCTTTGATGCAAAGAGCAGCTTTGGGTGAGGGAGGGAACTTTTGGATCAGGAAATTGGCGTAAGAAAATGTTAACTTCCCTCTCACTCCCAGTGGTGTAGCTGTGATCCATTTTGCCCCCCTCATCACCAGCCAAATTGCTTTTACATTTAGAGAAAAGAAAATAGCTGAGGAGATCCAGGAGATTTACTGCAGTCTTTTCTAGTTTGGTCCTCCTGAGCAGCTGAGCAGATTACCCCTCCATTTCTCCATAAGTAGATTTACTTTACTTTACTTTACTTTATTTTACTTTACTTTACTTTACTTTACTTTACTTTACTAAATGTCTATACCTCCATAATCCAAGTATCACAGGGTAGTTTAGAATATAAAAACACAAAAATATATAACATAGTAAGAAACAAAAACAATATCCCCACAGTTTTATTAAATTAGAACACTTAGACCATGCACTTTTAAACACGTTTGTCTGAATTACTTATTTCAGTGGATCTTACTTGTACATTGCTTAGAGACCCATGCAGTTAAGTGCTAAATGCATTACGTCTTAAATAAATAATAATATAGTTTATATACTAGTGTTATGATTAGGTGTTGAGTTATAACATATGCTGAGTTCTCTAGTGGCAGTGTAGGTGGGATGGCCATGGATACGGGGTGGCTTTTAACATATTGACCCCTTTCTATTAGAATCATTTCAAGGGAAATTATTATACGAGGTCTAGAGGCTGGTGTAAAGTTACTGTATACTGTTGACGCAGGAGTCTCCATAGATCAGAGGTATAACAATACATTATAAGTGTGGTCCTCCCTCCTGCTGCACTCCATTTTAGCCACTCCACCAGTTTATTGTTGTGACAGAAAAGCCTTGAGGTGTTCTATGTTTCTGTGCATCTTGTGTTCCATTGATAGAGCAGAGCCCCTACTAAATCTTATACTCTCAGCTGGCATTACAGAAGTGTGCCCTTAGTATTCCAACTATTTTTTCCCCTTTTGGAGCAAATATCTTGTTGTTGAAGTTTGGGAATGCAAAAGGATTGAAGTTTGTACATAGATTTGAGCTAATTCTGCTTTTTCCCATTGTGGTCTCCCTTGCTTTCCATATTCCTAATAAACGTTTAATAATTTGACAAGATTAGGTCTGCATGCGGAGTTGCTAACCTATTCTGGGTTTGCAGGAACTGGTTGGAGTACAGTGGTACCTTGGGTTAAAGAAGCTTCAGGTTACAGACTCTGCTAACCCAGAAATAGTACCTCAGGTTAAGAACTTTGCTTCAGGGTGAGAACAGAAATCGCGTGGCGGCAGCAGCAGGAGGCCCCATTAGCTAAAGTGGTACCTCAGGTTAAGAACAGTTTCAGGTTAAGAACGGACCTCCAGAACGAATTAAGTTCTTAACCCGAGGTACCACTGAATGTGCTTGCCTCACTTGAGCAAAGTAGAGGGACAAGAGGGCCGGGCTTTTCTACATAAGTGTTGTGTTGAATGAGTCTTAAGTACAATTACTTTAAGATCTTCACCAATATTATTTTAGGTTACAATCCTATATACATTTACCTTGAAGTAAGTCCTACTGAACTCTGTGGACCTTGCTTCTGTATAGGATTGCACTGTTAGCATAATTAAACGTGTTTGAACGTTTTGTCAATTTCAGTCTTAAGAAGCATGCTCTGTTTTTCAAAGTGTCAGGAGTGCACCTGAAATTCAGTTGATTTTTGTCAACAAAATGTGCCTTTTATCTGACACATTAATGCTTATTGGGTTTCTTTCTTTCAGGTAACTTGACACCTCACCTTCAGAATATTTTTATAAGGAGCCCAGTTTTTTCAGGGATGGTCCTTCCTGAAGTTCAGCACCCTAAAAGTGCAAGGAAAAAGTATCCCAAGCTCAGTGCCCTGGTTGCAGATATGGTTCATGTATGTCAGAAGAGGTCTGAGTATCAAGCTTACTGATGATCATTATTTGTAGCCTGGTATAGTTTGTGTTCTGTAATTGACATTTCAGTGTTTCTGTTACTTTGTGTATTTAGGATTGACCTACAGACCTGTGGTATCCCGACTCCCCACCCCCACACCCCTGCTTTCTCACTGACTCCCCCACTACAGATGATAAGTAGGCTATGTGGATTACTTGAAATCTCTGTCCAGGCCTCATTAATTATCACCTTTGTACATTTCAGAATCTCTTGGTAGGACCATGAGATTTCATTTTTCTAATTTCTCTCCTGCTGCTGTTAAAGAAAAGTTTATCCTAAAAGCTTCAATGCCAGAAGGTTAAGAAAGCCAGACTTATTTACTGTATTTCACAGACAAAAATCTGTTTCATTTTAAATGAATGTTTTACCACAGTGAACAACTATTTTGTGCCTTTGAGTTCATTTGGTATGGGCAATGTGTGTGATGCTCTGTTTTTTTATGATTGAACCTACCATTCATTCTCTTATATTAGGAAATACTGTATTTTTCTGTATATAAGACGCCCCCCATATATAAGACGCCTCCTATTTTGGGGGACTCAAAATTAAGGAAGCACTACCCGTGTTTAAGATGATTTCAAACCTAATTTTTGGGTAAAAAAACCTAGTCTTATACACAGAAAAATACGGTAACTGGTGCGCTTGTTTTTAAAAAACGCACACCTTCAAATCCATTTAAAGAAGTTTAAGAGCAAAATTTTAAGGTAACTTTTTGATAAGGTCTTTATCAAAGAGAATGTTAAATTTCCTAAAGTATAAGCTGCTTTTCCTTATGACAACAACTAATTCCATGTTGCTTTCTATTCTCTGGGTGTTATCCTAAATACATTATTTTCAAGTAGAATCTGTACATTAGAATCTAAATTCAGGAAGAAAGAATCTTTATGAGAGTTTTTATGGTTGAAATAAGAGACCTAAGAACTTCATTCAGCAGTTTAATCCTCTGAAGGATTCCGTTGAATTTTAAATGGCTTATTACATGTATCTACATTGCTAATGTAGGCAACCCTACAATGGAATCAATTGGAGCTATGAGTATGCTTACAAATGTAAGTTCAGTAACTAAGGGCTTGTCCACACTTCTGTTAGTGGCATAATTTCTAGGCACAGTCTGTGATTTTTAGGCATGGGTATGAGAATGGTTCCCCACCACCACTGTCTCTGGGAAAACCCACTGTTTATTGCTGAATTGGAACAAACCTCAATTGGGTTGATACACAACAGTACTGCACTTGATGAGCCTTCTAAACCCCAGGGTTGTTTTGGCTGGTAGTGGCTATGAAACAACTGCCAAGGCCTCCGTGACTGGCCTGAAATGTGGCATCAGTTGTCTTATCCGAGCCTGGTCCTTGTCACTTGAAACATTGCTCAGAGCAATCACAGCAACACTGGCTTTTGTTGCATGGTCACTGGGCCAAACAGTATCCTGGCTCCAAAATAGGGTTTGCAATGGCTCATCTGTGGTAAATTGTACTGGAAGATCTAGTTGAAATTTTGAAGCATACTATAATAGTCCAGCCCATTTCAATCAAAATGAGAACAACATCAGTGTAAATAAATCAGTCATCCTGCATTTTCTGGTGTCATCTTGAAAGATGTTCCATTAGGGTTCCTTGTAATATTTTAATTGCAAAATGCATTTTCCTATTCTTTTTCTCTGATGTGTTTCTGCAAACATGCTTCTAGGCAGTGTTTGTTTGTCAGATCTTAGCTTGAAGTCATTTTTTAATAGAGAATTATGTAAATGTTGAAGAAGGTGCCATTACAAACGTAACAAATCATTCATGACAACAGCAATGCCAGGCACGCTTGCAATAATGTGCATTGCACTGCTATTATTCATACATGAACAAAAGTCTAAAGTATTCGATTCACAAACATAACAAGACATGCCATGATAAAGTGTCCTTACCAGCAGTAATTTCTTTAGCACTGGTAGGATTGGTTTTAAGGAAATGAAGGCTCTTATTTATTCTGTGAAAGGTTAATGAAGTCAAGGTTCTGTAAGTCACAGAATGATAGTATTCATGAACCAATAATGGCACTGGCCAAACATGGAGATGCTATGGCATCCTCAGTTTGTTTGTTACACAGTTCTGTTGCATATTAAACAATGCTGGCGATACAAGCAAAGTATTTTGTGCAAAGAAAGTGATAGCTATGTTGTTCATTGGATGCCTTTGTGTTAAACTTACAAAAGTATTGGACTGAGTCCATTAAGTTATATTTCTGCTCAAAAGCACAATAAAGATTAAGGAATAAAACTTTGATTTACCATAACATCATCCCAAAACAGCTACCCCTCCCTGAACAGTGTGCTATGTGGGCCAATTATATAATGTTAGGCAACATTTGCTCCTTGATAAATATGGAGCAGCTGGCTGATGGGCAGCATTGTTCCAGAAAAATAGGCTTGCATGTTCCTCACTTCTTTGAGGAATCAGAAGTTCCAAGGACAGTTTAATTTTCTTTGGAAGAGAGCCCTGGAAACTTACACTGTCCTTGTGATAGCTGTTGTATTTACAAAGGTGCAAGCTGAGAACGTGGAAGAGGTATGTCATTCTCAATGATAGGCAGGAAGCCTGGTGTTCTTGCCTGACATCCGCAAAACAACATTAAGCAAACTTGATGTCTCCCAGGCTGCTTCCTTCCAGTCCAGCTAACTACAGAAGGCTCATCCTTCTCCCCCAACTCAAAACTTCAGATCCCTTTCCCGCCAGGCAACCCCCTGTTGAGCACTGACCATAGACCCCCTTCCTTGCAGGTAAATTGTCCACCGGGAGAGGGAACCCTCCTAATCATTACTTTTCATTGGGGATCCGCCCTCACCACTTGCAAGCAAGCAGCTTAACAAAAAATAAGTACTTAGCAGGTATAAATATGAATTAGCTGCTCCGTGAGCTGCATACTTTTAGATATTAATTCATTCAGAGCAACACCTTTGTAAACAGAGAGCTGGCACGTTTTGTTTTTGTTTTTTTTAATTTCCAGGGTCCTGGCAACCAGATTGATTTTCCATTTTCCAGTAATTGTATTCACTCTTCTTTTAAAAAGCTCAAAGTAGCTTTTGTGTGCACAAAGTATTTTTCTGTCATGGAAGAAGATGAGAAGCTTCTGCTAGGTTTTTTTGGGTTTTTTTTTGTAAGCATGAGTCTAATTCAGTTCAAAGCATACCACTATTTCATTTTAATCTTGGTGGTACTGTTTTGCCTGTACAAAGGCAATGGCATGATAGCCACTCCATCCTTCAGTTTTGCTGCTGCTGTGTCACTCCCATCCATCTGACAGTGCTGGGTGATGTCAGGTCTACAGTGACTCATATACAGTAGAAGACTCAAGGAAAAGAGGGAGAAGCATTAAGAGGACTCTCCACACTTTTTCTTGACTTCGAGCCAAATTACATAATATGACAAATAAATCACTAGGGAAGTTTGTCAGGTTTGTTTGTTTTTAAATGATGTTGGGGATTTTTCCATTGGGACCTCAGCACTTGAGGATGGGAGGTTTAATCCTTCCATCCCTAGCTATGATAGTGATAAAAATTAACTGCTCCATACAGCTATTAGTCCTGAAAAAGCTTTAATTGGCACCAATAGGAGCTCCCGCTCCCCTGCACAATAGCACTGTGAGGGGGACGTTTTGGTAGCTCACCTTTTATACGTATGGATACCATAGCATGATACATCATAAAATAAATCACACAACAAATTTATACGCAAAAATAGCACTCAAAATCCCAGTGAAAGTACTATTGCATTTTTCTAGAAAGAACATATTGTGCTTCCTTTTGATGCAGTAGTCATAACTACTTCTTTGGCCTTTTGTTTTAACTTTCATGTAAGCTGCATTCTTTACATGGTTATTATTCTGTTATATTGCTTTCACAGACGCTATCCAATAAATGTTCACAGCCCTTTCAAATAAAGTTCAGACAGCATTCCAAAACTCAATGGTTCTGCTAGCTGGGGGAAGCATTGCGTTTTTCCAAAAATAACATGTTGTGTTGGGAAAATTCAAGTTATGTTTCCTGTAGGCAGAATGGCTGGATCCCATGTAATACAGTAAATGATCAGCAGTTATATAGTTCTTTTGCTATAAAAGGGGTCTGGGTACCCATTATTGGAAGAGGGGAGATTTCAAAGATCAGAAAAAAGATATTTATCTTTTATTTTAAGTACCATGAAACAAAATTTCTCAATTTTCAGCTCAATTTTCACAGTAATCAAGAGAGATTTATTTGTTACAGTAATAAAATGGCAAAATGACTGCATGTAGAAAATATGCTAATATTCCTTAAAATTGTTAAATAACAATATCAATATGCTTTCATTTTTTGTTTATTTCACTTATTAATAAATAATAAATGTTATATAGTACACATTTTATTATACACATTTCCCCCCTGGATAATATTATATAAGCTTTTAGAAATGCTGCCTTCTAAAATAATTGTTCCATTATTTTTTAGGCTTGCTTACAAATGGATCCTGCAGATAGGATATCATCTGCTGATTTGTTACAGCATGACTATTTTACCAGAGATGGGTTTGTTGAAAAGTAAGTGACATGACCTCAGGCTTTGGATTTTTCTATGAGAGCCTTTCAAGATGATTGACATTTTTCATGACAAATACATGCTAATAATTTGTTAGGAGTGAGGGAGGAATCAAAACATCTCCACCTATAGTAATGCTTCTGTTGGTGAGATACTGCATATTCCCTATGCTCAAATACTTAATTTTTGGGAAACCTGGTTTTCTTACTAGGTTTGAAATGCAAAATACTGCCGTTTCAAATGTAACTACTGTGTGATTGTAACTGTTCAAATGTCTCAACACCATGTTGGCCAGTGCATGAGATGTGACTGATGGCTCCTGCATTAACCAGGAAGAATTGTGAATACAGTGGTACCTCGTGTTACATACCATTCCCCTTACAAATGCTGCGGGTTACGCGCTCTGCTAACCTGGAAGTAGATGCCCCTTGTTGCAACCTTTGCCCCAGGATGTGAGTGGAAGTTACGCTCCATTGTCATGGCAGCAGCAGGAGGCGCCATTAGAGAAAGCCCGCCTCATGTGGGAGGTGCCATTAGAGAAAGCACGCCTCATGTTACAAGTGGTTTCCTGTTATT
The DNA here is from genome assembly GCF_964188305.1 of Podarcis bocagei. Lineage (NCBI taxonomy): Eukaryota > Metazoa > Chordata > Lepidosauria > Squamata > Lacertidae > Podarcis > Podarcis bocagei. The sequence continues at coordinate 74,492,747 of NC_138126.1, forward strand.
AATGGACCTCCGGAACGGATTAAGTACGTAACACAAGGTACCACTGTATACATTAAAAAGCTCTTAACAACACTGTGACAATGTTCAGGAGTGCAAATGATTTTGCAAAACATAGGAGCCAATCTGATCCGATCTTCTAGGAGCCAGTTTGGAAGGAAGATGAGATTGATGTGTGAACTCACCATCAAGTAGAAGTCTTGCTCTAGTCTGTCTCCACCATCCTTTTTCCAGGCTATGCTTAATTGAAAGGTATCAAACTAACCTGAAAATCACAGCCTCAGAATTGGAGGCCCTTCATTCAGTGAGTGACTCCTACTTCCATTTAGGAACCACAGCTGCAATCTTAATCTCATTTACCTGGGTGTAAGCTCCATTGAATTCATTAGGACTTCTGCCAAGACATGGGTAGGATTGTGGTGTAACATAGTAGGAGGAGAAAGCCAACTCTCATACACATCAGCACACATGGGAGAAACTTGCTACCTAAGCTCTTCAGTCAGCTGGGTGCCAGGAGCAATATTTAGGCACAGCGGCAGCTTGTGTTTTTGCACATCGGATGCTGTGTAAATTGAACTGAAGTTTCTGAAAATTAACTACTGCTACAAAAAAAGCCCCCACTCTGTACTGCAGCTGTGTCTCTGAATGATCAAAGCTCATTAGAATCTCCATCATTAAAAGATAAATGGTCACAAGTGGGGTAGTGTAAATCACCTTTTGAGAAGGGCAACAGGATGCACAGATTTACTGTCACCTACCTCAGCAAGTGGCTGACACTTTAAAGCCTGACATGATCAGAATCTATTCAGAGGTAGGGATGTTGTGCAGAACCCACACATCCTAAGTGCTTGTATATTGTTGGCTCCAGGTGGCAATTTGTTTTGGGGTTTTTATTGGGGGGGGGGAGAGCTAGAAGGACAATCCATGTGCAGAAGGCTGTTTCCAATTCATACATCCAACTCATGGATTTGGACCTTAAGGTTGCAATTCTAAGGACATGTAGTTTGAAATAAATTTCATTCATATAATTAGGAATTTAGTACATGTATTTTTAGATCATTCTGTGTTATGATTTTCAGCTAAATGGACAATCATTCACTATGATACTGTTTTTCTTGACTTAATCGTCTTGTCAAGCATTAGGCAAAAAAGAACAAATTTGTTGCAAATCTTTCTAGGCATTTGTTTTGTTTTCTCAAACCTCAAAGGGGCTATTTTAAAGTTCCATGTCAAGAAAGAATGCTTGATCTTTAGAATACAATAAATAGACCGGTGCATAATTTATGAAGGCTGAAACAGAACTTGAAAGTTGGAATATGGTTTGCAATGAGAAATAAACATTTGACATGGAACACAATGCACTTATAAGCAAGTGGTCTTTAAAGTATTTGCCTTTAGGGCCACAACTAAGATGTAGAACAGATGTGTTGTGGTTGGCATGTTTTCTAGTTCTGCTAAATATATTCCAGAAGGGCAGTTGTGTTAATCCATTGCAGCAAAAACAACGGAGTCTTGTGGGACCCTAAAGGCTAGCAAATGTATTACAAAGCTGCGTAAGCTTTTGTGGATCATAGTTAGCATGGTTGGCATTCTGCGTAGGATAAACAGGTTGGTGTCTTTGAAAGATAGTAAATAGGCAAACCAGATAACTAAAATGGCAATATAGAAAAGCCAGTGGAGGGATATTTCAGACCCAGGCCATTCTGTGATGGTTCTTAAGGTAGCCATTATTGAACAAAGGAACTTCAAAGGAAGACTGCAACATGAAACGGTTGAATCATGATACGTCAAGCAATTCAGTGGTATCAGTTGTAGATTGAATCAGCGTAAAGGATTTTAATACATGTGTTAATTGGCTTCCCAATGCCTGGATTAGCAACTACTTTTTGTGAATGACCACTCATAATATAATTTACCCATAATCTGTACTTTTAAGTATTTCATTTCCTTTTCACCTGTTTACACTCCCTCCCCATTTGAATCAGACATATACCTGCTACCTGGGATACAACTTCAAGTACCTGAAGAAGTAGGCTGTAGTCCAAAAAACCTTATGCCATAATAAATGTGTTGTTGTGAAGATGCCATAAAACTCTTTGTTGCTGTTCTTGCTACAGGAGACTAGCATGGCTACTCCTCTAGAATTTGTTTGTATATGCTTGTTGATATAAATGCACTTTCCATTATCAGATTCTTACCAGAATTGAAATCCAAATTACTACAAGAAGCAAAGTTGAATTTTCTTTCAAAATTCAGAGACAATAATAAAGAGATGGATGAAAAAAGAACAGTTCACATTAACGTGTCTCAGAGTGGCCCAGTTATTGTGAAAGTAAGAATGATTACTTTTTTAAGAATGTTTATTATTATTTTACATGTAGCAAAAACTATAGGCTAGCAATATGCCACCCCACACTGAGTAGTTAGGAGAGCTGCCATAGATAGCTACAGGTATACAATTATTATTCCCCATTAATTACTTGCTTATCATTTTGTACATATATTAGGTTCCCAGATCCCACTAGTATAAACAGAATAAACTAGTGTAAACAGAATAAACCTGCCTAATGTACACAGGTTGCAGAATTTGATTTGACTTGAGAATTTTAGCTTACTCTGGGGATTCAGTCATATTATTAAATGAAAGGTCAATGTGATACTTATTCACAACAGTTTCAGCCCATGCCAGTTGCATTGCAGAGGTGGACTTTGAGCTTCTCAAAGTGGTGCCTGTGCAACACCAACATTTGGCACCCTCATGCCTTCTGTTGTTCATTATTTTTGTGGTGCCCCTTGCATCACCCTCTCAGCTCAGCACCCAGTGTGGGTGAACTGGTCACACTCCCCTGAATCTGCCTCTGTTGCATTGTTTGTCAGCCACACCTGACTTTTAGGCTGAATGAGTTATATGTTATATAGCCGCCCTGAGCCCGGCCTTGGCTGGGGAGGGCGGGGTATAAATAAAAAATTATTATTATTATTATTATTATGCTGGTCATGTGATTGTTGCCTTCACGATTGAGATGTGTTGAATTAAGATAGTTGGTGTCCCAAAGAAGGAAAGAAGAGGACATGAGTCTTGTTATGGTAACAAAGTCTGAGAAGCACTTATTGGTCTGTTTTATAATATTTGTATTTTCAGGGCTATGAACATTGAGAGAAATTAAGGAATGGTTTGCAATTTTAAGTAGGCCACAGAATTAGTGACTGTTCTATTATGTTGAAACTGTGAGAATGGAGAAAATTCCACAACAGTGCAGCATTACTTTGAATACTAATTACTAATAAGCAAATTCAAGATCATTTTTAGATTGTGTTCTAGTATTTCATAAACATTTTACTATTGGCTCACTCAGGATTTTTCTCTGTGTCCATGATCCACATGTCACTTCCAGGATTTGACCCAGAAAGTGAAACTGTTGTTCACTTTTGATTGCCTGACCATTTGCCTACCAAAGCTACTAATCTATAGTTGGTGGATTGAGGAATTATGTAGGGATTATACATCTTTTCCTGTTGAATGTATCAAAGAAGAAATTCAAAGTGATTCACACTCTGAAATGAATTGGACACTACTGTTTTTCTTTCAACTCCATGGATCTCAACTCCCAACTTTTTCTATAGGATCAGAATGTAGGTTAATAGAAGGAATTGCTTAATAGTTGTGTGTATTACCTGTTCTAGGAAATTGAAAAGGACAAAAAACCAAAGGAGATGAAGGTCAAAGGGATCAAAATGAAAGGGGTGAAATCTGAAATCTCAGAGCTGAAAAGGAATGAACAAGAAGACGCAGTTTCGCAGTGGGCTGCTCTGTCTCAGAATGCTCTAAACATTCCTCATGAAAACAAACTGACAGGCAATGATGGCACTGGTCTGGCAGCCGGCACTGACGCTGGTGGGACAAAGGAGGATTCTCCACAGACACCCACTATGACAATGCCACGCATCAACCCAAACTGCGGAAATCTTACTGCAAATTTCAATTCTCACTTCCTGTGCCCTAATTCAAGGTATGTAATGCAAAAGTGAATGCAGGTGGGGAATTGGAATGCTTGGGAAAGATCAATTTTTGCTCAAAGTTTTAAAAAGAAACAATTTAGCTGCTGAATTTAGATAAGCTATGTGTGATTTCTTATCGAGGAGCTATCCCTGTCACAGCGTATGGGGTGGGTGGGGAGATATTAAATATGGAACATGCTTCATAAAAAATAAAAATCTAATGACATGAGTTCTTAGTTGAGAATGAATTTGTTCCTTCATTTATCTGCTTGTTTATCAGGTTACCTGAAAAAGCAAAGAAAAGACGAAGTCCTTGGCCACAAGTGTCACAAATAGGTCCAAATAACCGTCAAGAAGAAGGGACTATATCTCAAGTAAGTGTACAGTTTTAAAGATCAATTTGGTTCATCTGGTTATGTCTTTGAAGTATATTTTTAAGCCAATGGTTGCAATTCAGAGAATGATTGACATGCCTAAGGGCCAAATTTGATGCAAAAACAGCAGGCTCTTTCTTTAAACCCACTTGTGCCTGCCAGATTGTATATAAAGCAGGGAGTGTTACTTTTTTTTATCAACAAGGGTTAGACATAGAATTGCTAAACAGTCCCATTGCATTAACACTTACCTCTCTGAAGTCTCTACCTACATGCTTTTTTACTTAGCCCAGCTTTGCTTGAGAAATAAGCTTCCGTTTCACCCATGGGCCCCTTTTGCACTCAGAATCAGCCTTCCACCTCCATACACTTGCTGGTATTACTAGAAAACATTGAGCACTTGTTGAAAAAATAGCAACAACTAAAGCACTATATGTGCAGGCTGACATTCATACCTTCCTAGCTTCTGGACCACAGTTGTTAATCTTCAAATAATAGACTTACTCCCCCCCCATCCTCCACCCCAAAAGCTATGCATAGGTTTTGTCTTTGTTTGTGCTTACACCCAGGGAAAAGTGAAGGAAGAAGGAAGCTTTAGGCTGAGGATGCGGGTGGCGCTGTGGGTTAAACCACAGAGCCTAGGACTTGCCGATCAGAAGGTCGGCAGTTCAAATCCCCGCGGCGGGGTGAGCTCCCGTTGCTTGGTCCCTGCTCCTGCCAACCTAGCAGTTCAAAAGCACGTCAAAGTGCAAGTAGATAAATAGGTACAGCTCCAGCGGGAAGGTAAACACTGTTTCCGTGCGCTGTTCTGGTTCGCCAGAAGCGGCTTAGTCATGCTGATCACATGATCTGGAAGCTGTACGCCAGCTCCCTCGGCCAATAAAGCGAGATGAGTGCCGCAACCCCAGAGTCGGACACGACTGGACCTAATAGTCAGGGGTCCCTTTACCTTTATGCAAGTAGCAAGATTTTCTGTGAAGGCTGGCTGCATTTTGAGCAAAGATCACCCTCAGGGCAAAGGATCTCCTTGTCTAGTTAAAACAACTCACTCACGTATTTTGGAACCTCCTTCTAAGCACTAGCTTTGCACAACTGTTCCTTCACTCTCCTTTTGTTTTGCTTTTTTTAGTGCTGCTTTTCTCCTCTGCTTTTGCTGTATTATTATTTTATTTGTATGGCTACTTACCCCTGAAGGTCTCAAGATGACTTACATAGCAAAAAATACTCCTTAAAAAACATACAACGCTAATAGTGTTCACGCTAAACATCTCCTACCCCACATGTTCATATCTCCCACCATAAATTTCTCACAAGTGATCACTGTAAAACAGAAAGCAATGAAAAACCATCTATTGAGGAAGCAGAAGACAAATATCAACATTCAAACGCTTGAGTGTACAAAAAAAGTCTTAACCTGGCACTGAAAATGTGTTAGACCTGCTTGTAGAAAAGGTGTTTTCTCATGTAGCCCTTAGAAGGAATACTTGGAGGAGGATCTCCAAGAACAACGTGAGACTCCATGCAGGTTTAAAAAGAAAAAGGCACTCTATAATGTAATCTGGTCCTGGGCTGTAGAAAGCTTTACAGACTAAAATTAGCACTTTGAATTGGGCCTGTAAAGCAACCTAGAAGTCAGTGCAGACAGACAAGCATGGATATTATATACTTGAACCTACTGGTCGGTCGGCGGTTCGAATCCCCGTGGCGGGGTGAGCTCCCGTCTTTCGGTCCCAGCTCCTGCCCACCTAGCAGTTCGAAAGCACCCCTAAAGTGCAAGTAGATAAATAGGTACCGCTTTATAGCGGGAAGGTAAATGGCGTTTCCGTGTGCTGCGCTGGTGCTGGCTCGCCAGAGCAGCTTCGTCACGCTGGCCACGTGACCCAGAAGTGTCTCCGGACAGCGCTGGCTCCCGGCCTCTTAAGTGAGATGGGCGCACAACCCTAGTCGGACATGACTGGCCCGTACGGGCAGGGGTACCTTTACCTTTTTTTACTGGTCCCAATTGTAAGTCTGGCCACTGAATTCTACATCAGCTGAAATTTCCAAATTCTCAAAGGCAGATGTCAGCTCCTGATCACAAGCAGCTATGGCACTAATTGGACAGGGAGCAAAAAGATGCTCAGCTCCTAGTACATTACAGCACCAATTGGTAAGCTGGCTTGCAAGTGTGCACAAGGATGAGGCTAGTGACTACAGTCACCGAACTGCCTGTTTGCAAGTGGCAATGGATGCTGGAGGGCTGGGGCATGCAAGTTATTAGCCACAGAGATCTCTGCTGGACTTCATGGGCCATAGCAAATCAGCGGCGTAGCGTGAGTTGTCAGCACCCGGGGCAACGCAAGTAATTTGCGCCCCCTAACCCGGGGCAAGGCACGTAATTTGCGCCCCCCCAACCCCTAACCTGCGAGTTGCCGTTGGCGCTGCCGCCCAAACGACGCCGCTTGCCCGGAGGAGGAGGGGGCAGAGAGGCGAGGAAAATGCAACGGCCCAGCGGCTGCAGCAGCACCGGCGGAGGCGGGGCTGTGAGGAGGGGCTGCCTGGCGCGTCCTCCGCGGCGAGCGCTGAGAGCCGCTGCCTGCCGGGCGCCTTCAGCCGGGCGCGCGAGACATGTGGCTCTGCTACAGCCTGCGCCCGAGGCTCTTCGGCGACTCCGGAGGCAGCGAGCGCGCCCCCCCAGATGTTGCGCCCGGTGCGGCTTGCACCCCTTGCACCCCCCACGCTACGCCACTGTAGCAAATGTCCCAGTATTCTGGGTACTGGGTCTTTTGTATAATGTATAATGTTCACCGGATAGTGTGGAATACAGTCCAGATATCTCTACTACTGTTGCTCAAGGGAGTCTTCAGCAGATAAGAGAGTTGTCATGCGTCACCGGTAGATGTTGTAAACCGAACAGGTGATTTAACTGTCCATGGAAATAAACAAATATATTTGTTGCTGGATGCTTGCCAGCTACTAAGGAAAAAAGACCTGTTGATTTTGTCAGAAAGATGCAATTTCTAATAGTTCTTCTAGCCCATAATAGTGATTTATTCCTGCCTGGTGATATAAGCTTCCTCGAAAGACAGACTTTAAAGATTATTAGTACTTTGTGTCAAGGTCAGAATTAACTACATAAAGGCATAGATAAGTTGAAACTGTAGCACAGATGTTATCTTGGATACATACTGATTCCATTTTTATACTCTGGCTTCTCCTCAGATCGTATAAATCTTTCGCCTTTTTCCATTTTTAGAACCAAATAGAGAAGGTCTCTCTGTATGAAAGAGCTGCTCAGATTGATCAAATGGTCACAATAAACAGAAAGAAACGCAATATTTCAAGATGTGAGAAGAAGGACATTCACTTCCCAGAGCTAACCACGGGGCAACAGAAAGAACTGAAAGGAATGGAAAGTATGCTTGCTATCTTCTGTAGATTTTTTTCAGATAAATTGTAAGGCTCAGATGAGTTAATCTGAAATGAAACTTAAATATCTATATATAAGATTTGTGGAACGTGCTGCAAAATCGTGCAGTTTTATTTAAGGCTTTCTTTTGATGAGTCAGATTCCTTCCTTTTCAAATCAAAAGCTGCATGCAAATAGAACTAAAAACAGAAATCAGCTCAGGGCTGGAATGTATGTAAATGCTGATTTTATTTATTTATTGGTATTAGAAAGGGCAGTGAATTAAAACATCCCCTTCCCAGTACTGCTGCTTCATAAAAAGAGACCCCTTACTTGGAGCTGCTTTTAAGTAACTATTTCAAAAGTTGAAAAATACTGTCATGGATCTTCTGTATAGATTTTTCTTTGAATAACAGAACCCCTACTCCACATATCGCAAACTGCTTTTGAACACAACACACACAAAATTTCAAAATTTTGCCATGTAGCTTGAGGTGAGAGGGGAAATGACTTCCATTTCATAAAACTAAGACTAAGGTTTCCTTGGGCCAACAGAACTAATTTCAGAGTACCTTGAATTATGGCTTCTGTATTACGGTTCTGTATTTGAAGTGATTAAAAAGGTTGAGTGGTGTTGGCAAGTGTTCAGTTGAAGTGGTGGGTGGGCATGGCTGAATCTGGCCTCCGAGAATTGTGCTTGCAGCTGCAGAAATTTATATCAATGAAGCAAAAGGAGCCTCTTCCCAACACCACTTGTTAAACTGAGGGGTGGGTACTCCGTTGCCCCACAAACTTACCAGGTGTCACCATTAAGAGGTTTTTTTCTTTCTTTAAAAAATGTGGAACCCAGAGAAAGGCTGGGAAAATGAAATTGATAGTATGCATGACTGCAGCCGGTTCAGCATATTACTGAATATTATTATTATTATTTATTATACCCGGCCTTTTCCCACTGTTCAGAACTCAAAGCATACAATCACAACAAAAACAGCACAGCACAGCAGCACCCCCCTCATTAAAAGCAATCAGTTCCCCAAAGCCTGTTGGCACAAGAAGGTCTTCACCTACTAGCAGAAGGACAAGGAGGGAGCCCGTTTAACTTCTCTAGGGAGGGAGTTCTAGAGTCTGGGAGCAGCATGAGTGTCTGCCGGCCTGCCACTGTGAATCTGTGTTTTTGTAAAAAGCCGGGGTCTGATGCCCGTCTCTGGTGGTCACTTGTGGGGTTTGTGGACTACAGGGCCCCAGAGGGTGTCCCAAAGTCAAGAACTAAAAGCACCACTGAATGAATGATCAGTGGCCAGGGGGGTTAGTGCTCAAATATTTTCCTATTACCCCATGTTCAGCAGAAAAATGCCCCCTTCAGTTGGTTTTTCCCATGTGGGAGGTCACAGAATTGTGTTCACAAGAATCTGAATTTAAAAATGAAAGCTTCCATGATATAATAAGCTCTAAAGCCAAAAACAAATAGTTATCTTTCATTTTAAAAAAAATTCAATTAAATCATGGTTTTCTTTGTTTCCTTAGCTATTGGATTGTACATTTTGGATAATTCAAACTAGAAAAGCATCCAAATCTAGAAATAATTAGGTATTTGTTTGTAAAAGTTAAACAGGTAAGAGTGCTGAAGAGGGAGTCAAAGAAATCTGAAGTATCTAAAATACCATCTTTACTAAATGTGGATCAGAATCGTGAAAAACTTGAGGTAAATTCAAATTTCTTAGCCAGCATAAAAACATGGATTCTGTAACTGAACAGTGAGTTAAGTGTGCCTATGCCAGTTTAAAATAATGCAATTAAAGATAGCTAACTCTCTGTTGAATTGTAGTAAAAGAGTTTGTCAATATTTGGACAAGGTACAAATATTCTTGGACTTAGCTAAAATATATAATTACTGAGTTGTTGAAAATTAGAGAATACATGTAATATTTGCATTCTTTTGGCAGTCATTTACAAGTAAATATAATGCATAATTGCATTCAATGGGAACATTTCCTAGACATCTGCTAAAAAGCTGCTGAAGTCTTTTAGAAATATTGATTGTATGTTTAAAAATGCTTTGCTTTTTTATTTGGAGGGAGATAGTTTTAATTTGATGAAAAAGTGAGTATTCACTAATTGGCTTCTGTCAACTAACCTTATTTTTTAATTTAATATTTAGAACACAGGAAATGCAGGAAATACACCAAATGAAAACTAGCCAAGTTTGCCCGTGAAACAGCATGCATCTTGGGAAGATGTACAATGTCTGGAGGAGTAAGACACTTGCTTTTCAAAAAAACTTTTCATTAAAAAAGTTTCATGAATAACTCTGCATACCATGTGTAGATCCTCTAATAAAGTATTTTGAAATGTGATGGTCACAAAAACATTCATTTTTACAATATACTTTATAGTATTTTTAAGGCAGGGGGGTCACCAGTGTGGTGCCTATAGATGCAATGGGACCTTTGAGGTCTTGCGCTGGTGCCCATGAGGCCTCTGTCCCTTGGTCATGAGACAATTGGGGTGGTTACCTTTTTATTCCTTGTAAAGCATATAGAACTGAAGGAGGAAGTTGGAAGCGTGACACCCTTTCCCATTTCCTCTTTCTGCTCTATGTGTTTCTTGAAGGCTCAGAATAAATATACTAAATTGAACTTTTACCCAGTTCCCTTGGAACAATTGTGTGTGCACTTTCTCTCTCTTTTGTGGTGGTGGGCAGAGGCAGATTTAGGGTAGTGTGACTGGGCTCAGTGCCCAGTGTGGGGAAACAAGGGGGACGACACAGCTATGGCATGGTATACATGCAGAATGGAAGGTCAGAGATGGGGGTGTTGAATTTTGGCCTTGCAGAGGGCGCTGCTGGAATTTGAAAGACCAAAGTCCACCCCTGTGGTGGGGCAGATGCAGGGGAGAAAAGTAACTGGAAACTTACTTGTGCCTATGGTACTTGCTCAAAAATACAAAATTTGCTGAAAGGCTTAAAAAAGGTTGCAGCTACTGCAGATAGGAGCCTCACTAATGAAAGATGGCTACCCATACACCAGCAAATTAGGCCTCCTGGACATCTGACATAGAATGGAAGAAGTGAAAGGGAAGAAAGACCCATGCACTGTGGAGGGAGAAGAACTATTGTTCCACTTGCACAAAGCTAACCTTGCTATTATATTGGGATAAGGGTATTGTTAGATCTGGCAAGCACTACTAAGGCCCAAAGAAAACTGTAAGAACAAGAATTTGGCTTGTGGAACAGCTCTAGCTAGCTTTTGAGTCTACCTGGTTTGCTTTGAGTCCACCTGCTGGAAAAAAGCAGGATATCATCTTTTATAAAATTAAATATTACCGTGCTGCTTCTAGCAGCAAGAGATGACTGTCTCAGGGAGAAAACAAGTGGATAATTTCCTCAAACAGCTGCTTACTAATTTTTTGAGATAAATCATTGGGTGCTGGAGAACGACAGCTTTCATCATAGGCTCCAAATTCTAGCTAGGCTCTTTCTTGTCCCTGATTGTTCACCAAGTGCAGAACTGAAGCAGAGCTCGGTTATTTGCTTGTAGCTTTCTGAAGTCTGGTTTGGCTGGTATCACACAGGTACCATCTATTTCTCTGCCAAAATACTGATGTATGTGCCCCTTTTGAGAAGTGCTACTCAGGAGAATTTCCTGCTTTCCGGAAATAACTTCGGGCCCTTGCTAACGTGTGTGAGTGTGGGTGTGTGCTGGTGGTGGAGTAAGGAACTTAATACAAGTATTGTGTTTTATAACTCATCTAGCAGCCCCAAATTACTGGGGGTCTCAGCAAAGCACTTAATAAGCTTTCTCCAGCAGATCAACACACATACAAAACTTAGATTTTAATAAAAATTTTCCCCTTCAGCACTGGCCCCATAGCCAAAACTCATACTACTGTATATTATGAGAATCACAAGCCTTGGGCCAAGGCCTTGATGATCTGTTAACCTGCCATGGTCAAAACAGTCGCAATTAAAATAAACAGTGCAGGGCCAAGTTGACCATTTTGGTGGACCACCTGAATGGAGCTTGTGAATCACTAGTGGTTCACAAGTCACAATTTGTGAATGCTCTGATCTATGAGGACAGACGCCATCTTGTCCTTTGCCTGGAGTGGCAAAATGTTGGGATGGCTCTGGACTTTTTTATATTGAGGGGGCGGGTGATATTCAAAAATTCCATCTTCTTCTGGCAATCTGAAATGGTATAGTAGTACACTATGTCACTTCAGGATTCTACATGGGTAGATCAGGCTTAACTGGGTGTTGAAAAGTGGGAAAAGTAGCCTAGTTGGAACCAATTCTGCCAGAATAGGGTAGCTGAAAGCAAATGGCAAAATGTGTTACTCATGTGGAAGGAAGCTGGAACAGGAGAAGGGGCCAGCAGAAGGCTGGGAAGCTGCCTGCCTGTCCCCATATTCTTTAATGGAAGTCTGGCAGTTTTACCTCCCCCTAGATGACATAATCAGGACCACTTTGGAACTCTATTCAGTGCAGTGTCAGTGGGATTTCAATGGATTTGAACTACCCTGTTATTTTGAAAAGACGCACTTGCTATATTGCTAGATGTCTGGAAGCCATTGTGCCAAAGCAAGTGGGAGGAATAGTGTGAGCTGGAATTGTTTTTTTGAACAGCATGGTTATTAAAGACCAGCTGGCACACCAGGAATTATGAGGCACATTCGAAAAGCCCTAGTTTATTTTTCTCATATCAGTTAGTACATACTCAGCTAAACTGCTTGTATTTTCCAGGTCAGAGAAGCTTTCGGAAACATGTTAATCCAACAAACAGTGAATTAATGCAGCCCCCCCCCCCACTTTATGGTTTCTCACTGCTTATGTTTTTTCATTCCCTCCCTCCTCAAAGTCTTGATAGAGAACAGTAAACATGAGGCAGTGAATTGTTCTATCTTTATATGTTGCAGTCTTTTAAAAGTCTGAGTGTATAAAGTAATTTTAGCTTAGCTCATTAGATGTTTCAGAGCCTATCTTGACTGCACATATCATGGACATTAAACTGAATTTCTCTGGGTGTTCAATTGGGAACCTTTTTATAGGCATAGGAGAGTATAGTCCCATTGTTGCTGTTCGTAATGCATGGTGGATCAGCAACATAAAATTTAAAACAGAACAACCAAACCACACCACACTAATTATAGAAAGGCCATAAGCAGAGTATGAATGTAGCAGCCCTCTCCGTCTTGTGCTCCTCAGCAACTGGTATTCACAGGTATATTTTCACAAGTGATCTCCATTCCCTTGTTTTTACAATACTGTACTTCCTTACTGGTTACGTAGGCAGAATTCTTTTTTAAGAAAGCAGACATTGAAGTCTTACGAAATCTCCTGCAAGTGAAGCACACAGGAATGGAGGAGCTTCAAAATTATGAAAAAGAAAGGGCTGCAAAGTGGAACAGGCTCAATAATTCACGAAAAATTAACAAAGCAAGATGACACTTTGGATTACGTTCCACAGGAAGCCCAGAGCAACATCTTCCAGTGGTGAGGAAGTTTTGAGGCCACTCTTTGAATGTAGTAAATTCAGAAAAGTGGTATACAATTACTGTAGCTATCTACTGCAGCTAATCAAACATAATGACAATATGCATGATAGAGTTATCATTTGTCATATTTTTATTGAATCTGGATGATAAGAAATGATGCAGAAAGATAGCTACAGCAAAGCCCATTCATTTTTATGGTCTTGTCCTATGCTTTTCTGGCATGCAAGCTTTTCTACTCTTTTGTTCTAATGTACAGCAGGCATCAGCAAGACATACTGAGCTGGTGGACAAGAAGCAAGACTTTCTAAACTCTACATGTGAAAATAATGAATATACACTATATATAAAACATACAACTTCTATCTAGCAAGTACATTTCTATTGTAGGTAACAATTGCTGAAGGTAAACCATCATGTAATGAATCACTCATATGCAACGGAATGCAGGGATAGAGACATTCTCTCTTCACAAATATGAGCCAGCCCTCTGATTACAGGTAGGGATGCATAGTTTACCACATTTCTGCAGCACTTTGTTAATTTTGTTTGTTAAAATCCTCATAAAAATTATTCAGCATTTTAGTATGACTTTCTCCCAATAAACACCTTTTTGTATGCAGTTTTGACTAATGTACACGCTTTTGCAAACAATTTATCCTAATATAACGCAAGCCTGTATGTTATTTTTCACGTCTTCTGTTTTACGCACATTTCCCCCCAATGCACACATTTTTGAAAACATTCTTCGGTTGGAGAACTGCACAGCAAATTTCAAAGGGTGGCTGGGTTTCGGTTCCCAGATTGTTTCGGAAAGTCCAAATTTGATAAATTTATCATCTTTAAATGCAAACCGATTCCAGCCCCCACTCTCTAATTGAGGGAGAGTGAATTTGCTGTGGCCTGCAGAAACAAATGGTCGCCTCTTCCTTTATCACTGATGACACAGATGTTTAACCCTAGCCAGCTATGTGGCAGAAGTGATGGAGGGGGCAGTGAGTCACTGAAAATAGTCAGTTGTTGATCAGTTTCTCAGAAGCAACCCAGATTCTGGCCATGAGGCTACAATTGCAAGTCTTGTTCTGCTAGCAAGTCTTGTTTTTCAGACCTGAAATAGGAAATTAGGAGTAATTGGGGGGGGGATTATTTATTTATTTTAAAGCAAATTATTTGTTTCCTATGCATGGAAACTATACAAACTTGTATAAGGCAAAATTACATCAGACATACAACTATTCAGTTATAATTAACAGAATGTGGGGGACTCTTGATTCACCAGTGCCCACCTGCTAATTAACACTGAAAATTCCTTCTTGTTGCAGTTTTAAAGCTTTTGGGGTCACATGAGAAACTCCAGTTCAGAACAATGTGGCCATTCTTTATATGAATTCCTATGGGAATTTATCTGAAAACTATAGCAAACGAATCCTTCTACCCCAGTAGTTAAACCATAGTATTTGGAGTCTGGCAGACTGATAAATCATACAAGCAGTGATTCAATTTGAAGCAACTTTTCGCATTTCTTAACCTTTCTGACTTGGCTGAAAATAATAATAATAATAATAATAATAATAATAATAATAATAATGGTAATACATATTTTATTATTTATGGCACACCCCACCCATCTGACTCGATAGTCCCAACCATTCTGAGCAGCTTCCCACATAAAAAAGAAACACAACTATATGTCAAGCATTAAAAACTTGACAGGGCTGCCTTCAGAAAGACTTACAGTATAACTTCCCTTGCAATCCAATGGATAATAAGCATGAGTTACTTTAGCATGTTCTTTTGTGTTCCCCACATGAAGTCACAGGACAGAATCTGACATGAATGATTTAAAGCCTTTTTGTGAAGTCCCAAGAACTGCACCCATTTCTGCCCAAGGCCAGGCTGACTCATGAGAGTCTGTTGCCGCATCTCTTGTTTCTATAGTAATAATTGCATCGCCTAAAGAAAAGCAAAATGCAGTTGGTTATCAACATCGAATTTATGACTCCCTAAATGTGCAGGTCTCGGACATATCTCTGTTGCTTCCCATGATGGGAGCATTTTAAAAGCTCCACACAGCTGGGAATGTGGCTCAATGTGCTCTCTGAAGTAACAACAACCATTATGATTTGACTTAGAGGGAATTTTAAAAGAACCCAATGCACAGAGGTACCGTGAGGCTCTCAAATAATATAATGGCAGAAGCTCCTTTGGGCTCCTGGACTGCACCCAACCTCTCCATTCCCTATATTAAAACCTCAGTTGATCTGGCTGGGAGCAGATTTCACATCAATAGACTAGCTTTCCCCCAGTCACAAACTCTGTCTTTCAAAGTCAAGGTGTATTTATTCCAGGCACAAGTTCTGCTATTGTAACAAACAAACTACTGAAATAAGCTAATAAGTAACTTAATGTGGCTTCCCTGTCTTCTTGCATTCTGATGCATTCTTTCCCCATCTTGTTTTACCTGGTTGCAAGGGGTGTATAGATCGGAATTTGAGTGATGCTGAGAATGGCATGGGCGCACACGTGAATTATGAATAGCACAGGGAAACACCCTATTTTTTCTCCTCTGAGGTACGTCATATGATTGGAATTTGGCTGTGCTTCAAAGCATGATGTAGTGAAATACAACAAGGTTTAACAGCAGTTTCCCTGTAGTAAATTATTTGCCAAGGTCTATATTCCTTTTAGCTGCACTTCAGTGGAGTTAAAGACCTGCCAGAGTAAATAAATATATATGTGGTTTTTGAGGAAGCCTTCACCATATATTCCAGCTTTTGCAACTGCATCATAAAATATAAATAAGAGAGCAATCTAGATGCACATGTACATATTCCAGCCCTATCAAGTGTTTTACTCTACCAAAGTCCCTTTTTCAATGCTATCAACCCCACTTTTCTTCGGTTGGTTAAAATTTCACTGTTGAATGTTCAGCCAGTCATAACGTTAGTCCTTGCATTGTGCATCTGGGATGGGCTACACTACGTGTTCTCGTCACTGTGACACTGCACAGAGCAGGAGTTGGACACTAAAGATACACTTTATCTCGGGAAGCAGAAACGAGCATGGCATGGGAGGATCCTGCTGCCCATCATGCTTTCCGCTTTGTTGATATTGCTGATGACAGGCGCTCTGAGTCTTACACATCTGCATGATGACAAAGCAAACATTCCACAGGTGCAGCTTTTGGTGAGAAAAGTGCTGCCTGTTGAATTTCTGCAGCTCATAAGAATCCAAATAAGGATATGAAACCTCTCTCTAGTGAAGAAGTGGCAGTCATACTTTGAGCACACCAGCCCCATGCCTCCACCCTCACCCTAGAACACACCTGGCCCTAATCTTAGCTCTCATGAGCCCTGCATGCTCACATTAATGGTGACGTGACACCAATAAATTTGATGTGTCATTTTCTTTTATCTCGTTATTGTTTTGAACGAATATACAGTACTGTGATAGCAGTGGTGGAATTGTGGGTGAGGGATAGGCATCAATGGCAGCTTTCCACCTGTTGTCAATAGCTGGCTGGGGCACTGGTTTGGATCAGGACCGTGGCAGGAACAAGGCGTTAAAGTCCTCCTCACCCAGGCTGTGGTGCTGATCTGCAACACGGCTTCCTGCTCAATATTGGCTATTTGTTTAATTAAAAACAAAATTATACAAGGAGAAGTGAAATATACTCAGAGTCCTGTAGTTATTTCATGCTCTTTATTGCAGCTTGTAAAATAGTGATTGAATTGCCCCCCAAACCTCAGGCTTTTATATACATTATTTACACAATGAGTCCTGTCTGATTGGCTGATTCTGCTTCCCTCCTGGAGCCTGATTGGTCGTTTCCTGCAAGCCAATCAGTTGTTGCATTCTATGGTCCTACTTGCCTATTGTTCTAGGATCCAAGCTTAGTACAGAACAGGAAGCTTGCTCTCACCTACTTGTTCTCCTTGCCCAAACTTCTCCTTTTTTCCTAGTTACTTCCACATATGGAACTGAGCACAGTGCATAGCTGTACTTCCTTAAGAGTCAAGCCTTAAGCACAGTTTTCTCTTTCTTCAGGATCCGAGTGGGTTTGAAGGTAACACCACAAATGGCTTTGTTTTTAAGACCTCCGGGTATAGGGTGGTATATAAATTCAATAAATAAATAAATTAAATTAAGTTTGTGTTTTTTCATTTTTATCTTGTTGAGGGCTTTGATGGCCTCAGGCTGTGAAGTGGTTTATACATTTGTAAAATAAATTAACCTGGTTTAAACTGTAGTCCAACAGCAGTGTATGAAGGGCTACAGGTTCTCCACCCCTGAAAAACAACATTTCAAAGAACATCAAGTCCTTGAGTGAACTGTCAAGTTAACACAAACGAAGCACTTGATACCCGACAAAACCTGTTTCGGGGTAAGTCATTCCGGCCTCTGGGTTACAGAAACTTACACGCCTTTTCTTTTGAAACAGTTGCACATTTCCCTTTGCTCAATGCCACTTCTGTGTATTTAACCTTCCCTAATTTCATCTCCTTGTTCCTTATTTTGTTTTACAGTAGCTGTCATTCTTCAGAGTCCCAGGCCATTTGAAATCCCTGCCTCAAGCAGAGCATTTGCTTTTCTCTTCTCCCTGCCTGATCTGGCTGTCAATTTCTCATGCCACAGTTCATAAAATTTGTCCTACAAGGGGTTGCTGTCTGTGAGGGCGGGGGGTGGGACAGACGACGACGGACATTCTTCAACTCTTAGAATTATCCAGATACAGACATCATATGAGAATTCTGGTTTTTGCTTTATTCTTGAGGACCCTGAGAACCTCTCTGGGAGGCCACACATTGGTTTGGGGCAGCAGTGCCAAAGGGAAGGTTGCTTAACCCTTGATCTCATGTCATTTTTAGTATTGAAATTGACCCCTGCTGCTAGCCTGAATAACAGTGTGCATGTGGTGGCGGGGGGGGGGGCGAGGGGAGAGATAAGTGTATACGTATTGTCTCCTCACCCAAAAAGCAATATCAGGGGAGTGATTTCCATCTGAGATATGAGGGTAGAAAGAGTTAAATACCCCTCTCTTAAGGCTACTACTACACACACACTATTCATGATGGTGATGATGATGATGTCAGGAGTGCTGCACATCAATTTCTTCCCTATCTGTTTTTGCAATACTATATATCTTGTGTGCAGACCTAAAAAAATGGAATGTAATCACTGCTGAATTGAATGATACCGTGTAAACCAGGCATAGGCAAACTCGGCCCTCCAGATGTTTTGGAACTACAACTCCCATCGTCCCTGACCACTGTACTCTTAGCTACGGATGATGGGAGTTGTAGTCCCAAACAGCTGGAGGACTGAGTTTGCCTATGCCTGGTATAAACAATGGATCCAGTTTGCTTTCTCCTTTGCTAGCTCTGCCATTTATCAGGTTCAATAAAATATAGTGACTGATATGTATGACTCTCATCAACTGGGATTACTGCAGATATTCCTTTCTTTATCCAGTTGTGCAAAAGGCAGATCAGCACAACCTGTGATCTGTCAAGCCATAAGCAGCCTTCCTGTAATACACTGTTGCTTACTCAGCAAACCACCTGTTTTTGCAACCTGCCTGGGGCAAAGGGCTGTCAAGCAAACGCCAGATCACAGATGCCAGCTTGGTGTTGTAGCTAAGAACGGTGGACTTGTAATCTGGTGATCCGGGTTTGTGTCCCCGCTCCTCCATATGCAGCTGCTTGGTGACCTTGGGCTAGTCACACTTCTCTGAGGTCTCTCAGCCTCACTCACCTCACAGAGTATTTGTTGTGGGGGAGGAAGGGAAAGGAGATTGTTAGCCGTTTTGAGACTCCTTAAGGGAAGTGAAAGGCGGGATATCAAGTCCAAACTCCTCCTCCTCCTGTACTGGGCATTTGGTTTGGAAAATCATGTAGTGCACACCTGGCAAAAGACACGTTTCAGTTATTCCCACTTTTTTTTGGTCGAATGATGTCCAATAGTAGCAGGTATAACTATCAACCGTATGGGAAGCGGGTGGCGCTGTGGGTTAAACCACAGAGCCTAGGACTTGCTGATCAGATGGTCAGCGGTTCGAATCCCCGCGATGGGGTGAGCTCCCGTTGCTCGGTCCCTGCTCCTGCCAACCTAGCAGTTTGAAAGCACCTCAAAGTGCAAGTAGATAAATAGGTACCACTCTGGCGGGAAGGTAAACGGCATTTCTGTGTGCTGCTCTGGTTCATCAGAAATGGCTTAGTCATGCTGGCCACATGACCCGGAAGCTGTACGCCGGCTCCCTCGGCCAATAAAGCAAGATGAGTGCCACAACCCCAGAGTCGGTCACGACTGGACCTAATGGTCAGGGGTCCCTTTACCTTTACTATAACTATCAACCAAGTAAGCAATTGCTCTTTAGGCTTCTTCTGAATTTCCTTCTTCATATTGGCTCCACTCTCAGAGGTGACTGATGTAGAACTTGATTGATTTTGCTCTGAGAGCTGACAGAATGTCTTTGGCTGCTAAATCTCGGTTCTTGCTTTCCTGGATCTCTTTAGGTCTTATGCAGAATCCCTCATCACTAGAACATGCTCAGTCATAACTGAACATGTGGCAAAAACTCCAGGACTGTACAACATCCAGAGATCTGCACACATGTGTATTCCAGTGCAGTAGGCACAACTCCCTATGTACAGCCTACAGCAGGAAAGACCTGTTGCTGCTTTTCGATACAATCTAGTGGAGTGCAGCCTGTATTCTCAATACTGCCTTGCTCAGTTTGCAACTGAGATATACAAGATTGCAAGAATTGAACTAGATAGAAAAACAGGTCCAGAAATATGTGCCATTGTGGTGCAAGATTCTAACAACCAACCAAGTTTAGCTGAAATCTGCCATGTTTCTGAGCCTGCAGTTATTTGTTACTGTATTTGACTTGTTTCACATTTGAATTAATAAGTTCCTGGTCACAGCTTGTTCTGTTAGCCACTACATTTCATTGTAGTGGCTGAGAGTCCTCAGCAAACTGCAGTCTCTTAGAAGAAACTCCCATCCTGCAATAGGGGAGTAATAATACTGACCTACCTTGCAGGACTGTTGTACAAGTTCCTGTAATATTTCCTGAGCACCTTGAACACTTAAAAGCTAAATACTAAATATTATCATTCAGGAATACTAATGTCTTTTAAGTGGACAGATATAACTGCTTTTATTTGATTGCATAAGTACACACAATATGCCCCAGGTCTAGGGCCCTGGACCTTTTCAGCTCTGGACTCAGGGACCAAGTTTTAAAAAACTTGTCTGCAAATTGTTCCTACTAAACAGAGAAGGTAGATTCATGATCTCATCTATGGTAACCAAACAGTGATACATAAATAATTTCAGGTTGCCACACCATTCTATTCCTCCCTCTTAATAGAGGCTCTGAGTTAGAACATTTTGTTGTGTAAAGATGCAAACTATTTTCAGTACCACAATAATTATCCTAATTGCATCACTACCTATTTATAACACACCGAAGGCACCAGGCAATGAGGTTTGGCATCACTTGTCCAAAGGACAAAGAGGGAAAATGTTTATCCAAATTGAAATATGATTCAACAATGGCTTTGAAAAGTGTGTCTTCATTATAATTATACAGATGAAGAATGTGGTGTTACTTTACTGTATAAGCACACAGACTTCAAACAGTGTTACATTTATTAAAATCCCGAAAGGTCAGAAGCACATACAGATTCCTTAGTGTGGATCTCAGTGTCAATGGGACAGCTTTCTGTCCCAAACAGCCCTAACCTAACACTTCACATGGAGTACTCTGTGGGATAACCATTTTGCTTAAGTCTAATTAATGCAATAAGGGGTTAAGACCATTGAGTAAGCTGTCCTGTTAGGTGTAGCTCACCTTGGGTGGGACTGCATAATCCTTTGTTCCCCTCAATATCCCCTTCCCCGCCAGAGAAGCTCAACACGAGAAGAGGTTTTGAGCTGGGCTCAGACCACATGGATCTTACAAGCCATTCTTGTGTTTCGATACCAATAATTTAGGAACTTTCACCACTGTAACCATGTCAACTTTTACTGCCAGTGCAACTTTTTCTGAATGCTGTATGTAAAAGCACATGAACTTGACTTTGGTCTTTTTTCTATGCTGGGAGGAGGGAAACTTTGGAAGGAAGTTAGAAGAGCAAATTCTAAAAGTCTAACAGCCTATATTTCCACACTTTACTTTGCTGCATTTTTTAACATTTTAAGTCTCTGTTGATGTTTTCTCCCTAAGGAGTACTTGCCCCAAATCTGAATCTTGGCATCCAGGAATTCCATAAAGCAGTGTGCTCAACATAAAAGCCTGGTAGACCTTCATCTTGGTATTAGCTGTTAGCATCACATTCTCCCATACCCTTTGCCTTTGGGAGAGGTGAGGCATTGCTGTGGCTGCCTTGCCAATACAGTGGTGCCTCGCAAGATGAAATTAATCCGTTCCTTGAGTCTCTTCGTCTAGCGGTTTTTTCGTCTTGCGAAGCAACCCTATTAGCGGCTTAGCGGATTAGCGGCTATTAAAGGCTTAGCGGCTATTAAAGGCTTAGCGGATTAGAGGCTAAAAGGCTATTAGCGGCTTAGTGGCTTAGAAAAGGGGGGGCGGGAAAAAATCAGAACACTTGCAAGACGTTTTCGTCTTGCAAAGCAAGCGCATAGGGAAAATCGTCTTGCGAAGCAGCTCAAAAATGGAAAACCCTTTCGGCTAGCGGGTTTTCCGTCTTGCGAGGCATTCGTCTTGCGGAGCACCACTGTATCCTTGTTCCAGCTCAGTATTGCCAGTGGTCAGGGATGATGGCAGCTGTAGTCCAACATCTAGAGATCCCTATGTTGGCTGCCTCTGTATTAGTCTATCACTTACTGTGGGCCACGTCACTTAGGTTCCATTTTGAACCTAATAATAATAATAATAATAATAATAATAATAATAATAATAATAATTTTTATTTATACCCAGCCCTCCCCAGCCAAGGCCGGGCTGAGGGAGGCTAATAAGCAATAATAAAAACAAGTTGAATGAATACAACTTAAAAACAAGATTAAAATACAACATTAAAATATTGAAACATTAAAATATTAAAATCAGCCTCATCACAGGAGGAGAAAGGAAAAAGAAAAAAGAAAGAGATGGAGAGAATCAAATTGGCTCCAAACCAAAGGCCAGGTGGAACAACTCTGTCTTACAGGCCCTGTGGAAAGAAATCAGATCCCACAGGGCCCTGGTCTCATGAGACAGAGCGTTCCACCAGGCCGGAGCCAGTGTTGAAAAGGCCCTGGCTCTGGTTGAAGCTAATCTAACTTCCTTAGGGCCCGGGACCCTAATCAAGTTCAGGAAAAAAATCTGTCTATAAAAGGTACAAGAAAGTTTCTCTCACTTTATCAGTTGGGTTTATCTTATGGCCTTGGGTTCATTCATATGGGTAAGAACCCATGAGAGTTCATAGAATCATAGAATCATAGAGTTGGAAGAGACCGCAAGGGCCATCGAGTCCAACCCCCTGCCAAGCAGGGGGTTGTTTTTCCTGGGGTTTCAATTTCAATTTCAGTTCTTTTTCCTGGGGTTTCAATTTCCTTCCCAGGTACTCATATCTCTCAAAGCCAAAATGTGCCAATCCCTTCTGTATGGGCATAAAGAGAAGAGACAGATTTCCTGAAGATTTTTTGTTTTTGTTTTAAGGGGATGGATTTTATATCTCTTCAAGCCAATTGCCAAATGCATGCAATTGTAATGCAAAGCTGTAGCATCACATTATCTCCATGGCAACTGCCTCTTTATCCCTATGATCTATGCCATATTTACAGAGCTTCTGTAAATGAGCAGGGAATAAAAAAATATCCATTGGGTTATGTGGCATATCACTCTAGGAATGGTTGGAGCCAAGAGACTTTTGATACAGATTATCAGTACTTTCTAGCATATTACCGTATTTTTCGTCCCATAGGACGCACTGGCCCATAGGACGCACCTAGGTCTTTTTTTTTGGGGGGGGGGAAATAAAGGGAAAAAACTTCTCCCCAGCGCCAGCCTCCAAACCAGGTCGAGGAACAGCGGGATGGCGGCGCTGCGCCTCCCCGCTGTCCTCCGAGCTTGTGGGGCTGCCCGATGTCTGCCCGAAGCGCGGGGAACTTCTCGCGCTCCGGGAAGCAGGCTGCTATCCGCAGCCTAGGGAGCCCTGCGGGAACTCCCGCAGGGCTCCCTAGGCTGCGGATGTCTTCCCGAAGCGCCGGGCGCTCTGGGAAGCAGGCTGCAGGTGTCTTCCCGAAGCGCTGGGCGCTCTGCTTCTAGCACGCCCCGCGCTCCGGGAAGCAGGCTGCTATCCGCAGCCTGGGGAGCCCTGCGGGAACTCCCGTGGACTCCCCAGACTTGCTGATAGCTTCCTGAAGCCTGGAGAGCGAGAGGGGTCGGTACGCACCGACCCCTCTCGCTCTCCAAGCTTCAGTGAAAGCCTGCATTCGCCCCATGGGACGCACACAGCTTTCCCCTTCATTTTTGGAGGGGGAAAAGTGTGTCCTATAGGGCGAAAAATACGGTAATTTAAACACTGCAAGCTTTTGTTTTACCAAGGCTCACCACCCTGGCATCTCTTCACAATAGCAGCAATTAACCTGGGAATGTATGTCTATATTTAAAAACATGTTTATAATTACCTTCATCCTTTTTTGCATTTCAGGGCAGCATAAAACCAATAAACAGAAGAACAATACAATAACAGATCAATAAATATAATCTGTAAAATTAACTTCCAACTGGCTCAAATACTTGAGTAAACAAAAATACTTTTGCCTGGAACTGAAAATATTGCAATGTTGGCATTAGGTGAGCCTCTGCTGAAAAAGTCCTCTCCTGCAATACCATACCTCTGAATATATGAATTAAGAAATGTTTTTAAATGAAAAAAGAAAAGAAAAAACCACTCCACCGCAAGTTTGCAGTGCATTTTCTTCACACTACTCATCAGGAATGAAAGGAAGGGCTTCTAAATCAGGTAGTGTCATTTTCCAGACTTGACTTGTTTCCCCACTCCCCTGGAAATTAAGCACTGGTGATTGGCAAGCACATAACACCTGCTTGACATACCGGTATCTTAGAAGTCCAAGGACACACAGTCGAGACAACCAATTTCTGAGAGTGGAAGTATAATCAGGGTCTGAATAGCAGTGTAAGTTTAGTGGGAGTCCACCCAGCCCACCCCATTAAGCTACAAATGCTTATGGTTATTTGTTAGGGGGTTATTGGCCCTATACATTTTGATCTGGGTCACCTCCAGACTAACCATATTTTGCAGGAGAGATTCAAGTACAGAATGTAAATTTAAGCTTGCACTATCACAGTGGATTAATCTCCCTAGCTTAACAAATCATTTCTGAATAACAAATTCAGACTTTTTCCAGTTAAGAAAATGACAGTGAAATGCACCAAAAGGTGTGGGATAAACAAATTATTAATGAGAAGGTTTATAAACACTGCACAAGCAAATTCGGATGAATGATCACTGCCATGTCAATATAATGTTGCATGCCACCCCAATCTGTGAGTGGTGCAAGATTGCAGGGGTTCCAGGCTCGATTTTCATGGTTTGGTTTCCTAGGAATGAGGGAGTGAATATTGCAGTGCCTTTATGATATATGGTTTATTTACACATATATACAACCTGAACCTACAATGGAGACATTCCCAGTATTACACTCCAAGAGGGTCCCTTGCGTCTCCCACAGCCACAGCTTTAGATCCCAGTGGAAATCAGGCATGGCTCTAGCTCTCAGCCGCCTAGCCTGCATCCAGCTTCTACCTCACACAACTCACCCTTGGCTTTTTTCTTTCTAACTAAATGACAATTGAGAGAGGGGGCCCTCGCCCATTTGTTTTCTGACACAGAGCTACTTCCTTTGTTACCTTAATGACCCATACTTAGGGGCCATTACAAAGAAACTTGTCTGGCTACTCCAGCAATTGGATCCTTGTTGGATCTAGGAATTAGGAGGGACTCAGGCATATAGCCTACCCTTGCATCTGATGATGATGATAATGATAATAATGATAATGATAATAATATACAACCTGTCTGTGTACAAATCAGAATGAATGCTCAGTAAAGACTGACCATGTAAGCTTTCTGCAAGAAAATCAGGACAAATGCTCAGTAAACAGGCTAGCTGGAGGAGACCCTGGTGCTCAGAGGCAGAATAAAAATTGGAAAAAGCTTTCACAGCCAATCTGGATGCTCTTGCCCAACCCAACCAACAGAGGCCCTCCTACAATGAAGTGACGTATGGCAATTCCACAATAATTGGTTATATTTTTGAAGTTTTCTTGCTAATGTTTCGTTCGTGTTCTCAGAACATTGTTGAGGTGGTGGCAGTGCTTCCTTTTACAAGAGAGAGGTGCCAGGAGGACTCAGGCCTGCGTGGGAGCTTTGCCATCTGCCCTGGAAGGAAGCCATATGCTTCTTAGCTCTAAAGCAAAGATCACACATGCATTTTCAAGCGCTTTCGGGATTACTTGGGAATCTTCTCCAACTACAGTCAATGCGCATCTCCACCATTCACAGGTTATGCTTTTCCCACTTTCAATGTTACCCTGCCACACCATCCACTTTCCTAACCTGGAGGCTGCCCCCAAATGTGAACAGCTCTGTGCAACAACTGAGGATCAGCTGAGGTCAGTTGAGGATGTAAATACAGTGGTCCCTCGGGTTAAGTACTTAATTCATTCCAGAGGTCCATTCTTAACCTGAAACTGTTCTTAACCTGAAGCACCACTTTAGCTAATGGGGGCTCCCGCTGCCGCCGCTCCACCAGAGCACAATTTCTGTTCTCAACCAGAAGCAAAGTTCTTAACCCAAGGTACTATTTCTGAGTTAGCAGAGTCTGTAACCTGAAGTGTATGTAACCCGAGGTACCACTGTATGTGCTTTAGAGGTGAAACTCCTTTTCACATATGACAGAGGGATACAGAGACATGCAGGAGGTGCTAGAGCCCAGCAGTATAGCCTGGCCTAAAAAAATTGGGGAAGTGAAAACCAAGGAACTTAAAAGCACTTCTGCCCATAAAAAAGTAAGCCCCATAGAGTTTGACAGACCTCAATCCCAGGAATGTATGCACAGTGTGCAGAAGGGAATCCCTTTTCAGTTCAAGGGCTGCATTATTTTGTCTTTGGTGGTGGATCAAAAGTGGGCAGGGCAACACACATATGACTCTGACCTTTTTACAGTTGTTTACATTCCAACCAGGCAAAAACCAGATGTTTCTACACCTCGAGCCAAGCAAGCAAGAGGCATTATCACAGTTCAAGGGCACATTCAAACTAGCAAAAGCACTTGAGGAGGACCTGGAGCAGGGCTAGTTAAGAGAGGCTTGAGGAGAGGGGCATGGTCTGTGTAGAACCATCTCAAGGGCTGTATTTGGCCTCTGGTCCCCTCACGCTGGGTGTTTAAGATCGGCACATGAAATTCCTGGATATATCCAAAAAGGAACCAAAAAGGGCAAGCTAATTGCATGTCTTTGCCACACAGATTTAATTATATTGATTTGGAAAGGGTGTGGTGCAGAGTTTAACAGGTCAGTAAATCCTGAATTATAGTATATCTTATATTAGCAAGTATATACACCCACTTGCTCACCTATGTCCCATTTAAAGCATACTCGAAGGCATACCAAGGGGTTGGTGAAATCAGCCCCTACCAGGGGCGCAGTCCATGGGGGTGGACAGTCATAAAAAGCACCTATCAGATTATGGAGTGTATGACATATATGTGTGTGGCAACACGCCATCACTGTCACAGCAAGATCAAACGCAGGAAAATCTTCCCATCCTTCTTGCACTGTGGTAAAGTGACTTTTTCAGTTGGGGGGGGGGCACCAATATAGCTCCTTGCCAAGGGTCCCGAGCTATGCCGTTCTGAACATGCTGTAACTCATGACAGGATCTGTTTGTTCATGGCTTTCGTTTGCCAGATCAGCCTCACAAATAATGGATTCTGAACATTTCATTGTTTTAAATTGTTGCTTTGGCAATCTCGTGCCATTTCACAGCTATCTATCATTTCTGATTAGTATAAAGAGAGTGAAAATAACTTCCACAGCTAAACTATCACATCAAACAGGACTTTCTCCTACAGAAGAATCTGTTCGAGAATTTACTAGACTCTGTGTCAATAGCTCATCCATTCTGCTTTGATCCTCCTCTTCAGCGGTGATTCATGTTGTGTAAGTTCATTCTTCACTGTATGAATCTGAATTAATTTGAATTAACTGTAATTAAATTTACTACCACCTGCCACTTGTAAGATAAAGATGTGGAAAAAGACTGATCAATTGAAGTCAATGGCAAGCATCCACGGGCTTCCATAAAGGCAAGATTTTACCAGATTGCTTCATAAAGAAGGATTCCATTAGATGCTCTATTGGCACAACAAATCATACGTTATTATTTATAGAGAATTCCTGCATTGCAGGGGGTTGGACTAGCTGACCCTCTAGGTCCCTCCCAACACTAAAATTCTATGACAACTGGAATTTTGGGTTTGAGTGTGATCTGCACAAAGCTGTGCACAAGAATTTTCTAAACACTTCACCTACATGTTAAAAAGATTATGGGGGAGAATATATAAGAATCCCATTGGTTTAGGAGTAATATAGCCATTTTAATTGTCTAGAGACTTTTCACGGTAACAATTTTAGCACTTGCAGTAATCATGGGAAGGTGCTATTCACATACAGTACAAGAGCATTTTGGTTTAATTTCCTTTTGTCTTTAACACCCTGAATCCAAGGGTCTTGCCTAATAACATAAGTCAAGGATTCTAGGGTGAAAATTTTAATAAATAGAGAGGCAAAAGTCAATCATATGGCTGTTCACGTGTTATACTGAACACTGGTACAAACTGTCTCTATACACATACAAGTGTTTGTGTGACCAAGTATACTGGTTCATTTGTACTGCTCAGCCATTGCATTCCAAGGTGGATAAACTCATAGTTATCAAACATTACACATAATGTACTACTTTTTATGTACACAGGTGCATGGATTGCACACTTGTTGAATGTAACATGCGAACACCCCTCAAATATTGTGCCATAATGTAAAACCAATGGTGTGGTAAGCAATAGCCATTGGTGATTATGCAACAAGTTGGATTCCTGTAGAAAACATTTTTGCTATAGCAAATTCTGCAAGAATGTACAGCAGGTAAAACAGGTCTTTCAAACTTCTAAGGAAGGGACTAGTATTGATAGGAAATAATACTTCTCAACAACTGCAATTATATCAAGAAAAGTTCTCTTTTGGCCTGATATTTTACAAACACCACCTGATATTCATAGAGCAGTCAGTACTTGTGCGGAGTCTCATATCTAGGGCCTTAGATTTACATTTACATCAACATTGTTCGGACAAACAGATTTTACAGTCTGATGTTTCCAACGGAATCTTGCTTGACTTTTGAAGAACGAAAACTGCTGTGTTAAGAGCTGGAAAACCAACAGGATACGAGTTGTATTTTACCCAAGAACTTTCCAACAGTAAGAGCTGTTTGACAGTGCAACAGACTCCCTCGGATGGTGGTGGACTCTCCTTTGTTGGAGATTTGTAAGCAGAGCTTGGATGGCCATCTGCCATGGATGCTTTAGTTGAGATGCCTGCATTGCAGGGGATTGGACCAGACGACCCTCGGAGTCTCTTTCAACTCTGCAATTTTATGAATGCAAGGAAGAGAACGGAGTCCCTGACTGCCCTTCGTGAGGGCGGTGCGTGTCTGCTCCTAGACACCACCACCAATCCCTGGCCGCCCTGCCCATAATATGAGAAGAGGAAGTCACTGGGCAGGAGCAGTATATAGGGGGTGCGCCAAACTTGCTAAGAAGTTGTCTTCTTAGCAACGCCCCCATGGAGCCAGCGCTCAGCAAAAATAAAAAAACAACCCCTGCGTTTCTATGGTGACCCTATGGATTTAAATTTTTAGCGGTCTCTCCTCTCCACCCCAAATCATCCCTCTTGTCAAATAAACTCGCCCCGCCCGCCCCAGAATCCCACAATGCCCCCGCCCCGAGGAACGTGCAATAGGCGAGGCTAAACACCGACGCCTGGCGCTTCTGCGCCTGCTCCCAGCGGCGCGCGCAGGTTCCTTAAGGCGGCCCCACCCTCCCTCGCTATTACAACCACCCGTAGAGAGGCCCCCTGACGCATGCGCAACTCCTCTTCTCGAGCAGGCGCGAGGCTCTTCCCTTTTGCCTATTCCGAGGAGGAGGAGGAGGAGGAGGAGGGTGGCAACCGTGGCCGGGTGACGTCAAGGCGCGGCAGCCATTACACGGAGGGGAGAGAACCAGCGAGCTTCCGAGTAGCATTCGCCGCCTCCGCCACATTGCTGCTGCTCCTCTCGCCGCCTCTGAGGGACGGATCCGGCCCTTCCTGCCTCTCTCTCTCCTTCCCTGCTCCTCCGCTCGTCGTTTCTTTCCCAGCGAGAGGCAGTGCAGTCTCTGTGCGGAGGGGGAGGGGGAGGAGGAGGACGGCGGCGGGGGCTGGGCTGGGGCGGCGGGTGCCGGCGAGAGGCAGAAGAAGGGAGGAAGGGAGGAGGAGGAAGCGGGGGAAAGAGCGGCGGCGGCGGCTGGGCGAGCAGCGAGGATGGAGGAGAAGGTCTTCACCAAGGAGCTCGACCAGTGGGTGGAGCAGCTGAACGAGTGCAAGCAGCTCTCCGAGGGCCAGGTGAAGAGCCTCTGCGAGAAGGTGGGTAGCCAGCGGCGCCTCCGAGGGAGACGGGGGGAGGGGACCCTGCCGGGGGCGGCGGCAGAAGGGACGAGCGGAGGCGGGAAACCGAGGCCGCTGCTTGGAAAGGGAGGGAGGCCCTTTGGGTGCCGGGGGACGTTCACCCGGGAAGGGTGCTCAGGTGGAGGGAGGGAGGGAGCGAGCGAGCGAGGAGAGCGGGGGTGGGGGGTGGGTCCTTCCTCGGAGGGAGAGAGGCGAGGCGAGGGAGGAAGGTCTGCTTAGGCGATCTTTGGGGTGAGGAGCGAGATGGGGGGCAGGAGAGTCCCCCCATCCCAGCGCAGGGGTTCCGCAATTGGCGCAAGAGGCACCGTCGCGGTGGAAGGGCCGGAAAGGCCGAAAACGGATGGGGATTGTGGGGAGGGTGGATGAATAGCAGCTTCTGCCTCGAGCTGCTGCTAGTCGTGGGGACTCCGCTGAAGGGGGCAGGAAGGGCGGGTAGCGAGCGGGGTGTGTCCCTCGGGCAGGTGCAGTCTTTGGGGGGAAAGGCCGCCGCCAGCGCTGCCTCCCCTCTCCAGCCTCCCACCCCCCTCCCGATCTGGAAGGGGGTATTTTGCCCCATGACTGGACGAGAGGATCGGTGTCCCCCCGGCAGCCCTACGCCCCCTGTCGCATCGACCGCTTCTCTATCTAGTTCCTCCGCTCCTCCTTTTTTCCGCTGACTCTTAAAATGGCGCCTTTCGCTGAAAATACACAGTGCATTACTGTGCTGATAGAAACCCCCTTGTGCTTCTTAGCGGGCAAAGCCTTCTCTTTCTGTGGGGGACGGCAGCAAGATCCTGGCGAAAAGAAAATCTTGACAAGACGTCAATGTACTTTGCGCAGGCACACTTTTTTGTTTGGGTCGCTTATCACCAAGCCTTCTTCTGTTGCTTTGCGTTAGGGAAGGGACGATCTGGTCACTTGAACACTATCTGGGTGGTTAAGCGTGAATGGGTAGCAGTTGGGAATAGTTAATAAGGAGAGAGGGGGAGAATAAGGGGGATAAAAGTGGCAAAGTATCCAATCTTTGTGTAGGGTTGTTTTGTATTGTTGCATGCAGTAATTGAATAATTATTGTCAAATTATTTCACCTTAGTACTTAAAAAAATTCAATGCTATATTTATCTTAATTCCATGGACATAATGAATTTTTTTTATGGGGAAGGGATTGACAAACTTGCCTCAGTGTAAGTATGCCAAATACTAAATGACATCACATTAACCTGGCATGTTAAAATATGAAGGTTTGAATTTCCTAATATATTTCAGGTAAATTTTATTATTGGAAGTTTACATAATCAGAGTAGTTACTAGTACATTGGACTGACAAGTTTTCATTGGAATTCTTAGAATTTATTTCTGCTTACTGTATTTTCTTGTGTGGCAGTTCGCCTGAGCACACTTAGTTGCAGGTTTCATTGGCATCTGTGTAAGGTACTTTTAAATGCCTCTGCTTGGGGTTGAGGTGTAAAACTGCTTGTAAAAGTATTGCTAATTAGCAACATGTTGAGCATGAGCCGTGTTGGCCGAGTTAACTATTGGGGTTCTTGTTTCGGTACAATTTGGCTGCTGTGGTAGCATATTATAGTCCCATATGAAGTCGAAATCAAGTCTACAGTATTCCAGTGCTATCTATACAGAAAATAGAATTGTGGGAATTCACTGCTGTTCAGACTGTAATGATTTGGGAAGCAGAATATATCATACAGTATGGCCTCATACTAATGTACAAAGACAAAAGTCCTGTGCTACTCTTCCAGTCCCCAGCTTCTGCCTGTTGAATTCAACCTTGTGCTGTCACTTGCTGTTTACAGTGTGAGTCCATTTGTCCTGTACAAAGTACCCAGAAGAATCAGATACCCATAGCTTCTGGTGTGTGTATTGTGAAATGCTAGTTTGTGGAGTCACTTATTTCTTCAGTCTGGGAAAATTGGATTTTTTGTGGTCTTAACTGGTTTGGTTTCTAAAATGGCAAGCAAATTCTTCCTCTACATTCCTGGAGCTACCCAGTTTCCTACTGTATGTATATAACCTGGGGCAGTCTGAGGAGAGCAAGCAGTGACACAGAGCTGTACTAGACATGGTAACTTGTGGGTGCAACATGCATTTAATTTGTAGATTGTAAATCCCTTCACTTTTTGCAGCATTTTCTGCTGCTGAGGTGGATGTGACTAGGGTTTGAGACAAAGAAGTTCTTGCAACTATACAGTAGTGTATAAACATGTCTTTACTGTGCTGAAATATAAGAAAATTGAAATGCATGGAAGTCTCATAGATGTTCTTCCTTCAAATGACTGGTGCCAATGTGAAAACATAAGTAACGTCTTGGCATTTTTAGCTTTTCTTTTTATTATCCCTTGTTATCTGGAGTGCTTCTTAAAGTTAGTATCAAGGGAAGTTTGTTAACTGTGGCACTAGAAACATACTTCAGTTTTTTGTTGTTAACCATATTTCATGGTTGACAAGGCTTCTGGGGCAAAACTAGCTGACAGCTTGTGAAAAGTACAGAAATAAAATCTTTTCCCTCTGGTTTACCCTAGTCCCCCCCCTTATAAATAAGTCCCAATTTCTCCCAATTATAATTTCTCCCAAACAAATAAGGAATATGCATTGGTGAACCCAAGTGAGAGCACTAATAAAATTTGTGTGTGTCCTCCAGCCACCAATTTCCTCCCTCCAAGCAGAGCATTGCATTCTGTCTTCTGCATCTTTTCCTTTTCCTTTTCCAATTAGCATTTAATATTATCTGATGGCAGGTAGAGCATGCCCAGTGCTCATGGGGCTATTTTTAAGGTTGCCCCTTAATTTTGGGGGGTATTTCTGAAAACCTCTGTGCCTGACTTTTCTGATACCTTCCTCTGTTATCCTGTTTGCGTAAGCCACGTGAGTTTGTTATTAGTGGGGAATGATTTCTCTGTTTAAGTGAAATGTGTATGACCACACAGCTTCTAAGGAACATAGTTTGGCACTTATCAATTGTCGAAAATTCAGTTGGTCTGGAAGGTAGGCTTCTCAATAAACAGGTTTGTTTGGTGGAAAGCAAACATTTAGGGAGAAGTGCTTTATTATGATCATTTAGAAATACATTTCTTATTGATAGGTAAGAGTGTGCTTGAAACATTTTTTATTCTGCAGAGAGAAGAAAAGATCACTTTCAGTATAATCAGCATATATTGCAGTCAAGGCAAAGAATAACAGATGGGTGTAGGAGGAATCACCTTTAGTGTAAAGAACAGTCAGAAATCTAAGGCAAAGTGCTTAAGAGGTGAGTCTAGATAAGTAACTGGGGTGTTTTGAGGTAATGAGATTAAATTTGCCTTGTTATCTGGTTTTGCCTGTTGGACTCCTAAAGAAATGACAGCAGGAAATATCACCCACTGACACAGATATTGGAAATATACAAAAATACTTCTTCTACATGCTGCTCCTTCCTATTTGATAGGTTGATAGCAAGAGAAACCAACCTGCCTTCCCCAAGCTTCTTGCTTTTCACCTATCTCCAAAGCTGTAGCTGGTCCTAATTGCCTTTTTAGTTCAAGTACTTCAGTAATAGAAAAGCAATCAAGAACTGGACCTAAAACTCAGAACTAAATTGAATGCTAATAGGAACCTGCTGGAAAGGAGTTTATAAAACAGTATTCTCATAAGAATTAATGAAGCTTTTTGACCATTGTTTTAAGCTAGCAAGTTCCACTTCATTTGGTCTGCATACTATAAACATAAAATACAGTATAGGGTTATCAATGCAACAGTAGCAGAACAACAGCATACATGCACACAAACTATATCTTTTAAGAGAATATAACAAAATTAACAATCAGAAATCGTTAAAAATGCAGACATTTTGAATGCCTCTAATAATTTTGGGCTGGTTTTGATGGCTACAGCAGAGAATCTGGCTCTGTTTTCTGTGATGTTGGGTTGGAGGCTGGCATTAAAGTTGAAAGATTGACTTTATCTGAAAGAAAGTATTGGGGAGGTAAATTTGGATCTTGTTATCCTGCATATTTTTTTAGGAACACAATTCAACTGATTTACTTTTGCAGGCACAAGCTCTTATCCAGCCTGGCAGAAGATAGGGTAGTGAATAGCCAGTGGTAAAAACTTTATTATTTAACCAGTTTTAGCAACAATCAAAACCTTTTCCTTGTGACCTCATTGTGAGAAGTGCAATAGGCTGCATCCTAAGAACTGTACTTATACAGCTGAAATCCATGTTGACTCATTTTATATTACCCCAAGGTACTATCCTAGTTAACAATCTAGTGGCTAAACTATAGCTTCTGGTCAGTGTTCAGAGGTAGCCCCACGCATAGCACTTTAACAATCTGAGTCCCTCCCCCCAAGCATGGATAACTGTCTAGGGCAGTGGTTTTCAACCAGTGTGCTGTGGCATCCTGGGGTGCCTTGAATGATGGTCAGGGGTGCCACGGGCAACACAGGCCTCTGTCACTCTTTCCTTCCCTCCCTTCTCTGATGCCCTCTTGCATCTCTGCTTCTCAAAGGCTTGTGGTGGCTATTTGTTGCAGCAGCCCTGGCTACAAGCTCCCTAGGCGAATGGTGCCTCTGGGACTGGCCAGAGGGTGCTTCCCAGGCCCCTGTGGGGCAGTGTGAGGAGGCACGTCTCTTTGGGGCAGGGTGGGCAGTACACAAGACCAGGAGCGGCAGCAGCAGCTGCCCAGAGGAGGCCCAAGAAGAGGGGAGAGGAGAGGAGGCTGAGAGAACACTCTACCAGGGAGGGTGTTTGGAAAGGTGAGGGGCTGCTGGCTCTGGGCTGCTGAGGCTACTGAGCTCCTCAGGGGTGCGAGGAAAGAATGTAGTTGGCCAAGGGAGCTGTGGACCCAAAAAGGTTGAAAACCTCTGGCCTAGGCCAATCTAGGATTGGCCACAGCAGGCGTATCAACCTTGGCTTGATAAAAAAATGCTGTGTGTCACAAAAGCTACGTGGGCCTCCAATGACAAAGCTGGATCTAGGAGCACTCCAGACAGCAAGCCTGATCCATAATGGGCGTGGAATGATGTCTAGAACTGATTAGACTCTCCTGAGCAGACAAGCTATGTACCCACAGCACCTCTATTTTGTTAGGATCAAGTTTCTATTTATGTGCACTCATCTAGCTATCACCATCTTACTGGTTCAACACTTCAGTGCCTCACTTAACAATCATAAAAATGAGAAGTAGAGTTGGATGTCATTGACATACTGGTGAACCCTTGGATCACTTCTCTCAGCATTTCATGTAAATGTTGAAAAGCATTGGAGATGTGATGGAATCTTGTATAAATTATATGATGGTAAGCAGTTGTCAAAGAGTAGATCAATTACAGCTGTAGAAAAAAATCAAAGATAAAGACAGCTGCTTTGATGGATATGGTACCCAATGCGGTTCAAGAAAATTCTTAAAAGAGAAATAATTTGCTTTTTGTCTTTAAAAAGTATGGTCTTAAGCAGGCCTAAGTCTTCTAGGGTGTACCCAGTTCTAGAAACTGAAATATGAAAGCTAGGAGCTAAATGGCACCTTAAACCTAGGCTATGGACACCACAACAGAATGTCTAGGTGTGCTTTTTTATAACAAGAATACAAAACTGATGGATGTGGTTTAGAAAATGTATGTAGGGCCTCTCTTCCCTCTCCTCTCTCCCCTCTCCTTTAGTTTTTAGAGCAGTTAACATTAGAGATGAGACTACCGGAAGTGGCAGAAACAACATTTCTGATCTGATAGTGGAGCTCCCAGGCTTTTAACAAACATTACAAAAGGATAATTCATCAATCTTGAGAGTTCCATAGTTGGTATGATAGCATAGAGATAGCTTTTGCTTGGTAACCAGTGTGAAATACTGATTTCTATACTCAACCAGGACAGGTCCCCAAGTAATGTTTGATGTTGGGAAACACTAAAATGCAAGCTAAATTTCCTAAAAATACTCTGAATTATCAAGCCTCATCCCTTTGAGAATGAATGTGCTAAACTTCTGTTTAGCAGGAAAGGTATGTTTCACTTTGAAGGAGTGCCTGCCTTCAAGAAGATAAGTTATTTTTCACTCTTCTTTTCAATATTGGTGACCAATATTAATATTTCCACTAATGCTAAAAGACACACACACTTGGTAGGTGATATGATTAGAGAACAGGGCCATTCCTGCAGATTGTTGTTCAACCCCCAGTATGATCTCAGGAAAATATTAAATGTATTGTCAGGGTTTTCCTCATTGTTCACCTTTCTTGAACCCATATAAATGGTTCATGGGAGGAGTATATGAGAAAATGGACAACAGGGTGTAAGTGAAGTGTCCTCGGGGAGTAGAGAGACAGATTTGGTGGCTGCAGGACTTGTTTGCATCACAGGTGCAGTATTTAATTCAGTGAATATAAAGATCCTGACCAACAAGCACTTCAGAATATAAACCCAAGTTAAGGTCATTCAGGAGTCCACAGTTGAGTCACTAAGTGAATTGGCTCAAGGCCTTTGGACTGTAGGAAGGCCTTTCTTTAAAATGGAAGAAAATTATTCATGATTCAGTTCTTGTTATGGACATGGCAGCTTTGGAAAACAGTGTGTCCTGGGCTATTGCATGTAAAGGATTATTTAGAAATAGTTTGATGCAGCTGGCTCAGTACCATATCTTCTGGGTCATTCCATACCAAGTGATCCAACTTTTTTTACCTCATGTCATCCAATTTTCTTAATATTTTGTACACTTATTGAATGATCAAAACTAAGTTTACATCTAAAATTTTCATTATTTATCTCATCCTGCTTGTGAGTTATAAGGGTTTGAAATTTCCAAAATGACAATTTTGGCCTACACATAAACCTTAAAAGCTCAGTCCGTAATTGAGATACATCAAAACCAAAAACATCAATCTTTTCAGAACTTCATGGGCTTTAATACAATATATCACATGATGGACTTACTTTAAAATTCCAATTACAAAATTGAAAATTTAAAAAAGTGAATAAAAATGATTTAAAATTTCCAAAAAATTGTATTGGCTATTTAATATTTCTAAGAGCTACCTGCAAAATTTCATCTTGGGATCTCAGTGGGATCACGTAATACAATATTGTACATTCACCTCTGCCTCTCTTAGCTGTTGGAAAAGATTTGAGACCTTCATGCAGCATTTAAAATTAATCTATCGTGTATTAAATGTAAATACCCTTTTAGCATGTTAAATTGAATCTCAGTTGATTTAGGCCAGAACAAGATTTTCTGGAAAAAATTCAATTCAGAATATTCTAGAAAACTCATCACTGAGTGGATTTGTCTAATGAGATAGAGGCATTGTTACTGCATGAAGCCTGGAATTTGACTAGTCAGGACTGGAGGAATCCCAGTCCATTATGGCAAGTGAATATCTGCTGCTTGAACACTTCTTCCTTTGTCCCAACGTTGTTCTTTTTGCCCAGGTCTAACAGGAGGTTGTAAAAATTATTGCGGTTTCACACTTTTGTGACACCGTCACCATCAGTGGCACAGAGGTCGTAGACTATTCCCTTCAAAAAAATTGAGCCTGATTTGTGCCATGATGGTTGTGGTGGTATAGGGAGGTTTGGTGGTGGCACTTGTACAACTGGGAGAAAATAAATAGTAGTGATTCTCTGGTTGATGAGCCTGTGTGTGCCTTGGAGCTTAGTGTGTCATCTAGTACCCTTGAGTACTGCTACTCATTCTGCCTTTTGATCCAAAGCAATACAATGTTTAGAGAGAGAAGCCAAGCAAAACTTGAGCTCTGAATGTGTATTTCCTTGATGGAGTTTCTTTTAACAAGGTGCTGGAAAGCATTTCTGTCAGCCTGAACAACTCTTACATTACAATTTTCTGGATAGCTTCTGGGCAGATAAATCATTTATGATATTTACTGCATACCCATTTTCACATGGTAAAAATGCTACAAGAAGGCAATACTTTCAGTGCCACTTCTTTTTTCAAAGTGGGAATATAGCACTAGGAACATAGGGAGCTTCCTTTTATACTGAATCAGACTGTTGGTTCATGCAGCGCAGCATTAAAGGTAAAGGGACCCCTGACTGTTAGGTCCAGTCGCAGGTGACTCTTAAGGTTGCGGTGCTCATCTCGCTTTACAGGCTGAGGGAGTCAGCGTACAGCTTCCAGGTCATGTGGCCAGTATGACTAAGCCACTTCTGGCAAACCATTTACCTTCCCGCCATTTACCTTACCTATTGATCTACTTGCACT
The DNA here is from genome assembly GCF_964188305.1 of Podarcis bocagei. Lineage (NCBI taxonomy): Eukaryota > Metazoa > Chordata > Lepidosauria > Squamata > Lacertidae > Podarcis > Podarcis bocagei. The sequence continues at coordinate 74,530,933 of NC_138126.1, forward strand.
TTGACGTGCTTTCAAACTGCTAGGTTGGCAGGAGCAGGGACCGAGCAACGGGAGCTCACCCCGTCGCGGGGATTTCGAACCGCCGACCTTCTGATCGGCAAGCCCTAGGCTCTGTGGTTTAACTCACAGCACCACCCGCGTCCCATTGTCTGACAATAATTGTCTTGACAATAATTATACACATGGGATTGATCTTATCAGGAAAAAGGAATTGGAAAACTGGATAATCTTAAGTAAAAAACTAGGTAATATGAATTAAGTAATTAGATAGAACAGTAGTGTTTATCTGCTGATGTATAAAAAAACAAGTTCCAAAGATCATTTGTTTGTCAACAAGTATTTTCAGTATAGTACAGTGGTACCTTGGGTTACATACGCTTCTGGTTACAGAGTCCACTAACCCAGAAATAGTACCTCGGGTTAAGAACTTTGCTTCAGGATGGGAAACAGAAATCATGCAGCGGCTGCAGTGGGAGACCCCATTATAGCTAAAGTGGTGATTTAGGTTAAGAACAGTTTCAGGTTAAGAACCGACCTCCAGAACCTAACCCGAGGTTCCACTGTATAGGATTGTGGTAAGGTGTCTAATCATATTGTACTATTGGGTAGTCTGTTAGGGGCCTGGCGTCTATCAAAATATGACTAATTAGGATCATTGAGGATGTTGTAACCTTTTGTGGTCAAATTAAGGCTTTTCTGCAACTTGAGGCCCAGAAAGTTAGGGTTCCCAGAAGATTGCTGCTTCACCTTAACCCAGCAATTTATTCTGGGTAAAGTGCATGCTTGGAGCTCCCCCATCTGGAATTGTTTCCTCATTTATTTCATTGGAGATTGCTGTCCTAAAAATAATTCCCTTATACAGCACATGGAACATAAGATCTGGTTGCAAGTTTATTCCTAGGTACACTGGCTGCATTGGTTTTTTTTAAAAATTGGATGAACCATTGTTAATGGAGTTCCCTTCATGAAATCCTGTATCTTCTTAAAAGGAAAAAAATATTTGTAACTAAAGAAAGGTGAGCAGGTGGAATGCTTTAAAAAGAAATGAACAAGTATTATCTCTGCAAATTAATGTAAAACTATTTTTTCCCCTTCTGCAGGCTAAAGAAATCTTGACAAAAGAATCAAATGTGCAAGAAGTACGGTGTCCAGTCACAGTTTGTGGAGATGTCCATGGACAATTTCATGATCTCATGGAACTTTTCAGAATTGGAGGAAAATCACCAGACACAAATTACTTATTTATGGGGGATTATGTTGACAGGGGATATTACTCTGTTGAAACCGTAACACTTCTGGTAGCTCTCAAGGTAATATTTTAAAATGAATGTTGGTATTGAAATATATAATGCCTGTATAGTCTGAATTGCTGTAAGACTTACAGTACTAATGAACATTATAATGACTGAGTCATTGGGGTTGGAGGTTCTACACTAATGAAAAAAATGATGTTGGAGGCAACACAATTGTATTGCCCAAAGAGACTACATATTAAATGTGTTGCTTTAGAGATCTGTTCAATCTTCCAGTGTTCTTGGGTCTGTATCTCCATCAGAAGTGGATAGAGAAGTTCATTCCAGACCTGAAAAAGAATCTATCTCCAAGTTTAATTTTGGGATTTATCCTGCAAAAATATACTATACCACAGAAAATATACCACAAAATTAAATATGTTTTATTAAAATGTGATGTCTGTAGTAAGATGTTTTTGAGTGGCTGGGGCAACCTATTTGGATGGGCAGGGTACAGATATGATGATGATGATAATGATGATGATGATGATAATAATAATAATAATATTAATAATAAATAATAAATCTCCATAAGTTACGGCTTACTTCTGCTCATAGAAATGCTGGAGAAGTACATACTTGGTTTAGTCACAGTAGCTATCTTGTTTTATAGGTCCGTTATCGTGAACGCATCACTATTCTCCGAGGGAACCATGAAAGCAGACAGATCACACAAGTATATGGCTTCTATGATGAATGTTTAAGGAAATATGGAAATGCAAATGTCTGGAAATACTTCACAGACCTTTTTGACTATCTTCCTCTAACTGCCTTGGTGGACGGACAGGTATGTTGAAAATACTGATGTGTTCCTAATATTAGCAGAGAAGGAAGGTGGAGTAGAAGATCTGTTACCTTTTTATCAGATTTTCTTCCTAGAGAAACTATCTGTAACTTTGAAAAACACTTGTAGCTATAGTATTTGGATCTAATTCATGTCCCAACAAATGAATTTATCTTTCAGATTTTCTGTCTACATGGAGGTCTTTCCCCATCTATAGATACACTGGATCACATCAGAGCACTTGATCGTCTGCAAGAAGTTCCACATGAGGTAACTATAATTTGTGTTACAATTTCTGTGCTGTGTTAGTGTGTGAAATCATACTAATGCCCAATTCCTCTTCTGCGTTATAAGGGAGTCTATTGTTAAAGTAAACCATATTTTTCCACATGACCTCTAACTCCAAAAATGTTTGCACTGCTTGTCCTGTTCCCTTATCCAAACAATAAAACTATAAACAGCACTTAAATCTTAGTTAAAAGGTGGAAATTTGTTTGCTAATTACAAATGACACATCTCCAAGTAGATTGTTCTTCAACTTAAGAGTAGGCAAACTAGGGGTCCACATAACTCTTAAAAGCTGGGAGGACCATCTTTTGCACCGAATAACATCTGCACCACCAATTCTGTGTTCAGATGCTGCAGAGTATAATCTAGCACTGATGTCAGTTTGGGAACGTAGTGTTGAGCATGCTTCTTTCCCCCACGGAGCTCAGTGCAGGTGTTTTGGGGAACAAATAAATTGGTTCAAAGTACCATGTTAATGTAGTCATTCAGCTACTCTTCAAACATTTCTTCTTAAAAATTTGGGGCTGTGTTAGCCCTCTTCAGGTTTTTTTTTTGGCTGTGTAATGATGCTGAAATGTTTCCTAGGGTCCAATGTGTGATTTGCTGTGGTCAGACCCAGATGATCGTGGCGGCTGGGGCATTTCTCCTCGAGGTGCTGGTTATACTTTTGGACAAGATATTTCAGAAACCTTCAACCATGCTAATGGCCTTACACTGGTCTCAAGAGCTCATCAGTTGGTAATGGAGGTAAGCCCCAGACTTTTTATGTTGTTTCCTTTCTTGAGGTGAAAATCTCCCTGCATAACCAGATAGCTTTGGCATACAAATAAAGACATGTTAAGCCTGTGGTGGCAAAGTAACTTGTATATCTTGTCCTTTTGTTAAAAAATGAGCTTGCAGGATAGACTTGAAGGCATAATTATTTCCATGAAAATGGCTTGTTATTCCACTGTAAGTGACTCCTGTCACCTAGACCTGTATTTTACTGTGTCATTCTATGACAAATTACTGCAGTACAAATATTTAAACTCTGACACTAGGATTTTATATACTAAATATTTTTCAGGGGGCGGTGTGGGGTAAGAAGTTCTGCCATCTACTGACTGACCTCTTTTATTTCTTCATATTCAACTCTAAGGGCTTTCTATCTCTACAGATGGACAGCTAAGGCTGACATTGATCAGTTTCATTAGGAAGAAGCCGTTGTTGATTGGTATTGCTGGTTTATTATATGTAGAAGCTTCCAGGTTTAATTCCTGTTAAAAAGGTGTCAGGGAACTGCCATCAGTGCCGGAGGGAGAGAGCAAGCTCCAGAGGGATCCCAGAGAGTGTCCTGGGATTGGGAGAGGCAGCCCCTCTTCTGGGGAAGGGAATCAGCTTAGCTCCAGTGGAGAAGGGGGGCAGATGGGGGAATCAGAGAGGCGGTCACATGACTCCTTGCCGGGGACCAGCGGGGAGAGGAAGGGTCCTCCGCTGCCTACGCCCTCCTTGCGCAGAAGGCTTCCGCGCAGGGAGAGTAGGAGGAGACTGGGCGTCAAAGAACTTCTTTGCTGGAATAAGTTTAAGAAACACTCACTGACGGAGTCTGCCAGCGATTGAGACAGCCATGGGTGAGTGGCTGTCCGGACAGGAAAGGTTCACTCAGGCAACCCAGTCAGGCTTACGCACGAGCAACCCCTAGAACCATTACAAAAGGTATTTGATAGAATGATTGGGAAGGCCTGAGATCCTGGAGAGCAGCTTCTTCAAAGCAGATAACAATGGGTTAGATCAATTTATATGATTTTGTATAGGAAGTACCTATGTTGTCAGTTCTTACATGAATGGCTAAAAGTGGTAATTTAGAGTAATAAATTGTTTATCTTATTCTGATGCTCTGTCCACTATAGGTTACTACCCTCCCCGTAGAGAGACATGTTACAATGATTTGCATCTGTGTTCTTCCCCCCCCCCCCAGGGTTACAATTGGTGTCATGATCGGAATGTAGTAACCATTTTCAGTGCTCCAAATTATTGCTACCGGTGTGGTAACCAAGCTGCAATCATGGAACTTGATGATACTCTAAAATATTCATTGTAAGTGCTTAAAGTTTTTTCCTATAAGAACTAACAAAACATGTCATTTATAATTCTAGTTAGAATGCTGTTCATAAATTGCCTTATCTGGCTGTTTGAAGATGAGTAAAGTTGACAAATCTTACCTGATTGTATACTTGGAAAAATGTGGGTGGTTGTGGAATACTGTGTGTGGGCTTTTTTGGTTAGAATTTGCTTTACTATATAATTGTAACTGCTATTTTGTAGTAATAATTTATAATAATAATAATTTATTATTTATACCCCGCCCATCTGGCTGGGTTTCCCCAGCCACTCTGGGTGACTCCCAGCAGATTAAAAACAGAATAAAACATCAGATATTAAAAACTTGCCTAAAAGGCTTCTGTATAAAACTAACCTTATGGGTAACAAATTGTAATACTGGGCACCTGATGCTGCTGCTTCTTCTTATATTTTTTATTATTATTAAATTATTACTACTTGCTCTTCACCCTAAAGTCCCAATGATTCAGGAAGTTGCTTTGGGAGTTTACTAATAGCCTCTCTTGGTTGTCAGTTTTGGGGGAAGTAAAGCTGAATTCCTCTATTTAAAATGGTATTTGAAGAGATGTTTGCTTTTGTTCTTTGCAACAGTATGCATTCTCTAATTTATCCTTAAGATGCAGCAAGATTTTCTTTTGAGCAAAGGATCTGTATGCTTATCACTGTCACCTTCCTTAGCCCATAAGACAGTAGGGTGGGCTGCATAGATTTTTAATTGAACTCCTAGATGAATGGCAGGCTCTTCCTCTATAATTTCATCTTTCTGCAGTCTATATCAAGGTTTAGCTCTGGAAATTGCAATGCTTCTGAAGTTTGTCTTTTAAATTTATATCTTGCTGTTCCTCCCAAAGGAGCACAGTTAAATATTCAAGTGCTATGTCAGTTTTACACTGATCCTCCATTTGTATTGATCTAAAGGAAGAGCTTGGTAGAATATAACTACAAGTTAATACTGATGCATATTACATGCATTCTAGAGATGGCTGATGCCTTCTACATCTAGAAGTGTAAGGGAAAAACAGCCACAATCTTGATCGCAGAATGAATTGGAATAATGTAGAGAATTTAAAAGCTATGGCTGATATCTAATGTTATCCCTGAGTAGTCAAAACAGAATTCTGTGGATGTAAGTCTACTGATTTCAGTGGGGCTGCTGTGTTTTAGTTGGATATCATAAACCACATAAATATTAAAAGTGTTGGGTTTTTTTCAGTTTGCAGTTTGATCCAGCGCCACGCAGAGGTGAACCACATGTTACTCGTCGCACCCCAGACTACTTCCTGTAACGAGATTTTACACTTGTACAGTATTGCCATGAACCATGTGTTGACCTAAAGGATATGGGAAGAGCAACAGTAACTCCAAAATGTCAGAAAACATTTAACATTGAAACCTGTTTTCACATGGACCAAAAGATGTGCCATATTGAAATACAAAGCCTCTTGTCTGTCAGCGACTGTGACCACTTTAGAATGAACCAGTTCATTGCATGCTGAAGCAACACTGTTGGTCAAGAAACCAGTTTCTGGCATAGCTCTACTTGTAGTTACTTTTGCTTTCTCTGGGAGACTGCAAATATTAAGATGTAGACATTTAACACCTTGTGAAAACAATTAACTTTCCATTTAGCTATAGCTTTCCAGCATGACTGTAGATAAGGATAGCAAACTATCATTGAAGCTTAATGAACATTTTAAATAAGTACCAAGACTGATTTTCTTATTTGTGTTCTGATTTTTTTTCCAGGGAAAACTGTTTAATTTAATTGTATGGTTGTTTTGTCTGCACTTGGTTCCCCCACATTCTTCCCTCACACTTCCCTCTATATAATGTCCCGTGTACTTGTCCATCATAGTGAGTTATTTTGAACAGAACAGGTTTTTTTCTGTAAGATGTTGCTGCAGAAGAGTGTTGCAGCATTTTTTCATAATAAACTTGTGAACTAATAATGGAAGATAGTTGACTTTTAAATATATTGCAGGTTCATACCATGTTGTGTTTAATAAAAAGTAGCTTTTATGTCTCTTTGAACCTATGCAGAATCCAGAGTATGCTGAATGAAGTCAGGAGCAATGTACTGGGAGTCGATGTTCAGATCATAAATTCACTTAATTTTTCTCAGAGAGCAAATGCATGTGAAAAGAGGTCCTACATTTTGATAGCAATATGGCTTTGAGTTGTTATTCACCTATTAGCATTTTTTCACTTTATTTATTAAATTATGTTTATAAAATTGTCATTTTAACAGAAAGACTGTCTAATATTTCATTCTAGCCCTTTCAGTTGGAAGAAACTTCTAGGATTACTAACTTGCATTTAAACCTTGTTTTGAACAGGCTGTAGATGATGGCCAATGAAGTCATATTTGGAGTATAACCATTGAAATAAGTAGACTTAAGTTCATTGATTTCAATGAGTCTGCTCTATGACTAGGATTGGATATCACACTGCAGTCTTAAATGACCATAATATATTCTCAGTACTGATTTTGTTGAAATCTACTTTGTAAGCAAAAGAATAGCAGTAGCCTTGACTATGCCTACTGTTACGCAGCCAGTAAGAGGAAAGAGAGAAATTGAAACTTGTAAAATGAAGGCCAGGGTGTCATTCAGTATGGCCCTCAGTCACTTTTGTCTCTATGTAGCTGCACTTCATGCACTGTAGTAATTATCATTTCTTTGAGGGTGGAGGTGAGGAACAAGTTCATAATACTGAGGACTGAATACTGCACTATGTCAGTGGATTAAATTTACTTCCTGATCTTACCATAGTCCAAGCACTTGAGCAATTTGGGTTCCATACAGCACATGGGTTTCAAAGGGAACAATGTTTCCATTCTTTACTAAGATGGAAGATAAATTATTGCTAAAACGTTAGTACTGCACTTTAGTTGTGAGTAACGGTGAAGCTTCCTGAGACTATCCTAGTATAACATGGGGAGAGCAGCAACTCCAGTACAGTGGTACCTTGGTTCTTGAACGGCTTGGCTCCCGAACAAATTGGAACCCAAATGCCACAAACCCGGAAGTAAGCGTTCCGGTTTTTTGGAACCCGAACATCTGATGTGGTTTCTGCTTGACTGCAGGAAGCTCCTGCAGCCAATCAGAAGCTGGGCCTTAATTTTCTGACGGTTTCGGGAGTCAAACGGACTCCCAGAACGGATTAAGTTTGAGAACCAATGTACCATTGTATTGCATTTGAAGCACATCTGGCTTCTCCCACTGAAACTGCCCACAGTGATTTTGAAGTCCTGTGTCCTGAACAAAATGGTTGGGCAAGCTGTCAGCTGAAGGTCCCATGTGTGGCGATTATGGGGTCAGGGCCTCATGTGAATCACACAAACAAGAGTCAATTTGTTACTTTGTTCCTGTGCTGTATTTATCACATCTGAGTTTCCAGGTGGTTGCTGCTGTTAAGTTTCTATACCTTATTCTGAGGATCACAGTGCAGTTTACAATACAAAAACACAGGTTTTTTTTAAATCACAAAAATAGATAATATAGTAAGAAAAACAATACCCCCACAGTATTATTAGAAATGCTGCTCAGATTCTCACGATTATATCAAGCAACAGGTGCATAGCTGCTCCCCCCCTTTTTTGGTGCAGATGGGAAAGAGGCTATTTGTAAAAAGACAAAACTACTGTAATTGCATGGTTAAGGAACAGAAGTCCAAAAAACAGCTGCAAAATATCAGTCCTGCAGGTTTATTATAAAAACTTTTGGCATGGTATTTAATAGCAGCATACTTGGTTTATAATAATAAATCTCAGCATACTTGGATTGCTATAAAAGAGCATGAATTGTGGCTTCAGTAGATAAGAAAATATCTTGCATATATTAAAAGGTAACCAATTTGATGTTAATTTTGCTGTAAAGCACTGAGCCGAGTTATCCAAAAGCAGCTTGCTCCATTTTCTTAATTCCAAGCAGTGGGATTTCCTTGAAAAACAGCCCTTACTATTGTTAATTGCTTGCTTCAGCTAAAGCTGCTATAAGGTTTGAACACAAAGGGACTCAACAAGTTTTCAGGTATATTTTATTACAGTCATCTTTTTGTGTGTGTACATACATACAATAGACATGTTTTAAGGAGGACTGTGTATATGGAATGTGCTGCTAGTTACAAGAAAGTTAGAAACATGCAAAACTGTCTATGTGATAATCGGTTATGTGTGTATAAACTCCATGAATATCCTGTATACAAACAGCAAATTCATTCTCTTGTGGATCCTTATATAGACAAAATGATAACCATGTAAGAGAGGAATTGGCAGCCTTGAGGTAACACCAAGGTTTTCAAAAGTGCAACCCCCCCAAAAAAAACAACAACCCTGAAACAGTACACTGAAGACTGTTTGCCCTGTGGCCATAGAATGCTGACTGATAGTAGTGGGGAATAGAATGGAATCTCTTGGAAGAGGCCAATAGCTGGCTGGCTAGAAGCCTGAACAAGAGCATACCACATTGAAATGTTTTGTTGCATTTTCCACATGTATGCCTTGAAAATGAGACTTGGGGTAAGGTTGGGGCTTGCCAAGGTAGTAGACATGCATACTACTACTACTACTAGGAATAATAATTTTTTATTTATTCCCTGCCCAGTGTGCCGTTAAAAGTAACCATTATGGCAACTATCAAGAATTAAATCCAGTCCCCAGTGGTCAGTTTGCCCACTACTGTACTTCCATTTTGGACTAACAATTTACATAATTTTGAGAACAGCAGAGGCTTATTAATTTTAAATGTCCATACATGGATCTGTGTTTTTAATTCACCCTTAGCAGAGTTAAAATGTCCTTGTAGAAATCCCTATTTTAAAATACTCAGTAGTAGATAGGTAGCCGTGTTGGTCTGCCATAGTCAAAATAAAAAAATTCCTTCCAGTAGCACCTTAAAGACCAACTAAGTTAGTTCTTGGTATGAGCTTTCGTGTGCATGCACACTTCTTCAGATATCTGAAGAAAGCTCATACCAAGAACTAACTTAGTTGGTCTTTAAGGTGCTACTGGAAGGAATTTTTTTATTTTAAAATACTCAGAAAACAAAGCTTCAGGAGGCAATATTGCTTGTTCAGGACATAATATTTACAGACGGGAGTGGCATGTGGAAATATTTTTTTCTGGAAGTCCTCAAATTAAAAGAGCTTGTTCTCTGTTATGTGATTTTACTTTGGATTGCACAGCTGTATGTTTCCTGCTGGAAACTGGCCCTTCCCTGGCAACTACTTGCTCCATAGATGCTCTACTGTATCCTAAACAGCATCCTGTCTGCACAGTGGTGGAGATACCTATAGGATGCCAGCAAACGGGACCTGATCAAGAAAGTGCTCTCCCTTGCAGTGGTTTCCAGCAGCGGGTGTTCAGAAGCATACAGGCTTTAACTGTGGAGGTAGAACATAGCCTGGTCCAGAACATAATGACAAGCCATGAAAGCTGTTATGGATGCTTTTTCTTTCAAATAAAAGTGAGCAGTCAACTTAATCGCACATTTTAAAAGTATGGTTAACATAGAGCTTGGCCTCCTGCTGTTGCTGTTTTGCGTTCTAGAGCTATTACATTTTGAGATCCCTGACTGATGGTAAATGCGTTTTATCCCAACCAGTGGAGTAGTTTTGTAACTTTTATTACTGTCCACGCTGTGTAGGTTGGCCCAAAAGGAAATGGGATCACTCTTACGCACAAATAGCCTTCGTTGTATACTATGCAACTAAATTTAGGGCGACTTGGCTTTTAAGTAAAACACAGCGCTGCGAATCGGATAATAGACTTCTTTATTTAGAAGCCCTGTTGAGTTTATTGGGATTGCAGATTTTCAGTATACAGTACTGTAACCCTGTTTACTCAGAAGTATATCTTTGGGAGACATTGTTGCCGGGTTCAAACTCCCCATCAACCCGACCCTAACCATTGGCCATGCCGGCTGGGACTGACGAGGGTTTGAGTTCAAAAGACAGCTGGCGGGTCGCAGGTTCGACTCCTCATATTCAAGGTTTGTCGCCTTACTTGCACTTTGTGTGCTCGAGGCGTTATACTTCTTTCTCACGCGTTCTCGGGACAATGTACGCGAGCGTGTGGCTCCGGCATAGCGTCTGAACTTAAAAACACCCAAGGTTGGGTCGGTGAATTTGCTGCCGGAGCATCCAGGGCAAGACGTCCGAACGCAATGCAGGGGAATAAGAATGATGAAGTCGAAAACGCTCGAGTAAGGGAGCTGGCGGAGCTCATTCACCTCAGAACACACCAGCCGGCGGGCAAATAGCAAGCGCGCGCAAAACGCAGTAATGTGCGCCCTAGACGTCCTTCCGCTGACTACGCGCGCCGCCGCCATTGTGAGGCGGCCGTTGCCATGAGATTGTTCCCGACGAAGGCAGCTTCAGCTTTTGCCTGAAGGACCCCCAGAGGCAGTAAACGACGTGTAGGTTAACCATCTCCTCCCCCTCTTACATAGGAGTGGTAGTTTGTGCTCTGCTCTCTCTGCCTCTCTCGCTCTCCCAGTTGGAAGAGGAGACAGGCAGGCCTTGAGGGGGAAGAGCAACATAATATATATATATATAGAGAAGGAGCGCCCCCTTTGTGTTTGCTGGTCTGCTTTAGTTCAGGCGCTGCATTAGACAGCTCCGTGCTCTGCGAGGGTGGGGGGCGGGCGGAGGCAGCTCCGAGGGGCCCTCGCTTCAATTCGGCCCCGCCCCGCCTTATCCTTATAAGACGCGACGGCCGCGAGCCGCCTTTAGTAGTCTCGCTGGTTTCAGTTGGGTGGCGTCGCAGAGGGAGGGGCCGAGAGCCGCTGCTGTTGCTGCCTCACGGTGAGTAAGGGCTAGGCCTGGCCTGCGTCTAGGCCTCGCTCCTTAGTTTGGGGGCGCTGGGGAGTTGAGGCAGGAAGCCGCGGAAGGGAAAAAAGGGAGAGAAGTTAGCAGGCGGGATTGGAAGGCCGCAGCGGAGGGAAGGGCTGAGGGACTTTATTTGCAGGTGGTTGCTAAGGGAGCGGTCTCTTCTCCTCCTCCTCCTCCTTGCTAAGGGGTGTCTCCGCCACCTGCTCCTCCAGCAGCGGGATTGGAGATTGCTGTGGAAGAAGAGAAGGTAACCCGTAAATTGCCTGGGGACAAGCACCCCCCCACGGCACTTATTTATGCGTCCTACATCTCTGAAGCCAATAAAACAAGCTCTTTTTATCACTCTTTTTCGCCTCTTCTCTCTCCCCCTCCCCCATTTTTAATGTTCGTGCACAATAAAGCATTAACAAAAGAAGGCGGTTTCGTGTGTTGTATTTCCGGAATAGTTCATGTAGGGGCATGAACTATTCTCTCCCCCCCCCCCATGTAGACTTGTATCCCCTCCGCTGTATGCGAGTACTCGAGAGAAGGGTGGAAATGGGATTTTTTTTGTGTGTGTGTGTCTGTTGTATATGTAGAACTCGCTCCACCGTTTTGCTTGGTTACCCTACCAACAAGTAATGGCGTTATAAACAATATTCCCTCTTACTCCTTTTTTAAATAAAAAGCCTTGAGATTGGGAGTTTAAAAATGATCAGTAACATAAATTGTGTTTCGGTAGACTGATCCGCTAGCTAGGATTAATCACTGTTTACAACCGTTTAGGTATAAAGCCCCCCCCCCATTGAATCTTCTGTTAAATGCAGGGTCAGACTGCTAGTCTGTAAAGAGAAGCTTTTAGAATTTTTGTTTGACAAAGTTATCCTGTGGAAAAGGCCAGGGGGAGCACTTAGTGTGATAGTCTGAGCTCTGAGGCATTGCTCTCCACTACTTCTGACTGCGTACTTTGTAGCAGACGCATACTAAAATATCAGTATAAATTAGTTGTTTTCCAACCCGTTGTACACAAAGCCACAAAAATCAGTTTTTGCATGGTTTCTCTATTGTAACTAGAATTATAGTTAAATAGCTGAAATGGAGAACTGGGAAGAATAACAAAGTTGAGAGAATAATATGCAGTGTCTTTGGTAACCTTGCATTTTGGTAGAAATCAAGGAAAACAACTATTCAAAGATAGTGTAATTATATATCATGTCTTATGGCATAAAACCAAACACTTAATGACAAATTGCTTGTTTGCCCCAACAATTCTCCGCTACTCTGTATTTTTTTTTTTACTGTGCAGTGTACAGTAGTCAGTTGCTAGTCAAGAGCCATACAAAATACTGTCATTCTTTAAAAAAATGTTTCTAATAAACTAGAGCAGCTAAAAGGGCACATTAGAAAATAGACTTGGTAGTAGTAGTCAAACCAAATTGATGATGCAGCTTCCTGTAACATGATTCACTGTGTATATATGCATACATTGATCTTGAAATTAAAACTTAGCTTGGCCTAGCCTAAAAAGTTTTTTGAAGGGTTATCTTTTAAATATATATTTTCTTCAGGCATACATAGTGTTGCAAAAGTGTATACTCTTGTTTTCTGTCATTAAATTGCTTAGTGTGTTTGTATGTGACACATTTACATTTAAAAGAAGCACAAGACCCTAATGTTCATATTTTGGAACTCAAAATCTGATGAAGGTATCTTAATATTCTGGTAATAAACTATGGAAGATAAGCAGCTGGAAAAGATTGTGTGCCATTTAATTTCAGTTTGTGATGCACTTGGCATGTACTCAATGTTATGCAGTGGCTAAGTTGATTGCTGCCAAGATCAGCAGTACTGAGAAGGTACAGTAAACCTATAGAATGGGAGGTTAATGCTGTATGGAGCAGATTTTGGATCTGTGGACTATTAGCCTCCCTCAAGGAAAAAACGCACTGTGCACCAATGCAATTGTATGAGATGAAGGAAATCTTGTCTGCCGTTCTTTCCCCAGAGTCCAATTCTAAAACTGGATTTGCTTGCTATATCAATATCTATGAGTCAGCTTTCTGTGAGAGATTTTACAAGAAGTGGCTACTAAAGGGTGGTGAGGTTCTTTAAAAATGTGCTTACCTAGCTGGTAAACGCACAACTTACTGTACTTTGGGGATAGAGTTTATTTCCAGTAATTTGTCAACAAAATACTGTTAATGATATTTCTGATGCTGCATACCGTATTTTTCGCCCTATAGGACGCACTTTTCCCCCTCCAAAAATGAAGGGGAATTCTGGGTGCGTCCTATGGGGCGAATGCAGGCTTTCGCTGAAGCTTGGAGAGCGAGAGGGGTCGGTGTGCACCGACCCCTCTCGCTCTCCAGGCTTCAGGAATACATCCGCAGCCTAGGCAGCCCTGCGGGAGGTCCCGCAGGGATGTCTAGGCTACAGATAGCAGCCTGCTTCCCGGAGCGACGGGCGCCCTGAAAGCAGAGCGCCCGGCGCTTCGGGAACACCTATGCAGCCTACGCAGCCCTGCGGGAGTTACCCGCAGGGCTCCCCACGCTGCGGATAGCAGCCTGCCGCCCGGTGGGCGGGGCGCCCTGAAGCAGAGCGCCCCGCGTGCCGGACAGACATCCGCAGCGTGGGGAGCCCTGCAGGAGTTCCCCGCAGGGCTCCCCACGCTGCGGATAGCAGCCTGCCGCCCGGTGGGTGGGGCGCCCTGAAACAGAGCGCCCCTCGCGCCAGGCAGACATCGGCCAGCCCCACAAGCTTGGGGGACAGCAGGGAGGCGCTGCGCCGCCATCCCACTGTTCCTCGACTGGGTTCGGTTTCCCCGACCTGCTTTTGGGGGGGAAATAAAGGGGAAAATTTCCCTTTATTCCCCCCCCCAAAACTAGGTGCGTCCTATGGGACGGAGTGTCCTATGGGACGAAAAATACGGTAGTAAAAATAATAGCCTGTGATTCTTGCAACTGGGTTTTTCCAGAAGTCAATTTGAAAGTCAGAAAGGTTAAAACATGGTGACTTTTTGTGAACGCGGTTACTTGGTATCTAGCAACTTTGCAGTTTTCACTTCGTTATAAAAATGAAAGCTTTCTCTTTCCACTGGGTGCTAAAAGCAAAAATGCATTAAGCAGTTGTTTGAAAGTGCAGCATCATATGTTGGAAACTTGCCTAGAACATAGTCTAGAGATAACAGAAGTCAGGAGGACACTGGCTGAGATTCAAGTTTTGGTGAGGTACGCAAGCAGTTCTCCAAATTTGTGACTGAACATGTATTTTAAAAAATAAAAGTGGTGTACAAACAGGTCAGGTTCAATGAAAGCAATTTCATACTGCACTTTCTATCCAAATGTAACTTGAGATCCCGATTAAACGATACTTTCAATACTTGATTAAATCACCTACTTAGTATTGCATATTCTGGCAACTGAGAAGACATTTTTTAAAAACCAAATGTTGATCTACTGCAAGGGCAAAAGGTGAGCTGCAACCAGTTCAAATTTCTTTATAGCCGTTAATGTGTGTGGTGATCTTAGCAATCCATTACTTCTGGTCAGCTCCCATACAGAGACAAAATTTATTTCCCTTTCCGTGTAATCTTATTTTTCAGTAGAAGATGCACTGTGTAACAAAACTGTCCTATAAACAAATTATTTTATTATTAAATTTGTATACCACCTCATTCAAAGATCTGCCCTTTGCAGCATAAAAATAATTTTGTAGCTTTTTATTATTTAAAATGTAGCTAACATTAACTATATTTTTCCACCATAGATGCCTTCAATTAAACTGCAGAGTTCTGATGGAGAAATATTTGAGGTTGACGTTGAAATTGCAAAGCAGTCTGTAACCATCAAGACAATGTTGGAAGGTAAGGGAAGTATGAAGATATGTAACTTGGAATAGTGGTCTGAAGATGGTTGCTGCATACCAGGAATAGATTAATTCTTAGCTTAACATGAAGTAACTATGGGAATCATACCTGGAAATCTTGAGATACATAAAGGTAAATCTATTTAGGCCATACAATATTCCAGCCACTGTGCATTGTGCACATGAGTGCAACTAACACTTTTTTTCTTTTCCCACAAGTGCTATATAGAAAGTCCCTCGGGGGTTTCATGCTGGAGGTGGGTGTGACCAATATGAATACATACAGCACCTCCCTATGCACACAGACTTTCACTGCATATAACAGCCCCCACTCAGAGCACATTCACTTACCACACATGCAGGTGCACAGCTCCCTTCTCTCTCACACCCTTCACTCACTCCTTTTGTCTTTCTGAAGATAATAGACAGTTTCCTCATTTCCTTGCTATTATACAGATGATAGGAAAGTCCGTCTCTTGATTTCTGTGGTGGGTCACTGAAGAGTAAAAGTGCAATGGCTTTAAAGTCTGAGCAGTTTCTTGTACGATTTTGAAGTAAAAGAGCTGTTCGCAGGCTACCACATTAGTCATGGCTACCATGAAACGGCAGTCACTTACCTTCCACCTTCAGGGCACTCGAAGCAAATGTGGCCATTTGGTTGGATTCTTCAACTTCTAAACAGAGCTTTTGAATGCAGACTTCTGTTTATGCATTGGTTCAAAAGCTGTTATGAAGATGGGTGACGTATGTTTCAGCTAAATTCTTAAAGGGATTCCCACATGCAGTAAAATATGCAATTAAACCTTACTAATCGTTCAGAGGCAATCTTCTATGTCAAATTAGATTGATTGAACTAGGGAGCGGATCTTCAAAGGAATGGAAAAACAGTTATAGGAATACGAGACATTAAAACTGTCCTGATAGAGCTTGAGGAGGATCATGTTTTTAGCCAGGACTGGAACTGTATATGTACGCAGGAGTGTATCTTGGAGGTATTTCAAAGCTCAGCATGGCATATTTTTCAACACTTAATAACAAAGCTTTTGTTTAGGACGTAGTGGATGTTCACCGTGCCTGTTCCTGTTATGGCTGAGGCTTTGTAAAGTGATAGTATATATTTGAGTGGGTAGCTAGAATTGTGAGCTGGAAGCAATTAAATTTTGCAGGATGAAAGCTTAATTCTGACTGCCAGCAAATTAAAAGGGAGCCATGGAACTTAACCATATGGCCTTTATGTAAAGTGAATGTTTATAATCCTTTGAAACGGAATCAACAGTCTTACGGACTGTTTCCCAATATTTTCTTGTAGCTCTGTTTTTATTTCTGAGTTTTTGGTATTTTTCATATAGAATTTGTATTTTTATATTTCCTCATTGCTGCTAGGTATGTTAGCCCATACAAAGGTACATATCAGAATATGCTAGTAAGACCTGAGCATCTTGCTATTTCAACATAGTTTTCAAGAGATGCATTCCACTTAACTGGTGGTTTTTTGTGACTCATAAGGGGGAAAGAGCTGGTGTTGGCCGGATAATCTTGGTAATAGGGTAACTAAAAAACATAGGAAATGTGTTAAAAAATTTCTAAAGTGTTCTTGAAAGCCCCTGAGCCCCTGAGTTGGCACTGCTGTACCAACATTAATGCCTTGTTATTTTTGCTGCTATTTTAGGGCAGTACACAGTTGCTGTAAAACAGATAAATCCATCAAGTAATGGCGCAGCTTAACATCTGTCTTTTAATAATCAGTGGTTCACATTGATCTATTACTTCTTAAGCTCTTAATCTAACCAAATGCTTATGACCTGCTATCTGAAGTTACCACAAAATTGAACATGTGGGCTCCCCCCCCCCCAAGATCATGCTCATGTGATTATCTTCTAGATTTTAGATTGCATTAATCATGATTGGGACATTGTGTCAGCCATTGCTCCATGTGCTTAAAAATGTTTGGTTTGACTCAGTAGAGCATAAAGATGCTGCATGTGTATCCATGTTGATGTGAGTTTTGAGACGTGTTTAGATAATTACAAGCATCTTGGAAAACTTTAAAAAAAATTATTTACTTCCTAGCAGTCAGTTCTCTGTTAAGTTCTAATATGGCAATTATGCATTGATAAAAGTACTTCACAAGCTAAACAGCAGCTCTGATTTTACCAAAGGCCATGCCATATTTCCTGAAGTGGAAACTGTTAATGGGGGTGGGGGGGGAGGGCCCATACTCTGAATGAAGTACAGTATTGGGTTCATTGGTATAGATAAGAGCTTTAAGAGGTACTTCTGTATTGGCTACTATGCACAAATGGAAAGAGCAACAGAAGGCTGAGGTTCTTCTTTTGTGCACAGCTCATTTTATGTTATGAAAGGGGAGTGAACATGGAGGAAGGGCTTAAAGGGCTATTTGTACGAGTGCTGATTTGCCTGGGGAAAATCAGTCTTTTTGTGGTTGGAGTGCTTAGGATCAGGGCCTTAGGTTGTGAATCAGAAACTAGACCAAATGGAATCCTTGGGGCTCCTTACAGTTTATGCAGTATGTTATCCTTGTGGTGGTGAATCTTCACACAGTCCATGTGTGCTAGGAGCTGGGGAAGGAGAGGCAGATCAGAACAGAGGAACATATATTTTTTTTTACAGTCTGATGATATACATTCTTGTAAGTAAGTTCCATGGAGTCCTTCCATGTGGATTTACTTCTGTGTTGTGGGTACAGGTTGATGCATTTATTGGTATTATACACATACATTGACTCTTTCTGCCTGGGAGTCGAAGAAGCAGAAGTTCATGTTCACCAGTTGGTCTGTTAGTGTCAACTGCGAAGGACCTTCGTAAACCCACTGTTTCTTGCTAAGGTAGCAACGTCTGTCAACATGGCTGCTGCAGCAGCAATAGACAAAATGGCTTATTGGCTGAGGACTGTGTGAATTCCATGAGTGAGGAAGTAGAATAGAAGACAAGGTTCTTCCTTTCCCTACCAGACAAAACACAAGATAGTGGCAAAGGTAAACAACTTAAGACTGCAGTTCTGTGCACATTGAACTAGAATGCTTGCTTCATATATGCATATGATCAGACTATGGGGAATTTACCAGCCAAAATATCAGCTGCAGGTCTCTCAAATTACTAGTCAAGTAAGTCAGCATTTCCATCAGTTGCTTAGAGAGAGTGTGAATATTAATTTCTTGGAAATCTTCAAGAAAAGATTAGATGGCCTGACCATCTGTTTTAATACTTCAGCTAGGAATATGTCCTCCCTTGAGCAGGAGTTAGGCAATATGGCTAGCATTACTTCTAACAAAATCAGTCTTGAATACAAATAGAATCAATTTATTAATAATTTGCACTGTGTAGCCTGTGCATTTTGCATAAGCTACATGTTGGAAAAGAGTATATTTTAGTAAAGAACAGGATCTGAATGTACCTATATTGCAGTAGAAGGTGCCCTTTAAGAAATGTAGGGGTTCTGGCTATGTAAATTGTCTTTTTTTCTATTTTCAGATTTGGGAATGGATGATGAAGGGGATGATGATCCTGTCCCTCTTCCAAACGTTAATGCAGCTATATTAAAAAAGGTAATGTTGAACATGATTTTTGTTTTGGTAACATGAGCTTTCAGACTCAACCTTGTTGTATGCAGTATAGCCATCTTTTCTGAAAATGGTTCTTCTATTGTGAGAAGTATATCCAGTACTGGGAAAATTAAGTTATATTTTTATTTGGGATAATATAATACTACATTCAGGTAGCGCATCCATTTTTATTACAGTAGTTTTATGGAGCATACACACAACCTTTTAGTTGCTATATGTGGTTTAACTGTTCATTTTACATTTCTGTGTCATTCTAAGCAGCCTTACTTGTTGCCGTCTTCCCTATACATGATAGAGTCTATATTTGCATTATTTATAAGTTCTGTGTGAGCAACCTCATATAATTCCAGTTGCATGGAGGGAGGAAGAAGGGCAATTCTTGCTGATCCCACCCCCTCTGTTACCTGTCTTTTACTCAGTTATACTACATACCACATTTTGGAGGGCAAAGCCTGAAGCAGGAAGCCTCTGCTTCTTCTGGGTAGAGTTTCCTGTGCAGTTTTGAATATTAGAGCTCTGCTGGATCAGGCCAGTGGCCTGCATAGTTCAACATCTGGTTCTCAACAGTAGCCAGCCAGATGCCCAGACAGGACCCGAGTACAACAGTGCTTATTTGTGATTCCATGCAAATTTTATTCAGAGGCATACTATCTCTGACAGTGGAGGTAGAAAATAGCCATTGTGGCCTTATCATACATTTAATTTGTCAAATCCTGTTTTAAAAGCCTTTCAAATTGCTAGCTATCACTTCATATTGTGAAGGTGAATTGTGTAGCATAACTGTGTGCTGTGTAAATATATATAGTGGTACCTTGGTTTACGAACTTAATCCGTTCCGGACGTCCGTTCTTAAACCAAAGTGTTCTTAAACCAAGGCGTGCTTTCCCATAGCAGTGGGGGGGACTCAATTTACAAATGGAACACGCACAACAGAAAGCGAAACATGTTCTGCTTCCAAGGCAAAGTTCACAAACCAAAACACCTACTTCTGGATTTGCAGCATTCTTAATCCAAGTTGTTCATAAACTAAGCTGTTCTTAAACCAAGGTACCACTGTACTTTATTTTGTCTGGTCCGGATCTTCAAGCATACAGCTTCACTGAATTGCCCCTATTACTAGTAATATGAGAGAGAAAAACTTTTCCCTGCCCACTTTCTCCATACCATGTCTGTCATGTCTCCCCTCCCTTTACCTAACCTTTTCTCTAAACTAAAAAGCCACACAAGTTCCAACCTTTCCTCATAGGGGAGTTAATCCAGCCCCTTCATAATTTTGTTTGCCTTTTTTTGAACCATTTCCAGCTCGACAGTACCCTTTTTTTTTGAGGTGAGGTGACTAGAACTGTACACAATGTTCCAGATGAGGTTGCATCATAGATTTGTATAACAGCATTATGATATTGACTCTTTAAGCATGTATAAATGTTTTAGGATTTAACTGGTTTCAGATAAGGCAGCATTTGTGAGCCAGTCTTCTCAAATTTTCATTCTGTTTGACTTATTTGTTGCTTCTTCCCACTTAATCTTTACAGTAGTTCTGTCAGTTTGAAAGTACTTAATTGGCATCACAAGATTGAAATGTGAGAAAGCAGTTCAGTATTAAGTGTGTGAAATCTTGTTTACAGCATTTGCAGACTGTGTTTTGAGATTATGCTACTGTCAGTTCTTCCCCCCGAAAGGTTTGTATTGAGATAATTATGAGCAGCTGGTGGTATGCTTAAAAATGGCAGGATGTTTAGTTTAAATTAGTAAAATTTCCAGAAAAGAAGAATGTTTTAACAGTTCTGTGTTATTGTATTAAGTAGTGGCTGTGCAAAAAGATCTCTGAGCACTGATAAAACTAATTTGCTTGAAGTTTTAAGAGCAAATATTTATTTTAGACTAAATAAACAAGTATGAAGATCTTTCATAAGCTACTTTACTCTAATTCCTTAAGGTGATCCAGTGGTGCACCCACCATAAAGATGACCCACCTCCCCCTGAGGATGATGAAAACAAAGAGAAACGAACAGATGACATCCCTGTGTGGGACCAAGAATTTCTTAAAGTAGACCAAGGAACTCTCTTTGAACTTATCCTGGTAGGTTGGTTTTGTATATTCAGGTGGTGCCAGGTGTTGTTGTAATGAACTTTGTAGATCAATGGAATATTATATGGTATTATAGAAATTTCTAATACGTTTTGTTTTGGAGAAGTGAGAGCCACCATGTGTTTGCTGGGTCCTTGTCCTTCCTGGCTTATAAGAGTAGCCAGGTGGGAGGAATTGCTGAGTGGGTAAGGGAAAGGTGAACAACTCTTCAGCAAGATGAAGTTTCAACCTGCCTAAGTAGTAAGACCTTTGCTGAAAAAGCCCACTGTGATCCATAACTTAGTTACATCCCATTTATATCAAGCTTTCTGTGGGTGTGCCATTGCACAGTTTTTCGAAACTTCTGCAGTTCAGAATGCTGACCAGAGCTGGTTACAGGAAGAACAGAAATTCCTTATGTCAACAGTTCCACTGACTACTGGTTTGTTTCTGGGCACATTTCAAAGTGCTCATTATGACCTATAAAGCCCAATAAAGCTTGTGTCCAGGCTATCTCCCTCTATAAGCCTGCCTGGGTTTGATCTTCAGGGGAAACCTTTATTTTGGTCCTGCATGCATAATAAAGTCGCACTTCAGCAAGTGAACATTACTTCAAGCATACATGTAAACTAGACGCCTGCAACTAAAGGACACGGCCAAATTTTTGTTGCTGAATCCATAAATGAAATGAAGTGGCATCTATGACAATACTTGTATGAGTAGGACTCTGTTTTCTTGCTCCTAGGGCCTTTCAAAGTAAACTAGCTGACAAAGTAAACTAGCTGACTGCTATGGCATAAATGTTTAGATTTGGTGTATTATAGATGCATTCTCCATAACTAAATGACCATGTGTTCTGAAAATGCTTAATTCAGAGGCGGGGAACTTGAGACCCTTCAGATGTTGTTGGACTATGCCTCCCACATTTCCAGGCCAATGCGGTCAGTAGTCTAGAGTGATTGAAGTTATGAATGGGACATCCTGATGGGACGGTGTGTCTCTGGTCTAGAAAACAATGCACTGACTGCCAGTGAGCTACCAAGCCCAATTCAAGGTGACAGGCTGGCTTAGAAGGCCCTAATCTGAATCTGATTGGGACTCAAGTAGCTAAAAATGCATCTCCCCAGTATCAACCATCTTGAACCTTATGATTGACATGTTGCTGCTGCTAGATGAGCACTGACCTGTGGCGGCCTTCTTGGTAACTGTTCTTCAATGCCCTCCTTGGTGAATTGTTTCTTCCTCATTATTAATATTCAAGAGGAATTTAAAAACATTTATGTTCACCTGGGCATTTGATAGCTGAAAGACAATTTGCGGCAACCTTGAAATTAATAGCTGTGATATGTGACTGTTCTTAAGATGTTTGATATATTTTTAATTTCTTAAAATTGTATCATTTTGCTGTTTTATTATTTGCCTCCCTAGGCTCCTTGAGTGGAAGGGCAAGATAGAGTTTTAATTGATAACAGTTCAGCACCTGGGGTCCCCCGCCTGGCTTAATTGATGGTCCTTGTAAATGCTAAACAAAAAAGTATCAATAAAGTTATCTTGATTAAACAAAAAACAAAAAACCAGACATCTTACTATAATATCATGCAAATAAGTAAATTACAATGAAATAGGAAATGTCTTTGTTATTGGCTGTTACTTTATATAAATGAAAACCTGCTGGTATAGTATATTTTGGTGGTATTGCATTGAGCACAAGACATTAAATTGGTCTTTTTCCCCTAAAGGCTGCAAACTACTTAGATATCAAAGGCTTACTTGATGTGACGTGCAAGACAGTTGCAAATATGATTAAGGGAAAAACACCAGAAGAAATCCGCAAGACCTTCAATATCAAGAATGACTTCACTGAAGAAGAAGAAGCCCAGGTATGCCATAGTTTCTACCTTGGATTTAGTTGCTCTGCATAAAACAGGATCTGTACTACTCATTTTTTCTTAGTCCTTTGAAGATACATGATCTCATCGGTTGAGCAACAAATCACTGGTGCTGGACTCTGTGTGACATTCTATCCCAATTATTGTAGTCTCACTTAGGATTCTGGGTCTTTGTCATAATGATCCTCACAAAGATAAAGTACTTGCTCAAAGCTTGTTATGTGAAGCTAAGAGGTGCCATATGAGAGACATGCCATGCATGTAAGTTTTCCTTCACACTTTTGTATGGTGCTCCTCCTGCCCACATGCCTGATAAGCCTGTATGGAAATAGCCTCAATAGAAAATAAATACCATTCCCTTGGTTTCAGACATGAGTACCATTTCCTTTGCTTTGCACACTTTCAGAATCCTTAAGTAATGTAATAAAAGCTGTCTTGATTTTTAGGTACGCAAAGAAAACCAGTGGTGTGAAGAAAAGTGAAGTCTTGTGCCTGACAACTGACACTGTAAGGATCGTTCCAAATACCAGTTGCACTGCTCTGTTTATAACTGTTAATATTAGACAAATGCAGCAGCAAATGAAGTTGTTCTTGTAGGGTGGTGTTCTCTTTGCATGTGTAATATTTGAATATAGATTTAAATCCTTTTGGCTGAGTTTCTACCAGTGTAATCCAATGTCCCCATACTTTTCCTCTGATACCAATAAAACTAAACTAAGTGTGGACTCCGTATGGCAATTCGCACCGCAAGCTAGCCTTTCCATGCTTTTAAATGTGTCACTGTATCATTTAAA
The DNA here is from genome assembly GCF_964188305.1 of Podarcis bocagei. NCBI lineage: Eukaryota > Metazoa > Chordata > Lepidosauria > Squamata > Lacertidae > Podarcis > Podarcis bocagei. The sequence continues at coordinate 74,554,406 of NC_138126.1, forward strand.
ATATATAGGATGTCAGAAATTCAGCAACCTCTGGCACTGTAAATAAAATCAATTGCAAAAGTTTTCTGAAACAGAATTAATGAAGCCTGTTTTCATTCACATCCTAATGGCTTCTTAGAACAACGGGAAGTCTTGAAAACCCTGTTGCAGTAATTGTTTCTTCAGTTCTACACCTTTCTTTGTTGGGGACAGGTGACAACTGCCACAAACCATGTTGGTTTTGTTAGCTAAGGGTCAGTTCTCTAGAGGCGTAATGTAGAACTGATTTAGGCAGTTAGAGGTAGACAGTTAAGCCCATTTTTGGCAGATAACAAAGATCATGCTTCTTTCTGGAAATCACAGTTTAGTTGCTTAGTCCCCCGAACTAGCAGATTAAATCCCACTGTGTGATCAAAAGAGATTACCAAAGCTAAAATTCCATGGATAGTACATGTTGGTGCTTGCTATGTTAGGCAAGCTGCAGTATTTTCCTGTAGTTTTAAAAAAAATCTTATTGTTCTGTGAAAGTCTTAGTCTGCAGTGTTGTACATGAAGTCAGATTGCAGTGACTTGTCACTGCATACACAGTATGATACTGATGTTGTGCCATTTGATGGTTGTTTAGGAAAAAACCACTTGCAAGTAAGACTGTTTCTTTTTTTCCAGTTTCTACAGTTCCCCTGTAGGAATTAGGATGTTCATATGTACTAAGCATTGAGGCATCCCCTTGGCTTGTATTGCATTCCATTTTCTGTATACACACTAGAATAGAACAAAACCCTAATAAATATACTTCAAAGATCAGTGGTGACCTTTGAATGTTCTATACAGAATAAGATACCTGGAGTTAAATGAGGCAGTTAAAATTGAAACATGCATAGCAACCAATGTGCATATTGCTCCACAACTTCACAAGCTGTTAACATGAAATGATTGTATACTTGATAGTGCCAGCTGCTATCTTCAGAAGAAACAGTCGGGGGGGGGGAGGGGGAAAGGGGCTGCAAAAGATGGGCTTCAGTTACCAGTACATGAATGCTGAAATATTCTTCAAGTAGTTTTCTTGCTTAAACCCAACCCCAGTGGTTTATCAAAACATCTCCGTTCCTAGTCTTCTATGCCTATAACCCTGTGTCTTTTAAAGTAATCAAACTGCATATGCTCACTTTTCATTTTCCAGGATCAAGTCTCCAATTCTACTTGCTCAACCAATGAGTCCAGCACTGGATTGCATGAAAAAGTCCAATATTCTACCATTTCTAATTACTGGGATCTACCTCAGGGTGGGGATGGTTGTCTTTTGTGGAAGTCTATGGGAAGGAAGGAACTCAAATGTTCCCATGACTCATGATGATGTTGCTCAAGATGCATGGGTTTTGGAAAGAACCAGCAGTTCCAGGTTAAGGTTAACCCTGGGTCTTGTGAGCATGGCAAGGGGAAAATATGTCAGACAGGGACTGGGGTCAGGGAAATACTTGACACTTCTCATTCGCCTAGCGTTTCTGGCAAGGACACTGCTCTTGTCATCCAGATAGTTGTGGTGGAAGGGAGATCTTGAACCCAGAAGCGCAAGAATTGGGCAGTTATCAGAATTCCCAGTGAGGGTTTCAAACACACTTGTTGTCTTCTAGCAGGGGATAATGTCAAAAGTTCCAGCACTTATACTCTCCCTTCAGAATTTGAGAGCAAAGGCCACAACTAATCCCCTATCCAGGTTGTGTCTCTTTGAAATTATCCTATAATACGCAATGCAGTGAGTACCTTCTATCCCTTCACTGTTGTCTCATTAAAGAAGTGAGCTACTTCTCTGCATTGTTATCTGTAAACATTGGAGGGGAGGGGTAAAGAATTGACTAACCAGAGAGTCAAGAAGGTAAGATGATAGAAAACCTGCCTTTGACATGTTGGCAGCATCTCCCTTTAACCTCTAAAGGACTCCGTTGTGCAGAGAGTGGGATTAAGCCAGACATTTTCAGTGTTTCTAGTTCCAGTTAGTGTTGCCGCCTTCTCTTTGGTTAATGCCAGTGTGGGTTAGAGAGCATCTAAAAGCCTGGCCATGCAAAGTACTTTCGGATGGTTATGGAGCAAACAATAAATTTGCTCCAGCAGGCTAAAGAATACCCTTTGTACTCTTGTGATATTTGAAGTAGAAAAAAGTCTACTTGCTGTTGACTGAAGATGATCTATTTGGTATACTGCCTGCTGAAAACATTCTGCAAGGCTAGAAGGGCACAGTTCTGAATATGCTGGGTAGCCTGCACTTTGAGAAAGAGTAGTGTGTGGTGTTTGTTTTCTAGCTTAACCTGAGAAGGTGAATACTGTGAAATAGTCACATTAAAATAGTTGCAACTTTGGTCATAAGAGGTGTGCTTAACATTATTATTTTGTGGACTTTGGATTGTGGCTGTTAACACATATTGCTCTGAAAGATAATGCCTTGGCATACTGTGTTTTAAATTAAGTTCCAGGAGTTTAATTCAGCTAACTCATTGCATGGGTAGAACAATTTCCACTTGTGCAAAAGAATGTCTCTGCACTTCCCCAGAGACAGTTTGAAGGGCATGTGTGGCGGCAGGGAGGAGAGGTTCCACTCATGCAATGACTTAGTTGGATGCAATCCTTAATTACTACTGCTGAAAAAGGTCTACATCACCATTGCTAAGCAATTGTGTGTTTGCCCCCTTAACGAGACCATGCATCGTTGTAGTCTGACTTTCTTTACTCAGTCTGATCCCATATTTAGAGAGCAGTGATACATCTGGGCAAGATAGAGAAGGTATACCAAGCAAGGGAGCACATAACAGTCCATTTTGTAGAATTATAGTCTCCAGTTGCCTGTTTTTGAATGGGCAATCTGGTAGATTACTTTATTTATAAAGCCATAAACAAATCTTGAACATAAGCCAAAAAATACAAGCTCAAAGTAAAAAAAAATATTACAACAGATGATAGCTGAGAGAGCTGCTGCAGAATTTTTCCCCTGCTACATACATACAGTGGTTTTAAATGATTTGTTGAAGTGGTCTTTCCATGACTTGTACATTCAAACAGGCTTCAGGAAATCAAATATGTGGTTAAAGAACTGAAATTGTCATATATGAATTATAGACTCAAGAGTAAAACATGAAGGGTAAAGCTTTCATTAAAAAAACATATAAATTGTATTGACACACAAGACTTCATATAGCATTTCTAAAGATCTACTTTTTGGCATTTAAGTGACTTTTTTGGGAATCTGTTACTTGCTGTATGGAATATGGATAGTTTGTGCCTTTTGGTAATCCATCATTGTAAACAGTTGCTAAAAACAATGCAGTTGTTCCTAGTTTCATAAATGTTAATCTGCATGCTTATCAACACATTCAGCTCCATTTTTATTAAGTAGCTATGTACACCTAATGGCCCTGAATCTGTACGTATACTGAGATGCAAATCTGCTTGGGCTGTTGTTGCATAGGCAAGGGGACTACACAGAATTTCAGAGTAGATGGGACAGATTTTTTTCTGGAAGGAGAGACATGTGGCACTAGTTCTTTTGCACAGTCATTAAATTGACTTGTGAGATAGGACTCTCTATCTTCCCTACTGCTACCTTTCGTTCAGTTCTCAGGTTGCTCGAATGAAAGCAATGCAAGAAATATGAAATCCAATCTACCCTTCCTCCTTCTGATATATTTCTTTATAGACCTTTTCCCGACAGGGCTCAAGGCAGCTTACATATAAAAATGAGAACCGTTAAAAACATAGAAAATGCCATTGTTGAACCACTCCCCAAACTGGGACACAATAACTTACATTAAATGTATTTATTTGTATTTGTTTTATGAAAAAAAGAAAAGGACTAGCATATGATGAAGGCTTGAAATATGTATGCTGTTTGCGGCTGAATGAAAAATGGAATTGTCAATGTGTTTCAGCAGGGGTTCACTCCTTAATCCACACCAAATTTAAGTCTAAATCCGAGGTATGTATTGTTGAATATATTTCTAATATCAAATTGCTAGCTGGCCTTTCACATACCTCTTCTCTACCACTTCCCTGCCATGTTGTGGGGAAAATTCAGGACAAGTGTAGAGCATTTATTACGTGTACAAAAGAAAGTTTCTTACAAGAAAATTGCACTGACTGCAGTTGCAAACTGGTAAATCCTTTTTGCATTGGTAGAATATCTCCTATTTTAAATTTGTTTCCAAAGCAAAATGTTGGATATATTTTCCCCAAATTTGGAGAAGCAAACACTGCTTTGAATTGGAGGGACCATTGAAAATAATCCCAGCGTGGTCATCTGCTGCAGCCACTGTCTTTATAAAATATATTTTAAGTTTTATGATACATTCTCTTACAGATATTGGAGGAAAAGCCTGTGCCAGCTCTTTCACTGATTAAAAAGCTCACGATAACAGATGCCTCATGAGGTTCACAGATCTTTTTACTAGATAAGGATGACACACTTTTTCTCAGGGATAAGAGGACTCCCCCAAATATGACTCCCCCATATTGCAAACCGTTTGAGATTTTGTGCCTTTGCTGCAAAATCATATTTTCAAGTAACTTTTTTTCTTCAAGTAATACAACTGAGTGTAATGCAGCTGCTACCTAGATTTGGGCCTTAGATTTCACAGTTTCTCCTTTAGTAGTTGGGTAGGAACATACCAGCTTTTAACTAATGATGATTTTAGCCTATGTTGTGTGTGTATACGCATGCATGTATGTACAAGAGGAAAGGCTTTGCCAGTACAGTAAGGGCAGTGGTGTGCACATATTTTGTATATTAAAAAATAACAGGAAAACCTTAACATTTTTTAAAAATAAGAAATCATGATTGTGTGTGGTATATAAATATTTAACCATACATTTATTTAACTCTCATTCACATACTATATTGATCTCAGAAAAATTGAGAGTGAAATTAATTCAGGGTGCAGAGATGGGAGGAAATCGAGAATATTTCAGTTATATAAATGGAACATGTCCACATTACCACATAACACACAAGGGCTTTTTAGATGTGTGCCTCTTTGTGCCAGTGTACTTGTGCTTGCAAAGTTCCACTACAATTAAGCAACATTTTTAAAGATTGTCTAGGAATAGGTTTTGGAATACTGCAAAAAACAAAAACAAAAAACCTGTTAAAAAGGGAGGGGGTATACTAGTGCAAACAAGCTTTATATACTGTAGAGCTTATTCCAATATGTAGAAAAATAGTTTAGGCCTTTACGTATTTGCTTTAAATACAAAAATAGATTGGATATTAAAACGGTGCATTCTGGTTATACCGCTGCAATAATTGCAATACTGTGCTTTGTGTTCAAAATGCTGCAGGAGAAAAGAAGAGACTTCCTGGTTGTGTTAGTGCGCACTTTTTTTCAAACAGCAAAGACAGGTTTGCTAAAAAAAATGGGAACAACAGTATTTTAGTGAGGTTAATGTGAATATGACTCATGTGAGCTAGGTTTTTAAGGCTGTAATCATATATCACCATTATGCTAGTTGAATTCTCAGGGTAGACTTCCGCCCATATGTTGAGTATCTGGAAGTCGTTTATTTTGGCAAGAAATCTTTTATGTTTTGGATTCAGTTTTACCAAATGGTTAAATTGTTTTGGCAACTCCTTGCCCACGATATCAGTAATGGTGCCAGTTTGGTCAGGCTAGAGAAGAAGTGTTACAGGAGGAAAAGTGAACATGAGTTTAAGGTTTGCCTTCATTATATTTGTCACTCCTGCCTGAGGTTACATTTTCAGCTTCATTTGATGCTTTTGAGTTGAATGGGGAGCATCTCTTGTGTGGTTCACCTTTGTGTCCACACACTGGAGTAGGTGCTTGCATGCCCCTTGTATACAAGTGGGTTTATATTAAAACTTGCTGAAGTACAACTGTGAAGGACATAGGACTCATTGCAAAGTGAGAGAATAATACCACCTGCAAATTTTAGCTATTCCATAGTATGCATTTTCCTATCCTTTCTCCAAGAGGCCACTGTTCCTTTCTGCAGTATTTTAATACACATGGCATTCTGTGTGTGTTTGGGTCCTCCAAGAAAAATAACACACAGGATGTTGCTTGACTGGTATTAGGGCTAATAAGCAGCCATCTTTGCCTAGCACTGGGAATGCAATGGGGGCAGGGAGCACATAGCTCCCAAATATCATTTTTTAAAATAAAGATTGCACAATAGGCTGAGGTGTTTGAGCAACTAATGCAATGGGACTAGGCTTAGGTTTTACGGCTCTCTGACAGAAATTGTATCGCATACTATTTCTAACAAGCAGGGCTTACATTGCTAAATTCGTAATATATTCCATGATCTGTGTAACAGTGTTTAGTACAGAGTAAGAAAATTCAGCAACATCAGGATCCCTGCATACTTTTCTAGTCCTTAATGGCTGTCAGCAAAGGCTTAACAATGTGTGGTGGCTTAGTCTGGGTAAGTTTTTAGAAGACCAAAAATGTGCTTAGTAAAATTTATAGTGATGCTGTATGTGTCTAGCTTTTCAGTGCCTTTTATCACTCCTTGGCCTGTCCCAATGACTAGCAGATACAGAATAAATCATGCAAAATAAGCATTTATGAATTTTACGTAGTTAATGCACATTGCAGAGCTCAGTGTCATAGCAGAAAATATTTTTGTTTTTTGTTTGGAATGCAGTAGAATGCCGCCTTTTTTTTTTTTGCAGCTGCAATCCATTGCTGTAATTTACAAAAGCTACAATATGCCGTTAGGGAGATGTTCAAAAATACAACATTATTGTTTAGAAAGTGAAAGATGCTTGTGATAAAAGCAAAGCATGGCCATAATAAATGCACACTAAGTTTGTACAGAAACAAAACAAAAAACCCTGCAGAAAGATCCGTTTTCCAGAGTGTATATAGTGAATAGAAATGGGGCAATAAAAGAATTGTAACTTATTGTTTAAAGGTAGTGACAAGAAAATAATACTTGACAGTTAAAACTTTAAAGGAGCCAGTGCATGCTTCCTTTATCATTTGATAAGTATTCGTTTTCAAGCAGTGGGTATCTCCTCCAAAATGTATTAAGAATACTTTCACCTGGAATCAACTTTTTCCCTCACAAGATGAGGTATAATAATTTATTCCATATATTCTCATGCCAGACAGGTCGGCTACTTTACATTGCCCCTGTCAAGCAACTAGGCTTGTGTAAAACAAAACCACACTGTTCTTTCAGCTGCTTTGGCATACCAGTGTCATATCTACAAGAGGACTATGATTGAAATGCAAATCTTTGAACGGTAAGAAAGAAAAGAATGCCTAACATTTAGCACCTCTTAGCTACTTTTAAAAATCTGGGTGTCCTATTTCAGTTTTAGCTGGTTTGGTAGACAAAGAAATTCTCAAGTTACTGACCAGAACGGAGTTTTATGTCCTTGTTCCTACTTCTGAAGAGAGACACCGTGTGTCCTTACTTACATTATAAAAAGCACTTTCAGTGCTCCAATGTTTTCCAATTATTGACAGCTTTCTCCTGACTTTAAGACTGCCATTTGATGGCATGGTAGGCTTGTCTCTGGCAGCTTCCACAGGTAGTGAAACCACTCATCAAAGTGCCTGATGAATTTGCCGGCCTTGCTGGTCACTGCTGCATGAGTACTACGTTCCTATTGATAGGACACTGTACCCTGAGGATTCGCTGGGTGCTACAGATGTTTGAGACACTGCTGAGCATTTAGAAGTGAGTCCTGATGTGCTTGTAGCAGTTTTGATACACGTAGATGCAGGGAAAGGACTGGCTTGGTTTTGGTGTGTGAAATCAGCAGGGGCAGCAAGCTTGTCTGAAGTAAAAGCAGTGGATATGCACTGCAGCACATCCAAGGGGGAGGGAGGGGAATCTATAGCACTTCCATCGGAAGAAACTGGGCTGGCACAGCGTCCTTCTCCTTGTAGGTACCGAATGCACTTCTTTTTCCTCCTAAGAACAGTGAAGAGAGTTATCTGTAAATAAAGGGTGAATTTACAGGGTCATATTCTTAAAATGATAGAGTGACAGCAGTCATTACAGTCATTTCTCTGCAGATGAGTGGTGGGGGAAATACATGTTTATTCTTGTCAGCTCTCTGCTGCACACTCTTGCATCAGAAGCATTTTTCTAAAATACACCGACAATTTGCAGTGTTTACCACTGGGTGGCAGTGTAACTATGGTGCTGCAGCCTGTTTCAGAGTGGACAAAAGTGGAAGCAGATTAGTCTTCTGTGGCATCAGCATACTTGTAAAGGGAGATCAGCAGGTTCTAAGCGTTCTGCTTACGAGTAGCAGCAAAGAAATGGAAAAATTGCAGATGTGAAAAGTTTGGTGTGATTTGGTATTTGCCATCACTTGCAAAATGCCATGTGAATGCAGCGTGAGGATTTTCCATGACTGAAGAAGTTGGAAAGCTACTGCGCACATCAGCTTCTTATCTTGCTTGCATGAAATAGTGTGCTGCTTTGTTAGAAAGATGGGTCAAATGGTCATTCCAGAATGACCTTCCCAAAGGGATGTGGCCCTCAAAGACAATGACAGAACTGGGGAGAGGGGAAATTAAGTACAGTGGTGCCTCGCAAGACGAAATTAATTCGTTCCGCAAGTCTCTTCGTCTTGCGGTTTTTTCGTCTTGCGATGCACGGTTTTCCATAGGAATGCATTGAAAATCAATTAATGCTTTCCTAGGGAAACCGCCTTCAGACCAGGTCCGGGGACAGACTGTCCCCGGACCTCTTCTGAAGGCTGGGGGGGGGGACAAGGGCTTTTCTTCCCACCCCCAGCATTTTAAAAAACCCTGGGACAGCGGAGGACTTCTCCGCTGTCCGGGGCGATCTTAAAATGCTGGCGGGCGGCATTTTAAAATCGCCCCGGACAGCGGAGGACTTCTCCGCTGTCCGGGGCGATTTAAAAGCCCCTGGGAAGGCAGGCAGGGGGGACAAAGACTTTCGCCCCCTGCCCGCCTTCAGAAGGTGTTCCCGCCCACCGCCCCACTTCGGAACAGCTTTCCGAAGTGGGGCGGGTGGGGCGGGTGTCCCCGCCCCCCCTCCCCGCTTCGGAACAGCTTTCCGAAGTGGGGCGGCTGGGCCAGGTGTCCCCGCCCCCCCTCCCCGCTTCGGAACAGCTTTCCGAAGTGGGGCGGCTGGGCCAGGTGTCCCCGCCCCCCCTCCCCGCTTCGGAACAGCGTTCCGAAGTGGGGCGGATGGGCCAGGTGTCCCCGCCCCCCCTCCCCGCTTCGGAACAGCGTTCCGAAGTGGGGCGGATGGGGCAGCTGTTCCCGCCCCCCCTCCCCGCTTCGGAACAGCGTTCCGAAGAGGGGCGGATGGGGCAGCTGTTCCCGCCCCCCTCCCCGCTTCGGAACAGCTTTCCGAAGTGGGGCGGATGGGCCAGGTGTCCCCGCCCCCCCTCCCCGCTTCGGAACAGCGTTCCGAAGTGGGGCGGATGGGGCAGCTGTTCCCGCCCCCCCTCCCCGCTTCGGAACAGCGTTCCGAAGTGGGGCGGATGGGGCAGCTGTTCCCGCCCCCCCTCCCCGCTTCGGAACAGCGTTCCGAAGTGGGGCGGATGGGGCAGCTGTTCCCGCCCCCCGCTTCGGAACAGCGTTTTAAAATGCTGGGGGTCGGCAGCGAACGCTCCCGACCCCCAGCATTTTAAAATCTCCCCGGGACAGGGGGAGATTTTAAAATGCTGGGGGTCGGCAGCGCTTCGCTCCCGACCCCCAGCATTTTAAGATCTCCCCGGGACACGGGGAGATTTTAAAATGCTGGGGGTCGGCAGCGAACGCTTCGCTCCCGCCCGCCAGCATTTTAAGATCGCCCGGGGCAGGCGGGGGGAAGGCAGGCGGGGGGGGGGAGCAAAGACTTTTGCCCCCCACCGGCCTTCAGAAGAGGTCCTCTTCTGAAGGCCGGCTGTGGGCGAAAGTCTTTGCTCCCGACCGCCAGCATTTCTCTATGGGCTTTCGTCTTGCGATGCAAGCCCATAGGGAAATTCGTCTTGCGAAGCGCCTCCAAAACAGAAAACCCTTTCGTCTTGCGGGTTTTCCGTCTTGCGAGGCATTCGTCTTGCGGGGTACCACTGTATAATGTATGGGGGTCAAGGAATATGAATGGGAGGGAATAAATGCTATTGATTATTTTTGTCTATTTACCCCACTCCATCTCTTGACAGAATATTTGCATGTAAACATGCCCCACTTGAATTGCATAGATGATGAAGTCACAAATCACTCTTACCAATTGTTGCAGTTCTACATATCTCTAGGGTGGAGCACCAGCGTGATAATGTGAAAAAAAAGTCTCTCTGTGCGTGCATGTGTATGTACACATCACAGATCAGTTAGCCTAGGTACTAAAACCAGCAACCAAATATTATGAGACCAGCCAACAGCAGGTGTCATATGTGTGCAGAGAGCCCAGCTTTCTGTTCCCTGTTGCATAGAAGCCCTCAAACTAGGCCCATTGGTGCAGGTATATCCCATACTCCAAACCTGTCTTCCCTATCACCAGCTACCCTTTGGTCTGCTATATGAATAAAATATAGCAGACTTGCACAGAGGTGGCAATGACAAGCAAATAACTATTAATAATAATTTTATTATTTATACCCGCACATCTGGATAGGTTTCCCTAGCCACTCTGTGCGGCTTACAGCATATATAAGGAATATGTTCCCTTGACCCTAATACTCTGCTGGTGGTGTAAGGAAGGCCCCAGCTCATTTGCTTCTGGACTAATCAGTGCTGCACAAAAGCAAAGGGAGTGTTCATTAATTAATGCAAATCATTTTCTTGCATTTTGAAAGGAAAGCTATTAAGACTGGCATTAGTTATGCTGCTGGGTGGGAATCAGAAGTCTAGTCTTGTGAGTTGACCTTTTAAATTGCTTTGCATAATTTTAGGCTGAAATTCAATACAGAGCCTGCTAGTAAAAGATGACAAGCCACTTAATGGTTAATGAGAATAACTGGATCACCAACTTTTATCAGATAGTGGCTGGAGACTACCAGTTCTTCCTGTAACAAATGCTGTGTTCTGTGGGGAGGTGTGAACAGCAAAGAACTGGATACACAGTGGCTGCAATGCCCCTTCTATACTGGCCCTCTTCAGACAACCAATTTTCTCTTCACTGAAGTCTCCTGATAAGAGAACAGGACTCCACCCTTTAATGAGAGAAAATGGATGATGGTGATGGCACAAAGGCACATGGGAAGGTTGTTGAGAGCAGGTTTTTGGACCTTGTGATTCATAAATCTAGAAAAACTTATTTTGAAGGGCTGAAAACCACAATATTGGAAAGCATCTCAACAGGTGATCTAATCTAAACTTCCGTCAGTGCAGGAAATTCCCAACTCCAGATTCCCGGCTATGTGGTCATCCAGACCTTGCCAGTGTGATACCCATAAAGGAAGATCTTGCAAGTGTGAAGGTACGTGGAGTCCATGCTACAAGGGAGAAATGAATGCCAACCTTGACCCTTCCTGTTATGTAAAAAAACCAGACATCTGTCTGCACTGGAAGAAACTTGCTTCTGAGTAGACATACATAGGATTGCATGGTTAAGATTCCCCCCCCCCCCCGGTCATTGTACTTTCCCATCTCAGAAGTAGAAAGCTTTTGGAAGCATCACTCATAAACAGTTGAAATCCATGGAAAACCTAGGCAGGCCATAAGGAGCGCCATTAGTAGTGTTAGGGGCAAGGGCAGCTGCAGAAAAGGGGCATGAAAAATAAAAATTGCACAGCAAAGAACAACCTGCATGGTAAGCAACAAGCTTAGAAAGCAAAGATATCCAATACACACCTGCACGGTCCACACCAGTCCATTTGTTGGTTGAGACCAAAGCGAGCTCTGCATTTCTTAGGAGAAGCAGGATCTGAGGAAGGAGCATGCGTGGTGGAGAATGGGCAAGGCAGAGGCACAAACAGCAGCAAGAGCAGGAGGCAGAGGAAGAAGAAAAGATGCAGCATCAATTTAGCAGCTGGAGACAAAACTAAACAGGCCACATCAACCCAGTTTCTGCTGGAAGCAGCATCTCTTCAGGAAACAAAGCAGGTTTAGGCAAATACCAAAACTAACCTCACACGGGAGGGCCAAGAATGCAGTGACTGGGAGAACAGTGGCATTAGCTACCCCTCCCAGTTTGGTGTCATTTGCAAATTTGACAAACAACCCCTCTATTCCTTCATCCAAGTCATTTATAAAGATGTTGAACATCAACAAGCCCAGGACAAGTGCAGCATCCCACTTGTCCTCTTTTCCCAGAATGATGAGGAACCATGAGTGAGAACTCTTTGGGTTCGGTCAATCAACCAGCTACAAATCCACCTAACAGCTACCTCACCCAACCCACATCTTACCGGCTTCCCCACAAGAATATCATGGGGGACTTAGTCAAAAGCCTTGCTGAAATCAAGATACGCTGTTTCCACAGCATTCCCCTTATCCACCAAGCTTGTAACTCCATTAAAAAAAAAAGAAAAAAGATTAGTATTGCATGACTTGCTTTTGAGAAATCCATGCTGGGTCTTAGTAATCCCCGCATCCTTTTCTAAGTGCTCACAGACTGTTAAATTATCTGTTCTAGGACATTCCTGGTATGTCACGTTGACTGGTTAGTAGTTACCTGGGCCTTCTTTTTCCCACTTTTTGAAGATGGGGGCCAACATTTGCCCACCTAGTCCACAGGGACCTCACCTGTTCTATCTGTAGCTAGCTGTTCCCTTACCATCTCTTCTTCTATCCAAAGCACTGCTTGTGCAGTTGGTCTTTCTCCCACTCTGTGTTCCCCCTAACTTTGTTCTAGGAGTTCCCCTCAATTCTATGGAGCAGATTTGGGGAGAGTGTGCATGGGGGTGGGGGTTTGTATTTCACAAGTGGAAATGCTTGCGCTGATGAGATGTTTTAGCCTGATAACACCCAAAGATATGATGTGTAAGACTCTGTGGGTTAGGATTCTGCCTGCCCTAGAAATCTAGTTTATGGCAAAATAGTCCCTTCTTGGATAACAGGCTAAGAATTTGCTTCTGTACTGCATTTTAAAGACCTTTTGCTTTCTGCATCTTTGCAGAGAACTAGGTGATTGGGAAACTACAACGGTAACAACCATAAAAGTTAATGGCAAGAGGAGGGGGCTAAATTTGATGTGTCAAAATGCAACTAGGAATGAGCTGAATAGTATTCCTTTTCTCTGAGGCTAATGTCAGAGGAGAGCAGACAGGAGAGACAATTGCAGATAGCAGCAAAGCTAGAAGAAATAGCAGTTAGGTCTCATATGAAAATGAAACACAGATTAAAGTTTATAAGCACAGATAGCAACCCAGTCTACAGATGAAATGGAGGTAGTATTAGCATAGATATGGATTACCCCAGTCACATTAAGCCACAGATGCAAATCCAAAGGAAGATTATAGCTATTGTTCAGCTGCCTCAACTAATCCCCTACCAACATAAACAAAGCATTGGTTACCAGATAATGTACTGGAGTTTGCACCAGTGGATTTACCTGAGTTGGAGTCTTGCTGCTTTTCTCTTGTTCGTCTTTTCTTTTTCCCCTAGAATCAAAGAGAGAGAGAAAAGGGAGGGGGGGGAGAACACAAATCATAAGTGAACAAATACAGGCATATCTTTCCAGAGGGAATAAGGGGGTTGTGGCCAAGGCTCCTACTTTCATCCCTTCTAAACTGCCTGCTTCATTTCTGATCACCATGGATTCTTGCTTATCTAGACCCCTTGTATGGTGTGCAATTGGCAATTGCAGGTAGCACCCTCCCCCTAGTGGTCAAAATATGCTCTACAGGCAGTCAGGGACATGTTGTTTAAAAGGTACATCATTTTTACACAAATGCTTCTTCACACTGAAAGAAAACCACAAATGAGATGGATCCACCTATTGCTTTGAATTCTTAATTCAGAAGTAACCCCTCATTAACTCATACTGCAGCATTCTGCCCAGCTGGCTGAGAGTGGCACCAGCTTGGTAGAGCCTTTGACAGTCTGCCATTTCCAGACCTACATTTTGCAAGCAACAGTTTAGCTGATTTGGGAGAGGAGCCCCTGGGACCTATAGATGTAAAAGAAGGAAAAGCTACGATTACAATTAAAAGCAAGAAACCTCTCTGTGTGTGTACACATACATACATACATACATACACCCACCCTTCCCAACATCAGTTAGTATTGGATGTTACTTGGGAACTCTCCCCCCCCCCCAAAGACTGGTTAGCTATTTATTATGGCTACTTTTTACATCAACAATTCATGTGCTTTATGCTGTGGCTGAAATTAACATATGCTAAAGACAGATTTGTAGGGACGTGGGTGGCGCTGTGGGTAAACCTCAGTGCCTAGGACTTGCCGATCGTCAGGTCGGCGGTTCGAATCCCCGCGGCGGGGTGCGTTCCTGTTGCTCGGTCCCAGCGTCTGCCAACCTAGCAGTTCGAAAGCACCCCCGGGTGCAAGTAGATAAATAGGGACCGCTTACTAGCGGGAAGGTAAACGGTGTTTCCGTGTGCTGCGCTGGCTCGCCAGATGCAGCTTGTCACGCTGGCCATGTGACCCGGAAGTGTCTTCGGACAGCGCTGGCCCCTGGCCTCTTAAGCGAGATGGGCGCGCAACCCCAGAGTCAGACACGACTGGCCCGTACGGGCAGGGGTACCTTTACCTTTACCTTATAAAGGCAGATTGCAAATATAAAAAGAGGTCAAAATAGAGAGCATGGGGAGGCCAGGGACCCTCCTCATAAACGGCACTGACCCACCATACTGGTAGTTTATTCATTAAATTTTTATGCCATCCTTTACAGTACACACACACACACACAAAAAAAAAATAAAAAATCCCAAACTGCACTCTTGTTCATTGTCTCTGATAAAATACTTCTCTCAGATATTATGATCCCTGACCATAGCTGGAACAAATTGGTATGAATCCAGTCCCCTTTTCATGCCCACCTGCACATAAATTGTCTCTGGCTTACATTTTGAAATACCGGAAAGACTGCCACTCTTCCCCACAGCTAAGATATATTGAGCTCATAGATGAGGATTGTGCCACAGTCTTTCCTGTGTCCCAAAGTGTCAGAAAAAAGTGTGCTGCCACCACGGTGCAATGACCTGGCTTAAGGAGCAAACCTAACTTTCTTTATGTACATACTCCAGCCATCTGAACAAAGACCAGCTGCATTCTGTGCATACATGAAGGAATGTATTTCCAGCAAAAGGTTGCTGTGCATGGGTGGAATAAAGTGGACAGTGATCTCATTTTCAGCAGGCTTGCAGCCTGCACACAGTTACTTTCTCAATGAAAAAGGTCTCTTTTAAAAATGTCTTTTAAGCGGGGGGAGAAATTGGATCTTATTTCAGGAACAGCACATGGAACATCATAGTTAAAAATGAGCTTTGGTCACCAAAGCAACTTTCCTTGAAAGAAGAATAATGTCAAAGTAACTATTACAAATAAAAGTGAGATAAACCTGAGGTCTGTTTTTCGTTATTCACATCTTTCTTGCACCAGCATTTGTGATGTCTTCATGCTAGTCTCAGATTTTTCTTGGGTACAGAAACTGCACTCACTAGTAGCTTGAAAAGTGCATAGTATTTGCAAGCTTGGGCAGCCCAGTCCCAGTCCTATTTCATTCAGAAGGAAGTCCCTCAAGAGGACACACTCGCTGTTGTAAACATGTTGAGGACTGCAGCTTTTTTGTTTTCACTTCCAGAGACGAGATTGCAAACATGGAGCACAACAAAGCCTTTTCCATTTTAAGTTCAAACAGTGTTTAAACATGTTTGTCATTAGCGAGGCACAAAAACCGCTTCGCTGATGAAAGCAGGCAAAATCAAACCAGATTGTCTTTCCTTACACTCCTCTCCACATAGTATTGATTTTGCTTGCATTGGGAGGCCTACATTATTACGCAGCTGCCCAACACTACAATTAAAACATAATGCTGGTGGCAGTTACTGTCTTACAAGCTCTGTGCCAGTGTCGGCTGTAAGATGGAAAAATGTTTTAAATCCATGTGTATGGTTTTGAGAAACTGTCTTGAGTTGCCACATACAGTTTTTGGACTGCCTCTCCAATGCTGAAAAATCAACTCCAACATTCTAAGACAGCTAGTGGTGGTATCCTTATGGACATTTCCCATTGGAATGGCCGTGGGGTTTTGCATATCTGAATGCTTCCCTACATCGAATGTTGCGGCACATGGAAAGCTAGCATGACAAGGAACAAGGTTCTAGCCAAGTGTTCTCTCTGATGTACGAGCTTTCTACTTGCATTTGATTTTTTATGTGCTCCTCCACTGGCCTCGAGTTCTAAAGACGGTATGGCACATTGTGCTCTAACCTGAAAGCCCAACAGCTGCTTCTCTGCAAACTGGGCTAGAGGGCACCATTTGCAACAGAGGAGCTTTGGGCAGGAGAAGAGCCCTTCACCCTTCCCTTCCTTGCCAGCTATCTTCTTCAGCTGCCCCTTAGCTGCAGCTGCTTTCTCCCATTTCTGTTTGCAGCAGAAACACTGGACAGGGCAAAAGCAGCTTGCTGAGTTGCAGAGGAAAACAGACTAGTGGAAAGTTAAACACCTTCCTCCTTCCAGAGCTTCTCTGTTGCAAATTGCGCCCCTCATTCTTTGCGCAGGAGAAGCGGAAGATAAAAAGCCAAGTCAGAGCTTGATGTCCTGGACCAAATAACAGGCTTAAGGAGGCCTTGACTGTTGGCTGCAGTCAAGGAAGACGGCACATCGAGCTATTTCTCCTGTGGGAACATAGGAAGCTGCCTTATACAGTACTGAGTCAGACTGTCTGCACTGACTCAGCAGCTCTGCAGGATTTGAGACAGGAGGTCTCTCCCAGCCCTACCTAGAGTTGCCAGGGATTGAATCTGGGACCGCCTGCATTCAAAGAAGGTGCTCTGCCACTGAGCCACGACCCTTCCCCTAAGAAAAGCTCAGGTCCTCCTGCCACCAGTTACCAAGAAGAACCAAAAGCCAGATTTCTAGCTGCTTTACCAGCTGCTTCCACTAGAAAGCATCAACTACCAGTAGGCGAGAGGGGAACCAGTACCAGCCTCTCCCATTAGCCTTTTTGGATTAACACAACAATTGCTCTGTTTACTATTGCTCTCCCTGGGGATAGGGTGGGCTACAAAACATGCATGACTGACAGCCTGAATAAGTTACTAGGATGGGGGAAGGCAGAAGGCCTATGGATAGACTTCTGGAGAGCCCCTTAAGGCTTCCTCCCTTTCAGTTTGGCTGAGGCAAAAAGCCAAGGTGGCTTATCCATGTACACGCCGCGTAGGAATGGATTTCAGTTAAGGAAGGGGGTTAGAATGCATGGGCTGTCACCTTAGCGCACAAGCTGACTAGCAAAAGCCACAGGTAAGACAAAATCCTGGCATGGACAGTAGTATCTGAAGAGAGGCAATATGTATGTGCAAGACACACAAACCTTCACCACCCATGATCATTACCAGATGCTGGGGACAAACAAGGGGACGGGCACCACCTTCATGCCTGGC
The DNA here is from genome assembly GCF_964188305.1 of Podarcis bocagei. Lineage (NCBI taxonomy): Eukaryota > Metazoa > Chordata > Lepidosauria > Squamata > Lacertidae > Podarcis > Podarcis bocagei. The sequence continues at coordinate 74,571,873 of NC_138126.1, forward strand.
TTGTGGGTTTCCTGGAAGGCTCTGTCTGCTGGACCAGATGGACCTTTGTTGGTTGGATCCAGAAAGAGCAACCCCATTGTTATTAAAAAAATATATCTGTGTGATGACACATCAAATCAGTAAAGTCTGCATTGTTTCCTTGTGGGATGCAAACAACCCATCCTTTGTCTACTTTGCTACATCCGATTCAAATTTAAATAAAATAATGTCCACAGCATTTGCAGCTCAGAAGGCTGATTGTGTTCAAAATGAAATTGCCACTCCCAAAAAAATGTATTTCTTGGTGGTCACCTTTGACCCTGTGCAAGGCCAATATGTTCCAGGTCATGGGTGCATTGTTTTTACTGCTTTTAAAGGAAAGCCACACTGTCCAACCTGCAAACCCTCAATTTATTTGTTCGGTTCTGTGCAAGGGTTTCCCCCGAAACCATGCTCCCAAGGGCAATGGTTTTGTTTTTGAAGCTGATGAGACATTAACAACCTATTTGTCTAAAAAAAGGAAAGTGCTGTCATGAAGCGTCCACTCGCTTCACTGATGCACAAGCTCGCCACAAGCACACATAGCCCACTGATTGTTCCCCTTCAACTCAACAAATTCCACAGCCAATGAGCAATTCTATGGCCATGGAAAAGCTCAGGGCTCCTGGAATTCTGCAGCCAACGCTGGGTTAGGTGGGTGCATGAGTGGCAGATGGTTACAGACTCTCACTGCCGTAATGCAGAAGGACATTCGCTGCAGAATTCGCTTACCCTTGCCGCAGAAACCGGCCCCGAGGTGCTGCTGAATTCCAGGGGCCCTGAGTTAAACTTTGTGTGATCACGGGACGAAGAGCCTGAAGAAGACTGAAGAGCAAGGGGGAAAGCGTTAAAAGAGCAGCTGCGGGGAGCACTGAAACAATGCACCAAATACGTACACAAAGCACATCAGGAAGCAGATAGAAAAACAACCTAGCAGAGAGCCTATACAGAGAACAGCACCCCAACCCGGCTGATTAAAACAAGCCACTTGTGCAGCTGAAAAGGAACCTGGGAAACTAAAAGCGCCCCGAGTCACAAAATGGCAGATGAATTTTGAAGGCCTTGGAGGGAGGAAGCAGACATACATTTATTTTCTTTTTTTAACCATTGGGTATTTACTATTTTGGGTCACATCTGTTCTGAAAAATAGTAACAGTACTATGGGTTTACAGACAGAATAGTTGTAGCCAGCTAGCAGGTCATCCCTGCTTAGTCTTCACACCCCATGAAGCACCTCTTGAAAATCCTGCAGATACTTAGGAGGGGCCAAAACACACACCAAACCTCAAGTGGGCCACATCCAGCGGTGCACTTCTGGGAAGGGCTTTTGATCCAGCAGAAGCTTTTGCTAATGGAAAAGTAGAATTTTTGCTGATTTCCCCTGCAGCCTCCTCAATGTCACTCCCTGCTCCCATTCTAGAAGGAGGTGAAGGAGGCATTAAGGGCTCATCCACACTCCCACTTGTCCCATGCCTAGAAAGCACAGGTTAGAGTGCTTTCCCCCTTGCCCCACTCCTTTCCTAGGGGAAACCTGCACTTTTTATTTAAATTGGATCGAGTGTGGCCATGCACAGCTACAGTTCATGTGCAGGATCTCCCTGTGGATTGTGAATCCGTGTTGATTCCCCCACCCTCTGCTGTGCTTGGCACATTTTCCATCAGGTTGTTTTATCTCCAGAAGACTTGGAAAGTCTTCTGCTGGCCAACCCTTTTAGTGAACATCACTTTTTAATAACATAAAGAGTATTGGGAACTGATGCCCTTATATTTGTTCTTAATAAAACTCTACATTTTGGGACTTTAATATTTCTTTACTTACAAAAAACAAAAACAAAACACGAAGCAGCAGCCTAACAGAAATGTCTTCAAATAAGATGCGTCAATGGAGAGCTATTAGGAAAGGAAATTAGAAAAGTAGCTATAGCAACACAAGAGCAAGAGACCATGCATTAATTAAGGAAGCCTTTTTGCAAAAGACTTAAGACATCCACGCTGGCGTTTTCAGTGAGCGGAATCCAACGTCGCATGAGCAGACGTCTGCTAAGGCTGTTGAACTTTAGTCTTCCTCTCTTCCCCCCTGCAGCCCCCTATGAACCCTCAAAATCTGGCTGGAACATCCCCATGGGTTACAGAACTGATTTGAGGGTGTGTAGAGAGCTGCAGGGGGAAGGAAAGGAAGGTGAAGTCTGTTCAACATGCACATGGACAGAGTTAGATACAACCCCGTTATTTCACCCCTATGTCCAGGGGTGGCAACTTGAATAAAATACATGGGAAGAACAGGTAAGTGTTTGCCTTTGACCAATTAATATTCTACAGCCTTTAAAATGTGCCTGTGGGAAGTGGGGGTTAATATTTTGCTGTTTTGTTTTACTTATTTACTTGCTTTTTATCCTGTATTTTATTCTGTGAACTGCCCTGAGACCTTATGCTGAAAGGCAGTATATAAATCCAATCAATCAATCAATCAATCAATCAATCAATCAATCAATCAGTCACATGATGCAGTGCATGCACACTACTTGAATGGCAACGTCCATCAACTTTGGGGTAAATAGTTGGCTCCTTTGCACGTGTTTGTTGTTTTCCTCAGCAATTATTAAAGAAACGCCACTCAGTCCTTTCATTGGTTCATTCACGGAATATGTGTCATCCTTTGCTTTCTCATGAGTTGCCATCACAAGCTTTGTCAACAAAGCTGGCTTGGGAGTCATAGCTGCTGGTGGGGTTGCTGTTTTAGACCTGCAAACATTTAAATGCAACTCCTTGTACTCTGCGTAAAGGTAGAAAAGCTCCTAAGTGTGGGAGTGAATTCATTTCCTGTCTGACAAGTCATATGACGGCAAGCTGACCTAAATTCTTCCTTCTCCTCCTCCTCCCTTCAGGGATAGAGCTTAACAGTCAGTGTGGGCAGGGTGGCAGAGAGATTCCCAAAGCAGCTGCTTCCTGGCTTCCAGCATATCACAATAAGCACATTTGGGCCTGGGCCTAGTCTACTCCTAAGCCTTCCCATGGACTGTTCATTTAACAGGGGAGGGAAACATGCAGTGCCCAGAAGTCAGACAGTCACTTTCACGAACTGACTTCCTTATATTCAGCCAGCCCACATCACTGGTCTTGTTGCTCCGAGGCAGAACACTCAGTCCTTCCAGGTTAAATACTTTAACTCAGGGTCCCCCAACCTTGTTATGGCTGTGGATTCTCCAATATATGTTTGAGAAATTGCAATGGGTGCCATTGCAAAACGGGCATTCACTGATGTTTTGCCGCTGCAACAAAGCAGCTCCCCAAAGCCACAGAAGATAAAGTGGCGAGTCTCAGCAACAAAGCAACTTGCTCAAGAAACCTGAGTACAAGGTGGCAATCCTATGCATGCATACAGGGGAGTAAATGCCATTGAATTTTGTCCCCTTTGTCCCACATTTCACTCTGTAGTCTTTCCCAACTCTGCTAGCTGAGAAGCTTCAACTGAACATATGTAGAGTTGGACAACTAAACATATGTAGAGTTGGACAACTAAACATATGTAGAGTTCTTCCATGCAAAACTTCTTGCATGTGGCCACTTGACCTATGGGCCCTGCCAGATATCCTTTTAATTGCACATTCATGTTGGGATTGCCATACGCAAACGTCTGCAAAAGTTCTGGGGGAGTAATATTATGTTGGAAGCCACACAGAGTAGTTCGGGCAACCCAGTCAGATGGATGGGGTATAAAAAATTAACAACAACAATGACGACGATGATGATGATGCTTCATTTTCAATCAGTGCATATCCTGTAACTTCCTGCTGAAATCAAATAACTTTCCATAGCATGAATATTCTGGGTTTCTTTTTTTAAATCCCACTTTTGCTGCACTGCATACGGTCCCTTCCAGACAGCAATAATTGGACGGAATTGCAGAACAAGGAAAGCATAATAAATCTACCGTAATCAACACATAGAATAATATACCCCAAATATAAGACCAGTCTAGAGGATCTCTTTGATCACCTCTCCTCTTATCCCTGGGATGAGGATTTGGGATCCCAAGCAATACACCACTACTTCACGGGCATTTTAAGGGGAACACTTAAAGGGTAATATGTTGGCCAAACTAGATGATACAAGGTAGATGTGTCTCTCAAAAATGAAAAGCAAACAGGTGAAGCTGAGCAGAGGGCCATCTATTACCTGCAAACGCTCCCTCCAGTGGCATAAAAACAAAAACAGAATGGGGCCAGGTTGTTGCCCAATGCTTACTCTCTGCCAGTTCCCAGAGCAGGCTATTTATAAATGAGTCTAAATAGGGAATGGTGAAAAAGTTGAAAGGAAACATCCTAGAAGAAAACCATCTGGCTAAAACACTTGAGGAAACGATATGCAAAATTCTCATTTTACATTTAGCTGGATGATTCCAGGCTAAGATAGTTGCATATCTGCATGGAGGAAAAGATTTGAGTTCAGAAATTCTGGGGGACCCTGAGCAGATCTCTGGGTGATTTGCAATCCCTGGAGCAAAGATTTCTGAGACTCAATTATTTAACAGCAACCTGACTTTTGCCACCTAAATCCGGCTGCTGAAGTAAAGGAAGCTAACGGTGTGGGTGGACTTCTGCGCAAAAGGGAATGTGAACCTGGTTCAGTTCTGGCACTGAAAACAAATTCCTAGGCTCAGAAAGTGCTCAGAAGTACCCTGTTCTTTAAGGCTAACTATATGTTTCTTGCACAGTAGCCTCCAAGCACCAGAGATCTTCCTACTCTTGCTCTAGGCTCACATGCTGTGAAACTACCACCCATGTTGGCATGCACCTGATGGGAAGAGAATGATGCACAGGAGCCGAAGGGCCATAGCTTTGTGGTAGAGCATCTGCTTGCATGCAGGTCTCTGGTTTGGTTCCCAGCACCTCCAGGTAGACCTTGGAGAGACCCCTCCTCGCCTGTTGGTGTAGGCAATACTGAGCAAGCTGGACCAGTGATCCGACTTGGAATAAGACAGCCGCCTATGTAAATTTGGTGATATGCTGCGCTTGTGCAGGAAGTTGGGATGTAGAACTACCTGACAATGGAGCACAAACTGAGTTTGCGGAGTGCTGAGTCTACAGGGAAGATGCATGCACACAGCCCTGCCCAGCCAACTACTCTGGGGTGGAAAAGCAGCTCACAGAGTTGGCTAATAATAATAATAATAGTAATAATAATAATATTTATTTATACCCCGCTCATCTGGCTAGGCCTCCTCAGCCGCTCTGGGCAGCTCCCAACAGAATATTATTATTAGTAATAATAAAAAGTGGTAAAACATCAAACATTAAAAACTTCCCTAAATGTATACAGGGCTCATTGATGGGCACATGCCCCATAATTGCATGTTCATGTGCATTAACAAGTCCCGAGGAGGGTGTGGGAAGCCCTCTCTTAAAAAATTTAAAATTTCAGCGCTGCCAACCAGGCATGCATCAACGAAAACAGCTTGGATGAACCTCTTTTAATGAAATATAAGCTCTCACATATGTTGTGTTTTGGGGGGGGACAGACAGGAAGTACAGTTGCAAACTGCAACTTCCTTTCCCAGTTGTCTCTCAAATTTAAAGCAAAGAAGTGTTGGCCTGGCAGGACCATTAGAAACAGGGAGAGGCAGAGTGGTGTAGTGGTTAGAGTGTCGCGTTCATGACCCAAGAGACCAGGGTTCAAATCTCCATCTTCTGCCACAAAACTCATTGGCCAACTCCTAGCCCAAAGTACCTCAATGGGTTGTTGTGAGGGTAATATGGAAATGGAGAGCCACGTATTAATTCCTTGGAGGAGAGGTGGGATACAAATTTGATAAATATATGATAGAATGAAGGCAAATCAATGAACTGTAGAGTTCAAAGAAGCTTGGATGATGCTGGGTTCACTCAGACAGCCTCCTAAACCCCCAAGATCTTTGGCACACATTTCAGAAAGGGAAGGGAATTATCAAATTTGAAGTATTTGCTTCAGTTCAGCTATCAGCTGACATTTGGGCAGTATTTGCTTTCTTTAAATCCTGGGCTTTTGTCACCTTCCATGGATGAGATCAGAAGAGGCAATGGAAGCAAACAGGACCTAGTAATGTGAACCTGGCAAATGCAAAATGCAGAGTCAGCATGAGCCAAAAGCAAACGCGGCACATGATGTTGGGGCAAGCCGTGATCAAGATGGATTGAGCAATATTAATCTCTCGCTAGGTAAGTGTATGATCATGTCAAATAAAAGTTAAGTATGACATATCACCCAAGAGAGAATACGTGTTTATTTGCATTGATATAATTAAGAGCTCTAAGACAAATATGGGTGTGGTTGTTATTATTATTAGCTGTGAGTCTCTTCTCTCTGTGCATTTTAATTTCTCTTGAGGGCCTTTTTTCTGATGACCATAAATCTAGTGCAAGCTCATATAAATTAAAAAGAAACCACTGCTTATTACCTCACAGCTTTCCTGCCTATTTCACACTGCGAGCACCTGGAGACAGACGATAGGAAAGTGGGTATTACCATGAACTTCTAAACAGGGAGTGCAAACCCTCAAACTAAAGTGTCTCCACAGTGTAAACAGATAAATTACTAGTTATGAAACAGACCCTTAATATGCTAAGTTTCAATCAAACAAGAAACTGAATATATTGGAGTCACACCTCATTAGCAGTTGTTGCATTTTGATTCCTTTGGCCAGCTCCAGATGTTGGACATTTGCCAGGGACTCAAGCCCAACGGGGAGGAGGCCACTGCCCAGACAGAACTACCTTTCCCACTTTGCAAAGAGTATCCAAAAAGATCTGATGCAGCATTAAGAGGATTCTCAGTTTTTTTGTGCTGCCTCTTCAGGGTTTAAATAAAAAAATTCCTTCCTGTAGCACCTTAAAGACCAACTAAGTTACCGTATTTTTCGCACCATAGGGCGCACCGGACCATAGGGCGCACCTAGTTTTGGGAGGCGGAAAACAAGAAAAAAATATTCTGAACCCCAGAAGCCAGAACAGCAAGAGGGATCTGGCTTCTGGGATACCGTGTGGCTGTTCTGGCTTCTGGGGTAACCGCGCCAAGCCTCTTCAGGGCAGCGGTCTTTCCTATTACAGTCGTTAAGAGTCGTCAACAGGCTCATCCCAGCTATCTGCCAATCTCCCATTCCCACCACGCTTCTGAGTAATACCCCTCCCCACCTTCTCACTATATAGAAGGATCTGGCAACTTCTGTTTCAGTGTATCTGAAGAAGTGTGCATGCACACGAAAGCTTATACCAAGAACTAACTTAGTTGGTCTTTAAGGTGCTACATGAAGGAATTTTTTTATTTTGACTATGGCAGATATTCAGGGTTTAGGCGGCTTACTGATGGCTGCATGGCTCAGGGCCCTCATATCCTGAAACCAACACTATTTAATATGATGATAATAATATAAACCATATTTTCCCACTACTATCTTGCCTACTACAATTTAAAGAAGGGCAAAAAGTGGAGGGGGAGAAAGAGATCAGAGGTTAATAGTTTAGGAGAAACACGTTTTTGGATGTTGTGTTTAGCTAGCAAGGAGGGAGGCATACAGAGCACAAGGGCCTCTGAGATCCATAGAAAGAGGGGAAGCAAAGAAGAAGAAGAAAAGAAGAGTTTGGACTTGAGTGGCTCACATTCTCCTTTCCCTTCCTTCCCCACAACAAACACTCTGTGAGGTGAGTGGGGCTGAGAGACTTCAGAGAAGTGTGACTGGCCCAAGGTCACCCAGCAGCTGCATGTGGAGGAGCGGAGACGCGAACCCGGTTCCCCAGATTACGAGTCCACTGCTCTTAACCACTACACCACACAGGCGCGGGAAAGATGGAGGCAGAAGCACAGGGTTGGGGAAGCTGAGGCCCTCTAGATATGGTTGGACTCCCAACTCCCTTCTGCCACCAGGCATTCTTATTTCTCCCCTTCCAATATACATAGATACCCACAGCCACTCTCTATGTAGATATTAATATCAGGTATACATAACTTTATCTGGATTGCACTCTACTACATCTGGGCTAAAAAGAGCATGGCAATGTTCAATCTGCTGGAAATATTGTGATATATTATAGTTTATTAAATTAACCCCCTAAACCCAGTAGTTTCAGAAGAGTTTACTGCAGGGACCCTCCAGCAGTGACAGAACTACATTTTGGGGGCCCTGAACCTTGAACTGTCATGGGGGCCCCTTTACCACCAGCAACAATGCCTGAGTAAGTTCTGTTATCATCTTCAATGGGGTTGTTCCGTGACAGACACCTTTATAACACCTGTGCTACTGACTCTCAAACTTTTGGATTGCTGAAATACAGACAATAAAATAACAATTTGAGTCACGCCACTCAAATTGGGTCTGCTAGACCCAAAAATCAATGTGGACTCAAGTTGCTTCTGGGGCCCCTCCAGGATTAGGGCTCTGGAGCCTAAGCTTCATTCGTTTCATAGTAGATCCACTCCTGCCCTCCAGTTAAATTTGTATCTCTATTGGTTCCTTTCAACACCTGGGTGCTAGTCTGGGAAATAGTGTGGTGACCTCCTTGAGATCGGTAGGGGTTTTCCCAACTCTTCTTTTTCTAACTGAAGTGCCTAGATCTTGGTGTTTGTGTACATCAAAAGCAGTTTGCCACGGTGTGTGGGAAGCTGATGTTAAGGTAGGGGAGAAAAGCCAGCAGCCCCACCAAACATCCAGAAGACTAAAAGTGGAAACCTCTCAGCATTGTTGGCTGCCTTGCGTCTAATGTCAACCTGACCATCTATCTATATATATGTCCCTGTGATCTAACCCTATGGGAATTGCTTCTCTGAATTTGCGTCATCTGCACACTATCTGTGAGAAAAATTGCTGTAAACCATTATCTGCAAAATAAGTCTTCTTCAGGGATTTGACCTGGAGCCCTGTGGGCTAAAGTGGCTGTGGTGGGAGTGGCACATGGCTTCTCCCCCCCCCCTCAAATCTGACCTTCACTTGCAAACTGTGAAAGTCTGAAGTTTTTTCCCCTAAAAAACACGCAAGTACATTTGGGTGCATAAGCCTACAAGCTTCTCTGATACTGGGAATCCCGATAAGGCATTGCCCAAGCAAAGCCCCTTTCAGACCTCCATCCCAAACAAGTGAAGGTCAGGCATGGAAGGGCTGTGGGTGATGCCCATGCTCTCAGTTTCCCTTCCCACTTTTGCGATGCTTGTGCCCCCTTCCTACTTCAGCCCCTCCCACTTCAGGCTGAATGTCTGGAAAGGCACACAGTTTGAAAGGCAACACCAAAACTTCATGGACATATGATTCTTTGGAGGACACCAGAGACCCAGAGTACTCACGTAGTTATCTCTTGCAGACCAGCCGGGGTACAGCTGCATGTGGAGCTGCCTTTCCTTGCGGGCCAGTTCATAGTACTTGGCTTGTTCCTCCCGTGACAGCGCGTGCCACTGAAACAGAAACCACAGAAAGCCGTGAGACACTAAGAGACACCATCCCTCTGATCAGAAAAGAGCAAATGCTAAGAGTGGATACCAGACATCAGGCCCAGGGAACCTTTGCCCCTGCAGATGTTGCTGAACTGCACCTCCCACCAGCTCCAATGGCTAGGGATGATGGGAGGTGTGGCTAGCAGCACCTGGAGGGCCAAATGTTCCCCAGGCCTGCCACATATGGAAACAGTGCTGAGGCAGCTCATAACCACTTCTGAGAGGACCGGCAAAACCACCCTGAATCGGAAAACTGAATCGGAATTTTGGAAGGCAAGGGAATAATTTAATAAAGTTTCCATTGGTATCAATGGGAAATCTTTAATGTTTGTAGCCATACCAAGTGGTGGTAGTGATGGTAGTGGAGATTTCCAGGTGGGTTGCAGCTGGGGAAGAGTAGATAAAGCTCCCCTCCCTATGCACTGCAGACAATTACCTGCCCCACCCCCAGAACCTGTAATCAACTAAAAAAATGCTAGATGCTAAGCTGCCTGCTACATATTAAGCAAAGACTTAGTTTGGTCCTTATACATCATTACTCTAGTCACTGTAATGTAGTTGCACACAGCTCTCTGTTTTTATTCAAATAGACTGCTGTGTGCAGGGAGCAGGGAGCTTTTGCCATATAACCAGAAAGCAACAGTCTCTTATTTCTAGACATGAATGGTGAAGCATTTTGACTGCTCAAGTAGGACAAAACTGTTTTGGGAAAATGGAGAAGCCCACATTGGACTAAACAACCATTTCTTTTTGTGGGTTTTCTCCTCCTTTGGCTTCTACAGAACAAACAAAAGTACAGGAAAAACCAGGTCTTTACTGTCAAAATTTAAAATCAGAGTTATAATGTAGAGTTCTTGGGATTAAATTTAAAGTTGTGTGGCTCAGTGGTTTGTGCTCACAGAAGCAAGGGAAAGTTGTATGCCAAGGTTAAGGGGGGGGGAGGAGTCCAGTAAATCCACTGATCATGAACTTGGGGAACCCAAAGTCAAATCCTTGCTCAACCATAGAATCACTGAGTGGTCACTGGTAGGTCCCAAGGCCTCACTCAAAAGTTCCCCACTTACACGGTGAAAATAACTGGGACTTGTCTCACATGGTTTTGCAGACAAGTGCTTTGTGAAGTGAAAAGCACTTTACATGTTAGAAGTAATCCAGAAACAATTTTGGAGTCTTAGCTGAAAACATATTGCTGCAACTTAAATTTCCTGACAACACAGCAGCCTTGGAAAACCCCAATAATAAAATGAATTATGCTCAGTGACGTGAGGAGTGGCATACAGTCTGCCACAGGTGGCAGCGGGCTGGCAAAAGACACTAAAACACAAAGCAAGGCGTTGAAGGCTTTCCTTGGCAGTTCCTACAGCAACGTAAGGTTCCTTAAGACAACCTATGAAATTCATTATAGTGGATCTTGAAGCCCACATAAATGCACTCAGTGGAGGACAGTTAGGCTATATAGGGAGGAGGTGGAGTAAAAGCATGGAGGCCTTGGGTCCCTAAGTTTCTGCTGACCCTTTCAGATTCATCTCCAAGTCTGTAATAGAGTCTGCCAGGCCACTACAACTAAGAGAGTGGTTTCAAAACCATTAATCATAGAATCATAGAGTTGGAAGAGACCACAAGGGCCATCGAGTCCAACCCCCTGCCAAGCAGGAAACACCATCAGAGCACTCCTGACATATGGTTGTCAAGCCTCTGCTTAAAGACCTCCAAAGTAGGAGACTCCACCACACTCCTTGGCAGCAAATTCCACTGTCGAACAGCTCTTACTGTCAAGAAGTTCTTCCTAATGTTTAGGTGGAATATTCATTATTATCTTTTCTTTAGGATACTCATTATCATTAATGAGTATCCTAAAGAAAAGAAATACCCTGCATAGGCCACAATCACCAGTCCCAGCTTCACTTGAGCCCAGCTTCACCCACACACCCCATTAACCTCCTTGCTAAGCATGGTTACCCTAACAGCAGCATAGCAGCCCACAGTGCTGCAGGAACCTCCAGCTAATTCAGCTTGCAAATGGCCATTTGGGAATCTACATCACCAAGCATGAAAGGCCAGCCATCTTCCACCATCTTTCCCAACCCAGTGGAGTTGGGTCTGTATTTGCTCTTCAGGAGGCTGAATGAAGCCTGTGTTCAGATCCTGCTTGTAGGCTTCCCACAGACATCAGGCTGGGTGCTGTGAGAACAATATAGTGGACTAGATAGGCCTGATCTTCTAGTCAAGGCTCTCTCCATGTTCTTAAACCATGGATCCAAAAAGCCCACAGCCTCTGGAAGTACTGAAGATGCATTTGCTAGCGCATATCCATGACGCCTCCCTAGTCATCAGAACACCCCCACCTCCTTTTTGTGCTCTTACCCGCCTTCCTAATATCTGATTGATGGCTGCACTTTCTTTCAAGGTGCACTCAGCAATGACTGTCCCCCGCATCTCTTTCATATACAGCATGAAAGCGTTCAGAGGCTTCTTGATGGTAGGCTTCTTCGCTTCCTTCTCTCTCTTTGGTTCTGGTTGTGATTTCCTTGCCAGAAACAGGAAAAAACAGCAACCGGTTAGTAAAAAAGAACTGAGTGGTAACTGGAAATCTTGGCTGCTGGGAAAAGACTAAAATCCATGAGCCAAAACTTAGATTTAAATATATATATATATTAACAGTAAAATACAGACTCCAGCAATGGCCTAGTTGCTACCATTGGAGACACAATGCTGGACTCTGTACAATCTCTGATCTGATTCAGCACAGACAGATATTACTCGTGATTTATTAAATGTGAGGCAAAACCCACTGCATTTACTGTTCCAATTTGAAGAACAGTAAATGGTCTGCATCTGGGCTGGGGACCTCTGTGGTCCTCCAGGTGTTGTTGGATTCCAACTTCCATCAGTCCCAGCCCACATTCTCAATGGTCAGGGATGATGGCACAGGAACCCAGAAACATTTGAAGGGCATCAGTTCCCCCACCCTCATCGAAACAGGCCTTGGGGCAGGGGGAAGAAGAGTGGCTGAGAGAGGTGTGAAATGTCATCCTCCTAGCTATCTTTTCCCCACTGGAAGTGGCACCATACTGGCTCTGCTTTGCCAAGGAGAAGCAGCTTCAAAAAGGTGCAAAATGGATGAGGAATTATATTGTTCCAGCCTAACCTTTTCCCCAAGAACTGGTCACTTACATGCTCCGGTCGTAATGGTCAAACTCTTGTTTCCCAGAGGGAGATGTGATACCCGGGTGCGGGATTCCTGTGGTGTGCATTCCAGAGCCGAGCATCAAGGGATGTGTGATCCTGTAACATAAAGCATGTTTGTGACTGCCTGGGCTTTTAAACAGATTACAGACCTCCTGGGTTTCATACTGCAGTTGGACTCATTCTAAATAAATGAGAGAGAGAGAGAGAGAGGACCACCTTTAAGAATGCTCAGTAGACAGTTTGATATTAAAACGGAAGGGTTGCATATTCAATGACAATTCCAAAAAACACACAGCAGCAGAAACATGGTGGATGGGTTTCTAAAAGCTTACGCAGCTGCAAAAGGTCTGTAGCATGGATCCTTAGTTATATTTTGTGGAGCTGCCACATTCTGGAAGAGGGCCATTGAATTAAGACAGGCAACACCGGGACATTTAGCAATGGCAATCCTACCTAATGATTTGTTTTTCAAGTGTTTGGGAGACAGAGGTTTGCCCACTAGGTGGCACTCTTTGAAATTTTCCTTCTATATTCATAGTAGCAACTGAGCAGGAGCCCATTAACTGAGTACAATTTACATGTGAAGTACGGTAGCTCTCTGACATCCATTTGCATTATCCTAGGTCATCCTGACATTCTGTAGTAGCAGCAGCAGCAGCAGTAATAATAATAATTTATAATTTATACCCAACCACCTGGCTGTGTTTCTGTAAGTGAAGCATTCTTCCTGAACTATAATAACACCCAAGAGTGCTGCATCTCAGCGCTTGACGAAGCTGATGGCAATGCCAAGCCTGACTTAGTATTTTCTCCTCATCGGGCCTGCAGTTAAATAGAGGCTACAAGACTTAATTTGGTGTGTGATTAAACTTAAAGAGCTGTACTTAACTGTTCTCAGCGCACACACCAGTTTTCAGTTTCAAAGAGTGGGCATTTTGCACTGGCTTTTGGCTGCATATGTTTGGTTTGGGGCTGTCTTGCCTAAGTAATCCATGGTCCTAGTTAGTGACACTGTGAAGTGTCGCTAAGCCCATTTCAGGTTAGGCCTTGGGCAAAATTTTCATACCAACTGCTTTGCAAAAACAATATGGAATTAAGCCATTGGTCCATCTAGCTCAGTATCATCTGCTCTGATTGGCCATGGCTCTCCAGGGTTTCAGGCAGGGTTCTCTCACAGCCATATCTGGAGATACCAATGATTGAAGCAGATGCCCTCTCACTAAGCCTCAGCCTAACCGTGTGATCTAGCACCTCACATTGGATATTCAGATCTCACTTGTTGACACTGTATTGTTAGGGCTGTAACATAAACATTATGGCCGTCTCCAGGCCTCATTGCCTCCCTGGAGCAATTCTGAGCACAATGGGACCTGGGAGGGTAAAGCCAATGCTATCATTGCGATCATAACACAGCTACTTAAGATTAATAGTTTATACACCCTTCATCAGGCCTGTAAAATATTTTCAGCACTGGAGAATGATGCTGTCAGTTTACCAAGCTTCATGACAGAAGCTTGAGACAGCAGGATTGCCCATGGGAGACAACCAACTGTTCATTAGCTCTGTTGGCACAAAAAGAAATGATGCTTGATTTTAATCTACTGGCATGACTTGAAGCTTGATCATTATCTGCCGAGGTGTGTGTTCTTGTCTGCGAAACCTGTAAAGTGGGAATGCCGGTATGATGAAGAATGAAACTGTCAGGCAACCAAGGAGGTCTGCAGAGTCATTTATCTTAAATATTAAGATGCTTAGACTGGAGTAGTTGCCTCCGGCAGGCTGAAAATTAAGGTAATAACAATAATACTATCGTCCTCATCATAATCAAGTGCCTTTTCGACTACTGTTCCTAAAGCAAATCTCATGATGTCTTTATCAAGAGACGTACTGAGCACTCTCATTAAGACTACACGGAGTAGAAGCCAAAGCTAGAGAGATGCCCAGCCAAGTGGTCCGTCTGTCTGTCTGTCTGTCTATCTATCTATCATCTCTCTCTCTCTCTCTCTCTCTCTCTCTCTCTCTCTCTCTCTCTCTCACACACACACACACACACACACACACACACACACACACTCCCCATAGGTTAAAGCTCATCCCTGTCGGACCTTCTCAAGACAGACAAGGAAGATGGAAGTTGGCTTCAGATCCTTCTAATGAATTATTGAACAACTCACAACCAGCATCTGGATTGGTAGTGCAGATCTGGAGGGGCAATGGGAAATTTGTGTTCCCTTATGAAGGCAGGTCTAAGTTTTTTAAAGTGTTGCGTGGGGGGCACTGCAGCACACAGTCCTGCCACCACAAAAGGAACAGCCTGACAAAAGCAAATATTTGGTTTGCATCATGGTACACTGATGCTTCTAGTTTACTGCCATCCTCAGCCATTGTAAATTTCCATGCATTTCCAGGTTACCAAAGCCAGCAATCTTAAGCCAAGTGAGGGCTCTTGTCAGGGGCCATACAAGGAATTAACTGAACAAGGAGGACATTGCCAGGCATCTGCCTTGCACTCAAGTAGTGCATGATGCATGGAGGAAAGCTGACAGTGGACTCAAGTAGTGGAGTGAGGTAGGAATGAGAACCTGACCTGATGGTTTGAATTTATCAGGTTCTCTGTCCCAAACAAGACCAATTTCTACTCTTGTTAGCTGAAGATGACGAACATTGCAGAGGTAGTAATAAGGGTGCCCATTATGTTCTGCAGTATTATGAAGTGATACCACAAGGGGAGCCTTATGCTGGAAACAGACAACAGCGTTGTTGGTTCTTTTGAGAGCTGAAAGTGCTTTTGAGTGCTCATCCTTCTTACCAGGCCTGGTAAATAACTTTTGCAAAGTTTTGCATTGTTGTTGTTGTTGCTGCTGTTACTGTTTTTTAAAAAAAATCTGGGGAGGAAGAACTGTTTAACCACAGGGAACAATAGAACAAAAGAAATATTTGCACACCATGAGAGGTGAAACCTTTCGTCAAAGCACTTACAAACTCTATTTTTTGTCTCCAGCCACATAAGACTAAGAGACATACTGATGTTTGAGGCTGCAGTGGTGGTGCTCACATGAAGACGGACTTTACAGCATCTTCATGAGGGTTCTCTCTCTCCACCCCCTACTATTGTTGACCAAAGCCAAAATTGTGTTACTCCTTTTTGAGAGCGTGCTAAGTTTGTTTGTTGTTTTAAAGCATTATTATTTTAAAAAGCCACCTGCCTAAAACAGGAGAGTCCCTTCCCTGTTGCCTGCCACCCAGAAGCCTCCCTAAGTGCTGCAAGCTTGAACGGCGTGGACTGCAAAAGAAGCAGAGCAATTTTGTCCTGACTTAGGCAGCTCATACTTACCTAGAGAAAGAAGCCCCAGCAGTGAGCGCCGACGTATAGGGCTGCCTAAATCCACATGACTGGAAAGGACAGACAGGCTGGCTCTGCCTGGGATCAGGAAGAAAGAGTCCATAAAGCATCTATATCGGTCCCACCTTTCCTGCAGACCCTTTTCCCAAGTGGACTCGTCACGGACTTGTATTTTTGGGAAAAGGAGAAGCCTCCTGTTGTACATTGGCTTCTGTCCCAATGGGGAGGTGAGGTGAGGTGAGGTGAGCTTCAGCTGGAGGTGGGTCTAAACAGGTCTACAGGAAAGTTCCACTAATGCCACCTTAAAACCCTACCTGTGCTTATTATACTCCCAGCTTGGCAACGTTGCTAAAGAACTAGGCCTTGATCCAAGATGATTTGCACACAAGCTTCTTGACGCACCCTCCCTATAGCCCTAAAAGGGTGACATTTCAAATCCTACTGCATGTCGATTCCAAATGCTTTCTCCTTAGCTGTAATTGAAGCAGGAACCTTTGGGTTTGGAGTGCTGTTGATGGCATTGCTTACTCTTGATTCTATACCTTAGTCCCTAAAAGCTGTTGCAGGGTGAAGATGAGCAGGATCAGCATGAGTGGCACAGCTGGAAGACTGAGTGGAGTTCAATCTCCCACAATAGTTTGTGCCTGCTCTTTGATCTATGCCCTTGCTCCCCTCGTGGGTTAGTGCTAAGGCCTGGGTAGCCCTTTCTGTATCAATATTAATAGGCATATTACAGTGGCTGTTGAGTTCTGAGTCAGTAGGTTCAAATCACACTTGAACTCTAATGAGTTCAATAATGGTGAATAATAATGGTGAACTTAGACAACTCTCTGCTCCTTCTCCCTAAGCCTGAATAATAATAATAATAATAATAATAATAATAATAATAATAATAATAATAATAATAAAGGCCTACTTGACAGGCTGAACAGAGGGATCAATGACATATGCAACACTTTAAATCTCCTAAGTATTATTACTATTCCTACTAATTCATTACTTGCTTAAAAACTTGCAACCCAAGCAACATTGCTGCAAACTTAGGAGCACATGTAAAAATATGTTGAACACTAGCCAAGTGCTACAACAGGAAGCAGGCTTTTGAAGTTTCAACATTTGGGCCTTGGAGATGAGCACACAGTTTAATTCTGAAGTGACATTTATTATTCCATAGGCCAAGATTCCCCAAGAAAAGAAATGGTCGTAGCCAAGGAAGTTTTACATCAATGTGAACCTGACATGGAAATTATTTCAACTGGAAAATCAATCCACGATTCTGACTATTCAGAATGAAAGTGCTTTTTTTGTATGTGTCTGTATGTGTGTGTTTTTTTTAAAAAAACCCTGTGAAAGTAGAATGGAAATATTTATTTACTTAAGTTATTTCAAAACCAGCATGAGGCATCAAGTTAAATTGTTGCATACGTAGCTCATATTGTGCAGCTGACACCATTTACAAGGCTTTTTAGGGAAGGTGTGTTTGCAGCTAAGCTTCAGTGAACAAGCTCACCAGACTGGACTGCAAGTCATTTTTATTTGAGGTTCTTGACTTGTCATTCCACCTAATTAAAGGGAGACTTATTACAGGGCCTCTTCCCCAAAATACTTGGCAGGTAGAAAGGACATTCCTGCCGAACTCTTTCTTGCTAAGGAAAAGCTGCTTCCTGCATTCAGACCCCTTTGTGTTTGAAGTCAGCCTCATTCCAGATCAGTGAACGTTCAGAGCCATTCACATACCACAGTGCTTGTTACTGGCAGATGGGGGCTCTGAAGTCTTCCTCCTCCTCCACAATTAATTTCAGCACTGCTAACGCTGCCAAACCTCTGCAAAGCATGGTGTGGAGAGACCAAGTAACAAAACACCCCCCCCACACCCCTGGATGTATTATTGGAGGGGCAACAGTTGCACTTGCTTGCAGACAGCTCAGTGTATGCAAATGGCAGAAGATCGCATACAGTATATAGGCTGGGAAACATTTAAACTGCAAATTTGGGGAAGCCAAGTAAATATAAAATCCCCGAGAATAAGTTTTTAACTAAGTGCTTATATCTTACTGAGCTTGCAGACAAATTAAGCCACACCTAACTTTCTTAGAGCTCTATGCAATGACTGCAATCCAAAGATAAACTTGCACCAGAGCTTTATAGGGTCACAAAGTGTACTTCTGCGTAAGCATCTGAAGTACACCCACATGCAAATGGTACTGTGCATACATTGTGGGATTTTCCACTGCACGCTGATGCACCAGGAGTTCATAGCCAAGTGCTGCAATCCAGCAAGCTCTGGAAAATGCTATCATAACATCTTTATGATTTACATATGGGTTTCCTCAACGTTTTTATAGGTATTTGAATTTTGTGCAGGAATTTCGCTGCATTTAGGAATGTCAATACGAGTGAAAGAGTGCAAAGTCATGGCCATATCAGGGCTCCCTGTTGCGCATTTAGGGACACAGCTGGGTTGTCATTTTTTACGTATGCTGTGAGAAACAAAAACTGGTGGTGTATTATCAGCAAACACAATTTCTGCATAAAGCATGAAATTGGTCTGACTCTGCTGTGCACCTAGGTTTGGAGAAGAGAGATAGACCCTTTCCTGATATGCTGTGAGTCCCATTCCTGCTTGGGTCCTGCTGCAGTGTTGCTGGTTTTTTAAAACAGAAAGATGTAAATGAAGACACACATTTAATGTAACATGTAGCCTGGCGCATGGTCAGATACAAAGGAGTTTTCTACATATGTGCAGGCCTCTGGATTCGAGCGCCAGTGCAACTGGAAGAAAAACTGGGCTTCCTCTAGATGCAACTTTTTGATGGAAACAGACATTGCATTGAAAATGGAGAAATACTTGGTGCTGGCTATGAGGAGAAATTGCTAATGGAAATTTCTGCCTCCTGATCTCTTTAATCCCTTACTAAAAATCTGGCTGTCTGATCACTAGTGGTTAAAGTTGGCAAGAGGGGATAATAGAAAGTAAAAGCATGAAGATGCTGCTCGATCAAGCAACAAACCAATATTAGTATCAGTATCAGCTTTGCTTTCTAGAAGCAGGGTTTGTGCCTTACATACTTCCTGTCTGTCTTTTCTGCGGACACCCTTCCAAGCCGACAGAAAAATAACTCAGAGGTCTTCCTATCCTCTCCAAATTACTTTATTCCTTTTAAACAGTAGTTAATCATCGCCCAAATTATAGCAGGTCTAGGACAGATACAATGTTAAACATAAAACATCTAAAGAACCAACCAACCAACCATAAAGCCTGAAGCCTCAGGTGCCTCTTCTTTGTGAATAAATATATAGAACATCATTTGGTAGTCAAATATTGTATTGTATTGCTTTGTGATGTGTTTTATTGCATCTCCCTTAGGAGATGTACTTAACATGCCTGTGCCACAGTTATGGCAGAAATTCCTATCTGCATACTGCTAAGGATGGGTGAATCTGCAAATGATGGTTTCTTTCCATTTCTCATTCTTCCAATCTTAAGTTTAGTTCTCCAATATCAGTTTGCACATTTTGTGTGTGTGTGTGTGTGTGTTTTAAAAAATCTTTGTGGAAATTCACTAACATTTTAGTGTGAATTTCTCCCAAGATGCACATGTTTATATGCAGTTTTACATTTTTGCAAATGAACATAATGCATCTTTGTAGGTTACTTTCACTAACATGTGCATTTTTATGCACAATTTGTCCCAGTACATTCATTTTTGCACACATTACTTGGCTGGAGAACTACAGTGCAAAATTCAGAAAAGCACAAATTTTGAAGGCTGTCTTTAGATTTCGGTATCGTTTTGGAAAACACAAATTAGTTAGGTTCACCTTTAAATGCAAACTGAACCAAATATCTCCCCCATCTCTACAGAGTGCGTTCAGCTGATATGCAGGAACTTTGCTCTCTATTATTATTATTTGTAGTAGTAGTAGTAGTAGTAGTAGTAGTAATATTCTGGCAACCTCTTCAGTTCAGAAATGGTGGGTTGAAGTTTCTACAATTCCACATTGTCATGCATTGCACAGTTCTACCAACGCCTGCTGCATCACGTAAGTGAATTAAAACATGGAAGGGGTGGGGAGAGGTCTACTTATGGTTGAATGTGTGTTGAATGCCTTTGTCTCCTCAGCTTCTGGCCTAAATATACAGCCATGAAATGGAGAAAATGCTGTCCATCTTCATTTAAAAGACTCTGCCACAGATTGCATTTTCCCTCTCTCTTGCATGTTTACCAGGACCCACACTGGATTACCATTAATCCATAGTAAGAAGGGAAAGGCCATCTGTAGAAACATATGTTTTAGGGACCGAATTTAACAACAACATTTCTTCAATAACTCAGGTATGCACATGCCCGTGGTGAGAAGAAAGCAAATTCTATGACCTACCACGCTCTTCCTTGTTATTGGCATTTCAGAATGGCAGCATGGGGCTGAACAAGAGATTCTAGGCCAAGGGTCAACACAACAGTCCTTGATCAAAGTAGGAGAGCAGGAGAGAGAACCAATATCTTGCTCAAAATCTTTCCCCCCCACACCTAGACCAGTGCCAAGAACTAATTGTGGTGCCAGGGAAAAGTATACTGAAGTGTGTACATATACAGTTTCAGGTGTTGTGGAGAATGGTTGGTGTTGCCCAGGTAGCCCAATTTGGACAAACTTCCCTCAGTTATAGGTATTTAATACTTACCATCCCATAGAAGGTGTTATCTGTCCAACTCCACTAGGAGGGAGGGAATAGAAACCAGAAATGTCTGATGTTTGAGAAGGACGGTGTACACCTGGCAGAAAATTGAAACATCAGGAAGTTTAGACGAAGCAATTTCTAGCTTTCTTTTAAGTAGCATTAACCTGGCTAAAATGGACATGGTTCAAAGGTTCAGTATTTCTTAGCATCCAATAATCAGAATTGGTTAACTTACTTTGTCTCTCCCTTGTCCCCCATTTCTGGACTTAATAAATATCCTTAGGCTTTCCTATCTATTAAGATAACCATGTCAGGAGTGCTCTGATGGTGTTTCCTGCTTGGCAGGGGGTTGGACTCGATGGCCCTTGTGGTCTCTTCCGACTCTATGATTCTATGAAGATTCTCTTCAACAGAATACTGCAATCAGACAATCAAGGTACAGCACTGATGGGGTGAGGAGTACAGGAAGTGAGTGGGACAAAAGTATCCGGAGTACAGAAAAGATGAAGTTGGTGCGGCGTAGTCAGCCAAGGTAGGGCACTGAAGGAGGTGGCAAGTACAGGAAATGAGTGGGACAAAAGCACATGGAGTAGAGACAAGATAAAGCTGGTGTAATGCAGCAGAAAAGATTTGAGTTGGGGAGTCCTCAGTTCAAAATCTCACCTCAGCCACCCACAACCTCAAAAGATGGCCTTGGGCCAGCCTTCTCATCCTCATCCCCAAACCCCTATCTATAATAGAGGGATAGCAATGTGGGCCTACACCACAATGCTGCAGGAAGCATGGCAGAGATAATATATGTGAAGTACTTTGAATGCGGTATGTAATTTCTAAGTATTATCATCAAAGTACAAAAAAACCCAACCACCACCAAGTTAAGTCACCGGTTTTCATATGTGGGGTTGGAAAGGTAATTTACTCAGGAATGAGTGGATGGTCATTAGAAGGAGCAAGAGTGTGGGAGAAAAGGGGTGGGGAAAGGATTTCTTTCTTTCTTCTCAATTCACCCAGTGCACATCAGTTTGCTAAAACAAACTATATGTCTCACTTAATTCTTCTTCCTCCTTTAGGACCTTAGTTTCTTGGTTTCTGCTGCTTCTGTTTAGCACACCAGTTTGTTGACCAGCTGGGGTATGTTAGTTCCTAGAGAAGTTTTTTTCTCCCTTCCACCCCAACTTTCTATAGTTTAAAATATATCTATGTTAATTACCAACAAGAGACAGAATCTTAAATAGAATGAGCACTATCGCGACATTAGGTTGCATTCTTATTGTGTTTGGAAAAAGTGTATGCTGCTTCTTTCTGACTGCAGGTTATGTTTAGCACCCCCACCCCCCAGGGTGGCTGAATGGCCTTCACGGAATAATAATCTTTTAGGTGATATGGAAATTCCACCACATGTGTTTGATCTGTGATGGTGGTTTCATGTATGAAAGTCATTGCTTGATATCACAAACACTGTATACACGAACCTGTGTGCAGGGTGAAAAGAGAACAAACTATGCAGGTGGTGGCAGTGGTTGTAACTACCTGAGAGACAGCCCTCTGCGGCCTCCAGCCAATGTTACAATATCACACAACTGCTTAGAAATCCAAAGCAGTATGGGATGTGGTAATACTCATTCAATCATAAGCAGAGCCTCCTGCTTCCATTCTCCATCTGTAAAGATGGGCAGTTACACTTTGGTCACATCCAGAAGGACGCTTCAGATTACACTTCCCACTTCAGGGCAACGTACTTCCAACATGGTGATGTTCCTTTATGGAAGTGTTCCCATTGGCTTCTCACATGAGTAAAGATCACGAAATCAGAAACAAGCGGTAAGCCTCATCAAAATTCCCACGTTGCAATTTTAATCGCTGACAGGAATGAGCAGCCTTAATTATTTTTTCCAGTCTGTAAAAATGAATTAAGACAGCTCCTTTCTCTCACATAAGCTGCCTCATCATAAACTTAAGGATGCTGTGGATCTGCTGTGGCGCATGTCCAATCCATGAGAGTCCTTAAGCCATGGGCCTTCTACAGTCAGTCACACTGGGATTCTGTCAGCAGCCACAGCAACAAGCTTAACTTCAAGCCAGCCCATGCAACAGGGGAGATTTCCATCCTCAGGGTAGACTTGTGTTATGGCTTTTTATTCTAAGAATAAGTCTCTTGAGGTGCACTCACAGAGACTTTCAAAGCCTCTTCAAAAGTCATGGGACTTATTCTGTGGGTATGTTCAAGGACAGCTGGATATAAGGTACTTTGTGTTATATTCCCCGAAGAGCCAAGCAAGATTTGAACTATCCTCATTCACCACTTCCTGCCAGACTTCAATATTTGCCCTTAGCTAAGCTTCTTGTAGGTTATAATTCGTTAACTCTTTTTATTCTTATGTTTTAGGTTTAATTTCCTCTGAATGCTGGTGGGCAATTTTAGATCCAAGAGACTAGATGTGTAGAGAACATGTTCAGTTTGTAGGGAGCAGGAGAATGAAAAGTCTTCTGAGCCCAGGTCAAACATTCCCAACATTTTCTGGGGTCTAAAGCGCAGCAGAATAATTCTCTAAGGGGCTTAAGATAGCACATGTGCTAACTTCATGACATTTGCTAAACATACTTCTTAACAGCCTTGGTGTTTGACAGCATGCTTAACCATACAAGGTGCATTGCTTTGCCATTGCTTAGGAGCTTGAGTAGGGTGTGGGGGGGGGGTATGCAACTGGTAATCACAACTGTGAAACCATATCCAACTCCAGAAAGCTGTAAGGAGAAATTCTATGAAACAAACATTCTTTACATCTCTCAAGACATGTTTGTTCAGGAATACCCCACTGAGAGTGGATGCAAATGTCTAGGAAGGTCAGGTGGTATAAGTGTAGGACCGTGGAGAACCACCTATTTGAAGACCAAAGAGCTATGAGTGTAAGAAGTACAGCATCATAATGTCTTGGGAGTGGGCAGATGGGCTGTGTTACAGGATGAGAAACAAGGCTAATAAGAAAGATATGGGCTGCAGCACATAAACTCTGCTGGGCCACGAAAATCTCTTGAGCAAAGAGCTTCTGCAGGTGGATGGACCTTACTTTTCTCACACAAGATTCTTATGCTGGGTTGAAATGGGTTTCTGTCGGTGGAAGATCCAAGCCATAATCCCCGTTTATGGAAACTAAAGACAACAGGACTTGGAGCCTACTGTGTGTTATTCCAGGTGCATTCTCCATTGAAATAAACATTTTAGGACTATACCACTTGCCAAAATTGTTTCTGAGACAGAAATTCAGAGTTGAGAATGAACATGCACAGGCCATCAAAAGTACCACAGGTACAAGTGAAAACTCCCCCCTGACGATTCCCACGGGCTTGTGAATCTGGGTAGGTTCTGGATTATAAATGAAATGGGATTTTCATGATCATCACCACAATCACCTCATCTTCATTAAGGAATTTCAAATAAGAAATGATACATCTGGATTGTTGCTTGTTTGTGTGTCTGTTCCCAATCTATATAAAAGTACACACTTAAAACTCAGTAATAAAAAGCGCTATCAGAGAGTTAAAGTGAAAGTACCGTATTTTTCGCTCTATAAGACACACCAGACCACAAGACGCACCTAGTTTTTGGAGGAGGAAAACAAGAAAAAAAATATTCTGAATCTCAGAAGCCAGAACAGCAAGAGGGATCACTGTGCAGTGAAAGCAGCAATCCCTCTTGCTGTTCTGGTTTCTGTGATAGCTGCACAGCCTGCATTTGCTCCATAAGACGCACACACATTTCCCCTTACTTTTTAGGAGGGAAAAAGTGAGTCTTATAGTAGTTCTTAAATGACAAGCTGTAAAGCTGGTAAATGTAAAATCCTGCACATCCTAGCATAACCCATCAGTTTTCCTTTGCCCCATGACAAAGAACTGAAGCAATCAAAATGGTCTTGATTTTTTGTTTTTATAAGGGATGCGGGTGGCGCTGTGGTCCAAACCACAGAGCCTAGGGCTTGCCGATTAGAAGGTCGGCGGTTTGAATCCCTGTGATGGGGTGAGCTCCCATTGATCAGTCCCTGCTCCTGCCAACCTAGCAGTTTGAAAGCACATCAAAGTACAAGTAGATAAATAGGTACTGCTCCGGTGGGAAGGTAAACGGTATTTCCGTGCACTGCTCTGGTTCGCCAAAAGCGGCTTAGTCATGCTGGCCAAATGAGCCAGAAGTTGTATGCCGGCTCCCTTGGCCAGTAAAGCAAGATGAGCGCCGCAACTCCAGAGTCGTTCGCGACTGGACCTAACAGTCAGGGGTCCCTTTACCTTTACCTTTAAGGGTAGGAAGTACCTAACAGTTTTGTACCGCTGACTGCAATTTCATGACACAATAAGCCATGACTCCTGGCTGACCCTATCTTACTGTGAAAGAGCAGCATGCTAGTACGCACAACCTGTTCTTCCTTTGCATGTGTGGATAAAACAAACCAGGAGAGGGTATCTTATTATGATGTGTGAACCCAGGATTCATGAAGTCAACTTTAACCCTGGCTTACATTTCTGTCTTGATTGAGAGTAAGCTCCAGGGTTCACATGCCACGATAACCATATTTAAATACTGTTTTATGTCCCCATTCAAATTCCCCTAAAATGCAGACCAAGAAGGACACTGGCCATGCTTCCATTCTACAATTCTATGATTCTGTGATAAGCTATCACATTCCAGTTAGCTTTATCTGCATATGAGAAGAAAGGGACAAAACAACAATAATCTAGGGATCTTAGTTCATCTTGACATGTGAATGTGGCCACTAACTTTTTTAAATCAAATATTTTTATTAACACAGAAACAAGGTGCGTATATTCCATAGTTTATAGGATAAATGCTATTATGTGACACTGTGCCCACCACAATATGAGAAAGGAAACAAATTTACTCTGGAAATTTAAAGACAATATTATTATACTGTCATTATTCAGCCAGTGGAAGTTGAGCCACAATACATCAAACATCACAGTGGCATATCTCTCACTTATTTTGATGGGCTCTTTGAAGAAATGTCATGCAGAAACCACTAGGAAAAAATGCTTTTGGTCCCAGTCGTATCTAAATAGTCAGCTTAGGCACACCTCGACGCTGTAAGGGGGTTGTGAAAGAAAATACCACTAAATGTCAGAAAAGAGTGTGTGACCAAGACCACAACTTGCTCTTGAACCCACATTAATCACTCAGGGCCAAACTTAGATGAGAAGCAGGAGGCCCATGATTAGGATCATACATGTTTTCAGGTTTTATTTTATTTTACTAATTAGCAGCCTCACATGGTTGCCTTGATGTCTAGGGAAGGGTTCTTCTTTGAGGAAGTGCTTGACCCCTTTCCCCTTCCTGCAATGTCTCCATTCCAAATCATCTAGCAAGCCAATCACCCACCAAGATCAAAGCACATTTGCCTTTGTAAGAAGTATTTTTTTAATCCCAAGGAGGAGGGCAAAAGCAGCAAACTGGAACAATTTTTGAGAGTCAAGTGGCCGGTAGGGAAGGGTTAAGCACCCCTCCTGCTGCTGCTTCTTTGCTCACAAGGGCCCCTGAATGCTGCCCCTAAAAGTAGAGATACATATGCCAGCAGCTTTGGTGCTTGAGAATAGCTTTCAGACATTCATAGGTGATGTGCAAAATGGATGAGGATGGCTGTGAAATACAGTTCAAGGGTGAATATTTGCAGTAATCATTCTGACTTTCATTGATATGGGTAAAGTTTAGTGAGTTGACAATCCTATTATCAGCCTACCTTTTTTTTAACCCATAGGTTTTCTAAAATTATTTTCAGACGCCTCCCCTCCTCTCCCCCATTCCTTGATAGCATCATGGTTACCTTGTTTCTGGTTGATGTCAGCTGGCAGGTGTGGCGAATAGGAGCCATGGCTGAAATGTTCATTGCTGTATGGGATGAGTGGCGTGAGTGGATGGACACCATGGGACGGCTGCACTACAGGAACCTTGTTGGACTGAAAAATACAAGTCAGAGGAGAGAGGGGCTTGAGTAATTTTAGCCTTTTGAGTTTCACAATTCATGAGGGTGGGGTGACAGAGAGACGGAGGCATCCTAAAATGAACCTTGCCGATGGCTAAGTAAGTTTTAAAGTAGCTGTCTATGTTAGAAGCAACACAGGGGCTGTTCAACAGGCAGGACAGAAGCCTTAGAGACAAATACATGAAAGCAAACACTCCAGCCTGGGTACGGCTGCAAGTTCTGAATCCAGGTCTGGCTCTGCTTTTGTTAGCAAGATGGTTGGAATGATAATGAATGGGAAACAGGTCCCATCAAAGGGGAGGATTCACAGGCCCATTTATCATGCCACTCTAATTGTCTAAATGTGCTGTGCTCTTGTGTGAAGCACTGGCTAAAGTCTAGAGATTGTTTCTGTGACATGGTCTTCCCAGATGAAGTGCTTATCTCCATCAGTATATCATAACGTACCACCTTTAGAGTGATATGTTTTACTTTTACGGAGCTCATGGAAGCAGGCAAGCAGGCTTGCACACATGGTGAAGATCACCATACAGCCAAAGAACTACAGGCTTTCAGGTGCGTCTTGACAGGTTCTGGGGAAAGTCTCGTCTCACAACTACTGCAATCTTTAAGGCAGGGATGGGGAACCAGTGAATACTCAGATACTGTTGGACTCCAATCACCCTTAGTCAGCGTGACTGATGATAACTGTTAACAGGCACTGTAGTTAAGCAACTTCTGGTGGGTGGGATGTCTCCATCCCTGCTTTAAAAGCTTGCAGGCATGTTGCTGAAGTCACTGAATGGGTCTTTCCCATAGAACTCTCTGTAGAGTGATGGCACCATGGAAAGACCCATGTTGTTGCAGGCCTTTAAACATTGCAGCAGACTGTGGGGTGAGCCTATGGAAAAGGAGGTCCCATGGCACTACTGCATGGTGTATAGAACAGCAGAGTGTGGCAAGCACACATGCACAACCTCTCAAACCCATGCTTTGTGGGCCACATTTGATGGGTCTCAGTTTTAGAGGACCCACTTAGAGGAATTACTTTTGAATGGGGGAGTATCCACCAGTGCTGTTATGTGAAGCTACTTCACGTTAAGAAATTATTCTTCAGTCTTAGGGTCCGTAAATGCAACATGCAGGCCTTCACTCTGGGAATTTCAGCTCATTCATAAGGAATGTGTCAAACAAGCACACAACATTCAGCTTCTACCTTGCACCTTCCAAAGGAGGACGACATGATGTAGCAGCTGATTCCTCTAAGCTTATTATTATTATTTTTATTTAAAAGCAAGAATTGGAAGAGAAGACTAGACCATGAACCGTCAGCCCTTTTCTGACAGGGCAAACACAGAGGAGCTTGTTTTAAAAGCAACATATGAAGAAGCAGTTTTGCTTCTTTCCTGACTGCCTCAAGCATTTCTGCCATTTCATACTTGCCCAGTTTCGCCCACAGTTGCCTTTAAATTGACACTGACTTCACCAGAACTGGAAAAATCAAATTTGTCACTCAGAAACAGAGAAAAAACTCAGAAAATAATCTCATGAGGAATAATAAAGGTAGGATCAGTAGAGGCAAGGATCTCATTCAGTGTTAAAAGTGGAGCACTGCACATGTTCTACATGGCAAAACACTTCAGGAAAGGAAAGGAATGAAGCTGCGATTGATAGTGTCACGCATATGTTTTGTGGACTGTACACATGATAGGAAGAAGTTGGTGCTAATAACTCCTGCTTCTGAGGACCTAACTATATGTTATGGAGTGTATTAAACCGCTATCTATCTGCATTTCTCCCAGAATATCTCCCCATTCAATTTTATAAAAATAAATATGCAGGGGACATCACTGCATTTCGTTTCCTGATGCCTTTTGCAAACAGCAGCCAGTGAACTGGAATGGGATAGAGAAATGCTCCAGAGGAAGACATCAGCTGTGCATGTGCTGCCAAAATACACATGTCCCACCATCACTAGAGTTGCCAGGGGTCAGGAGTTACAGCCCATGAAAAATGCTCTGTTCATTCTGAGATATGCAACCACTGCATGTGCTGCCACCAAATCATACATGATTATCAGGCCACAGCAGATGGTAACACAATGCAACTGTGCCACAACAGAAGCGGGGGGGGGGGGGGAGATACAGGAAATAGCCCTATTCTCAGACCTACATTTTATTTATCTAACCAAATCTGTACCCTGCCTAACTGTAAATTAAACCTCTACGCGGCTTTATGGTTAAATATATTTTTTTAAACATAATATGCGCATGTATAGAATGTAACTGAAGAAAGTAAGCGAACCCACAGAGTAAAGTCACAAATTTGTATTATGGCAGGGATCCCCCCTGCCATAGAAACTATTGTGGGAACCACTAAATACCAATTTCACATAAGAATAACTGGCGATGCGAAGACGACCTCCCCACAACAAATGAAACACAGACAAACAAAGGCAGGCAACCCCCTAAACTTCAGTTTTCACATCCCTGTCCCTCCTATTTTTTAAAAGAATGTAATTTAGGGGGTTGTTTACTTCTGTGAAATGGATGGAATAAAGAGGCCACCTATCAGAGTCCTGTTTGGACTGTGTGCAGCCATAATGAAAGCTGGAGTCCAGAGCCTTGCTTCTGAAGTCTAAAGTTGAGAAGGCCAAACTCTGAGCATCTTGGTCAGCCTATAGAGGCTTTATGCTGCTGCTATTCACATAGCCAATGATTTACACTCCTTGCATTCACTTCTGTGTCTCACGAGGTTCAGGTTCAAAGCACAAAGTTCTCCAGAAGTCCCGACATGCTACTGCAGCCACATGTGCAGCCAGTGCAACCCCATATTTGCTTGTTTGAATCAAAAAAGCTTTTCTATGAAGCTCCCTAACCAGCCAAGCAAAATAGCTGGTTTCTGCCACTGCTGGCTTGGCTTGAGAATACCAAGCACTCTCAGGTCTTTTGCCTTCTGGAGTCGACACTGGGAACTAGCAGCCAGCACAACTCTCCCCATTGTACCCAGGGTGCCTCTGGATGGGTGCTTATTCTGGGAATGATTTTTTTTTTTTAGGGTTCAAAAATGCCAGCCCTAACCCCTACCCCCGTCAAATTCAATTGGGATTTACCATTTACATGCAAAATCTAGTAAGTTTTTTAAAAAAACCAAACTGTTGCCAATGACCCATTTACAGCGACTCATCTGCAATAGTAAACCCCTGTCTAGCTGCACCCCCAGAGGCAGCAGGCCAGGAGGTGGTTAGGCAAATTAAACATCAGTGGGTACTAAGTGGCTAAATGCTCACTGAACTGCAACCAAGGAGAAAGCATCCCCTAAGCTAGGAATGTGAGCACGATGTTCCTGAAGTGAGAAACGAGGTCTCCCACTTGATTTTATAGCTGTTCATACTGTACTCTCAAACATATCAGCCCTATAAAATTAGAGCACTAGTAGTTAATCTCATTGTAGTGAATCGAGCTTAACATCTCAGCCAGGGCTAGCCCAAGGTTGTCTTTTATTCCTGCTTTCCTAAGAAAAACACTTTATATTCCAAACAGCACAGCAACACATGACATGATGAGCTAGCTGTGATACTATGAGCTTATTTGGTTATTTATGCCCATTGCTTCTTTTCCTTCCCCTTGCCACTTTTTTTCTATGCCACAAACAGCTAATGGACATCAGAAGGCTTCCTACTGTCTCCTCCTGGACAGAAAGGAATATCGACCAGCCAGAGATGCCTTTGTGCACCTCTCCTCCATTAAGTGCAAACAGTGGCTTCTCTCCCCAATGCATTATAGAACCAAGACAGGAACTTCTGAAATTGAGTCACCCTGATGATTGCCTACTTCACCTCCTTGGTTGGGCCAGCTCCGATTCCAACTGTGAATGCATTTACTCAGAAGTAAGAGCTGGTTAATGCAACACCACCTTTTATGCCTGCACTAGCAATTCCAAATGCTTTTGGGTCTCTCTCTCTCTCTATATATATATACTGTTAGGTTATTACTGCCAAGGAGGGGGAAGGTAATTGTGGATTTTCTGCCTCAAGTACCAAAATAGCTTGAAATTTAACTTGGGGTGCCACCTACAGTTCTGCGAAACATCTTGGGCCAGCCCTGCGAACAGTCTGCCAAACATGCATGTACAGTGGTACCTCGGGTTACATACGCTTCAGGTTACATACGCTTCAGGTTACAGACTCCGCTAACCCAGAAATATTACCTCGGGTTAAAAACTTTGCTTCAGGATGAGAACAGAAATCATGCAGTGGTGGCGCAGCGGCAGTGGGAGGCCTCATTAGCTAAAGTGGTCTTCAGGTTAAGAACAGTTTCAGGTTAAGAACAGACCTCCAGAACAAATTAAGCACGTAACCAGAGGTACCACTGTATTGGCATAAACATAATAGGTGATTTGGGTAATCATCCATATGTAAGTTCTTCTATGCTGGTGCTTTACTTCTCAACTAATGGCCATGTCAGCACAGATAGTCCGAAGTGGCACATCTAGCTGGAGCATTCAATCACAGAAGAGTGGTGGTAAGGTCATATAAGCAAGGCCATAAAGATAGGTCTTTGGAAATGTTAAGAAATGTGCAGGTAGTCAGGGCCACCTAGCCAGCAGCTTTAAAACTACTCTAGAGTGAATGAGTGCTCAGCTTGACCAATCCTGATGGGTTATTTTCTTAGAACAAGCACAACCTTCCATTTGAAAAGATAACCCTATCAAAACCTTTTTTTTTGTTTATGGCATGTGGTTAATTCATAATCAAATTAATTGTGAAACTATTCAGCACAGGATTTTCATTAAATTGCAGAAATTTTATTCCAAAGCCTTGCCATCACATTTTTAAAGTATTTAAGGTGCTCCAAGATTCTTTGCTGGTTTTCTGGAAAAAGACTAACATCAATATACCTCTCTGAAGGTTTGCAGATTTATTTGTGTGGTGTTTTTTTTAAGAAAGCTTAGATTGAAGAGATTCCTTTCTTATTAAACCCCCCCCCAATTTTTATTAGTTTTTAAACAAATACGAATACAAGGACCATTAAACATTTATCCAGCAGTACATCTAATTGTGTTTGTTTTATTCATTGACTCAAGACATAAACTTACACATTCAATGTTCAAACATATTACTTAACGTAACCTCCCCACTGAGAATATTTAGTGGTTGGTATAACAAGGTCGAGGAGATTCTTAATAAAAAGTATGTTATCGCTAAAATGCAAATTGGGCTTAAAATCTGAAATGTTTAAGTAAGTAAGTAAGTAAGTAAGTAAGTAAGTAAGTAAGTAAATACACCCAACCCTCTCATTCTCTACAAGACTGCCTCAACAGTGAGTTCCTGACAGGCTCTTCTCTTAGTCTCTTGGTAGATCGGGCGATTCCTTAATTCTCTGTGGATACAATCCAAGTAAAGTTTTCTTGTGGACTTCAGCAATTTAAGACTTGGCACTCACACCTTTTAGGCAGCCCATAAGAAGTTAACTGCTAAATTAAGTACTTGGCACACTCCCAAAGTTCTTGTGGACACACACCTGCAAATTTCATTTATTTACCAGATACATAATGCCTTCCTTTCTTTTCTTTTTAAAGAGATAAGCAGGTACTACCCTAGTCAATCAAAAATACACCCATTCTAACCACAAAGTTCAAATGACATAACAGTAAAGAGGCTTTTGACTTCCGTGGTGAACCTCGTACCTTAGCTGGGTCTGAAAAGGGGTGTGTGCTTCTACTGGAAAAGCCACCTGCAAGTCTGAGAAATGCCTCTTGTGTTTTGTAAATTTTGTACTCAGGTTCTCAAGAAAGCCAGTTTTCTAAAGAAAAGTGCACAAGCAACACACATCTCTTAGAGCAGAAATGTGCACATGAGGAAAAAATGCTGCATTTGCAAAAAGTTTAAGTCAAGGAATGGTTGTCATCGCCCCCATATTTAAGACCGTATGTTATTATGCCTTGCTCATAGAACATGCTGGTTTTATATTGGGCAGCATTTTGAGATCCAGAAAATAATGACAGTTTGCTAAAGTACCTCGCTTCTTCACAATTTAACACTGGATGAATCCAAAAGTGGACACTCGTTCCTTCCTAAACCTTGTCCTGCCTCACAGACTTAAAGGTTTAGCTGCCTCTATAATCTTACCAAGTATGGCTATAAATAGACTCAGTTCACACAATAATGTTGTCAAAACTTAGTGTGAATGAGCAAACGTGTGGGTTTGGTCCCGCTTCTACTGCACTACCCAGAGCTAAGCTGTAGATTGGTTTAGGGTCACAGCCAAACCCAGGTTCATGGTTCATCTTTCCCAGACAAACCATGAGTGGTGAGCGAAGAACAAACTGTGGTTACAAGTTTGTGGCTCACCTGGAATGAGATCTATCATAAGCCCAAGTTTGGGCATAATGCTGTGTCAAACCACCCCTTACCTGTAGGTAGGGCAGCAACTACAGGACCAAGGAAAGAGTGCAGCAGCCGCAATCTTTCTTCCAGTGTTTATTTCTGCAACTGACAGAGGACACACAGATGCCAATAACTGAGAACTGCCCCTTAGTTTTGCCTTTTGGAAGCATCCTTAAATAGAAGGGCCAGCCCAAGACATGTTGTTATCTGTGTCAATTTCTTTTCATACACAGAACTAACTGACTGGGCTGCCAGTTGAACACAGGTGACCAGGACACCCTCCGCTGCACTTGAGGGCAAAAGACATAACTTGGTACACACAGCTTTTTCCTCAAACATCTTGCCATCACTCCACACACACATACCCTGGCGTCCACCACCTGAGGCAGCTGCCTCACTTGACCAAATGGCAGGGCCAGTTCATATTGCTTTCAGAAATGGAATGAACTAAGTTATTTTTGTTTTTTGCCATTGTGATTCATATTCTGTAACCCTGTGGATGTAGTATGACAAAAGAGATGTAAGCAAATGTTGAGGTCACTTATTAGCCTAAAGAAAGCAGAAAACAGCTATTGACCACAGACAACACCTACACTGAGAGCATCCTTCTTGAGTTTGTACCTTACATTTGATGAGGCAATTATTCTTTGGGGATGGCAAAGCTAATGCAAATTTCATTGGCACAGGTGATGTTCATCCACATGTTTCAAAGTAAAGTTAGACTAGGATGAACATTCTTATAAATGAGTAATGTAATATATCTACTTGTAGCCATCCCTTGCTCATGTGTTCTCTGTCACTAAAGGAGAAACATCAGAACTGACCCCGAGATGACCTGGCTCCTAAATTTTCCCCCAAGGTTTGCCAGAGCATGCTGTTCCATGTCTTGATAAAACTGGGCAAAGATATTATCAAAACTGTCCAAGTAGGCAAAGACAACTGAGTAAATATTTTGGGAGGGACTGAACAGCTTATTTGCTTCCCCAACTCATTAAAAAAACAATTTAAGGAAGGAATACAAAATCTTTTATAAGCATAAGCAAGGCAAAGGCCTTCCACAACCAGACCTTTTAATGCAGAGAAAGAGTTGCTATCTTGAAGCAGCAGTAGTCAAAATCTGGCTTTGTGTGAATGTGGCCAACAAGTGAGCAATACCTGTTCCATTTCTGAAAGCATATATTTTACCAATGCCAGCTGCATAGTTTCTTTCACCTCAAAAAGCTAAAGATTATTTACTCCTCTGATGCAGATGCATGGGAGAAGGGGCTAAAAGTGGATGCCTGTGTTTTTCCCCATACCAAGATAATGACAGAAAAGGAACCCAGAAGGATGGCTTAGTTAGCAGACATCAGTGTCCCTGCTAGAGAAGCTGGTTGGGCTACATTGTTTTTGACACTGCAATGTTCATAGCTCCATTTCTCTTGTGGTCCAGGGCCTCCACGCCCTCAGCAAGCTCCTAGTAGCAATCTTTGGCCACTGGTGAGGCCACTGCGGAAACACCCCACTAAGTTTTGATATGACTTGCTGTGCACTATTCCCAACCAAACATTGTACACAACTTTGCTGCTGCTGCTGAGCAAATTACCATTGTGGTTCTTGCACTCAGGCAAGTGTATCAATTGGTGGTATGCTAGATTAGTCATTTCACCCCCAAAACTTTCCCAGTTTGCTAGCCCCCAAAAGAGCTATTAAAAACAAAAAGAAGAGTGGCTGAGTCTATCAGCTTATACAAGAAGGGAAAGTATTCTACACAAAAGAGAAAGGAGCGCTAACTCTGTGTCACTGTAATCTTGACAATGTGAGCGCTTTTGGTTAGGTTTGCTGGAAGCTACTAGATTCTGGAGACAGCTAGGAAAGTTCAGGAACAAAAAGAGCTATGGATCAAAGAGTATTTTGGAGATGGGACAAATAATGTTGGGCAAGGGAGGAAAGAGAAAGAGCCACCCTAACACTTTAGTAAGGCATCTATTTACAGCTTTCTTGAGCCCTAACTTGAGAATTTGCAGTTTAAAA
The DNA here is from genome assembly GCF_964188305.1 of Podarcis bocagei. NCBI lineage: Eukaryota > Metazoa > Chordata > Lepidosauria > Squamata > Lacertidae > Podarcis > Podarcis bocagei. The sequence continues at coordinate 74,606,921 of NC_138126.1, forward strand.
AATAGAACTTTGGAAGTGTTGTGGCATCTGCAGGGATCTTCAATGGCAACCACCTTTCATTAGTGCACTTATCCTGTCACTATATTTCATAACTGAAACTTAAGGTTGACAGAATTCTACTAGTGAACTCTACTAGAAGTTTCATACAGTGGCCCACTTCCAAAAGGAACCATGGACAATAAAAATATAAGGTCAAAAACAAAAGGAACCATGGACAGGGCTGGGATATGCATCCCAAGCTCATGGTTGCAGCCACCCGCACTTAAACCAGGCATAGGCAAACTCTGCCTTCCAGATGTTTTGGGACTACAACTCTCATCATCCCTAGCTAACAGGACCTGTGGTCAGGGATGATGGGAATTGTAGTCCCAAAACATCTGGAAGGCTGTGTTTGCCTATGCCTGCCTTAAACTGTCAAACTACAGCTGCTCACCAAAGGCTACTGCAAATTGCACAAAGAGAGAAAGTTCCCCCTCCAAAATGGGCTTAGAACTTTTCACTTTTAAGCTTTTAAAACGTTGCTTTCTGTACATGTCACAGAATATGGCAAGAGCAATGTCAGTAACTCCTTTGAACCCGTTATCAGGATGTGATCAACATCTAGTCATTTCAGAGTTTGGTGGACTGTTTCTGTTTTCTCACTTTTGCTGTAGACAAGATTGCTTCAGCCCACTGCCATAACAAAAAGGAAATAAGGGAAAGTTAATACCACCTACGCTTGGGTTTTATTATTGCTGGTTCCTTCCCACACTGTCCTTGCCATGAGATCTGAATTCAGGAGAAGTATCTTTGATGCTATTTGTGTCTGACCACATTATAGCAGAATACGTAAGCTTTTCTCTGACATGATTAGCCCGATAAGAGCAGTTATACGCAACTGAGCCCGAAACTTACGTATAGGTTGAGCCTGTGACTTGCTGGGTCAGCAAATAAAGAACGATTTGGCATTTAAAGGCTGCACTCAGACAAAAGGTCACAACTAGCCTCATTCAGCTTATGAAGTGGAGGCAGCAGGCCCTATTCCAAAGGGGGGCTCAGTCAGCATATTTATCTATATTTTCCATTTTGTACTGCAGATACAGTTCAAGCCTTGAAATAAAATTATTTGTCAGCATAACTTTTGTGAAAATTATTTATATACTTACTTATTTGTAAGACTTCAGTTATCCCCAGGGTAAAAAAAAGGGGGGGCACATTATCTACCTGGCCCGGGCCTCTGCCTGGCTCTGCAAGGCCCTGGGAGGCAGGCAACAGTCATCATAACATGCAAAGTTTTTATCACAGTGAAGAAAGGAGGGCCAGTGTGGCCAGAGGGCTTGTACAGCAGAATGAACTGGTGGTGTTTTGTTAATGCATGGGTGCATTGCATGCTTTAAGTACTGCAGTGCAAAATTACGAGAGAGACTTCTGCAGTCAACGGACGAAACAGTAGTCTAACAGAAGTTGAATAGGGAGACAGGAAGCAGCCCTTGGCCCATCTAGTTTCCTACAATGATTGACAGTGGCAATTCCACAGCCCTGTCGAGAGATGCTGGAAACTGAACCTGGTGTGCAAATCATGTGCTCTGAAGACTGGGCAGCAGTCCATTCCGTAAGATGTCACTATAGTGACAATGACATAAGATGCTCTTCACAAATATCACAGCTCTGCACAACTGGAGTGTTGGGGTGTGAGTCTGAAACCAGCAGAGAAGGATGCCAAGTTGGATAATAGCTCCTTTTTATCTACCAGGATAAACAGATGAGTGCATTTTAATCTTGAAGGATGCAATCTTAGGCACACTAAGCTAGGAACAAGCCCCACCAAGTGAGATTTAGAGTAAATATGTACAGTGGTACCTCGGGTTACATACGCTTCAGGTTACAGATGCTTCAGGTTACAGACACCGCTAACCCAGAAATAGTACCTCGGGTTAAGAACTTTGCTTCAGGATGAGAACAGAAATCGTACTCCGGTGGCACTGCAGCAGTGGAAGGCCCCATTAGCTAAAGTGGTGCTTCAGGTTAAGAACAGTTTCAAGTTAAGAACGGACCTCTGGAACGAATTAAGTACTTAACCTGAGGTACTACTGTATAGATAGGGTTGTGCTAAAAAAAAGTTTTTTTAAAAAAAAACCAAGGCAAAAACCACCAAGTAATGGGAAGAATTGTCATATTTATCATAGCCATATTCCAGAGATACCTATTAGTGCAGAATTCATCTGCGGAAGACCACAACTTTCTTACTTTATTGATGTAATTGTTTATGCCCTAATAATCCATTTTATGTATCATTAAATGACATAATGGATTCAAATAACTGTGAGTAAATGTGGAAATTCTAAATTTCTAGACATTATACTCTTTATGCAAATGGTAGCTTGCAGTAAGTTTCTGATTTATTTTTTTAAAAGGAGGTTTTTAATTATGGAAGAACTAAGCATTTTCTTTCTTGTTTGCTTTGCAAGCATTTCTCTTTTGAGAGGAAGTTGCGGGTGCTTCAGAAGAGAAAAAATAGTTTGGATGTGGAAAAATAAAGGTCAAAAGGTTCAACAGAGGCTATTTGTGTTGCCCCAGCAGTTGAAGGAGATGAGAAGTGAAGATACTAAATTTCTGCTGGGGCAAAGAAGTCATGTTATGCCTCATATCATTTCCCAGTTATGTGTAGAAGAGGAAAAAACCCCAACCTCACTCTGACCAGTATTTTAGCCACGTAGAAAGCCCAGGCACTCTCCAGCTGATACTTGGTTGTTATCAAATGCTCCACCACTATGCTCTTCAACAAAAGAATGACATTAATGGGGGTGGGGGAAAGGTCTGTGTTGGAAGAGTGCATCATTACAATTTCCCCACATTGTGCCAAAGGCCTGAGATGATCACAATAAAAGTTCTGTTCCATGTAATCAAATTGTACTTTGTTTGAAAGTGTGCAATCCTCTTCACTTTTGATGCTAGTTAAGGCACATTATATGTACAACATAAGGCCTTCCTTCTCTAACCTTGGTGATGGAGGACATATGTTGTAACCTGATCCTTTGGTAAAAAGATGCCTTTGTGTGTATGTGTGGTTTGTTTTTAAAGATGCACTGTGGATTGATCAAGCTTGGAAATTATATACAAAATACCCACAACTAAAACTGCAGTCAAACAGCATCCTTTTAAAATAAATCACATTCAGTTACAGAAAGGTTTCTGAAAGAACTTCCAAATGAGTTTTCAGAAATATTATTGACATTTCAAGTTAGGTTCTCTGAACTGACTGGACCCTCCAAAAATTAACATGCTGATGCAACTCAAATGGTCAAAGGCCTGGAAACGATGCCTTATGAGGACCGGCTAAGGGAGCTGGGCATGTTTAGCCTGGAGAAGAGGAGGTTAAGGGGTGATATGATAGCCATGTTCAAATATATAAAAGGATGTCACATAGAGGAGGGAGAAAGGTTGTTTTCTGCTGCTCCAGAGAAGCGGACACGGAGCAATGGATCCAAACTACAAGAAAGAAGATTCCACCTAAACATTAGGAACAACTTCCTGACAGTAAGAGCTGTTAGACAGTGGAATTTGCTGCCAAGGAGTGTGGTGGAGTCTCCTTCTTTGGAGGTCTTTAAGCAGAGGCTTGACAACCGTATGTCAGGAGTGCTCTGATGGTGTTTCCTGCTTGGCAGGGGGTTGGACTCAATGGCCCTTGTGGTCTCTTCCAACTCTATGATTCTATGATTCTATGAACCCTAGAAAAGGGGAGATTCTCTTTTTTCCGAACAACAGATAGTCTGAATATTTTGAATACCTCAGCTCATTTGTACAAAATTGCACATCTAATGGAAAAGAACATGAGGAAACCATGCAGTATCGTTAAACAGAGTTTAGCATCTTATTTATTTGCTCATAACTGGACTTGACGCCTCCTTAATCGCACCAATTCCTACTTCTTATAAACAAAAACACTGCCCTGAAAGTATGGAAGGGAAATGTGAAATATCTGAAGTGAATCATGGGGGTTTCGATTCTTCCAACATCAGAAGGGGTGAAACTTGATTGCTTCACACTTGATTGCTTGAGTTCCTCTCAATCTGACACTCATGCAAGCTTATCAATGACTTGCATTTCTCCTTTGCAAATATAAGAAGGAGAATAGAGGGGGGTCAAATGGGGATCACCAAACACTGCCTGGTTCATTACATGAAGCTGACTGTCTATGATATGCTACCTGGTTACTGTGGACTTCCAGACATCCGCAGAAGAATCACTCACTCACTTTGCCTTGTACAAATATAGAAGGCTCCCTCATACAATATTGTCCATGCTAACTGGCAGAGACACTCCAGATTTTCAGATGGGGGCATTCTCAGCCCTGCCCTTTTTCATGTAAAGCAGGTGCTCTACCATGAAGCTATGAGCCTTCTCTCCCTACCCTCCAAGATGTGTTTCAAAATGCCTGACTGCTGCTACTTGGTCTGAGATGCTGAAACCAGACTATAATTCCTTGACAGCTTTGCACCAGAACTGAGGCAGGTGTTTTATTCCCTTGGTTGTTCTCAGTCTGCCAGCCACTGTTTCCATACAGAGACCAGGTCACATGACCTGGAGATGCCACATAGGTACTTTGAAAAGTGCCACCAAGAGCTGGAAGACAATGAAGTGACAACTTCTCCCGCGTGTTTCTCATTTGGCCTCTTTGCTGACACTCACCCTTCTGTTTGCTACAGCAGGTAGAGAAGGGAGGAGGATAGAGGGAGGCACACAGCAGGAAAAATTGCCTATCTCTTCAGACCATTAAATGGAACCTGTAGGCTGAAGCACTTCTGGGTTGTGGTGGGTTGTTTGGCCACTTTGTCGTGCAACCAAGCTTAACCCACATTCCTCTGAAACCACCCTGCAACCAGTTTCCGTGTTCATAAGAAATGGACTTCAGAAAAGTGGATTGACTCATGATTTGGATATATCTTGGACCATTTTAGAATCTCAATTCTACAGCTATGAATCTGAGCACAGATGTAGACCAATAAAGGTCAGGGTTGCGAAAGCTGTGGTCCTCCAGAAGCTGTTTGGCTCCAATGCCAATTAGTGCCATCCAGCTGGGTCGAAGATTAGGGATGATGGGGAACTGCAGTACAGCAATATCCAGAGGGTTGGCAGTTCCCCATCCTTGATATAGGTTAATTAAAAACAGGGGGAAATAGGTTAGATAAAAATAAGCGGGAAATTGCTATCTATGCAGCATTCATAAACACCAGTTTTAAATATTCCAATGACAAATTGCAATGATATCACAATGCAACCACACTCCTATTTCTTAACTTCATAAGTTAAATGAAGAATTTCATTTTGAATTTGCACATCTGAACTTGGGGAGATCATGGTTTCCACACACTTTCATCATTTCAGCTGCAAGCCTTTCTACAAAGCTCATGACTGATTATGCCTAACCTAAAAAAGTTTTTATTAATTATGTAAAAATCCCCCGAAACCATGAGAATCTCTCTTCTTCAAGGTCTCATTCTTGCACTGGCTGATTATTTTTTCAGTTGTTGTCACTGTAAGTTCCTTTGTACTTGTTTTGTTTCCAACAGATTAATCAGAGATGACAATGAGCAAACATAGGAAGCATTAATAAAATATGAATCATGCCATTTCTTTCAAATCAGGTACGGACTTCTATCTATGCAGAACAGTTTTGATGTGTGTGACACCTTTTACACTGCAGGCAATGCACAGATGAAAAATAATTCACTGACCTTGTGCTTGATAAGAAACACGTTTTCAATGGTCACATCGCTATGGCAGATTTCTCTGCCCCTTTACAACTTCTACTGAATGAATTAAGGACCAACTCAATGCAAACTTAATTAAAGTCCTTAAAAGGCATCACTTGTGAGCAAGACAGACATGTCTCATTCTCCAGTGTTAACTATGTAACATACCAGCTGGATTCATTGCTGAGCATAACTTTTAACTCCAGCAGATGACTATTTACATCTGCTTACATAAGATGTGAACTGAGCCTTTCTATTCCTGTTCATGCCAGGGTCTTATTCTTTCATTACTTTCATATTTTGATGTGGTAGCATGCTCCAAGATTTCCGCTTGAAGTATATAGAAGCCAATTAACAAAACTGGGTCAATTGGTGATCATCTGATTCATGGGGTGAGCACAACAACTTACTTGCACAAGCCCCATTAAAAACAAACAACCTCCAACTGAAATGAGTGGCCAAAGAGCACGCCCATTCAACTCAACGACCTAGAATCATAGAATCATAGAGTTGGAAGAGACCACAAGGGCCATCGAGTCCAACCCCCTGCCAAGCAGGAAACACCATCAGAGCACTCCTGACATATGGTTGTCAAGCCTCTGCTTAAAGACCTCCAAAGAAGGAGACTCCACCACACTCCTTGGCAGCAAATTCCACTGTTGAACAGCTCTTACTGTCAGGAAGTTCTTCCTAATGTTTAGGTGGAATCTTCTTTCAAACCCTTCAAAGGTCTGCTTCAGACTATGCCATAGCCCTTAAGCTACACACTTTGGAATAACCCCATTGACAACCTAGTATTACCTATGATAAAAGTATAGCAGTGGAACATTTTTTCTCTTCAAGGCTTGGGTGTGTACGATTTCCAGTGGATAACGTTAAGGGCAGCTCAGCTTCCAAAGATGCTCAACGCTAAGAGACTACTAGACACAGCCCCTTACATAAGCTAACATCAGAGGGGGGTGAATACACAGCTGGATACTGGTTGAGCATATTGTACTAATATGTGCCATGCAGGATCTGTAACAAAATATTTGCACTGTGTATGTGTTCCATCCCACCACCGATAGTATACGTGTGTCTCTTCTGCCTCCCGTCTCTCTCAGGCTGAATCTACATAGATCTAAAAAACGCTGTGGAAAATGATTTTTTTTAAAAAATGTTGTAAAGTATACAGTGGTACCTCGGGTTAAGAACTTAATTCGTTCTCCAGGTCTGTTCTTAATCTGAACCTGTTCTTAACCTGAAGCACCACTTTAGCTAATGGGGCCTCCCGCTGCCGCCGCGCCGCCAGAGCACGATTTCTGTTCTCATCCTGAAGCAAAGTTCTTAACCTGAGGTACTATTTCTGGGTTAGTGGAGTCTGTAACCTGAAGCGTCTGTAACCCGAGGTACAACTGTATATGGAATTTGTCATTAGCTCATCAGCACCATCTAGTGTCACATTTGTATAATGCACTTAAAACACACTTAAAATGTTACATTTGCAGCTGTATAGCTGAGTCCTTAGTGCCTTATCAAGTATATTCCAACTTCCCTGTCTTTCCTTTTGAAGACAATCAGCAACAAAACACAGCATGTGTGTGTGTTTCTGCCTTCTGGAACCACCCCCTTACTGTCCCCAGCGAGGCAGGTGGAGTTTAGGGGTGCTACGTGGAGTGGGAGGGACTGCAGTCATGTCCTGAGCTCTGGCCGGGCCTCAGTCTGCTTCACACTTAAAGGTTTTCTCAGTTTTGCTGCATTCCAGTTTGTAGTTCAGGCATGATGAAGAATCAGAGTGTCCTTGGCCACAGAATCCAGAGTCACATCAACCACTATTTTCATGTGACGTCCTGCATTCTGATGATACAGCTAGGAGGACAGAGTGATGAGGACTCTGTCAGAAATAAGAAGGGGAGGGGTAGAGACATCTTGCAATTTTTTTGTATGTAACATACATCATTGCCCTGCCAATAATATAATACTAATCTGTGCTAACCCCCTTTTCCTCAGCTTCTGTAATAAACTCTCTTGTCTCTCCAGGGGACAGAAGAAGGGATAATCCCCTTTAGAGTCAAATGAATCTTTTGCTGACACCCTGCAGCAGGGAAAATGATAGCCGCTCCCCTTGTTCCTCACTTTCAAGGATGACATGTTGACAAAGAATGCCACCATTACTAATCCCAGATGATACTATAGGTCTGCCTGGAAGAAATTGTCATTTTCCTGAGATGCAGAATTAGTTCCTTTCACTATCTAATACCCTTCCCCCTCTTTCCTGTTGAAAGTAAGGTTTATTGTGTGGAGAAAAACAAACACTTTCAATTAAAATGTAAAATTTCTCCTGCTGCTGAATTCTTTTTAAAGCCCCCCTCCCCCAAATGGTAAATTTTATCCCCACCCCAACCCCTATTCTGTGTCTGTCTCTGGTCTCTTGATGAGAGTGGCTGAATTAAAACCTGTGCTCTGTGGATTTACATAAAATTAGACAACCAAGGAAATTAACAGGAAATTGAATGAATTCTGCCTCTCTTGTATGCAATGCTTTTTCAGATTAGGGGAAAAAAGAGATTTGAATTCTTCTTCTTTCTAAAGTGTATTCAGCACCATTTAACCTAACTGTCAAGACAGCAGCAGGATAGAGTAAAACATAAACTTATGCATATGTTAATAAAGAATTCCTGCAGCGAAAAGCAAGTGCCAATATTATATGGATTAGACAAGGTTCCTAATTAATCCAGTCTCACTACTTGACTTTTTGAATTTTCTTACATATTACCTTATTTTGGAGGCTCACATGTTAATCTCATGGGATACGATGCCCTGGCTCTACTGTACAGTGGTGCCTCGCAAGACGAAATTAATTCATTCCGCAAGTTTTTTCTTCTTGCGAGTTTTTCGTCTTGCGAAGCACGGTTTCCCATAGGCATGCATTGAAAATCAATCAATGCGTTCCTATGGAGACCATCCAGGGACAGAGGGGAAGCGCCGCGGGCCTTCCCCTCTGTCCCCGGACCTGTTTTAAAGCAAGGGAAGGGGCAACGGGGAGAAGCGATCTTCTCCCCACCGCCCCTTGCTTCAAAAGAGGTCCGGGGTGCGGGGGCAAGCTTCGTTTTGCGAAGCAAGCCCATAGGGAAATTCGTCTTGCGAAGCAACTCGAAAACGAAAAAACCTTTCGTCTTGCGAGTTTTTCGTCTCGCGAGGCGTTCGTCTTGCGGGGCACCACTGTAGATGCCTTGTAGCAATAAGAGCTGCAAAGAGCTGTCTTGTTCTTGCATGCTTTCACTTCTAGTAAGGATGTTGGATTACACAAAGGTAGTGAAGAAATTGTCAGGAGCCTGGCTAACAAGCATTGCAGGGGGTTTAGATTAGATCCTTCCAACTCTACAGTTCTATGATTCAATCTATGATCTACGCATTGACTGAAAGATCTATGCCTGACTTCAGACATCTGGTGCCCTCCAATTATTTTTTTTTTACTATAACTCCCATCAGCCCCAGCTAAGCACAGCCACTGGATTCCAGGTTGACAAAGGTTGGCCTAAGCCAGTGATGGCCAAACTTTGCCCTCCAGCTGTTTTGGGACTACAATTCCCATCATCCCTGACCACTGGTTCTGTTAGCTAGGGATGATGGGAGCTGTAGTCCTCCAAAACAGCTGGAGGGCCAAATTTGGCCATCACTGGCCTAAGCAAAGGCTGGCATTTATTCAAAGCAGGGATGCCTTTGTATTATGTTTCGGACTGCATTCTGTTTTGCAGGAGCACCCCAGGAGCACCTCCATGCCCAGTCAACTCATTGGTTCAAGCTCAACAGCCCAGCTCAGCAAAAAAACACCATAGTTTATCTGTGACTGAACCTCAGGCTGCTTCTTCCCTTTGGACACTCCAATTTCACCCTCAATTACTTGTTTGCACAAGCCATAATTTGTCATTACAGGTGGCTCCTGCTCAAGGATTAAGTGTTGAACCAAACTATAGAATTTGAGCAGCAGGAATCATGCTTTCAATATCACAGGGAAGTAAATACTGTAGTAAACAAGCTATCTGAGTTCTGAAAACCATAACCAATATTTGTATGCCATCTTTGGCAAGACAAATTCCCTCTCATGCACAGTGGCTTTTGCTACTACTCTTGGCAGATACTATTGTGCTTGTTTATGTAGTCACACGCCAGGGGGGTTAATAACATTAGTAGTATTTGTAAGGCAACCTTAGTAAACTGTTTGAATTCCCATTTTAAAAGAAAGTGGTACCTGCAGGGAAATAAAAGTATGTCTTCTGTGTACAGCAAGGAAACAGATTTTAAAATTAGATTAGTGAAGAAACAGATTTTAAAATTAGATTAGTAAAAAAACACAAAACAAAACCCTAACAACCCTAACAAGAACTGATTTTAGGAGTGTAGGCGTTCAGTTCCTATGGTTGGGCCTGTGATCAACTACAAACTTGACTTTAGAAGCTGTGTTTATCGGAAAAGTAGACAGATTTTTCTCATTCTAAAGATAGAATCTGGATTACCAAATAACACACATCAGCATAGTGGACACAGATTTTCTCTTATAATGAGATGCAGGATTTAAATGCAAATGCATATTATTTTTCTTGGTTTGCAGGCTAAACACATTTCTGTCAAGACAGCTCTAAACGCACACATTTTATAGCATAGAAAGATGCCTGCCTGCTATATACCGTAATAGGCGCAGGATAATGATATTGAAGTAGTGGGGTAGCAGTGCAAAAGGCTTAAGAATGTGAGCAAAGAAGTCCTCTGTTCAAATTGTATTTCAGTGAATATGCCCACTAAGGCCACCACTTAGCCTTAGACAAGCCACTAGGCTCTGTCCTTCTAATCTACAATATGGGAGTAGCGAAACTGTTCTATTCTACATGGATGTTGAAAGAAAGGCTGAGACGAATGCTATATGAACAATGCTAAGCTATTATTTAATTTATCCATTTATTTGGAATATATACAGCCGAACATTACAAGATGTCACAGTGGTATACAACAATTAAAAATGAAACATGGATGAAACTGTTTTCAAAAAAGAAATTAGATACTGCACATGGACAAAATCCATTTTATCCCAGTTCTTGAAGGAAAACAAAAAAACAATGCCAAGGCTGTGCAATAGAGAAGCTTGCCTGGGAACCTCCATCAGCATCCTGGTGCAAGGATCCATGGTAAATGTAGCAAGGTTGTCAGGATCCATGGGAGTTTAATTTACTGTGGACCCTTGTGTCTGGAATGCTGCCACAGCAGCACCTAAAGGTTGAATGGAGGTTCCCCATTCCCCAGCTCCCTTTCTTCCTAAGGAAATGCCTTGAAGAAGGGCCATTAAAAAGGAAACAGGCTTGATTCTTGCACACATTAAAAACAAAACATTGTATTTACTGAGTTTTGTTAAACACTTTTTTTTCAAGAAATGCAGTTAATGCAAGGGGGGGAACGGGCTACGAAAAGGCACCCAAAACGAAACAAAAACAACTCAAGGGGATAACCACACATGTAAGCAGGTAGCAAGACACAACATATAGCAGTTCAATAAAATATGAATCTCTCTTCATTGGAAACCACTGTCCCCTGCCTCCTCAGTTTATGAACTTGGCAATCAACAAGACAAACAGGTCAATCTTATACACGTCTACTGAGACGTATTCCCTATTGAGTTCAATGGGGCTTACTACAGGGTGAGTATAGAACTGCAGGACTGTGCATTTATATTGGCCTAGTTCAGATGACATGCTAAGCCAAATCTTGGCCTAGGGAGACCATGTAAAGCTGCAGGGCAGACTCCTGGAGAGGAGCTCATGCTAAGCTAAGGTGTGGCTTAGGGTGTGCGGTGCAAATAAACTTCTTGACTTCATGTATTTTCTCCTTACACACCCCACCCACCCCCAAACATGCCATGTGGGCGAAAATGAGGACCGTGTCTAATAAAAGGTTTAAAAACTCTGAGTTCTGGTCTTCCTATCCTGACATACCCTGATAATATTTGCTCTCCACACTTTTGCCATCAACTCATTTTGTTTGAGAGAAGATGGAAGCCTCTACTCACTTGCCCAGGCTATTTTAGCTTTCGGGAACTAGTATAGCAATTTTGCTAAAGCTAAGCAGGTACAGACCTGATCAGCAGCTTGGATGGGAGACCCATGTAAGGGCAAGTAATAATGAATATACAGTGGTACCTCAGGTTAAGTACTTACCGTATTTTTCGCTCTATAACACGCACCAGACCATAACACGCACGTAGTTTTTAGAGGAGGAAAACAAGAAAAAAAATATTCTAAACGAAACAGTGGATATATGATTTTTGTGGTTCATGCTGTGGCCACAGACATGTGATCTGACAGTGAGTTTGGAGTAGCCCAATGCAAAAATCCTGAGGATCCATGTGGATCCATGCTTTGTAACCATGTTTTTGCACCACTGCGGCCCCAGGCAACAGTGGGTACGTGATTTTTTTGGTGCAAGATGTAGCCATGGACATGCTATGTGATCTGATGGTGAATTTGGGGTGACCCAGTGCAAAAATCCTGAGGATCCATGTGGATCCGTGCTTTGTAACCACGTTTTAATTGGGGAAGGAAGGAAAAGCACTCAAGGGACAAGGAACACGCGTGGGGTGTGTGGAGAAGGATGCTGCTAATAATGCAGAAGAGGGGTTTAAGGGGAGAAGAAGCACGTGTGGGGTGGGTGGAAAAGGATGCTGCTAATAATGCGGAAGAGGGGTTTAAGGGGAGAAGAAGCACGTGTGGGGTGGGTGGAGAAGGATGCTGCTAATAATGAAGAAGAGGGGTATAAGGGGAGAAGGCTCCTCTCCTCTCCCGCTTTGCTCCTTTAAAGAAGCAGGCTCTCTGTCCCTCTCTCCTCCCCACTCCGCGGCTCTTCTCCCGCTTTGCTGTTTCAAAGCGAGCCAAGGAGGGGGGAAGGAAGGGGAACCATGGATCCTCTGCTCACGACTGCAGCAGGTCCCCTCCGCCACCCGCAGGCATTCGCTCCATAACACGCACAGACATTTCCCCTTACTTTCTAGGAGGAAAAAAGTGAGTGTTATGGTGCAAAAAATACGGTAATTTGTTCCGGAGGTCTGTACTTAACATGAAACTGTTCTTAACCTGAAGCACCACTTTAGCTAATGGGGCCTCCTGCTGCTGCCGCGCCACCGGAGCACAATTTCTGTTCTCATCCTGAAGCAAAGTTCTTAACCTGAAGCACTATTTCTGGATTAGCGGAGTCTGTAACCTGAAGCGTATGTAACCTGAGGTACCACTGTATATACACACACACATACAGTTAAAAATTAAGTTATGCACTCATTTACATGCTACTACTATTTTAACTCTGTACAGTGGTACCTCAGGTTACAGACACTTCAGGTTACAGACGCTTCAGGTTACAGACTCCACCAACACAGAAATATTACCTTGGGTTAAGAACTTTGCTTCAGGATGAGAACAGAAATTGTGCTCTGGCGGCGCAGCAGCAGTGGGAGGCCCCATTACCTAAAGTGGTACCTCAGGTTAAGAACAGTTTCAGGTTAAGAACGGACCTCCAGAACGAATTAAGTTCTTAACCCGAGGTACCACTGTATTCTCAGTTTTTGAATACATGCACTTATTTTTGGTGGTTTGGTGCATAATAAGCCCACTCCACTGAAGATGTAGTTATGCATTACTCACTAGAAAATTAACTCATTTAAGCAAGCATGATAGTGATTTAGTGCTGACAATGTCCCAGGCACTGTGGACCTTAAGTCTGAACCTGAATTTGGGACATGCTCATTTTATTAAAGTAACTGACTGGAGAAATGCTGAACAATGAAACTGAGCTCACATAAAGCATCAATTATGTACAAGAAATGCACCTACTCCACCCATCTTCACTTCATTTCCAAAATCCCTTGTTTGAAAGCCTTGCCAATACACACCTTTTAAAGTTCTGTGTATTTCATAGTAAGTCCCACAGGGAATTACCTCTGCCACGTACCTCTCCAAGTTGGAATCAAGGGCTAATATATAACTTCTGATACCATACATATTCAAATGCAGCACTAGTTACTGAATAACTCATCAGTCATTTAGACAGCACTTTAAAATAAGCAAATACCTTTGCAATTTTTACTTTGCTGTCCCAACATTAAACCTGCGACTGATCACTATTACTGGGCAACTGAAGCTAAGAGGACACTAGTTTTTATTAATACTACTACCACCATACTATTGTTAGTAATAAAACTATTTACAGCATGGCTGACTAGTGAGCTATGAGATTTAGGCAAGAATGTAAGGAATGAGCTTTCTTTTGGAGAGGAAAAGAGTTGAAGATTTGAGGTGTCACTGTAGTAATTAAGGATGGAAGAGGAATTTCGTCTGGTTTGCTTTTAACTCATACTCCTCAACACAGCCAAACACAGTTATCCTTTTGAACTCGCACTTCTCTGAATTTTCTGATGCTGTTCTCCAACCAAATGAAGTATATGGAAAAGTTTACATTAGTGTGCATAAAATGCGCACATTAATGAAAACAACATATAAAAATACAAAAAATGCAATATATTGGGATAATTTGCTTGCAAAATATGCATCTCAAGGAGAAATTAACAAAAACCTAATCCCGCTCCCCACACAACCTGATGTGAAAATTTGGTGAAGACTGAAAAAATGAGAAATGGAGAGCAACAGGTTCCTTTGTCCTCAACGGTAAGCCGCTTATTTACAAATAAATGTACAGGTATGGCAGGGAAACAGGAACAAGAACTCGCAAGCAGGCGGTGTTAGATCTACAGCAATATCTGCCCCAAAGCAACAGTAGTACCATAGAAAGCCAAAAGCTACTTCTTAACAGAAACATTTTTATAGGCTCTGCAGCCTAGCTCTGAAACTAAAAGGAAGAGAAGAAAAAGAAATCTGTTACTTTCAGTTCCTTGTCTCCCACACCCCACTGAGGCCAGGTGATGGAATTCTTTCGCCACCTAGCATCCCACAGGAGTGTATGAGCTGACTGCCCAAACAGTCAAGGTGATCTGCTCCACTGACTGCCCATTAATTAGTGGCCAATCAATGACAAAACACATGGGACAGAATAGTTGGACAGAATGGCTCATAACAATCTAACTGGTTGTAATACTAACTGGATGGCGGCATGGCAGGGAGCTGCATAGAGAGGCTTGGTGTTGCTCCTCTTCTGTTTTTTAAAAAGCTTTTAATTGTAATACTGAGTAATTCATATCTATGGAAAATCCAAGATCAATGCAGCACATTGCAGAAAAAGAAGAGACTTCCCTTCTCACATTACCACACGCTGGTTTATCATAATAAACATACTCTTGCCTTCCCATGATTAGCTTGTTAACAGAGGTAATAATTAACTTACCTATAGCTTAGAGAGCTGACCGACACATTTGGAATAATCACATGGTACACATTATTGGGATGGTACCGTCAAACTGTTCTTAATAAAAACTAATATAATTTTGGTTATTAAGATGTTTGCCAACCTCAGGGATCTTTGTAATTCTCTAAATGCCTAAAACTGCAGAGACCCTCTACTGGGTATAGGATATGGGGTCAGAGAAAAGCAAACTCTTCTGATCTCTGGGACGGATAGAAGGAGTTGGGTGCTCGGTTTAACCTCAAAGAGAATGGAAAGGAATCAACTGGAAAACCCAGGGTGTATTGGTTCAGGATTCTGGGATCTAGTATTTACATGAGCATCCAGAGGTCTCTTCCTGCCTGGAGAGAGATGTAAGTTCAGATGAAAGTGGTGGAGTTGACTGCCAGGCAAAAAACGCAACTGTCCTACTCTGCAAGGCAGTTGTGCAAGGAAGGGGCTCTTCCAGAGTCTCCCTTTGTGCTACACCCCTCAATGGACCAGGCTGCTGCTTTGCAAAAAAATGGAAGCCCACATATACAGGGAAAAATTGCCCAGGAAATACTTTGTGTGTGATGACAGTTCTGCATGCGGCACATATCACTGTGGGATTACAACTCCTGCCATTGCTTGGACAACCTGATCAGATGCTGCCTTGCAAATAATACAGATTTTTATTAACGTTTAAAATATGGTATAGAGGTGTAAACACACACAAAACCTGGACAGATTGGTTTAGTGATGTCCTCATGTTAGCTGAGTCCTACTAAAACAAATATGCTTAGTCTTAATTCAAAAATATTATAAGCTATGCTGTCCAACCTACAGAGCCAATGGTGCTCACAAAAGCTGGAGAACCTCTGCCAGGAGAAATTCTTCATCCTCCTGGGATCCAAACCAAGAAATCCAAATGAGATTTTTACTACTGACTTCAATCTAACAATGAGCAAGGGCTTTTCTCCAGAGTAAGAGGAATGATGACAAAAGGATAAACACTAAAGTAAACTGGATTCATTTCAACTACACACACATACTCCATTTATCAAGCCTATCATGTTTAACGAAACGAATCCTCTCAAGTGTTGCAATATTTCTGAGGAACTTAAACAGTCATTCCAGCACAGTAGGAATTTCAAGTTTTCCTGTATAGCATGCATGGGTTTTTTTAGCATTAAAAAGGCAATCTGATATATGGCATCATTTCAGCCACAGCAGTTTACACTACTTTAAGCACACAGAATTTGCAGATGCAAGACCACTATCCCTATCTCTAGAATCCCAGCTAAAGGGAAATTTCATGGCAAACGATAACTGTATGAGCAGAAATAATTTAAAGACCTTGCCATCTTGGAAGTTGAATAACTGGAGGTACCAAAGGTGGCTGAGCCAGACTGCAGCCTTGGGAGCACAGCCTAATTCAGTGGGATCCTTAAGAGGGTAGCAGTGGTGAACTCCCCCTGCCAAAAAGAAGCTGTACTCTGCCAACCTGTTTGCCAATTAAAGCAGAATCAGCCAAGCAACCTATTTCTGTAAAGATGAGTAAATATCTGAATGTTAGGGAATATTCTTCAGTCTTCACTTCAAAAACAACAACACTTATTGAGGTTTTCAATTAAGTACTGACAAAACAGATAATACAAGAAAAGAAAAACATAAACATAAACATGCATATGAACAGAAATCTAAATTAACATAACATTTTTTTTGCAGGTGGAAACATGGAGGAAAACACATGTGCTACACCAGGGGTCAGAAACCTTTTTCAGCCGTGGGCCGGTCCACCGTCCCTCAGACCGTGTGGTGGGCCGGACTATATTTCGAGAAAAAATATATGAACGAATTCCTATGCCCCACAAATAACCCAGAGATGCACTTTAAATAAAAGGACACATTCTACTCATGTAAAAACACGCTGATTCCCGGACCGTCCGCGGGCTGGATTGAGAAGGCGATTGGGCCGCATCCAGCCCCTGGGCCTTAGGTTGCCTACCCCTGTGCTACACAGTGCCTCAAAATTGCCTCAACAAGCTACAATTCTCAAGAGTTCCTTGAGAAGGAGGATATATAGTTAAATGACTGGTAACTGTAGCTCTGTGAAGGGAATAAGGGGGTCTCCTTACAACTGTTATCACCCTTAATGCTCTACACTCCCCTTGATTCATTGGAGGAAGCTGTGGCTGTTCAAAGAGGAATGATACTGCTTTAAATATATACTGCAGTTATGGCCTTTGGATTGTGGCATAATGCCATTTGCTTAATTCAATACAACTGTGGAAATGTGAGCAAGCAATGGCGGACAAGTTCTATGGATAATGATGAAAACTTGGTAACTTTTTCCTAACGTGTGTCTGCTGTCCCGAGTTTTGAAGAGTCCCATTTAAGCTTATTTTTTAAAAAAAGAAGAAATACTTTTTTAAAAAAAAAAACCAGGTTAAGTATAAATGGAAGCAGACAGACTGAGCACCTAACGCATTCCCACCTCAGGCAGGAGCTCAGATTAAAGTTAATTATCTTATCTTCATCCTGGATCTTGATGCTTCACCATTTAATGGCCTAGGAATTAGGAGGTATCCAAACAAGACACATTAACAGATTCCATGGGTGTATGCCTTAATGTGCAACTCTACGTACAAAGCTACCAGCCACAAGCCCAGTAACCAAAACAGCATTTCTCAGTCCACACCTTCAAGCAGTTATACAAATGATGCAGAGCTTAGGCAGACAGAACACAGGCACAACAATGGAGACAGGTTTATCTTCTTCATCAGTGGTGCAAAAACCCTTTGCAGTATGATGGGCCTAACTGGCCACTTGCCAAGAGCCTCAAGCTTCACCCACTTTAAATATAAATTTAAAGATGCTCCTAATAAGCTCCAAATAGTTATTTCTTTATTGATAGATGGCAGCACTCCAAAAAAAGGAAGTAAACCAGAACCACAACAGAAGGGGCATCACTGTCAACCTGGGAAGGTAGCCCATCTACGGAAAAGAAAACTCAGATCCTAAACCTCCGCTGCCTTGCAGGAGAAGAAAAGACTGAGGAGTAAACGCTACACAAATCCAGAGTGGATTCCCTATGATGGTTGGATGGCACCTTGTGCGCCTCTTTCCTTCTAGTTCCTGCAGCCAGGCTGGTGCCAAACGTATCCCTTCACTTTCCTTTGGACCACATCAGCAAGGCAGCGAGTGGGGTTGTGTCATCTGGGCAGCCCAGGACCCCCATGCACACTGCCCAGGTGACTACATTGCTGCTAATGCAGCAGTTTGACTTCACCCTTGGAGGCACACTCCATTGTGTCTCGATGCCAACAATATAAGAACGATAACAATATGCCAGTATTTTATTAATAATAACATTTTATTATTAATCCCCAACAAGTCTTAAAACAAGCATAGGCAAACCCGGCCCTCCAGATGTTTTGGGACTACAACTCCCATCATCCCTAGCTGACAGGACCAGTGGTCAGGGATGATGGGAATTGTAGTCCCAAAACATCTGGAGGGCCGAGTTTGCCTATGCCTGTCTTAAAAACAGAAAAAATACATCATCTGCTTCCATGGGGGTGTGTGAGAACTTTTGCTTGGAAGGTTGCTGCTTAGTTTATACCACCAAGATTAGTGAGGAATGGATTTTTTTTATTACTGATATGGATAATGAACTCCTGCTTTGGAGCAATATAAGAACAATGTGTGGCTTGCAATGTTTTGACACATCCACCATGTTCCCCTCATTATCCTAACAAAAACTTTTTTCCCTTTGGGAAATCGGTGGAAGCCACCCAACAGTTTTCCTTTGCTGTCCTGCAGATATTCAGAATAGTTAAGCAGACCTATCCTACTGGTTTTAGATTTGATCAAGGAAAACCTTATATCTCAGCACAGGATTTCCGTTCCTCATTAACTAGACAGGCAAAGATCTATCTGGTTTGGCACCAGGGCTGGTGCAAGGCATTATGCCCCCTGAGGCAGACCGCATCCTGATGCCACTGCCTTCCCCTGCTTGGCAGAGAATCATGGTTTGGGGGCTGGGTTGGGAGCAGATTATGTGCCCCCATCTACCACCTGCAGAGTTGCCATGGAGATCCACAAGAGAAAGATGCTGCAGTGTGATGGAAGCACATATTCCACTTATGGCACAAGTTCAAGAGGGCCAAGGTCAGTTGCTTTTGGCTTTGTTTCACCTAAAGCCAGACTCACTGCAACATGTGTTTTGAAACTCTGAAGTTCCTCAGGTGTAATAGCAACTGATCTGGTACAACAGATATTCTTGTAAGGGACTCAGGGTTTGAAGCCTTTACCTACTAGGCTGAAATCCAGTTCTTAAATTATGCATATATCTGCACTTGCGCAAAATTCAAATTCTGCACGCACACACATGCACTATGATGTTTACTTTTTTTGGCTCAAACAACATTATCCAAGTTATTGTACATCATGTAGTAAATTCACAGAATGTCAGTCTATCTGCACACACACCCTGACCCAAATAATTAGTTCTGCAGTGTTGCCAAACTAGCCATGCTGTTCCTAGGCTATCTGGGTCATGTTGATAAAAAGGACCCAGAGCTACCTCCCAATAATTTTGCCCTAGCTAACTGCAGACAGTGCATTAGCACAATCCTTTTAACTGGCAATGCCAGGACTTGTACCTGGGACCTTCCATGTGTGCTCTATCACTAGGCTGTTGCCCCTCCTTGAAACATACATGAGTGTGCGCACACACATGCCTCAAATTTTAATTCAGAAAAAAAAGTATGCCTCAGCTATCGGGAGTTTGGAAAACACACTACAAGCTCATTTTGCTGTGGCCACTCCTTTCTAATGATCTGTCTGTTCTCATGTCTGGGACGTGAGTATTTCTGGCTAATTACATTGTTATTTTGCCTTTGCTACAGTGGGAGGGCTGTTTCTCAAAATGCCTGTCTCTCAAAAATGGGATAGCTTGTTCTGACAGACTTGGAGAACCCCAAGAGCTGAGCCCAGTCTGCAGCTCTTATGGCCTTAGGTAGCGGCCTGACAGCCACCACAGGTATCAGTCCCCAAAGAGTCCCCTTTCAATCCAGAGACAGGGACAGAGAGAGAGAGAGAGAGAGTGTGTGTGCTACTGACTCATCGCTACAGAAACCATTCACTTTCCTTTGCCAGAGAAAAGAAGAGAAATGTCTTCTCTGCTCTGTCTTTGCTCTTACTGGCAATGGCTGCTTTGCTGGCAAACCCCAGCAAGAACACCTGCTGCTACCAGAGAAGAACAAGAAAGGAAAAACAAGTGGTGTGGCAATCACCTTGTTTGTTCCAGCAAGGGAGGGAAGGGGAGCCAAGAAGCTTCTGGGAGGGTGAAGTGGCAGTTCTCTTCTTACCTGTAATACGCATCCTAGCAGGCTGCCTGAAAGGCAGATGTTCACTTGTAGTTGTTGGTACAAGAGTCCCCTACATGCTCTTTCTCTCTCATTAAAATAGGACTTAGGGTGGTCATGCTCCTTACTTTACAGAGGACAGCCCTCTAACTGAAGGAGTCCTCTGTCTGAATGTCAACTGTCCGGTCCAAGTCCAGTTTAAAGATAAGGAACCATAGGAAGGGAGAGTAGGAGCGGCCTTGAAGTTGTCCATCAACAGTTAGTGCCTGGATAGCAAGCAGGCACCCAGCTCACTTGGTCAGAGTCTTCCCCAATACGATGAGATGCATTCTATTCCTGTGTAAATTAGTATAGCAATTCTTTCTAAAATGAGCATCTGTACCTTTAAAGTATCTAAAACATTTTATCTAAGACAGAGTCCTTTGTTTCGGTCATGTGACCACCCAAAAAGAAATGTGTTAGCTGGTCCAATGAAGAAAAGCTATATTTAAGTTGCCACATAACTATGGCAAAACCAAAGCAGTGGGCATGGCAACACTCGCTTTATTTCACTCTGAGAACCGACAAGTAACAGGAGGGGTGGAGAACACAGACTTGTGTAATGCACAGATTAAAAAGCGGGGTCAGTTGGGTCAACTCTGACTCACTGAAGACGCCTCTTGGAAATGCAATGATGTGTCCATCGTTGTATTCCCAGGGGTTTTCCCAAGTGAGGTAGAATGCACAGTCAACCCCCAAGCACCCTGCTATCAGCCTGCCTCATGTTTACACCAACCAACAGGTGTGCTGAACTATTTGGTCAGCATCATCCAGGGGAAGCACCTGTGCACATATTGCCAGCTCTTTCTGGATAGCCTCCAAGAGGGAAGGACCCAACGCACACCAAGCTGCCACATGTTGCACAGGGTGATGGTGCCAGGTGCTGCTAACGTTTTCTAATATGTATTTTGAATGTGAACCATCTCTTTCTGCCTTTGCACTGCTCACCAAGTTTTTTAATGATAAAGTCAGATTGGCAGTTACATATACAAATTATATTATCAATATATATTTTTTCCACCTAAGGAAGGGATTTAGGAAGGTCTCATGTGCTATTTGTTTAATTTTAAATTATGCCATGGTACAGGAGAGTGACCAATATGACCACTGGGGTGTGTCTTTTTTGGAAAGGAAACAGTGAATCTCTTTCTCTTCTACCCCACATTTCTGTGCCACTGAGAAGACTGCAAATTTCATTGGGCACTCGGAGAGCGTCAAAGGGTCAGGCTGTAGCTATTTTTGCTGCTCCAGCTAATTATGTAGCAAACGGCTTTGAATAAAATTAGACTGAGATTTTTATAGTTAAGGTATGTTAATCTAGTAAGGGGGATCCGTACATAGAAACTGGCTTTTGCACACAGATTGGCATCCTGGATGTGGTCCAACGTGTTCAAATAGTAATCGCGTGGGACACAGCAAGAAAAACACACAAATCTCATCCAGTACCGTAGGCGGTGTTGCACTGTCAAACAGCTGATAGACACATCACCTTTAACAACACCAACTTTTTATTGGGCGACGGAGGAAGTGATTCTAGCCTCGCCCATCCCCTACCCAACTAGTGATCAAGGTTGTCAGAAATGACAGCGCAAACCATCTGTTTGGCTAAGGAGCTGAGCATATAAGCCCTCTGGCAGAGCTATGGTTTTTCTTGCTGCATTGTTATCTGAACCCGCAAGTGATGTTAACACTGTTTTTAAGTATACAGTAAGACACTGTTCAAGAGTGCCACAAAATGATTCAACAAATGAATCCACTGATTGATGCTGCTACACAACTGCTGGAACAAGAGAGCCTTTAGCAGGCTTAAAATAATAATAATAAAAAAGTTCAGATTCTACTTTCCTGCCTCAAATTCCAGTCCCTTTCTGATAGTCCAGCACACAAAACAAAAACAAAACCCCTTGCTATTTGGCAAGTTCTTGAAAGGCTGGGGAAGAGCAGAAAAAGGCTTCACTTGTATTACAGCTTAAGAGTTTTGTCCTTTCCAAAGGCAAACAAAGGTTGATTTACAAAGCCATCTGAAAACATATTTAATAAAATATATTTCCAATAGAATACTTTCCATTACATATTTTTTAGATATATCATCAATCATGTTAGATGAAAAAGAAAAATTTTCTTTTTTAAGGTGAGAAAAGCCTCTGAGAGGCAATGAGTGCCTTTCAGGATATGGTGATTTGACGTTACCATGGGTGTGCCCTTCTACAAAATCTTTTGTTTATGTGAAAAACAAGGGCAAAAGTAAAAGCAAACAAACTTCTTTTTTAAAAAAAATTGTATAAATCAACCCTAAACCAGCAGGAATGGAAGAAAGAAAAGAAAATACGACCATTTGCATGTTGCTAAATTATTTGCATAGGCTGAAAACTCGGCTGTATAATAATGTTGCACCACATAATCTGGCTCACCAACATTCTTTGCAGGTAAAGTAATTTTCATATAAAAAGGTGTTTCTAGCTGTCTCTGCATCATCATTACTTTGCTGGTACAAATGACTATACACTGCCACAAGCAAGGGAGGTAGACAGGCCAGAATTATTAGAGCTATCTGTACCATCTGTGGTTATTTTATTCTGGTTATTTTTTTAAAAAGGAAAGGATTTCCATTTTCATAGAAGACACTAGATTAACAAAAAAGAAAAAAAGACCTGGCCAAACCACTTTAAATTCTCCATCCTGTTTATCAAACATGCTCTTTCAGAAACAGAGCTTCATCTTAACTGAGATTGCCCAACTGCATGGAAATAAGGGAGGGTTTACAAAGACACCAGGAGGGAACAGAGTCTTCCCAAACCACTTTTGTGTTATACCGAATGGTTACAATCCATTCAGGTTGGTTACAACCAAATCCCATAGAAATAAATGGAATTAAAGATGGCTGTGACTAACCAAGCAATCCTATGCATATTTACTTCCGAGTAAACCCAATTGAACTCAGTGGGTTTACACCTGAGCATACATGCATAACACTGGCTGTATGTGCAATTCCATGGATCTCAACAGGTCTTTGACAAAAATTGCCCCTTCCCACAGCAATTAGCCTTAGGGGAAAAGCTCTGGCTGCCACCAGTGGAAGGTTTTTTGCTAAGTGTAGTGATCTGAGGTGGGAAAGATTCAACTTTCCTTCCTCACATGCTGCAGTCTTGTTTAAAACTGGGGTCCCAGGAGTGGTTTCTAATCACACAGTGCGTGTAATAGACCAAAGACCAACTTTTGTGCCAAATGAGTAAATGTATCACCACTCTAGATTCAGGTAGGTAGCCATGTTGGTCTGACACAGTCGGAAAAAAAAAATTGTCCAGTAGCACCTTAGAGACCAACTAAGTTTGTTCTAAGGCACGTGGGCGGCACTGTGGCACTGAGCCTAGGGCTTGCCGATCGGAAGGTCGGCGGTTCGAATCCCCGCGATGGGGTGAGCTCCCGTTGCTCGGTCCCAGCTCCTGCCAACCTAGCAGTTCAAAAGCACATCAAAGTGCAAGTAGATAAATAGGTACCGCTCTGGAGGGAAGGTAAATGGCATTTCCGTGCGCTGCTCTGGTTTCACCAGAAGCGGTTTAGTCATGCAGGCCACATGACCCGGAAAAACTGTTTGCGTACAAAACGTCCTCTCCCTCGGTCAGTAAAGCGAGATGAGTGCCGCAACCCAGAGTCGTTTGCAACTGGACTTAACTGTCAGGGGTCCTTTACCTTTACCTTTTAAGTTTGTTCTGGGTATAAGCTTTCATGTGCATGCATAGTTCTTCAGATACCACTAACACTCTTGTTTGATATACAGTAGAAATCCCGCTGAGACCATATCAGCTACACTGAAACAGGAATTTTAAAATGAGTTAGGATTGTAGGCTGGCAGTCAACAAGCATGATGTCAAAGACAAGCCTGTCAGGCAGCAGTAGTGAAGGACACTCGTTGTACAAGAATGTGTAGGATGTGAGGCCTAATAAATCATTATATAGCACACACATCAACAAGTTATGTTAACATCTTTTAATTTACATATCTGCCATACAATTAATAGTGAAGAAAGAAAGTATGACATGATACATGATACTGAATCACTTTGGGCCAAGAGCCAATTCACAGGACTAAATTGGCAGGTTGAAGGTGAGGACTGAATGGAGGGGTGAAATTAAGTAAACAACTACCCCGCTCCCACCAGTATTGATATTCAGCATTCACAGGATCATCTTCAAATATTCACCAACAATTTCAATATTATCTGACATTTAACTATATTTGATTTTAGTGTTTGGTGATTGTCAGTTGACAGAAATCAACAATTTATATACAATTTCCCTAGATGTCTCAAGCTGATCACTGAGGTCATCAGGGGAAGTACCATTAGTGCTCCCCCTTCCACAGACCAGACACATAGCTCATGCCTATGAAGAGTTGGGTCTTCAGTATAGGAGGCTCAGTTCTACAGAACTCACTGCCATTAGAAAGCAGGCAGGCACCGTCTGGCTAAATTTCAGAGGCCAGGTTAAAATGGTTTTATTTCAGGAGGGCTTTGCACTAGCAAGGCTATTGTAAAAGTTTCTATTTTCTAATGTTTTAAACTATTATTTTAATTTTATTATATCATGTGTTTTGTGCTTTATGGAAGCTGCTTTGAGATGTCTAGTGAAAAGAAAGCTATGCATTCCAAACAAACAAACAAACAAACAAACAAACAAACAAACAAACAAACAAACATGTTAAGATATTTGACAGTTACCAGGTCATGGTCTATATCTGATGCCTGTCAAAACAAATGAAGAAATGCCAACAAATTTAAGACTGCATTCCTACACACACTAACCTGGGAATAAGTCTTATTGAACTCAAGATTGCACTATAAAACATTTTAATTTTGAAGTGTATTTAAAATTGACTTGGACCTTTTTTTTACTGAAAAAGAGAGAGAAGGGTTTCCAAAAAAATTTGAAGCAAAATTTCATTTTCAAAATGCAATTCAATTCAACATTCAGAATTTGATTTCCGCTCCTGTTTAATTGAGTCCATGGAGATTTTGGTTTTTGGTGAAATGGTTTTAATGACTGCAAACCCATACAGCCAGTTTGCCACTTCATCCAATTTCCTGTAATGCAACAATAAGCTTTGCAGTGGCACAGTATACAGGAACTGTGCAATGAGTCAACCATAAAGCCATGCAGTGACTCAAACTACATCCCAAGTCTAGGAATCTTGTATGAAATTACTTTTTATTATGAAAGCACTGTATACTCCCAGGTCCGGATGGCAAAATCTATTTAACATTCTAAATGATATCAGTACTAGCACCACACCATGGCTTACTTTCATGGATGCTATTAGCAACCATGACTAGCAACCTTCTAGCCCATGGGTAGGCAAACTAAGGCTCGGGGGTCGGATTTGGCCCAATCACCTTCTAAATCCAGCCCGCGGATAGTCCGGAAATCAGTGTGTTTTTACATGAGTAGAATGTGCCCTTCTATTTAAAATGCATCTCTGGGTTATTTGTGGGGCATAGGAATTGGTTCATTTCCCCCCACAAAATATAGTCTGGCCCCCCACAAGGTCTGAGGGACATCGGACCGGCCCCCTGCTGAAAAAGTTTGCTGACCCCTGCGTATCCAGTCAACCTTGTTGACTGTTGGGAAGCTGTGATGTATTGATGACTTCAGCCAGACCAGGAACAGCAAACTAAAGATATGCCTTCGCCAGATCTGTGAGACAAGTAAGCCTTGCCTGGATTATAAAATGAACACAATGCTTCTAAGAATGAGAAACTCTTAGTCCAACATATAGGTGATGGTTGAAACTCAGTCCACAGAAACTGAAGAAAGAGAAGGTTAGAAAGTATCAAGGTTAGCTGTTGAGGTGAGTGTGGGAGACTCAAGGAACCTCAGGAGCAGACTAGGGAAAAGACAGGCAGCAGAGTTTGAGCAGATAGTGAAAAGAGTTGGTGCCCTTGAGCTAACAGAAGGACTTTATATTCAGTGGATGCCTCTGTTAATGGAAGCAGAGGGAAGACAGTTCCCTCTTCCTTCTACAGCCATTAGTGTTCCCTTCCGAAATCAGCTCCAGAGAGTTGGGGGGGGGTGTCTTCAGAACTAGGTGGAAGGTGGTGTGAGAGGCTGCATGGGGAGATTTTCAAAAATGGACTGCCTACCCCGTCCTATTACAGTGGTACCTCGCAAGACGAATGCCTCGCAAGACAAAAAACTCGCTAGACGAAAGGTTTTTCCGTTTTCGATTTGCCTCGCAAGACGAATTTCCCTATGGGCTTGCTTCGCAAGACGAAAACGTCTCGCGACTTTGTTTCCTTTATCTAAAAACAAAGACATGTTTTGTTTATAAAGTTAATTTATTTTCCCTTCAATTTTTGAACTGCTCTTTACAGTATGTGTGACTTTAAAGAGCAGTTAATAAACTGTTGTTGTACCAAATTTGGCTTTGTTTGGACTTTTTTTGACCATAGGAACGCATTAATTGATTTTCAATGCATTCCTATGGGATTTCGTGATTCGCAAGACGAAAAATTCGCTAGACGACAAAACTTGCGGAACGAATTAATTTCGTCTTGCGGGGCACCACTGTAATAGAGGGATTCCCTAGATCAGAAACGCCTCCGTAGGCACAGGGGCTCCAGTCAGATTCCACCCCTAGTCTGTACTTGCAGCTTGTAACACAGACAGAGAATCCTCATGAGCTAATTATGCCTATGTGGTGGAAAGACCCAGACAGACAACAATACAGAAAACAAAACAGAAAAGCTTGAGAGCAATTGCTGTTTCGCTGTGTATCTGAAAGGCTCAGGGAATTTCCAAACTGGAAAAGTCTCTAGTTCAGATAGCCAGAGAACCTTTTTTCAAAGACTGAACATGACTGTTTACCTGAAAGATGCATACTGAATATGGGCAAGCCAGTGTTTTCAGCCAGTGATATTCAAATGTCAAGGTTTTTTACTGTGCCAAAAATAGATGTAGTGATCTAGAAGAAAACCTCACAGTATGGCACTGTATTGTGACAATCTGAGGTAATTTATAAGTGTCCACAAACCAAAGTGAGTGTTTGCAATGCATTGTGGCAAACATTTGCCTCTGGTACGACCTAACCATAACGATGTATGTGGTTCAACAGAATTCAGAACCCTCACAGTTCCAAGAATACAAAATGAATCAAACGGCACAAAGCTTAAGCTCTCAGGGAGAACACCTGAATTGCCCCCAGGGCTAGATCTCAACAAGGTGATAAGCCTCCAGCTGGGGAGCACTTCAGAATGCAGGTGGAGGCTCATAGGAAGGAATGCTTCTGTGTACAGAAATAAAAGCCGTCACACATAGAAAAAGTTTCCTTAGATAGAAGCATTCTAGCTTAGCTTTCTTTCTCACATGGTAGCTATCTATGTGTAGGTATACAGTTATACCTTGGTTTTCTAACAACTTAGTTCTCAAACGTTTTGGCTCCCGAACGCCACAAACTCGGAAGTGACTGTTCCAGTTTGCGAACTATTTTTGGAAGCCGAACATCTGACGGGGCTTCCGATTGGCTGCAGGAGCTTCCTGCAGTCAATCAGAAGCCGTGCTTTGGTTTCTGAATGTTTTGGAAGTCGAATGGACTTCCGGAACGGATTCCGTTCGACTTCCAAGGTACGACTGTATGGGACTGTGTGTGAGCATGTGTAAGAGCCCCACCTGCAGTTTGAAATAGCGGTGAGAACTACACCTCAGCTCTCAAGAATTGCAAGAGACTTTGTGTTCTAATTCAGTATGGAACACGCAGCATGTTTTGAAAGGTACCAGGCCTACAGTTAAGAGAGAAAATGTGGTGAGTCACGGCAAAAAATGAGATTGAATCAGTGATGCTTGTCATTAAATGATCTCTCAGAGAACTTCTGTAGGAAAGCAGTACCAAAGTCTGGGAGCAGCCAGTTCTAGTAATTGTTAAAGTTTATCTGAAAAGAAATCTCCTGCTGAATCATAGCATTCTCTGTTATCATAGAAATGTAGAAATGGAAGAGACCCCGAGGGTCATCTAGTCCAACCCCCGCAATGTAGGAATCTCAACTAAAGCATCTATGACAGATAGTCATCCAACCTCTGCTTAAAAGCCTCCAGTGAAGGAGAGTCCACAACCTCCTGAGGGAGTCTGTTCCACTGTTAAACAGCTCTCACTATTCTTCCTGGTGTTTAGTCGGAATTTCCTTTGTTTCTTGACTCCATTGGCTCAGATCCCACCCGCCAGAACAGGAGAAAACAAGCTAGTTCCATCTTCCATGTGACAGTCCTTCAGATCAGGCTTCCTCAAACTTGGCCCTCCAGATGTCTTGAGACTACAATTCTCATCATCCCTGACCACTGGTCCTGCTAGCTAGGGATCATGGGAGTTGTAGGCAAAAAACATATGGAGGGCTGAGTTTGAGGAAGCCTGCTTTAGATATTTGAAGATGGCTATCTTATCTCCCCCCAGTCTCCTCATGGTTCTGTTTCTGGCTATTCGGGCTAATCAAGTTGTCTTCTGATATTTTAGGCTGCAATCCCATACCCACATACCTAGGAATAAGTCTCATTTAATTCAGTGGGACTGATCTCTGAGTAAATTTGCACAGGATAGCACTGTTCATGTCATGGTTTTGGACACTGCCAACCTTGGCTGAAGGTGCTGAAACCTCTCGGAATGTTGACTATCCAGAAATACAGCTACATGATAAGCAGTGTACTGTATCTATGGATTATGGCCCAAGAATATATTTTTTTAAAGAGTTCTATACAAAAATGACAGATTAAGGAAGAGGATCTGCTACAATAGCAGAGCCAGAGGTCTGAATGTTGTGACATGACATGTCTGTATGCTTTCAGTGCATTTGAAAGTGCAGCACAAGATTAATAAAGGCCCAAAGTGACAAAATCAAACCAAAATGTGCCCTTTCAAGTGGTGTTGTGCCCTGTTAAGTTTAGGTGCAGCAGTGTTAATTTATCTGTGGCAAAGTGAGCCAGCCCCTATCCCTGGGATTCAAGTGGCACACTGATGTGCATTTGAAAAATATGTAATTTTGTGTTTTTATATTGTAAACTACCCTATGATCCTTGGATGAAGGACATTAAATAAATTTAACTAACTCCAGAATAGATAAAGTAACGTGCCATTTTACCTGCTGCGTTGTCATGCCTCCTCCCCAGTATGTTTACACAAGAGGAGGCATGGCAGGGTGCTGTTTAGGAAGGAGGAAGCTATTACTAAGTCATATGGCATCATGTAGTGGACCTGCAATAACCAATGGGACTGGTCAGTTGGACTGGTCTGAAAGTTGCCATTTAGCAGTTGGGAGACAGCTTGAATGTGCAGCAGTCTTCAATTGCCATAATAAATCTTCATCCTCATGATAATGAAACTTGGCACTTCACAGTTCTAAGACTTAAGTCAGGTCACCCCTAAGTTCACAAGACATGGAAGAAGGTGGGAAGGCGGAACCCAAGGGCTATTGCACACCTGGGTTCTTAATTCCTGAATTTGGGGCATAGGATCACATCTACTCCTAGGTAATGCCATGAAAGTGTCAACCTACAACTTATAGAATAGTTTAATTATATATGAAAATGAAATATATTATTTTAAAGATAGTTTTCCAAAGTTTCATTATCTGGTCACAGCTTTTCAAAATGGCGTTTTGTTTGTGAGTAAAACAACCACAAGTGTGACATACAAGATGACTCAGAATTTCTTTTTCTTTTCTAAACTTAGTTCAGGACCTCTCCAAGGAAATAGACAATAGATTAATGACTCTTTATTATAGTGATAGTTTTGCTTTCTTGTTTGGGTAAATGGAGAAATTTTATTTCAAGGATAAAATCAGATGCGCTTAGGACAATAAAACATATTATTATTTTATTATAATTATATCCCACCTTTCCTCCAAGAAGCTCAAGGTGGCATATCCCTCCCCATTTTACACATACAACAACCCTGTGAGGTTGAGAAGTGAGTTTCATGGCCGGGTGGTCTCTGAACCCTAGTCTCCCAGCAACTAGTCTGACACTCTAACTCAGGCATAGGCAACCTCGCCCCTCCAGATGTTTTGAGACTACAATTCCCATCATCCCTGACCACTGGTCCTGCTAGCTAGGGATCATGGGAGTTGTAGGCCAAAAACATCTGGAGGGCCGAGTTTGAGGAAGCCCGCTCTAACCACTACACTACATGGGATGGTTGAGTGTTATGTTGGTCACAAAAACAGATATCCTCACCTTTTAACAAATGAAAAGAAAAATCTGTACATTTTAACCTTATTCTCTTATTTGAGCTTGTTAGCATAAAGAAAATGTAATGAGATGTAACCTGAAATATTTTGTGTGACCAATGTAACACTACAATGCTCAGAGTAGACCCAATGAAATCAACCAATATGACTAAGGGTTCTATTTATTTCTACTCTGAGTAGAACTTAATTGAATACAATCTAGTATCTCCATACCAACCCAGTTTGCAAAAGCCAAAAGATAGAAACAGCTATATTTCATCAGTTGATTGAGATAGCTTACTAATGAGGCATAAACATCGTATCCACTCCTACCAAATTAATTTCTTCTAAAGGTTTTGTTGTGTAAACTTGAGAGGAGATATGGCAACACTCTAGGTAGCATGGTATATTACTGCATCTAGCCTGAAGCAGCGCACCACTTGAATCTCAGGAGGCTTGATCTTTTGGGATTGACAGGTGTAGAGCCCCACTTCACTACAAGTAAATTTGCTTAAGGCATGTGACAATATGATACTTGATGTAGAGTTCTGCTGCATGGGACAGCACCATTTGAAATGGGACAACTTCATCCTGCAGATACATAATTTCCTGAAGACTTTCCTCTCGTCAGAACTAGGTTTGAAGGATCAGGTTCATTCTGAGAAAATTGTTTCTAGCCTCCTAGCTGTCAAGGTTATTACTTATACTGAGTAGTGTGCAAAGCTGTCAATCAGGGTCCACACACCATTGCCAAAACTCAGCTTTGAAGAAGCTGCCATTTCAGGAAGAAAGGACCAAACAGCTGGAAATAAGTGCCCCCATCACTGTAGGGCAGGCCAAAGACCATTTCGGGGGCTTAATCCGGCCCACTGGTCAGTTTAATCCAGCCCCATGGCCCTTCACTTCATCAAATCTGGCCCCCTTTGAAAAAAGTTTGGACATCACTGCTGTAGGAGGAGTTTAGGCTTCCTTATTATTGACCTTCAGTAAAGGAACCTAAACCCCCCTACACCAGAAGCCAATAGTGAGAGTTATTATAATTGCAGGGGAACAGCTCCCTGGTTCAATCCCAGGCAACTCAAAGCAGGGCTGGGAAAGTCCCCTTGGAGAGATGCTGCCAGTCAGAGTAGACAATCCTTAGCTAGATGGATCACTGGCCTGACTCCACATAAGCCCTACAAACACAGGGTTTGTAGCTGTACTTCCCCAAAAGCAACTTTCATGGTTGGCCGCCACTGAGAGAACTTTCTGGCTTCTCCACAACTTTTTTCTGCGAGGTATGAGCATACAACAATATACTGAATGCCAACCCATTGCAGGTTTCATTACTCAGCCTATGTTGACTTGGAACACCCCAATGATGCAACTCAATCCTAGGTATGTTTACAAAAAAGGCTCAGTGCATTGGACAGGGCTCACTTGCTAGAAAATGTGCACAGGACTGGAGTTTTGCTATTTCCTTGTCCCAGATAACTGTAGGACTTGCAGTTATGTCTAGAGCAGCTAGAGCTCTCAAACCGTCCTCCCAGTCCAATTCCCAGGATTCTCTGGGGGAAGCCATGACACTTAAACAAGTATAGAACTGCTATATGTTCTAAGCCCTATGAGGAGAACAAAGTGTGTGTGTGTGCGTGTGTGGAAATAGACTGTTAGCCCCACTGAGCCACTGGGCTTACTTCCTTGTAAGTGTGCTTAGAATTACAGCTTTAGCTTGCAATCCTAGACACTGACCTAGGATTAAGTCCTAATGGTACTTCTGAAAAGCAAGCTTTTTGAGAAAACTGTCGATTTATTTGCCAGGAAGCTCTAGGGTCAACAGTGGGCTCCCTGGTGGCCTTAGCAGGTACCTGGGAACCAGTGGCGTAGCGTGCGGGGTGCAGGGGGGGCCAGCCGCACCGGGCGCAACATCTGGGGGTTAGGGTTAGGGGGCGCAAATCCACGGGTTAAGGGGCGCAAATCCACGGGTTAGGGGGCGCAAATTACTTGACTTGCCCCGGGTGCTGACAACCCACGCTACGCCACTGCTGGGAACAGCCCTAAAAAGTAGAACGTGCAGCAGTGCTTCGCATAGGACAGCTCATCTCCTATTGAAATGTCATATGACCATGGCTCAAAACTGCAAAATTGTGGAGTAGGCAAGTCTTGCTCTGAGAACATTTAGGGATTTCTTCCCAATCATTCCTTGAGAGCAGTCAAAACATGCAGAACAAAGGGCATATCTGCAAACTTAAAAGCCTGGAGTTGTAGTTTTAACGAGTTGGGCATATTAATTACTTACAATCTGAATGATGGCTGTACATCCTAGACTGTAGAGTCAAAGTGGTTACAGGGGATTTATAGCAGAGAAAAGCTAGCAGGTTGACTAACATGTGGGAAGATGACAGTTTAAAACCTTAACTGTGCATTTCCTGTCCATAATTTAGAGCAAAGAGAGAACAGCATCTTCATGATGTATGTTTTAATTAGAACGGCAGCACAAGCACCTTTTGATGCAAACTTTCCCATACCCTTGTAACTGACAGGGTGTGGATAGATTACAGACAGATTGCAGTTCAACGTTAATGGAAAAAAGGAACTAAAAGAACAAGCACAGAATGCAGCAGGTTAA
This sequence comes from Podarcis bocagei, assembly GCF_964188305.1. Taxonomy (NCBI): domain Eukaryota; kingdom Metazoa; phylum Chordata; class Lepidosauria; order Squamata; family Lacertidae; genus Podarcis; species Podarcis bocagei. The sequence goes on from NC_138126.1 coordinate 74,640,210, forward strand.
TAAAACTGACATACGGCCCCTCCAGCCCCTAACCAATGTGTGAAATGGCCACAACTGATACAGGGTTTCAAGTACTTCACCCAAGTATATTCTGACTGTAAGGACTTTTCCAAAAATGGTTCCACAAGTGCATTTTAACCCACAGTTAAGATTTCCGCTATTAACTTTTCAGTAACAGCAGATAAAATTTGTTTATTTGTTATCCGGTGTTTTTAAGGCTTTTTTAATTTCTAAGAAGAAGATGGCTTCAATTTGATTATTTTGATGCAATTCAAAAAAAATCATGCACATTTCCTTTTTCCTTTTAAATGGCACAGATGGTAGAAACCTCAACCAGAGTGACCCAGCCAAAGTTAAACACTCTCTCACTTCAAGCAATGAGTCTTTAAAGTCTTTCATTTGGTTTGATCATAGCCACTCTGATGGCTTTCAGTATGTTAAGTCAGAGACTTCTAAATGTTGGGCTGAGTTGTACGTTTGTCGTAGGAGGGTGTCCGTGAAGATTTGGCAAAAGGAACAGGGTGTGGATCTCTAGGCAAGAGTTTGAGGTTTAACAAGTTGATGGCTCAGTAAAGGCATCAACTCTTATTTAACTCTGTGAACTGGAAATTATGCATCATTTGGGAACTGGAAATTGTGCATCACCTGGGAAGACCAATGTGGTGTCCTCCAAATGTTGTTGGATTCTGACTCCCATCAACCCCAACTAACATAGCCAATGGTCAAGGATGATGGGATTTGGAGTCCAACATCATCCAAATTATACCACATTGTCTACCCTGAGAGTAGAATCTATGGATACAATCTTATCAGCGCTTCCCTAAGAGTAAGCACTATTGAACTTGATTGTACTTCATTCTGGGTAACAATTGCCAAAGAATCTTGTTTGAGTTGTCACTATTGGTACTTTTCGCATTTCATTTCCCTCTGATGCCACTGCTTACGGTGGTTGTGTTTCATGCACCTGATGATCTCGGTTCTTTTTGCTGCAGTACAAGCAAACACAGCTATTCTGTGGTTTAAGTTGTCCGAAGACTCTCTCAGTTTCTGAGTAGCAAACACAGATAGAATTGGACTGTAATTCTATTGACACCTATTGTTGTATTATGTTATCATACAACATATGAGTATGGAATAGCACCACATGGAATAGCAGCACACAGATCTGTGGCATTCTGGTTTTAGCCCAGATAGCAGAAGTACCTAAGTGACCTGGAGGAAAGGCAAGATACAAAATGTGAAAAGTCCATTTAAAATGTTGGCTCTGGGCCAGTAACATGGCTCAATCTGGTTCATGGTGGGCACAGTGCCTGTGTCTGGAGGGATCCCCATATGGCATGAAAGAGGTGGCTTTCCACCCCCTCATGCACAAACCGGCCCTTAGCACATTAGACCTATGCATGCCTCTCATATCCCTGTCCAGCCCCCCTGGCCTTGATTCAGTCAAGGAACGCTAAATCCGAGCTTGCATAATCATAGAATCATGGAGTTGGAAGGGACCATGAGCTCATCTAGTTCAACCCCCCTGCAATGCATGATTTATTTATTTTTGCCCAATGTGGGACTTGAACTCACAACCCTGAGATTAGGAGTCTCATGCTCTACTGACTGAGCTGAAGGAGATATGAGGAGGTGCACATGGGTCTCCCTTTCCTCCCTCACAACCCAGTGTGTCGGGTGCCCAAAACATGCACTGCAAGGTGGGATAGGGCCCTCTTCTACCCTATATGAAGATCCCTCCACACAGGCCCACACTGGACTCAACAAAGTCCAAAGTGTTTTGTAACACCTAGGAACTTAGGAAAGAGTCAGGTCCCCAATCCATACTGCAGAGTTATGTTTATTTTATACCACTTGAACCTTTGACTATGGTTCCCAGGCGGTAGGATGATCACCGTCATCTGCTTGAGATACAGAGGGATTGTACATGTGGAGGGGAATTTTGCTTGGGCACTAACCTAATTCACACCTCCTGGGCTAACATATGGCTCAGAACATCCTCCTTTGGTTGCCTCACTTCTCAG